>NC_135531.1:227469729-228069729 GCF_045843805.1 Urocitellus parryii | reverse complement strand
AACACCCTTTATAAATGAGCTGGATGCGTTTGGAAAGGTCCTAGGTGTCCCATGATACCCTGTTAAATTTTGTTACTAATTACATCATCAAGAGGTAATTATAGCACTCTGAGGCCAGAGTTTAAAATCATAACCATCCAGGAAATTTAGCACATAAAATAGGTATGCATTGGCCTGGATAACCAGGATGGTTGTGAGGAAGTATGGGGGTGGCATGGGGAAGGAACTTGGAAATCCACATTGCATGAGTTAAGTTAGCAACTAAATTCATTGGTGGTTGTCACCTTCCAAGCTGTGCTATGGAGTAGGAGTGTAGCTGCATTTAAGGGTACGCTCAATTTTAGAGAATTGAAAATTATTTAATTTGGAAAGTTATTTATTTTTCTTTCCCAGAAAGCTGAGCAAATTTTCAGTTTAAAGAAAGAAAGGAAATGTGAAGTTCCCATGGACAGCATTTTAAGATATATATATATTTTTTATAGCAAATGGCCACTACTAAAAGCAATGCAGTGAGACACAAGTAGACCTGGTCTCTCAATGCTATCTTTAACCCCTTTGCATTTCAGCCATGAAGGAACTAGAGGGAAGAGCTTTCTGCCTCTTCTGAGAGTCTCTAGCAGTGTGGTTAAGAACATGGACTCTGGAATTGGAACCCATTGATTTGCTTTCTGGATCTTCTAGGTTAATGTTATATATTAGTTAGAGCAACACTGGTTGCAATCACAAATACACCCTGAATTAACAGTTCTTTCACACAACAGAATTTTATTTCTCTTACGCAACAATCCAATGCTGGTGTTCCTGATGAGCAAACTTCCATGTTATGATTCAGGGATGGGCCTCCTTTGGCTTGTGGTTTTTCAGTCCCCTAGAACCTCAGCATTTTCTATATCCAACTAGCAGATGAGTAGGGAGCACAGATGACTCAGCCAGTAACTGACAGATTGAAAGAGACACATGACCCTTCTACTGCTTTTGATTGGTAAGTGCTAGTCACATGGCCTCACCAAGATACAAAGGAACCCGAGAAGTGCAGTTTATACTGCACAGCTGCTTCTCATGACAAATTGATTCTACTGAAGGGAGAGCATAAATTTTGCCGAAAAGTTAATATCCTTGCAACAGTTGGGCAAGATGTTTCAACTCTGTACCTCAGTTTAGTTCTTTTACCTATAACAGAAACAATAACAATACCTACTTTTAGAAATGTTATATTATTTAAGTTAATCTGTATATATAAAATACTGGCATACAGAAAGCACTCGATAAAAGCCATTGTTTCAACTATTTTTATTGTTAATATTTTTCTGAGTTACTTTTTGTCTACCCAACAGATACTCATAATTAATATCTCACATTACACTAATTAAAATAACTGGCCTAACAATATGTGATAAGACCCATGTTTATTTTCTGAACAAAGAGAAATCTATTTGATAGGGTGTAAAACTACCCAGTGTGACAGTCAGATAGTCCCTAAAGGATAGGAAGCCTGCCAGTAAAATCATGGCCCCTGCCCTATTCCTGCTGCATGCTTTATACTTGGAAGGAGGGATAAGTTTGAATTTCTCAGAGGGATGACAGAACAGCTCATCATTTCATTGTCTACATGTCATTTTCAGTATTTATTTCCATTAAGAATTACAAGCATTTGACTTTGAATCAATATCTGTATCTACTTAAAGGACTGGAAAAGGGATTTCAGTCCTTGAAGTCAATGAGTTCTATATCAATAAAAGCACTTCATGAATAGCAACCAATTCAGTAAGATCCATTTTCCTTGCTGCTACTTTCCCCTTCTGGAGTATAGAAACATTCCATGGTCACCAGTAAGATACCTAGAAAGTAAAAAGAAATGAGCGAAGATAATCCAAGATTGCTCCATTTTATGCCTGGAGGACATGAGACAGATTAGAGGATTCCTATTTACTTTTATGCAGTTCCATAACCTACACCCACTCCAGACCAGACCACTCCACATCTGACCTAACCCAACTCAACTTTGGTAGAAATCTCAAGGTCAGGGCAGTTTATCTTTTCCATGTTTTTTTTTTTTTTAAATCAGTGCATTATAATTGTACATAATGGTAGGATTCATCATTACATATTCATATATGTACATAGTATAACAATATGATTTGGCTAATATCGTTGCCCAATATTTTGTCTTTCTTTGCTTTCCTCCCTTCCCATGAACCCTTTCTTCTACTGATTTCTCTCCAATTTTCATGAGATTCTCCCCAACCTTTCTCTCCCTTTTTCCTCTCTAGTTTCCACACCTGAAAGACAGTATAATGACTTTTGACTTTCTGAGTTTGGCTTTTTTTCACTTAACATTCTCAAGTTCTATCCATTTTCCTGCAAATGACATAATTTCATTTTTCTTTATGTGTGACTAAATCTCCATTATGTACATATACCACATTTTCTTTATCCATTCATCCATTGATGGACACCTAGGCTGGTTATAATTTGGCTATTGTGAATTGTACTGCTATAAACAAGGGTATGTATGTATCATTATAATATGCTGACTTTAATTCTTTAGGACAAATACTGAGGAGTGTTATAGCTGGATCATTTGGTGGTTCCATTCCTCGTATTTTGAGGAAACTCCATACTGATTTTCATAGTGGTTGTATTAATTTACAATGTTACCAACAGTATAAAAGTGTTCCTTTTTCTCCACATCCTCTCCAGCATTTATTATTGCATTCTTGATGGCTGCCATTTTAACTGAAGTGAGATGAAATCTCAGTGTAGTTTTGATTTATATTTCCCTATTGCTAATGATGCTGAACATTTTTCCATATATTTGTTGGCCATTTGTATTTCTTCTTTTGAGAACTTTCTGTTTAGTTCATCTGCCCATTTATTTGTTGGATTATTTGTATTTTTGGTGTTAAGCTTTCTGAATTATTTATATATTCTGGATATTAATCCTCTGTCAGAAGAGTAACTAGCAAAGATTTTCTCCCATTCTGTAGGTTCTCTCTTCACATTCTTAATTGTTTCCTTTGCTGTGCAGAAGCTTTTCTAATTTGATACCATCCCATTTATTAATTCTTGGTATTATTTCCTGAGCCTTAGGTGTCCTATTGAGAAAGTCCTTGCCTGTGTCTGTATGGAGGAGTGCTGAGTCAGGGCAGTTTAGCAGAGTTCTTAAGCAAAAAGGCTCTGTTGTGAGAATGCTTGGGTTGGAATTTTAGCTTCACTCCTAATTATGGCTGCACAGTCTTAACCTTTATAAGCCTTGATTTCCTCATAGTTAACCTGAGATAAAAATGATACTTGAATTGTGGATTTAATTGAGATAATTTACATGACATGCCTTTTACAGTGCTTGGTGCATAACGACTGGGAACATTTATTATATGCTGTGTTTTAAGAGCTTTTCTTACATATAATCATTTAATCCTCATAACAGCCCTATGGGGACAGACACTATAATTATTCCCATTTTATAGGTGAGTAAATTGAGGCACAGAGGACTTGAATAGTCTCTCTAAGATCATATAACTAGTTAAGTGGTAGAGTCAAAATTCAAGCCTATGGCTATAGAGGTTATGCGTTTAAACTTTGTATTATGCTGCCTTTTCTAAGAGCTCAGAAATGTTAACCCTTACTTATATTTTCATCAGAAGGTAGAGGTTCAGAATTTAATTTAGAAATGTTTGATGATGTAGCTTTTAAATGGGAATATTATGGAATAAGGGCCTAGAAAAGCTTTGCTCATCAATAGTTGAGTTAGTGAATGAGAGAATCGGTAAATGGATGAAAACAAATTTTGCATGATCTGAAGCCAGGGATGTGTCTCAGAATCACCCTCTGAGGATCAGTTAGAAGAAATGGACGTTAAACCACTGTAATGTCACATGGGGCATAAAATTATCATTCCAAAACACTAGTTGCATTTGAGTCTGGGAATGGTCTTGCAGAGTCCCAGACCTCAGATGCAGGAAACTTGCTACTGCTTGAGAAGCACTAACTGCGATGGTCCTGTGTCAGCCATGTGTGGGCAAAGGTAGGTTTGCCAGAATCCATTGCTGGTCCCTGTAAAACACATCTTTTCCTGACTTTCTAAAGCTCCATTTGGTGTTCCATTAGCAATGTGTAAGAGGCCCAAGTGTCCTCTGCATTATGCTAATTGTTTAAGCATGACAGGTTATTACTTCAGTCCAAGGGGTAATGTAGATTGGGGGTGTTGGGGGGAAGTAGGACACAAACACAATTTTCTAGCTTTTGAGAAGCAATTATAAATAGATGAGAAGCCATAAAAATCTTACACATGGGGTGGCTCGGCAGTAGGACTGAAAATGTAACTGGAGCCCGTGCAGTCCAGAGAAGGCGTGGTTCAAAGCTGACAAGTCTACAAGCAGTCATTTAAAAATAGCAATGGTAATTCTGCAGCAAAACAGAACAATGAAGCCAAGAGTCACAGTGCTCAAAAAAGACATTGGCCCAACACTATGCTCCTTCATTGGATAAGCTATTTTCATAGCAAACCCAAATTTCAAAATGTCAGCCTGATAAATAGCGGAGATCTGAAAGGATAAAGTCAAGGTGTTTTCTTTTAATACTTAGGAAAAGGAAACTTATTCTTGTTTCTAACAATCTTTTGAAGCTTTAAGGAAAGAATATTTTGCTTTGAAAAGAGACCTAGTTATAACTTGTCTAGATGTTATTTTAATATCCACACCTATTAAGTAGGTTTAGGCCATATTATGAGTCTCATTTTTTTCTCTATAATATTCTCTAGAATATTGGTTAGAATTCAATAACCATGAAGAACTATAAAAGTTTAAAATATAATATCTTACTCTAATTTCCATTTTCTTCTGAAGAGAAGTGCTATCTTGGTAAGATCAGATTCTGCCAGCATCTTGTATAACATAGAGTCCAGCAGGTGGTTATGTGCATAGACTTCAGACTTACCTTGCCCTAGGTATGAAAAAATCATCTCTGCTGGTTTTAAAAACCATGGCAATGGTAAATCTTGGACAATATTTAACATACTAAGCTTCCCCTTTCTCATTTCTGCAAAGACAGCCAATAGTGACTACTATAAAGGGTTTTTCTGAAACCTAAATCAGTGAATGCAAAACACTTTAGTATGAACTAATTAAATAGTAGCTGCTTGTTGTGGTCATTTTTACTGCTGCTGTCTGCAGTTTTAGGCAAGCTGTGTAACATTTAGCAGGCCATTTGGTCCTGAATCTTTCCAGGGGAAATGTTGGGCTAGTTACCTCTGAGGTCCCTTGAAGTGTTGGGAGCTTTTATCATATAAAATATATATATATATATATATATATAATATAATATATAATATGTATACTATATAAAATATAAGATATAATATAGATTATATAAAATATATTTTATATAATGTTGTATATATAATATTAATATAATATATTAAATACATTTAATATAATATCATTTTTCATAACTTTTTTTGTGAAGTTTATATCAGAGGTCCATGTGCGAGGTTTTCAAGAGGAGTTTGTTATGGTATAAATGTGAGATGTCCCCCAAAACTCATGTGTGAGACAATGAAGTCTTAGAAAATGATTGGGTTATGAGAGCCTTAACCCCAATCACTGAATTAATCCCCTAATGGGATTAACTTGAGTGATGACTGAAGGCAGGTAGGCTGTTGCTAGAGGAGGTTGGCATTGTGGATGTGCTTTTGGTGCATGTATTTTGTATCTGGCAAGTGGAGTCCCTCTCTGCTTCCTGATCATCATGTGAGCTGCTTCACCACACTCTTCTACCACAATGTCCTGCTTCACCTTGAGCCCCGAGGAATGGAGCTGGTGGTATGGACTGAGACCTCTGAAATCGTAAGCCCCCAAATAAACTTTTTCTCCTCTACAATTGTTCTTGTCAGATCTTTTAGTCACAGCAGCAAAAAAAGCTGACTAATGCAGTATGTCTATTAGGAATCCAGAATTTTCATTTCACTTGTATCTCCTGCTAGGCAAAGAGCTCTTAAAACCTAACTTCATATCAGATTAGAAATGAAATCGTAACTGATTTCGAGAACTAGGCAAACTGGCACAGCTGGCAAGAGCAGTTAGACTTTACATACTGTTTCTGACTTGGAGGTAGATTCTTATTTACTAATCACGTAAAAGTAAAGAAAAAATGTTTCAGGGCCTGTCTTGTTTCACTGTAAATCCCCAGTTGAAAACACACCTAGAGTTAAATAGAGCCCAGGGAGGATCAGAGTGCAGTCCTATCTCAACCTCCTCACGATTGTTATTTGCTCTGTGATCAGAGAGAGAGAAAAGCCATCCATAAAGTTCCAAGTGAATTAGAAAGTGGAGCAGCTGCAAGAGTCCAGAGCCTATTGCAGACTGTATTTTGACATTGATTATCCCTGCCTTTGCTATTGAGTGTCATTCTAGACAATGGGATTACAATAGGGACTTGAAGGGAGTACAGAGAGAAAATGATACACAAAAGCACAAAGATAGTGGTAAAAGGAAATACTGGAGAAAGGCTAAACTAGTTTGGGCACTTAGGTTAAGAGCTAGGCTAGGAGGGTAACAGGAGTGCCAGATCATCTCCTAGATGAATCTCACAGAAAACCCAAGATCAACTTCTATTCCCCATCCCCTGATTTTTTTTTTCTTTATGTTGAGGTAATACTCATTATATTTGGAAATTATTTTTTTCAAGGTCTCAAAGAAAATAAAGTTTACAAAAATGCAGAAGACAGAGAATTAAGTACTTGGCAATAATAGTAACATTAATTTTATACACTAAACATTTTGCAGTGCATTTTGATATTTTTTATCTCCTTAGGCCCTTACACATATTCTTTGATGGTATTGCAATATGGATTCTACCATTGGATGGATTAGGCTGCAAATAAGAGAAAAGTCAACATAATGTATCTTCAGAAACAAGAAAACACATTCTTTTAGTTCAGTGCTGTGAGCAGATTTCAAGGTTGGTTGATTCAGTGGCTCAACATTTTCATCAAGACCCCCAGTTACCTATCATTGGTGCTGTCTACATCTTCAGACTGGTGGGAAGATGGCCTGCAGTAGTTCCAAACATCACAACAAAGCCCAAATATTTCCAGAGGAAAATGAAGCATTATTTTACCCTTATGGCTCCCTCTTAGGAGTAAAAAAAAAAAAAAATTTTGTTTTTGTTTTTTTCAAAAACTCTCCTATAGATTTTCTTTCACAACTCATGGACCAGAGTTACAACTCTTCTTGGCAAGAGGAATGGAATTACTTTAAGACCAATGGGCTCATTTCTGGGACTAAAGCTGGGTCAGGGTACCCTGAGGCTTATAGCCTCATGGGAGAGAGGTGGAAAATATCAGAACCGAATGAAGAAGGAGAGAATGAGCACAGGGTAGGCCACTTATAAGGTCCACTAACCCCATTATATATATCAGGAAACAGACTCAGAATGGTAAAGAAGTTGTCTAAGAGATGGAAGAACCATGGTTGACAAAGCTGTGCTTTCGTACAGAGCATTGAGAATGTTCATAGAACAAGCACATTCGGGCTAGGAGAAGCTTTACAGGTCACCAAGCCCAACCCCTTCATATACTCTCACACTGCACTTTAAAAGCATGGCCCTTGGTGTATCTGTCTCCTCAGCCAGAAATGTTTACTGGTGTTTGCCTCTTATTTAATTTATCCTCCATATGTGTTAGCCTTTTTTTTTTTTTTTGAAGAGTAACATATGCATATTACACGAAAATTTTGCATGTAGGAGAGCAGGCCAGAATACATGGCTGGCTGCAGAAGGAGAGGAGGAGGAATAGAGGAAAGTAGAGGGAGAGAGAGAAAGGGAGGAAAGGAGGGCAGGGGGAGGGAGAAAGAGATTGAGATTCATGCATTGAAGTCCCTCCAACTCTCAGTGGAGATGAAGAGATGAATATGGAGAGACAGGCAAAGGCAGGAGCATGTGTTCAGGCAAGTTTTCCCAAGAAAATGAGGCTGGGAATGGGCAGCCCCTCTTTACACTGAGCAGACTTCCCATCCACCCACGTCTGCCCCAGTAGACACCTGTGACACAGACTCTTTTCCCCTCTATTTTTACTGCAGCCCTCTGTCCCCAAGTTTTGAATTTTTGTCTACTATCACTAGGTCTAAGCATTCAGTTCCATCTAGTTTTACCTGATAAACCCAGAGCAGGAGCTGGGAATCAGTTTCAAGTTCTGCAGGGAGAATGAGGTCAAAAACAATAGCACTACCTATTTTAGCCCAAAGGTGAAGCCTCTTCAAGGTAAGAAAACTTCTCTCCTGTACAAATGGACCAACCACACACAGCATAATTCTGGCCTGTTAGTATGCTGGCTGAGTCTTTGTCTCTTTGCTGAACCTTATCAAATATTCCTAAGATTGTCCACCTTTTAGCATAATTGGAGAACATGTTAATGCTAAAAAAGCCACTTTCCCCCACCTTATCAAAGACATTTTTATCCAAACTTGGCAGGGGCAAGAATGGGTGTGCTCCTTATCACCGAGCCCACAGCACACTGTCAGGGAGGCTGGCCACAGCGTCAGTGGCTGGGCCAGCACCGCCTTTCCTTAGCCATCTTGTCCACCTTCTGTCCTTGGGTCTCTCCCCCTGTAATTCAAAGTATGAGTGGGAATGTCTAGCTGGGCTTGACCAAATGTTCTTGCTCTGGTGTGTGTGTGTGTGTGTGTAAGTCGTACGGGCATATGTGCACACATATGAATGGACACATAGGGGTTAGTGAGAGGAAAGTGTAAAAGATATTCCTGCTTTAGTTTTTGCTCCCACTGTGATTAGACCAATGTAGAATTTAGATGTTGGGGATTCACATGTTGGACAGATGACAAATGACAGGTATCCATGACACTGGAGCATGAATTGTCTGAATTTCTAGAATGGAAGAAAAGCATCAGATTTGACTAAAACAGAAAAATCAAGTTTAAAAAGATATGCTAATTAGCATAGTAAATAAAACAATCAAGCAAGACTTAGAAGGCAGTGAGATTTTTTTCAGAACTTCCATGGCTGAAGCATGTGGCCACATATATTCCCAAACGTGTGGGTTCCGTAGAATTAAAGAACAAATACTAAAAACGCCGGTTTCTGAAACCCATCCCAGACTTATTGAATGAGACTCCCTTAGGGATGAGGACCAGGAACCCACATTACTTAGAAACTCCTGGTATAATTCTAGTGCAGTTGGTTTATAGATGTCCTCTGAGAAATACTGCTAATGTAGGTATTGGGTGAGCTGAGCAGCACAACAATAAAATAGCTGCATATAAGTAGAGCAGCTCTGCCTTTGTATTTTGCCCAGATTATCTCATTCCAATCTCACAATAGCTCTAGCAGGTAGTACTGTTAAATGGTAATCAGAATAAAGCATTTTGTTAAAATAAATCAACTTCTAGGTCATGTTCTCAGATTAGTGAACCCAGTAATATCCTATAAATTCTCTAATTGTGTTTAAAATACTGCCCAGCATGATCTGGCATTTTTGGAAAGATCCTGTCCCAGCAAATCAGTCACATGAAAAGTGTGTGTGCATCCTACTAACTTGTTGAGGAATAGAGAGAACTTGAAACACAAAGGTTTGCTTTTAGTTGGCCAGGAAATTCAATTGACTGGAGAATTGCATTGTTTAAAAATGCAGTACTTTGCTGGGTGCACATCTATAATCCCAGTGACTTGGGAGGCTGAGATAGGAGGATCTCAAGTTCAAAGCCAGCCTCAGCAACAGGGAGGCACTAAGCAACTCGGTGAGACCCTATCTCTAAATAAAACACAAAATAGGGATGAAAATGTGGCTCAGAAGTCGAGTGCCCCTGAGTTCAATCCCCGTTACAAAAGGAAAAAAAAATACAGTACTTTCTTTCCCCTAAAGATAGAGGTTATTTAGTGTGGGAGACACACGAGGAGAGTAGCTTTAAGGAGCATGATGGGGGAGGTCAGTCTCTATAATACATACACTTTGTGTGTGTTACTAGGGATTGAACCCAGAGGCACTCCCATCTCTGAACTACATTCCTAGCCCTTTAATTTTTTTTTTTTTAATTTTGAGGCAGGATCTTGCTAATTTGTTGAGCCTGGCCTTGAATTTTGGATCCTCCTGCCTGCAGCCTCCTGAGTAGCTGGGATTATAGGAGTGTATTACCACACCTGGCTGTAATGCACACATTTTTGAGAGAAAAGGAGTAACCAAATTTTCTGAATAGCTATTTTTTTAAAAATCAGTCATCTGTAGGAGTTTGGATTCAAAACAAAAAACAGGAGAGTTTCAGAAAAAGGAATGTAGCTTCCTGCCAGTCTGAGGAGTGGGTCCCATTGGGAGGCAGAGAGATACACAAAAGTCTTTTTGTACCCATGATCCTTTGATCCTTTATTTTTATAGGAGATAAGGCAGTAATTTTTCTGCTGACCCATAGAAAGATTCCTGAGAGAAACACAGAAGCAGCCTTGGATTATAGTGAATTTATAAAGTTGGCAGAGAGCATATATATTATAGTGACTTCTTTCATCTTAGTTTATATATAATTTTCTATTAAGAAACTTAAAAATTATATTTTCTTTTTCATCCTACATCTTATGAAATTTGAAGAAGAGTTGTTGTGAATATGGTTTAATAAGGGAGTTAGAGGAATCTACCTGATCTGCTCATAACCAAGCGACCTACCTGATCATAAAGGTATCAGAAGCACAATTTAAGGTCTTTTCCAACCTCACCTCCTATCTTCTCCATTATATAACTGTATCTGTCATTTATCATCCATTATTAGCAATGTGCCCTTAAACTCTTTTCTGTTTGAAGTCCACTCCATCCCTATCTCCCCTGTAAAGAGCAACTTGGTCAACAAAAATGATTTTGAAAATGCCATCTCTTGCAAGAATTGTAGAAACAAGTAATTTTACTGGAGAAGTTGAAGTTCCTATTGGAGGGGGCAAAAAAAAGATGGAGTGGTTTGAAGTCTGTAGGCATCTTCTCATGTGCAAGGACTGTGTGCCTGTTCTCCATGTGCAAGGCAAGAGGCCAGCTCTGTGTGGCTCAGCACCTCCACCAGCTTTCCCCATCTATCTCAGTGGGAGTTTTTTGAGATGTGGAGAGAAAGAGACTTGCTGACCTTTAAAAAGCGCTGATCCATTTGTAGTATCTACTGTCGACTTTGCTGTGACTTCAATATTTCAGTGGAGGTTTTTAATAGAAAGGAGGTTCAGGAGCCACACATTTTATTTCTACTTGGCCATTGGGAATTACCATATTTGACCATTTGGGAGGTATTATAAATGATCTTTAGTGTCACTTTATTACCTGGCAATCAAATAATAGAACTTGTTCTGAGTAGGGCAGAGGATGTAGCAGTATAGGAACTAACTGATATTGGAACAAAAGAGCTAGTAAAAAATTAGTTTTTCTGTGAAGTTAAAATAGACAAGTGAGCCTGTGGATTTATGACCTTTTATAATTTAAGAATGGTGGGCTTTTGTTTGAGAAGGGACAAATGAAGGGCAATATTGGAATACAAGGTAGCCACATTCTCTTTTTGCTGGAATAAAAGTTGTGTCATTCTGAAATTGGAAAATTTGGAAGACAAAAGCAAAAAGATCTTCCCTTAATTTTAATTTTCAATGACATAACCCTAAAGATTTTTGTGGTGATCAAAGAAGTGCAAATGGGATGGTGAAAGGCATTTTTTTTTTCATGAAGGGGCCTCTAGATATCTTCCAACTAGCTGGAGAAGGGTTCCTTATGATTATGTCTAAATATCTGTAGCTTTTGAAGAATTGTAAAAATGATGTCAGAAAAACTCTTGAAAAATGACTAGGACAATCATGGTATTGTAATCATCCAAGGGAGTTATAGTCAGAACCTAGGCCACAGAACAAAGATAAAGGGGAATATTAGGAGATACATGAAGGTTCAACTATCATTATTTGGAAAGAGACCAAAATGCAGAGTGAAGAAAGGTGAAAGAGGTAACAATAATTTGGGGCTTTTAATTTTTTTTAATTTAAAAATTGATTTCTTTATATCACAGAGCATTGCTAAATGTGATGGAGAAACAAAGATGAATTTGGTGTTAGCAATTATTCACTCTGAGCCAGAATTGAAAACAAAATGGTATAAACCAATGAGGACAAAAAGGGACCAGACAGATCTATGTATCATCTGGTTTGTTTCTACAGCAACTTGTCTCTCTCCCAGAATGGTTTATTTATGGAATACATGGAGTGGGATATAAAGCCATGCCTAGTCACAGAGGAAGTTAGTTAAATAGTGCAGTATATTTTGAAAAGGTTTCCCAAATGATATAGCAAAGCCTCAGAAACGTAGTGAAAGAGGAATAGGCAACATATATTGATTGACCAAAATGTTATTGGATTATTGAATAATAATCCAATAACATTTTGTTATTACTGTATTATTGATATTGAATCAATGAATACTTATATTAGAAGCAAGGTAAGACAGACCTCAGTGCATAAATGTCTTCTGAAGATCATGTTGTTTTGAACTCAGATTATTAAAAACCATTCCAGACAACTTTTGCTCCATTGCCAGGAAAGAAATCATTGCTCAACTTTGGTACCCACTATAAAAGATACCAGTAAAAAATTAAGTACCTTAAAGTTTCAGTCCGATTCTTGGCATAAAGTTAATACTTTATAAATGTGAATGTGTTGAATCTAAAATTAAGTGAGATTCCCACACAGTTTGAGTTTTATTGCTAAGCTATTTTATCCTTACAGTTGAATTTGTAAAACATATATCCCCCTCTAACTACCTCCATCCTCCTCCTTTCAAAGAGAATTGTCTAGCTTCCTTGTCCCCATTTCCTCATGATCTTCAAATAACCTGGCTCCCTACTCACCCCCAGACTGACTAGCAAGAAGTTATTAATTGCCAGATTCAATAGAATGCTCAGTTCTCATCTGCCATATCTTGCTGGAATTTTTGATACCATTTTTTCTTTCCTACAACTGTATTTCCCTTTGATTTCCTGGGCACCTCTCTGTCTCCAATTTCATTCAATCTTCCTGAATTAATCTTTCTCATTGTCCTTTTGAGTCTATCCATCCACCCTCTGTCCTGTTCTCTTTCCCGATTTGTGCTCCGTTTTAGTACAAAAACATGGTCCATGGTTTCAGCTCCCACCTAGGCCAGTGACTCCAGATCTGCACATGCAAATGAGCTCTCTCTTGGCTTCCAGAAGAATTGTGTTAGCTCCCTCTAGACCCCTCCACTGGGGTGGCCCTGCACAGCTCAACATGGCTACCCCCCAGAACTGAGTTCATTTTGATTCTCTATTCCATGACTTCTCCTCCTATTTTACTATCTTGATGAATGATAATACCATCTTCCCAAATGCTAAAACCATAAATCTCAGAGTCATTTCTAATTCCATCCTCAAACCCAAATTCAGCATCCCATATCTGTCTCCAATCCATGTTT
The DNA here is from genome assembly GCF_045843805.1 of Urocitellus parryii. Taxonomy (NCBI): domain Eukaryota; kingdom Metazoa; phylum Chordata; class Mammalia; order Rodentia; family Sciuridae; genus Urocitellus; species Urocitellus parryii. The sequence goes on along the minus strand of NC_135531.1, from coordinate 228,056,291 downwards.
TTCTGTTCTATTCCCACTGTCACTTTATTATTGCAGCCACTTTCATCCTCCTTGTTTCCAGGCTTGCCATTCGTTCCTTCACAACACAATGCCCTGCGAATGCCCAGGCGTTTGCTGGGCAGGTGGATATAGAGGCATGTAGAGTAAACACAGTATCAGCCCTCATGGAGATTATATTCAGGTTTAGTGAGAACCCAATCTCATCACTCCACTCCTTGTCCAGTGTCCTTTAGGGGCTCTTCTGGCTTCAGGGCTGGGTCTTTCTTTCTTAGTTTGGAATGGCTAGTGTGACACACTGCTCATTGCCCCCCCAGGGAAACCTTAACTGAAAGTAGGTACCTGGCCACCCAAAAGGTACGGCACTGCCTCCTAGAGTCCCAGGCAACCACAGAAGTAACCACATGACCAAATCCTGGCTGATGAAAGAGAAGGCTGCTTAAAGTCAGCTAACCTAACCTAATGGTGGGGCGGGAGGGGCACACTTTTTCATCCTTTGTCTTTCTTTACTCTTCTGTCCTGCTACACAAATGCGCTCCACTCAAGTCCAGAAGCCACCTGGGATCATGAGGAGACCTTGAGGATGGAAGGTGTGTGTATTAGGATCCTGAAGTAGGATAGGAGCCTATGTCCTTGATGGAACCATAAATTGTGGTTGGTGTCCACACCAGATTTGACCTGCACATAACCATATATTTTTGTGAAATAGAAACATACTTTTAATATAATTAACCCATCATTATTTGGAGGGTTTATAGTTAAACATAACTGTAGGGAATGTGAGCCTTTTTAAAATTTAATTTAATTGTTTATCTTTCTAGAGTCACCTCATCTTACTCTCCATGTAAATATTAGAGTACCTCAAACATGCGCCCTGATTCAGGTGGCCTGTTTCAGTGCCTCTCCTATACTTCATGCTCAAGGTCTTTTTAGTACCCACACCTAGTATCATTCTTATTTCCTTGTCTGGGTTCCCCACTCACTCTGAACTCCTTGAGGGCAGGGTATGTCATGTGCCTGTTGGGACAAATGTCTTGTACTCTAATTTCACCACAAACTTCCTGTCCAATGAAGAAGTTTAAATTATCAGGGTTTCATGATTCAATTGAAGTTGATCTTAGAATGAATTTGCCTTTTCCCTGTTCCTTTCCCAACATGTGTGTGGAGGGCTGGTGCATGAAACTTTCTTAAAGCTGGAAGTGACTTCATTTGAGATGGGAGAAACTTGTGGTAGTGTCTCCTTTCCAAAAAGAGACATGAACATAGCAATTTTCTAGATAGTCTTATAAGTCTCTGTACAATAGGATAAAACCTAGGGACATGGTTGGTATCCATTCAGAAATATTTCTTGTATTCTAGGGCTCCACTGAGCCATCCAATGTCCAGATCTTCACATTTCCACTTACAAGATTTAAAAGAGATTGGAGATGTCCAGCCTCTTTAGTGGGCACTGAACTTCTACTTTGGCCTCAACTCTTATCCCATTTGGTCTTTTCCTGGTATGCTATTCTTCCCAGATGGTCCACATTTGTTGCTTATCTCCAAATCTTCACTCCAGCTATTTCTTCTCCCTTTCCTCTTGAAAATGCTACTCCCACTCAGTGCTTGAGGCCTTTAAAACTTGACTCAGGGATCATCTTCCTCTGAGAACTCTTCTCCTCCCAGGATGCCACAGGCCGGGCTAGACAAGGTTCTTCCATGCTCTCTCAGCACCCTGTGCTTCACTCACTCTCTGCACTTGCCTTGGTGCTTCATAACTCATCTGCCCGTATGTCAGCTCCTCCAAAGGCAGGAATGGATATTGTTCATCTTTGAGTCCTCCTAGTGCCTGACATATGTTAGGTGCTCAAGAATATTTTGTTGAACCAATAAATAAATGAATTAGTAAATGAAAATGCTCTCAGAACCATGAAAATTACCTTATTAAACAAATTATCCTGAATTTGCTCTGAGTCAACATTCCTTTTTGCACATTGTCACGTTGTGGATGAGCTGATGGTGTCAAATTAGGTATGAGTTTGGAATTTTATCTCAGGAACTAGCCTAGTTTGGGAAGAAAAAAATAAGACTATAAATCTATTAAGCAGAAGGTTTTGTTTCATAATTAAACATTCCCCAGTTATGAACTTGATCATAGCTCCTTGCCATGCCACATCATATCAGAGGGACTTGGGGTGCTCACTTAAGGTCCAGGAAGTAATCATTTGCCTGGAGAATAACCTGACATCCCTGGGACTTCTCCACCCAGAGATAGTGAACTAGCCCAGTTAGCAGCTTAGAGACTCTTTGGTTGAGGTGCTACTGACAATATATATCTGAGACACCTGCTGCCATCCTTCAAGACTGTGTTCCCTGCCTTCCAAATGGAAAAAAAAAGTCATATTCATATATGTGTGGTCCCAGCGGGTGCTGATAGATGGTCACTGAAAACCTGTGTGAGTTTGGCTAAGTTACTTAACATATCTGTTAAACAGAGGAGAGCAGGAGGCCTTAGATTTCTCCTCACAAGCATGACAATGCCTATGCCACGGGGTTATTTCGAGGATTAAATTAGACAAATTACATAAAGAGTTTAGCAGAAGGCAAAGTCCATAGTCAGCACTCAATAAATGTCAGCTGTTGCTATTATTATTGTTAAGTGCCTTATGGCTTGTGTTGTCTTTAGTGAACCAACTTTAAAAACAGAGAAAAATGTCCTAGAGGAAAACTGAAAGGAAAATGTAAACCACAGTCTCTCTGTTGGAATTCAGAATTCCTTCATTAAAGAGAGCATGACTCATTGTCATTTAATGATTTAAAACAAACAATAAAAAAAACAGAGTTTGCATGAAAATTTAGAATCTGTTTTCATTTTGAATGATTATCACTTTTTTTTTCTGTTTCTTTCCTTTTTGTGCTGTCACTGAGTTCCCTGTACAAAAGTCACCTCGGGGGTCCCTTGTGTTGATTTGGCTCAATTATCTTTCAGAGCTGCTCTGACCTACTTATTTATGGGAAGTGGCAGCAGCTTTCACCCTTCTCTAGGGATTTCACTCCTCTTTCCACAAAGTTTCTTCTGACAGAGACTAGTCCTTATTTCTTCTAAACACTGAGCTCTCTTGCCTACTTTAGAACTTGTGACTGGCATCGTCATTCTGGTCAAGGACTGTTTTCTACCAGGAAAGGTCAAGACAGCAGAGGACAGGTAATAGGTACAGCCCTCATAGATAGGATGGCAGGCACCTCAATAGGAGGGAATCCTGGAGATGAAGGGGCAGCTAAGGGGCAGCTGTGCCAGCTTTGCTTTTATTCGTTCTTGGTATGTCTATTGCTTTCTTTGCTTCCTACCTCTCTGCCCGCTGTTTCTCTATCTGCTTTGCTGGATTCCTTTTCTGTCGTGATCTCTCAATGCTGGTGGTCCTCAGGGCTCTATTCAAGGGGCTGAGCTCCAACTTCATTTTTCCAGAATGATCTCAATGATCCCAGGGCAACAGGAATCAGATCTGTCTCCCAAGCTTCAGAGAGGTACATCCCACTGCCTTCTGGGTGGTTCCTACCGGGATTTCCACAGGCCACTCAAATTCTGTGTAACTAAAGTCATATCTATAATCTTTCCTCCTTCCTCAAACTTGCTTCTCCCCCAGTATTCCCTGTCTTGGTCAATGGCACCAATTTCTGAACTGTTACCCAAGGAGAAACTTGGAAGCTAAGCTTAACTTTCCTTTCCATTCAGTTAATCATTACTTCCTGCCAACCCCCATCCCATTTGCCAGTGATGGTGCTCTCCTCCCCTTCCCCCTGGGGCAGAATCAGAAGAAGGCTTATGAGTAACTGGGAATTTTTAGTGCTAACAAAGCCATCCTCAATTTGCTGTCAATGTATTTCTTTTATAAGGATGTCTATCATTGGATTCAGGCCTATTCAGGTAATTCAGGATGACTGTCAAATCCTTAATCACATCTGCAAAAACCCTTTCCCAAATAAGGTAACATTCATAGGTTCTAAGGATTCGGGTTTGAACAAAATTGGGGGGCAAGGGGTGTGTGCCATCATTAAACCCACTGTAGATTCCAAGACCAAGATAACAAAGTGTTATAATTATCATCCATTACTTAAATGCTTCAATGAACAATTATGAATATTCTTGAAATAAACAAAAAAAATTAGCCTCAATAAAGAAATGGAGAGTATTACCAAAGAAACAGGAGATACCAGGAAAAACTAGGTGGAAACATTAGAATGAGTAATATGGAAATTAAAAACTCAGTGATGAGTTAAATAACAAAATGGAGGAAACAGAGGAAAGAGTCTGTGAAGTAGAAAATAGAACAATAGAATTTATCCAGTGTGAGCAGCAGAGAAAAAATAAATAACACACACCCCTAAAAGAGCCTCAGGGACCTGTGGGAATTTTTATACAATAGATCTAACATTCATGTCAACAGAGTCCAAGGAGGAGAGAATAAAGAAGATGAGGCTGAAAAAGTAGTAGAAGAAATAATGGTCAAAAACTTCTCAAATTTGACAAGAGACCTAAACTTACAGGTTTAAGAAGCTCAGAGAATCACGAATAAGACAAAGCTATGAAACCCGAGCCAGGATACGTAATAATATCTGAAAAGTAAAGAAAAGAGAAAACCTTGAAAGCATTCAGGAGAACAACATCGTAGCTATGGGGAAAATAATTAGAATGACCCTCTATTTCTCATCATAAACCATTAAGAAAATGGCCCAATATTTTCTGAGTATTGGAAGAAAACTGTCAACTGGAAACCTATATCCCGAAAAAATATCCTTTGGGAATGGAGAAGAAATCAAGACATTCTCAGATGAAGAAATTTGTCTTCAGTAGACTTAGCTTAAAAATGGCTTACAGGAATTCTGCAAGCAGAAGGGGATCAATACAAGAAGGAAACTGAGGACATCAGGAAGGAAGAAGATCACAGTAAGTACAAATATGAGTAAATACAATGGCCTTTCCTTCTCTTAAGTTTTCTAAGTTATGTTTGACAGTTAAGCAAAAATATTGATCAAATGTATGTAGAGAAATAAAGACAACTATATTGTAAATTAGGAATATTGAAGAAATGTAAAGAGGTAAGGTTACTATACTTTCCTCACCTTGGCAAAGCTAGACACCACTAGACCATAATTAGTTATGCTTATTGAATGCACTATCTAATGATTATTGAAAATGACATGAAAAGAGATACTCTCAAAAACGCTACAGGCAAATGAAAACAGAATTCTAAAAATAAGTTCAAGTAACCCACAAGAAAGTGGAAACAGGAAGCCAAGAAACAGACAATCAAAATCAATAATAATTAAGAGGAAAATAAAATGACAGACTTAAGCCCAAACACATAAATAGTTAGATGTAAATAGTCCAAATATGCCAATTAAAAGTCTGGCAAAGTAGATGAAAAAACATAATCCAGCCATATACAAGAAATGCACTTCAAATACTATACAGACAATTTGAAAGTAAAAAAGATGGAAAGGGTATTTATGCAACCACTGATCCAATGAAAGTGGGAATAATCTATATTAACAGATAAATACTTCAAATAAAATTACCAGAGATAGAGAAGGACACTACATGATGACAGAAGTTCATTTCACCAAGAACGAAAAGCTAATCCTATGCTTATTCACTACACAATAGTGCTGAAAATATGCAAAGCAAAATCTGATGAAACTCAATGGAGAAACAGAAATTCCACAAGTATGCTTAGAAAGATGAACACTCTGCTTTCAACAATTAATAAAACAACTGGACAGAAAATCAGCAAGGATATAGAAGAACCGAATAATACCATCAAACAAAAAAATCTAGTTAACATTTATAGAACATTCTACCCAACATCAATAGACTATTCTTTTCAAGCACCCTCAGACTATGCACCAAAGTAAATCACACCCTGAGCTATAAAACAACAACAACAACAAAAAAAAAAACCCCACAAAATTAGAGAATGCCTTCTAGGACCATAATGGTATAAAACTAGAAATCACTAGCGAAAAGATTACAGGAAAGTGTATAGCATTAAATGTGTACATCAGAAAACTTTTCTACTTTTAATAATCTAAACTCTAGCCCCAAAAATTCAGGAAAAAAAACACAAAATAATCCCAAAGCAAGCAGAAGGAAGGAAATAATAGGGAGCAGAAATCAATGAAAAAAAAGAAAAACCAATGATACAAAGAGCTGGTCCTTTGAAATAGCCAAAATTGGCAAGTCTTTAGTAAGACTGACATACACAAAAAGGTGAAAATGACCAACATCACTCCAGACCCTGCAAACATCAAAAGGATCAGAAGTTAAGAATCTGACTAACTCTATTTGTGTGTGGTTGACAACTTAGATGAAATTGACTACTTCCTTGAAATATACAAGCTACCACAATTCACCAAAATTAAATGGATAATTGAATATCCCTACAACTATGAAAGTTCATTATGGTCAAGAGTACAATTCTCTATTCTTTTCCAAGCCATGAGCATTTTTCCTAATTCTTTTATATGGGTGTAATTTAGGACAGATAGAGACAACTTGAACTATTAAGTATGATTCTTTTTCAAGCATTTCATTATACTAAAAAATGTTACTCTAGAATTTTAAATATATGGATTCTCAAAGGAACGAACAAAATAAAAATAAAAAAACTCACATAGTCAGAAATTAACCTTATGACATTAATTGATGAGCTAGATGCTATTAAAATTAAAAACTTCTGCCCTGTGAAATATAGCATCCTGTGAAGAAGAAGACACCACACAGACTGGAAGAAAATATTTGTAAAAGACACAGCTGATAAAAGATTGTTTTCCAAAATATAGAAATAACTCTTAAAACTCAACGATAAGAAAATAATGACCTAATTTTTAAAATATCTCAAAGACCTTAACAGACACCTCACTGAAGAACTACCTGTAGCAAATAAGCAAATGAAACAATCCTGTGCATCATATGTCATCATGGAAGTAAGAATTAAAACAATGAGATCTACACATCTATTAGAATGTCCAAAATCTAGAACACTGATAACTCCAAATGCTGGTGAGAATGTGGAGCATCAGGAACTCATTCATTGCTGATGGGAATGCAAAAAGGAATAGCAACCTTGGAAGGCAAGTTGGTAGACTCTTACAAATATTGTTCCTATACATCCAACAGTTGTGCACTTTGGTGTTTACTCAGAGGAGCTGATAACTATGTCCACACAATAACCTGCACATGGATGTTTATGGCAGCCTTTTTCATAATTGCTGAAACTTGGAGGCAACCAAGATGTCCTTTAGTATGTGGATAAATAAACGGTTGGACACACAGGCAATGGAGTAGCCACTAGCGCTAAAAAGATATGAACTGTGAAGCCATGAAAATACATGGAGGAAACTTCCATGAATTTTACTAAGTTTAAAGAAGCTAATTTGAAAGCCAATATATGGTAGGATTATAAGTATATGGCATTCTCAAAAAGGCAAAACTAGAGAGAACAAAAATATCAGGCTGCTAAAGATTGGGGCTGGACTGGATGGAAGAATAAAGAGGAAGAACACAAAGGGTGGTTAGGGCCTGAAAACACTCATTTGTATGATCCTGTCACGATGAATGCATATCACTACACAATTATCCAAACCCACAGAATGTACAACACCAAGAGTAATGTAAAAATAGACTTTGGGTGGTGATGCTGTAGTAATGTGGGTTCATTAGTGTTAACAATATGTGCCATTCATCCTAGGGGTAGTTACTGATAACGCGGGAGGATAAGTGTGTGTTGGAACAGGGCATAAATGGTACATCTTCATGGTACCTTTCACTCAATTTCGCTGTCAACCAAGAACTGCTCTAAAAGATAAATTCTTTTAAAAACCATTAAGACCACAATTTGAAATAATTTTAGTTAATACTTTCAAAATAATACATTTAAAAATTAATTTGGGTTTTTGTTAACAAACTAAAACAATTTAAATTTTTATAAGATTCCTTTGACCTGTTTTACTTACCACTTCTTTGATTAAACTTCTGGCTAGGTTATTTTTGTTTATTTGTTTGTTTTGTTTCATTTGAGAATCATTCTTTAAAAAACTAGAGTGATTTTAAAAAAGAAAAAGCAAAACCCAAAACTTGGGGAAAAAAACATCATGCTTCTTTAAAATTTGGACTTACCTGCCCTAAATTACACTTGTGTGGGGAAAAAAAAAGAGGCTGGGAGTGGAGCTCAGTGGTAGAACATTTGCCTAGCAAGCACGAAGTCCTGAGATCAATCTCTAGCACTGAAAAAAAAAAAAAAATTGGGAAAAAAATTCTCATGACTTGGAAGGAAAGAATAATTCTATATAATTATACTCTTTACCACAATGAATCTTAACTTTTTCAATAAAAACTTTGCTCTTGAATACTGGCAACAAAGAAAATCATATTCTAAAACCCTTGCTCTGTCATGAATGGGGTTATGCTTTGAGTATATCATATCCCTTGTGTATGCCTCAGGACAAGAGGGTATAGGACCCACAGCTTAGTGACAATGCTAATTTAAATTCAATAATCAATAAGAACAGGACTCAATCCCATCTTTGTTCACCACATTTGCTAGTAGACCAGGATGGTAGGCCTGAAAGAACATAGCCCTGGGAGCATCAGGGTGTAGACTCAATTCTACTCTTATTTATAAGCTGAGTGGCATCGGGAAGGTCACTAAAGCTTCCTGAGCTTTGCATTTCTTAATTCTAGGTAGATGGTATAATTTTATTAAAATTATGAAAAATTGAGATAAAATAAAATTTATAAATAGAACTACTCCTTTCATGGCTTGAAAGTGACAATCCTCCTGTTGTTCTGTGGGCTTGGCATGTGCTACGCTATGTTGACATTTATCTTTGATTTATCCCTCCAACTGAACTTGGAGCTGGAGAGTAGACCTGCTTTCACCTTTGTCATCTCCACAGCCTACGATATGTCTTGCACTTGATAGGGGCTAAGTAAGAATATCTGTTGGCAATGAAGATGTTGCTGCAAGTGAAACAAATGTAATAAATTATGCTTAAGTTCCTTAAATGCAGTTGTGCATAAGTTTTAGTGCATCTATGACCTCAGGAGCTGCTAAAACACAAATTTCTGACCCACACATCTCTCTTCATGAACTTGTGATTCAGTGAGCCTGGGGATTTTAATAAGCTCCCTGGGTAATTCTGATGCAGGTGGTCTATGGCCTGATCACATTTAGAGGAACCACGCTGCAGTAGATACACCTACGTCATGCTGAGTGTTCAGTTGTAAAGAGATGGCCAAATAATACATGAAGCAGGCATTGATAATCACTTGAGGGAAAATTTGGTTTGCAGGTCATTCAAAAAATCCACTTTGTCACGGAGGTGCCAAGCAGATATTATAAAACTAATCAAAACTTACTTTGCAGAAGTTAATTAACATGTTTTATGCCCTAGTTATCATAGCCAAAGCTATATATGTACATGCTGTCTTTTTGGCTCTGACTTGCCTTGTGAAGAGAAAATAGAAATGGAATAAAATGCCCACTGGGCATTAGATTGCAAATATATTTATCCCACAGCAAAGCATTAATTTCTAAAGACAACTGTACTGTGTTATGTATACCGTCCATTCTCATTTGGTCCCTAAACTTGTCACTTAGTGAGGCATTTCTTTCTCTAGCAGCTGCTATTAAGGACAGAGGCTTAGAACCAATAATGAAATAATTACACTTTCTGAGAGTGCTACTCTAAAGTTCTTCTTTTTAATGTTGGGAAGAATTGACACAAATTAAGAAAATCAGAGATGGTGTGAGAGTTATATCCTCCTTCCAACATGGGAACACAGGGACAATTTAGAGACAGTAAAATAAGATTTCTTAAGTGAATAAGTAATACAGAAAAGTGCTATTTGCTTTTACTTTTCACTTCCAAACTTCAAAAAATTGATAAAGAATAATGCCTAGAGATCCAGGCCAACTGATTCGAGCGGCCTGCCCTGCGGCTACAGAAGGCGTGGCGCCTCAGTGAAGCCATTAATTAGCAAGCAGGGAGGTTAGGGACTGCCATTAGGTGGAATCCCGCCAGCCAAGCCCACACGGACCCTTGGGCCGAGCAAGGGATCTCAGAAGGGGAAGGAAGCGGTACAGTCCCATCCCCCACAGCGGACACTCCACCGAGGCAGTCAGCGGCCACCATCCGGTAAAGCTGAAGGATACACAGCCACTCTCCTTCAGAGTTCAACATCAAAACAGGTTGGTGTCATTCAGCTCACCCCCCAGACAGCGGGAATTCGCATAAAATCTCTCCTAGGCTTGCCGGGAGAGGGAGTATCAAGCTGAGCCTCCATAAAGACTAGGGGGAAACTAGAGACACCTGACCTCCAACCCCTCCTCCCAGTAGCAGCCAAAAGGAAACCTGGCTAGCCAGCGCTGGGGGAGGGGCAAGCAGAAAAAATCAAAGTGATAGAGTGCCAGGGATCCCAACTGCAGCAGGACCAGGGAGATCCAGGCCAACTGATGCGCGCGGCCTGCCCTGCGGCTACAGAAGGCGTGGCGCCTCAGTGAAGCCATTAATTAGCAAGCAGGGAGGTTAGGGACTGCCATTAGGTGGAATCCCGCCAGCCAAGCCCACACGGACCCTTGGGCCGAGCTGGGATCTCAGAAGGGGAAGGAAGCGGTACAGTCCCATCCCCCACAGCGGACACTCCACCGAGGCAGTCAGCGGCCACCATCCGGTAAAGCTGAAGGATACACCGCCACTCTCCTTCAGAGTGCAACATCAAAACAGGTTGGTGTCATTCAGCTCACCCCCCAGACAGCGGGAATTCGCATAAAATCTCTCCTAGGCTTGCCGGGAGAGGGAGTATCAAGCTGAGCCTCCATAAAGACTAGGGGGAAACTAGAGACACCTGACCTCCAACCCCTCCTCCCAGAAGCGGCCAAAACAAAACCTGGCTAGCCAGCGCTGGGGGAGGGGCAAGCAGAAAAATCAAAGTGATAGAGTGCCAGGGATCCCAACAGCCTGCAGCAGGACCCGGGAGATCCAGGCCAACTGATTCGCGCGGCCTGCCCTGCGGCTACAGAAGGCGTGGCGCCTCAGTGAAGCCATTAATTAGCAAGCAGGGAGGTTAGGGACTGCCATTAGGTGGAATCCCACCAGCCAAGCCCACACGGACCCTTGGGCCGAGCTGGGATCTCAGAAGGGGAAGGAAGCGGTACAGTCCCATCCCATCCCCCACAGCGGACACTCCACCGAGGCAGTCAGCGGCCACCATCCGGGAAAGCTGAAGGATACACCACCACTCTCCAACAGCTTGCAACATCAAAACAGCCAGCAGCAGGACCCCGGAGATCCAGGCCAACTGATTCGCGCGGCCTGCCCCGCAGCTACAGAAGGCGTGGCGCCTCAGAGAAGCCATTAATTAGCAAGCAGGGAGGTTAGGGACTGCCATTAGGTGGAATCCCGCCAGCCAAGCCCACCGCCCACGCCCGGAACAGGCCCAGCGACCTGCCAGCATGGTAGTCACGACACCCCAATTGGAATAGGGACAGAGCAGAGCCGCCTTCCACTCCCGGAACAGGCCCAGAGAGCCGCCAGCGTGGTAGACACGTCACCCCAATTGGAGTAGGGGCACAGCTGCCGCCCGCACCTGCAAGGGAGACTTTTCAAGTATACAAGAGCAACATAAATAAATAGGGGGTAAATTTCAAAAACACAACAGTTGTACCAAGCAGAAAGAAACGTGAGCAGTATGAAAAGACAAGGAAAGAAAGGACCACAAGCAATGCAGGTCAACTCAACTTTAGAAGAGGTAAGAGCTGCAACAGATGGAATGTCAGATAAAGAGTTCAGGATATATATGCTTCAGATGATCTGGAGTCTCAAGGAAGACATGAGACAGCAAAATCAGACAATGAAAGATCACATTGACAAACAAATCCAGGAAGTAAAAGATCAATTTCACAGGGAGATAGAGGTAATAAAAAACAAACAAATAGAAATTCTAGAAATGCAGGAAACAATAAACCAACTTAAAAACTCAATTGAGAATACTACCAGCAGAGTAGATCTCTTAGAAGAGAGAACATCAGACAATGAAGACAAAGTATTTCAACTGGAAAAGAACATAGACAGCTCAGCAACTCTGCTAAGAAACCATGAGCAGAACATCCAAGAATTATGGGACAATATCAAAAGACCAAATTTAAGAGTCATTGGGATACAGGAAGGCACAGAGCTCCATTCCAAAGGAATAAACAGTCTATTCAGTGAAATAATACGAGAAAACTTCCCAGAATTGAAGAATGAGACAGAATCCCAAATCCTAGAAGCCTACAGGACACCGAATGTGCAAAATCATAAGAGATCCACACCTAGACACATTATAATGAAGATGTCCAACATACAGAATAAGGAGAGAATTTTAAAAGCTGCAAGAGAAAGAAAGCAGATTACATTCAGGGGTAAACCAATCAGGATAACAGCTGATCTCTCAACACAGACTCTGAAAGCTAGAAGATCCTGGAATAACATATTTCAAACACTGAAAGACAATGGGCTCCAACCAAGAATCGTGTATCCGGCGAAATTAAGCTTCAGGTTAGAAGATGAAATTAAAACCTTCCACAATAAACAAAAGTTAAAAGAATTCGCAGCTAGAAAACCATCTCTTCAAAAAATCCTTGGCAAAATATTACAGGAAGAGGAAATGGAAAATAACATTGAAAACCAACAATGGGAGGTAGGACAGTAAAGGGGGGAAAGTAGTCAAAGAGGATAACAAATCAGGTTTAGTAACATCAATAAACAAATATGGATAGAAGAACAAACCATATCTCAATAATAACCCTAAATGTTAATGGCTTAAACTCACCAATTAAGAGACACAGGCTAGTAGAATGGATCAAAAAACAAGACCCAACAATATGCTGTCTACAGGAGACGCATTTGATAGGAAAAGATATACATAGACTGAAGGTGAAAGGTTGGGAAAAATCATATCACTCATATGGACCGCGGAAACAAGCAGGAGTGTCCATACTCATATCTAATAAAATAGATTTCAAGCCAAAGCTAATCAAAAGGGACAAAGAAGGACACTTCATACTGCTCAAGGGAACCATACACCAACAAGACATAACAATCATAAATATATATGCCCCAAATAATGGTGCAGCTGTGTTCATCAAGCAAACTCTTCTCAAGTTCAAGAGTCTAATAGACCACCATACAATAATCATGGGAGACTTCAACACACCTCTCTCACCACTGGACAGATCTTCCAAACAAAAGTTAAATAAGGAAACTATAGAACTCAATAACACAATTAACAACCTAGACTTAATTGACATATATAGACTATACCACCCAACATCAAGTAGCTACACTTTTTTCTCAGCAGCACATGGAACCTTCTCAAAAATAGACCATATACTATGTCACAGGGCAACTCTTAGACAATACAAAGGGGTAGAGATAATACCATGCATCTTATCTGATCATAATGGAATGAAACTGAAAATCAATGATAAAAGAAGAAAGGAAAAAGCAAGCATCACCTGGAGAATGAACAATAGGTTGCTGAGTGATCAATGGGTTTTAGAAGACATCAAGGAGGAAATTAAAAAATTCCTAGAGTTAAATGAAAACACAGACACAACATATCGGAATCTATGGGACACATTGAAAGCAGTTCTAAGAGGAAAATTCATTGCTTGGAGTTCATTCCTCAAAAAAAGAAAAAGCCAACAAATAAATGATCTCATACTTCATCTCAAAATCCTAGAAAAAGAAGAGCAAAACAACAGCAAAAGAAGTAGAAGGCAAGAAATAATTAAAATCAGAGCTGAAATTAATGAAATTGAAACAAAAGAAACAATTGAAAAAATTAACAAAACTAAAAGCTGGTTCTTTGAAAAAAATAAATAAAATTGACAGACCCTTAGCCATGCTAACAAAGAGAAGAAGAGAGAGAACCCAAATTACTAGCATACGGGATGAAAAAGGCAATATCACAACAGACACTTCAGAAATACAGAAGATAATCAGAAATTACTTTGAATCCTTATACTCCAATAAAATAGAAGATAGTGAAGGCATAGATAAATTCCTTGAGTCCTATGATCTGCCCAGATTGAACCAGGAGGATATAGACAACCTAAACAGACCAATAACAATAGAGGAAATAGAAGAAACCATCAAAAGACTACCAACTAAGAAAAGCCCAGGACCGGATGGGTATACAGCAGAGTTTTACAAAACCTTTAAAGAGGAACTAACACCAATACTTTTCAAGCTATTTCAGGAAATAGAAAAAGAGGGAGAACTTCCAAATTCATTCTACGAGGCCAACATCACCCTGATTCTGAAACCAGACAAAGACACTTCAAAGAAGGAAAACTACAGACCAATATCTCTAATGAACCTTGACGCAAAAATCCTCAATAAAATTCTGGCGAATAGGATTCAAATACATATCAAAAAAATTATACATCATGATCAAGTAGGATTCATCCCTGGGATGCAAGGCTGGTTTAATATACGGAAATCAATAAATGTTATTCACCACATCAATAGACTTAAAAATAAGAACCATATGATCATCTCAATAGATGCAGAAAAAGCATTCGACAAAGTACAGCATCCCTTTATGTTCAAAACGCTAGAAAAATTAGGGATAACAGGATCATACCTCAACATTGTAAAAGCAATCTATGATAAGCCACAGGCCAGCATCATTCTGAATGGAGAAAAATTGAAGGCATTCCCTCTAAGATCTGGTACAAGACAGGGATGCCCTCTCTCACCACTTCTGTTCAACATAGTCCTCGAAACACTGGCCAGAGCAATTAGACAGACAAAAGAAATTAAAGGCATAAAAATAGGAAAAGAAGAACTTAAATTATCACTATTTGCAGATGATATGATTCTATACCTAGCAGACCCAAAAGGGTCTACAAAGAAGCTATTAGAACTAATAAATGAATTCAGCAAAGTGGCAGGATATAAGATCAACAAGCATAAATCAAAGGCATTCCTGTATATCAGCGACAAATCCTCTGAAACAGAAATGAGGACAACTACTCCATTCACAATATCCCCCCAAAAAATAAAATACTTGGGAATCAACCTAACAAAAGAGGTGAAAGATTTATACAAGGAAAATTACAGAACCCTAAAGAAAGATATAGAAGAAGACCTTAGAAGATGGAAAAATATACCCTGCTCATGGATAGGCAGAACCAACATCATCAAGATGGCGATATTACCAAAAGTTCTCTATAAGTTTAATGCAATGCCAATCAAAATCCCAGAGCATTTCTTGTAGAAATAGATAAAAGAATCATGAAATTCATATGGAATAATAAAAGACCCAGAATAGCAAAAACAATGCTAAGCAGGAAGTGTGAATCAGGCGGTATAGCGATACCAGACTTCAAACTATACTACAGAGCAATAGTAACTAAAACAGCATGGTACTGGTACCAAAACAGGTGGGTAGACCAATGGTACAGAATAGAGGACACAGTAACCAACCCACAAAACTACAACTATCTTATATTTGATAAAGGGTCTAAAAGCATGCAATGGAGGAAGGATAGCATCTTCAACAAATGGTGCTGGGAAAACTGGAAATCCATTTGCATCAAAATGAAGCTGAATCCCTATCTCTCGCCATGCACAAAAGTTAACTCAAAATGGATCAAGGAGCTTGACATTAAACCAGAGACACGGCATCTGATAGAAGAAAAAGTTGGCTATGATCTACATACTGTGGGATCGGGCTCCAAATTCCTCAATAGGACACCCATAGCGCAAAAGTTAACAACTAGAATCAACAAATGGGACTTACTCAAACTAAAAAGTTTTTTCTCAGCAAAAGAAACAATAAGAGAGAGAAACAGGGAGCCTACATCCTGGGAACAAATCTTTACTCCACACACTTCAGATAGAGCCCTAATAACCAGAATATACAAAGAACTCAAAAAATTAGACAATAAGATAACAAATAACCCAATCAATAAATGGGCCAAGGACCTGAACAGACACTTCTCAGAGGAGGACATACAATCAATCAATAAGTACATGAAAAAATGCTCACCATCGCTAGCAGTCAGAGAAATGCAAATCAAAACTACCCTAAGATACCATCTCACCCCAGTAAGATTGGCAGCCATTAGAAAGTCAAACAACAGTAAGTGCGGGGAAAAGGGCACTCTTGTTCATTGCTGGTGGGACTGCAAATTGGTGCAGCCAAGTATGGAGATTTCTTGGAAAGCTGGGAATGGAACCACCATTTGACCCAGCTATTCCCCTTCTCGGTCTATTCCCCAAAGACCTAATAAGAGCATGCTACAGGGACACTGCTACATCGATGTTCATAGCAGCACAATTCAGGATAGCAAGATTGTGGAATCAGCCTAGATGCCCTTCAATAGATGAATGGATAAAAAAAATGTGGCATTTATACACAATGGAGTATTACTCTGCATTAAGAAATGACAAAATCATAGAATTTGGAGGGAAATGGATGGCATTAGAGCAGATTATGCTAAGTGAAGCTAGTCAATCTTTAAAAATTAAATACCAAATGACCCCTTTGATATAAGGGGAGTAAACAAGGACAGGGTAGGGACGAAAGTTTGAGAAGAAGATTTACATTAAACAGGGATGAGAGGTGGGAGGGAAAGGGAGTGAGAAGGGAAACCGCATGGAAATGGAAGGCGATCCTCAGGGTTATACAAAATGACATATAAGAGGAAAGGAGGGGTAAGACAAGATAATACAAATAGAAGAAATGATATACAGTAGAAGGGGTAGAGAGAGAAAAGGGGAGGGGAGGGGGGATAGTAGAGAATAGGACAGACAGCAGAATGCATCAGACACTAGAAAGGCAATTTGTCAATCAATGGAAGGGTAACTGATGTGATACAGCAATCTGTATATGGGGTAAAATTGGGAGTTCATAACCCACTTGAATCAAACTGTGAAATATGATGTATTAAGAACTATGTAATGTTTTGAACGACCAACAATAAAAAAAAATCCATTTCCCTTCTCAATTTCAACACAGGAAGCTTAAAAATATATGCAAACATATGTGGCTCAACAGGTATCAAAGTTAGATTTTATGCAACCATTTTAAGTATAATATATATGATATGATATATACACACATATGTGTTTTTAGAAACTTCTCAAAAGAAAAAATAACAAAAAGAGAGAAAATAAAAGTTAATTTTAATTAATGTATCACAAGATATACTTATAGTTGAATTGTTTTTGTATTCCTTGCTTTCCAAATAAAAATCTTATTTATTGTTAAAAAAAAAAAGAATAATGCCTAGCTTCAGATGAGTAGCAGTAAAAGAAAGAAAACGTGTTCTATTTAGGATGTAAAACTGAAACTAATAAATTGAATGTGGTGTTCTTCATCCTTTGTATTATTTACAAATTTTTTGTTGATAGAAAACTGATCTCATCTTACTTTTTATTATAAGAGATCAGTCCTATTCATGCTGTCAGTGCATTATTGACATGGAACTCAATGAAAATACAGGAGTTCCTGATGCTATCATGGGATCTACACTGGTTTATATTGCTATTTCTATTGTAGACAATCTCAAACACTCCCCATCCTAAGAATATGAAAAACAATTGGACTTTGGGTTAAAAAAAATACTAAGATCTTGGTTCTACTCCAACTCTGCAAAAATTACAATAATTATAAAGATAAAGGGTAAAAGTCACAAGTGCTGGCTGGGACATTCCAGAGCAGGAGAAAGCTTGGCGCCATTTTTATAGTTATGCCTGTTAAGATTTAATAGACGGAAAGTTTCATTAGTGAGCTGTACTGCAATTAACTTCAAGGAGGTTCCAGACTACTGTATGTTGCTGTTACTGACAGAAAACTGTTTAGATTTCTCTCTTGAAGGAGTGTATACTACTTTCAACACTTTAATTATAAAAACTCTTAAGAGACAATTTTTATAAATTTTTAATGTAGAGTCTAGGTATTTATTTTTTAATTCCCAAAATGGCAATAATGGACTTATATTTTTCAAAGGACATGCCAATTGTTGACTACTTGAGAATGGGTTACTTTTGTATGTATGTATGTATCTGTTGTTATTATACACAAAATTTAGACAGAATCCTTCATCTCTCCTGCTAGCTCATAAAATCATATCCTAATGGGATTGTAACAATGTTAGAAACTATTGCTCTAAATCAAAGATTTTCCTGAATCATGTACTCTATTTTTAATATAAAACGCTTGCTTTCAACTTTGACAAATTGGCAAATGGCAGAGAATAAAAGGTATGGAATCTAGTGACTTGCTTTTCTCCTGTGGCTGGTTAGATTTGAGTCTGCTTTTAAAGCTTTGTATCAAGACTTTAGAGAAAAGGGTAGGGGTTTGCATATTGCACCTCAGTGAAGATAAAGCTGTAGTTACTTTCTATCTGTGTGAACCACTGAGAGTCATCTGAAATACACATCGAATTACTGCTACAACTCAGGTTTAGTATCCTGTGACTTCTGTATCTCACATGCTATTTAATTTCCATATCCTGCAATGATATGGCTAAACTGTTATGGTCCTCATTGTTATATTTTATTGTATTAAACACCAGACTGGTATGGGTTTTTTAATGACTTGAAGAACAAAACCTGAATTTTATGACTTTTAAAATCTGTCTTGATTCTCTTTCTTCCAGTTACAACCTACCCACCCCCTTTTATTCTACATATGTTTCCATTAATAGGCTGCAGACTTTTTAAGTGTGGTAAGCATGTAACCATGATAAGCACTTTCAGAGACATGTTAGCTTTTTCAGACCAGAAGGATACATTTGGTGTCTGGGGCCAATAATTTAGTCTGACAGTTACCGACTGCTTAAAAGACCATAGTTTTCATCTATGTGGAATGATCCCATAGGCCAGCATGTTTAGTATTGTCTGAGCAGCACAGACGAATCCATTTCCCTCTACTTGAGTGTGAAGTCTGGAAGTGGTAACATGATTTTATCTTGTATCCTGTGGTAATGCTCTATTGGTGAATTACAGGGGTTGAGAGATAGTGGTATGTCTACTGGACTAAACTCCCTGACCTTGGTTTGTTCCCAAAGCACTCCCCCTCCCCCTTAGTAGATAATCTCCACAAAGTTCTAACCCTTCTTATTTCCCTTGTCCTTTAAAAATTCATTAGACCTGGTTATACCATGTCGCCAAAATATGACAGATATGGAAAGAGTGGAAACTATGTCATGGCAGGAAGTCATGCTTAGGAATTCTGCACACACACCACCCTTCTCGCTGCTCCAAGAAGTTATAGGACTGAATACAAAGCATGGTAGAGTGACCACCTCAGGGTAGACTTCACAACCCTTCTACACGCTACCGTTCTCTATACTTGGATGCACTTTGAAATTTTAGTTAGGTGGATGCAGGTCCTTGGAAAATTGCTTTTGGTGTAATTCTGAGAAAATCATTCATATTTGGGTTAATGTTGTGTCAGTTTGAGAGATCAGTATGAATATTTGGGCTTTATATATTTATAGTTTTAGTTTTTGCTTTTATACATCAGTAGCAAATTCTGGAGTGTTGTGAAGCATCACATCACATTTTTTTTTTTAATGTCTCCTTGTGACATGGTGTTTGGAACATGGAGTCAGAAATCAGACTTGAGAATTATAGTCTCATTGTTACAACTGAGTTCTGACTTCAGGTGTGGTGCTTTTTGCTTAATGTTACACACGCACACGCGCACGCGCACACATACACACACACACCTCTCTATTAATCCATGTTTATTTATCAGTTCTCTCACAGGAGGGTAGTTAGAATTAACTAATCTTTAGAACGAAGATAGGCAGTGTAACATTATCAGAAGTGGTTTGTGGTATATCAAGTAGATTGCTAAATTTTGCATATTTAACTATATTGGTCTGCATTCTCATTTGAAGAAACATTTAACTTTTTATAAGCAAGGACAGTATAATATACAATACTACTAAGCCTAATATTCAAGAATGTTTTCATACATGTCTTAGTATTAATTAGGGAGCAGTTCTTGTTTGACATGTTTACTTTTAATTCTTAATAGGTTTCAGAGTGGGGCAAGGCAGTAAGTACCCAGAAAAACTAACAATTATCTAGTCTAAAGAGCTTTATATTTCACTGTAAAATTAAAATTGTGGGGAAACTGTGTTTTCATTCTATTTATATTAACCTTTTCTTATCCATATTAGCTAAAGGTTAACTTGTTCTTGCCATTTTTATGAAGTGAGAAGCAGGAACTTTGTCTTTTTATGAAAGGAAGCACAGGAGTGCCAAGCATTCATTAGAGATTGAAATTAGAAGCGACTGTGAGATTAAGTTAGAATGTAGTTCATTGTACAAGACCAATTTGGACTTTTGTAGGTGCTGATATTAGGAAGAGCGAACATAATTGCTTATATGAAATGTACCTTCACTTTATTTAGCCTGTATGATGCTGGTGCACATTGGTAGACAGTATTCTGTGACCTTCTGGGAGGTAAATGCATCTCCACAGGCTCCACAGGTGGGTATTACTGCCTCTGGGCACCAGAGTCCAAGATCTGTTTTAAGTGTAGCCCAATGGCCTAGGGAGAGAATTCCTGTTGGTTTGTTTGTTTGGTTTTGCTTCACCACTGTGTTACCAAGTAGCTTACTCAATTTCTTTCTTTGCCTCACACAATTACACTCTACATCTAAGGAAATATGATTAGTATCTTTGCAAAATGTCAGAGTGGAAAGTGATAACTGGGTTTCCAGATCTCATTTCATAAGGGCATGGGAGGGAAATTTGAAGGGGAGGGGAGTGGTTGGTGGTTGGTTTCCTGAGACTTGAGAAGCAAGGTTTTCTGTGATGATGTATTCTCCAGGGAGTCTCAGGAAACAAAAATGGGAAATAACTCGTGTTTATTTGATTTTTTAAAAAAGTTGATTGAAAACATTTTCACCTCCCCTAAAAAGAAAGAGAACCTCAATTTTCAAACACAGGTCTCCAGACACGAAGGTGGAGTTTTTGCTAGAATTTGTCCCATAATTTCTAAATGAGTGAACAGAAATAAGAAAGGTATTATACTATTTTATGCTGAATTAACCTCACTATATACTGCTAAAGCTCTATCTCTGGAGACACGTCATAAAAACGAAACACTTTTACCACCATGGTAGTATTAAAAGTATTTCATATTTTACTGTTTGGGTGTAAAATTACTAATCAAGGGTGGGAAATGACCAGAAGAAAACAGGAGAAAAAGAGACTCATTGAAACACGCTAAAATATTACCAAGCTTTTATTGTATGCTTTCACTGGTATTTTTACCTTCATCATTTAGGGCCAGCACCTTTCAAATAAAAGACAATCTGTTTAGAATAACAGAAGAACCACAGTAAATAGCTGTTGCAAATGAACAAATTCTATTTTGCCCAATAGGCAGAAGAGCTTCTTTAAATGCATCATTTATATCAGTGAAGGCCAAACTTCTTTTAAGTGGAGACTGTTTCTCTATTGAAAAATTATTTGCCCTGATGGCAACATAAAATTTACCAAACCAGAAATAAGGGAATGATTATGGTAGGTCTAGAAGAATGGTGTTAATGTCTGAATTTTAATAAATACTAAATAATAATAATAAATAATTGTTTATTATTAGTAGTTTGTAGAAAGGAACAAACATAATAAAACATGTAACTTGTACATCAGTCTTCTGGAGAATGTTCTGCAGGTCCCAGTGACCTTCCTCCTACATGGCACATTGAGGATAAGCCCTCTTGGGGAGAAGCAAGAGTCAGTCAGGCCAGTGCACTGCATTTTGAATTCCTTCATGCTGAGTCCTAGGAAGGCTTTTAAGGACCTTGAGTTGTCCATTTTCTCCTTTTCTGCAATTCCTTTCCTTTCTGTGGCAAGGAGGCCTTGAGGTGATAGGTAATAGGGGCCTCCTCCTTTCTTATAAAAATCAGCCCAGATTGCTGACATTCAGATCTCAATTCTAATTTCAATTCTCCTTTCTGGTCTGTAAAGTATAAACAATATTACAGTTTCTAGCAAGTGGTATTTTTGTAGGAATTAAATAAATGAACATATATACAGGATTAAGAGCAGTGCTTAGCATAGACCACCAAAGAAATGCTGTTATTGTTGCTTTGCAATTTTAACTGTCTTTCTAATATTAATTCAAAGCCTGCCTCTTCCCTGAGCTTTCCTAGTCCTCTCATGTATTGTAGTATTTTGTGCATAATCCCAGGAGAACAATTTAAAAATAATTTTAAAAAGAATTTATTATTTATTATCAATGTATTCCTATGTATGTTTCCTGAGAGACTGTAAACCCCTTCAGGTAGGGACTAAAAAATGGTGTCTTATTGGTGGATTTGCAACACTAGCACAGTCCTGGTATTAAGTAGATTTCCAGTGTTTATGAATAAATCAAAAAATACGTGGGTGAGTAAATGTGTACATGTTCCACTTGTCTCCCAATGCCTGTTCTTCTGACTTTAATACTCCAGGTTTTAGCATAACAAATGGTTATTCGCATTTCCAGCCTCCATTTTAAACTTGATATGGTCATGAAATGAAGCTTGGCCAATAGAATCTACATGGAAGTATGTCTTGTTCCATGTGTAGGTTACACTCCTCAAGGAAGTGACATATCCTCCACTTTCTCGTCTCCTTCCACCACCAGATGAAATTAGATGTGATGGTGAGATCTAGAGCAGCCACTTTAGACCATGAGATGGACAGCACTGGGCAAGAGTGGTATTCATTGAGAGTGAGAGAGCTATGAGATCTAAAAGTCCCTGGTTCCTTATGATGTGGGGTTCCTGTAACAGCTTGGACTTCTTGTATTCAGACAGCTCTCTTGTTTCAAGCACTGCCTTGCTTTCGATTTGGGGTTTCCCTAGCTGAGCCTGTTTCCTGGTTCACTGTCCAAATGGTGGCATTAACTTAATCCCTGCCTATTGACAAATAAGTTCCTAATTTGGATAATATTGATAAAAATAGATGGAAATTAGATCCTCATAGAAGATTATAATTGAGTAAGTATGAGAATTAAATATGGCAATGAAAGCTTTGTATCAACTATTTTTTAAAAACTCATTTAAACTTTGTTATCCCTTGCCGAAGCCAAGTGCCAATGACTCGGCTTGGCACAGAATCACGAGCCACCACACAGCTCTGTAGGTTCAAACAGCAATTCTTTATTCCGGATCTCACACCAGCCTCCACACACGTTCAGGGGTAGTCTCGTTCTGCCGCACACTTCACCTACTCCACGAGGCTTTTTCCAAAATCCCATTTGAATCTCACGAGAACTCAAGCAACAGGAACACCCTAATCCCAGCAGCAATAATCTTCAACCTCAACTTCCCTAAAACCCATATTCTTAAACCGGGAAACGCCTTAAACCGGGAACACCCTAAGCCCAAGGACCGGGATACTTCCTCAAACCTGCAGGATACTTCCTCAAACCTGGATCCACCCTCGATCACCTTGAGCAGGGTCATCTTTCTCAAACACACAAGCAAGGTCGCAGCAAATTTCCAAGGCAAGTCCATTTAACATGGGGTACACTGGCAAGGATTACGATGCGTCAATACCTACTTGGTAATGGCCCTCAGCATCTCCCCCCTTCTGATTAATTAAACAACAAGCAATGTGGCTTAGGACCGTGCCTGGTAGGTTGTCCAATTCAACATGTGGTTCTTACCCGTCATGGGAGAGCTGACCTTTGGGCGTCAACTTCCTGTCTTAGGTTGAATCCACTGCAACCAGATCAACCCGTCACTGACTACCGGTCCAGCATTCAGCCATGCTTGTGGATAGGCCTAAGCACCAGTGGGGGGGTGAGGTTCTTGCCTCACCTCTGTTGGCCCCCAAATTTTAGACCATCACTAGTAGAAGGGAGGAAGACACAGAAATGCCAAGACACCAAGCCAATTGATGGCTCCTTTGGAAAAATTGCGTCACTGGTGACACCATCAGCAAAGATGCCAGTGTTACCACAATTAACATGGGGTGCGCTGGCAAGGAAATTGCATCACTGGTGACACCATCAGCAAAAATATGCCAGCAGTACCACAATTCGCTGCATCAGACGATAGTTCACAATGCATGCAACTGATATATAGTCCAGGCAAGTTCTGCAGGCAGTTCAAAGTGGAAGAGTCTATCAATATGTCCATTTCCTCCCAAAGTAAATCAAGTCCTTGATTGAGCATTACTTGTTGAGTTATATTCATTGATGCATCAGTTTATACAGTTTACTGTGATCATAGAAGCTGTAGTTTGGTTTTCTTAGTCTTCACAGGCACTGGGATGGAGATGGGAATTCTGGCAATGATGTTAAAGAGACATTATCCTGAACAGAATTATTAAATATAATGAAAAGGAAAAGTGAAAGTAAACAAACAGATCTGTTAATCACTTTTAAAAACAATAGCAAGCAAACAGATCTGTTAACCACCTTTGAAAACAATCATTAACAGCTGTTTACCTAATTTAGATTAAACCACTTAAATCACGTGAATAAAAAAAAAAAAAATTCGGATCCATTTTTTCATGAGCGCTCCTCAAATAAAAATATGGACATACACACATACTGACATGCAACACAAAACAGTACACACATAACATACAACACATAAGACAATAATAAGTAAAGGCCTTGTAGCTATACCTAAGTGAAATCTCCATTGCAATGTTTAAAAACTCCACAGTCAAAAAATAAAACATAGTCAAAAAACAAAACTGATCAGAAAAACATTAACCTAGGTTTGTATGAGCTCAAAAAATAAAATAGAACTTTATGATGTGGGAAAAATGCAATAATAAAATAGATATTGAAAAAAAGCACCGTGGTTAATCACTGTCGCAGATGTAAGAATAGCCAAGCTGGAGCTCTGGATATCAGCTGTTATGGATTTCAGTCAAATCATCTTCTTTTTCTGTAGAAATTGTTTTGGTTAACCTCTCTGGAATCCAAATCGGCTGCTGTTCTCCCTGTGGGAACACACAAACGGAACCCCGACTCCAGACAATAACTGGGTCGGGACCTTTCCATTGTCCTGTTAGAATATCTTTCCAAAGTACCTTAGGCTTATGTACATTTTTCGGATACATATGTCTTTCCGCAGCACTAAGTCCTGATGAATCCAAATTTAGAAAGTTTAGAGTAAAAAGGGTTATTTTAAGTTTATCTTTGGGGGATATATACCCCTTTCCAATTCCCTCTTTTTGCTTTAATAAGTACGTTTTAATAGTTTGATGAGCTCTTTCAACTATGCCTTGTCCCTGTGGGTTGTATGGGATTCCTGTTATATGAGTAATACCAAAGGATGAGCAAAATTGTTTAAAAGAGTTAGAAGTGTAACCAGGACCATTATCAGTTTTTAACTGTTTAGGAACACCCACAGTGGCAAAATTTTGTAAGCAATGAGCTATAACATCTTTAGTTTTTTCTCCAGCATGAAGGGAGCCCATCAAAAATCCGGAAGAAGTATCAACTGTAACATGTAAATATTTTAATTTTCCAAATTCTGGCAAGTGTGTGACGTCCATCTGCCAAATATGGTTAGGTATCAGTCCTCTAGGATTGACTCCAAGATTAACTTGTGGTAAAAAGGTCACACAATTTTGACATTGTTTTATTATATGCCTGGCTTGTTCCTTAGTTATTTTAAAACGCTTTTGTAAAGTATTAGCATTAACATGAAACCTTTTATGAAAATTTGTAGCTTCTTCTACAGTAGAAAAAATATGTATATCATGTGTAGTTTTATCTGCTAAATCATTGCCCAAACTAAGGGCTCCAGGCAATCCTGTATGTGCCCTGATATGTCCTATAAAGAATGGATCTTTTCTATCCCAGATTAGACTTTGTATAGTGGAAAACAAAGAGAAAACAGTAGAGGAAGGGGAAATCCTACCAGCATCTTCAAGGGATATAATAGCGTTAACTATATACTGACTATCAGAAAATAAATTAAATACAGAATCTTTGAACATCAGGAAAGCTTGTAAAACTGCATTAAGCTCTACCTTTTGAGCTGATTGTTTGGGAACTAAAAATGTAAAAGTTTGATCAGGGGTAACTACTGCAGCTGTACCATTATTAGACCCATCAGTGAATATATTTGGAGCATTCACGATAGGTGTTTTTCTTGTCATTTTAGGAAAAACTACAGGATGCTTAGACCAAAAAGACAACAAAGGATTAGATGGTAAATGATTATCAAATGAAACATTTGATTTACACATGATTATTGCCCATGTATTTAACTCATTAGCTAACTCATCAATTTGCTCCATAGTATATGGAGTAATAATTTTATTGGGAGAAATTCCAAACACTCCCTTTGCTGCTTTTATTCCTTTGAGTATTAATTGTCCTACAGCCTCAGGATACCTAGTAAGAATAGTGTTAGGAGAGTAAGATAAATGTATCCACAATAATGGACCTTCCTGCCAAAATACTCCTGTAGGAATATTTTTTGTTGGTAGTACGATAAATAATAAAGGCAAACTTATATCAATTCTATCTAAATGCATATTTTCCATATATGTTTCAATAATTTTTAATGCCTTTCTAGCTTTAGGAGTTAGCATTCGGGGTGAATTTGGATCTGATGGACCTTTTAGAATATCAAATAAAGGTCCCAACTCTCCTGTTGGTATGCCTAGATAAGGCCTTATCCAATTTATATCTCCCAACAACTTTTGAAAGTCATTAAGTGATTTGAGTTGATCTACTCGTATTTGAATTTTAGGTGGACGGACCATGGTTGAGGATAATAGAACTCCTAAATAATTAATTGGAAAATTTAATTGTACCTTATCTATTCCTATCTCTAGATTATAATTTTTTAACAAGTTTGTAAGTGTGGCATAACATTCCAGCAATGTGTTTTTATCTTTATGTGCTAATAATACATCATCCATATAGTGAAATATTTTTAGTTCAGGATTTTGATTTCTAAGTGGCTGGATTGCTTTATTAACATATATTTGACACATAGTCGGACTGTTAGCCATTCCTTGAGGGAGTACTTTCCATTCATATCTCTCATCAGGACCTTCATGATTTAATGCAGGGATAGTAAATGCAAAACGTGGACTATCCTCGGGATGAATTGGAATCGAAAAAAAGCAATCTTTAATGTCTATAGCTAAAACATGCCACGTTTTTGGTAAAGCAGACAATTGAGGAATCCCTGATTGAGCAGGTCCCATAATAACCATCTCATTATTAATTGCTCTTAAATCTTGTAATAATCTCCATTTACCCGATTTCTTTTTGATGACAAAAATGGGAGTATTATGGGGAGATACAGAAGGTTGTAAATGTCCTTCCGCTAATTGTTGTTTGACCAGATCATGGGCTACTTGTATCTTTTCTTTAGTCAGGGGCCACTGAGGAACCCACACTGGTCTTTCTGATTTCCAAGTAATTTTAATTGTCTCAGTGGCCCTTTCTGAAAATCCAACCCATGTCTGTTTGTTCCTTGATCTATTTGAATTGGTGCTGCTATACCTTGCTCTTGTTTTCCTAATCTTTTTTCTTTCCTGATACCTTGTCTAGCCCTAGTAGTGGGCGCATTAGGATTGATGTTATTTGTTAACATCAAACCTAGTTGATCTAGGACATCTCGTCCCCATAAATTAATAGGAAGGTGATCCAAAACATATGGCTGTATAGTTCCTTCACATCCTTCAGGATCCTTCCAATCTAATACCATAGCACTTCTATGGGGATTAGTCGCCACTCCTAGGCCTCGAAGCGTTTGAGTGGCTTGTTGTAATGGCCAATGTTTTGGCCATTCTTGAAGAGATATGATGCTAAGGTCAGCACCTGTGTCCAGCAGGCCATTAAACTCACGACCCTGAATATTTAGTTTTAGCATTGGGCGAGAATCTAAATTTAAAGACAACATAGCCCAATCTACACCTGTGGAGCCTAATCCCCTGGAACCTCTTTCTACATTAAGACTAGAGAACTTATTATGTAGGCTGGGTATTATTAACAACTGTGCTATTCTATCTCCAGGTGAAATTACTGATATACCTCCTGGAGAACTAGCTATAATTTTTATTTCACCTACATAATCGGGATCAATTACCCCAGGACTTATCATAAGTCCTTTTAATGTAGATGAACTACGTCCCAATAATAAGCCTACTGTTCCTTGGGGAAGAGGTCCTTTTATTCCTGTAGGAATGATTTGAACTCCCATCTCTGGAGTTAATACTGCTCTGGCAGAGGCGCAGATGTCCAACCCTGCGCTCCCTCGGGTTTGTCTGATGAGGGATTTAATGGACAATGTGTCCTGGGCACCACCCTTATGGGATTGCTGGGTTCCTCCACTGCCCCGTATATTTGTGGTTGTGGGCCCCGGAGCATTGGGCCCCCCTGTCCGTTTTTTGGCAATGAAGCCTGATGCCTTTCTCCACGATATCTTGGGTAAATACCTGATCCTTCTCCGTTTTTTGATAAGGGAGTACCTTCTATGGTGGTTTGAGAACGGCATTCATTAGCCCAATGTCTCCCTCTACGGCATCGTGGGCAAATACCCGGTATTCTATTCCTTTGATTTCTAGTTTTGTTAAAACCTCCTCTTATGGGGCAACTCCTTTTAAAATGTCCTGTTTGTTCACAATTATAGCATGTTTCTGGCCTGGCATCTAAAGCCTGTTTTACTGCAGCTGCCATGACTTGCCCTTGTTCATTAACATCTCTACATAATTTAATATATGTGTTTAAATCTTCATGCCTCCATGGTCTAATAACCTCTCTGCAGCAACGATTTGCTTGGTCATAAGCCAATTGTTTTATTAATGGCATTGCTTGTTCTGTGTCACCAAAAATTTTGGCGGCCGTTTGAATAAGCCTATCTACAAAGTCAGCGTAAGGTTCATTAGGTCTCTGTAATACCTTAGATAGCTGACCTTGTAAATCTCCATGTCCTTGTAAAGTCTTCCATGCCCTTACTGCGTCTGCAGCAATCTGTGCATATACAGCAGGATCATATTCCATTTGTTGCCGCTGACCCTCATAATCTCCTTTTCCTAGCAGCATCTCTAGATTTCTTTGAGGGTAACCGGCTGCTGCATTTCGTCTAGCTGTCTCCCTGCAAAATTCCTCATTGGCAACCTTCCATAACAAATATTGTCCTCCATTTAGCACAGATTTACACATGCTAGCCCAATCTGCTGGCGTCATGTCCAAGTTAGTAATGGACTCCACCATGCTTACTGTGAAAGGGGCTTGAGGACCATAGGTTGTTACAGCCTCCTTTAACTGCTTCACTGTTTTAAATTCTAAAGCACGGTGAATTCGCTGCCCTCCTACCTGTTCAAATACAGGGCATGCTAATCTTTGAGGTCCTGTCTCAGGATCCCATCTATCAACTACGATGGGGTTTGAGGGCCATTCAGCTGTCTCCATCGGCGGGGCTGATGGTTGAATTACACCCTCTGGTAATAAAACGGAGTTAGTAACAGCCTTTTGTTGTGGCCTTTTTCCTAATAACCCCTTTTCCTTTAAATTTTCTTCCTCTCTCTGACTAGCTCGAGAGACCTTCTCTTTTCCTTGATCTAAAATGTCTTTCTCCATGGTCTGAACCTCTAACAATTTACTTAACAACTTTTCGGTTTCTTTTTTACTAATTTCTAATCTTCTATAAAGATAACGCAACCCAATAAGATAACATAAGAAAAAACCGCAACTGAATGAAACAAAAACTGAATAAAAATTCGCTGTATCAATTTTCTCTTTCTCGGGGCTAACAAACTTCAAACCTTGAGCGAACCATTTTTCCCAGTTTGCCTGAGAAATTTCTAGGGACAGGCAACTTGAAACAAAAACGAAATAAATCAAAACAAGAACACATTGTTTTTGGAAATGGTCACCCATTCTCTCGCCTTCCCTCAGGGGCGAGCAATTTACTCACCTCCAAACTTCAGATGTTCCGCGTACGGGCCACCAAATGCCGAAGCCAAGTGCCAATGACTCGGCTTGGCACAGAATCACGAGCCACCACACAGCTCTGTAGGTTCAAACAGCAATTCTTTATTCCGGATCTCACACCAGCCTCCACACACGTTCAGGGGCAGTCTCGTTCTGCCGCACACTTCACCTACTCCACGAGGCTTTTTCCAAAATCCCATTTGAATCTCACGAGAACTCAACGGGAACAAGCAACAGGAACACCCTAATCCCAGCAGCAATAATCTTCAACCTCAACTTCCCTAAAACCCATATTCTTAAACCGGGAAACGCCTTAAACCGGGAACACCCTAAGCCCAAGGACCGGGATACTTCCTCAAACCTGCAGGATACTTCCTCAAACCTGGATCCACCCTCGATCACCTTGAGCAGGGTCATCTTTCTCAAACACACAAGCAAG
Source organism: Urocitellus parryii (assembly GCF_045843805.1). Taxonomy (NCBI): domain Eukaryota; kingdom Metazoa; phylum Chordata; class Mammalia; order Rodentia; family Sciuridae; genus Urocitellus; species Urocitellus parryii. Next base: position 228,025,883 of record NC_135531.1, on the reverse strand, counting down.
GTCGCAGCAAATTTCCAAGGCAAGTCCATTTAACATGGGGTACACTGGCAAGGATTACGATGCGTCAATACCTACTTGGTAATGGCCCTCAGCAATCCCTCTTTTCCCAGTCACCTGATGGTTGTGCCAACTGCTGATGAGGGATAGATAAACACCATAGTGACAAGAAAGAGGGTAGGGTGTGGTGCTCAGGCTAGGATGTGTTTCTATTCAAACCTCACTGGAGTGGCAGGAGGGGCAGAGTTTTGCCTAGTCAGTTTTCCTCAGCTCAGAAAATTAACCTTCTGCCCTTCCCCATGCTGCTGGTGCTCCTATTGGCCAGGACTGTGCTGTGCCCTGGGTGGTGCATCAGCAGAGAAAGGAGCAGCCTTTTTGATCTCTTCTATTGGAATAAACATTTTTTTTTTCTTTTTGACCTACTAAGCAACTGAACAGAGAATTGTTTGAATCTCTGGGTCTGGGATCCAGGCTTGATGTGCAGGTTATAAGTTAACAATTTTCAAGTGTGAAAAATTTCCAGTGTAAAAATTTCCCAAGAGATTTACCAAGATGCTGTTGCAGTCCTTGTCGTTATAAAGATAAATCATTATGGGGAAAATTAGAAGATAGAGTAACAACCTATAGTTACTTCTGGGAAAGCATAGAAAATATTGATGAAGCATGAATATGTAGATATATAGATAGAGCTTTGTAATTTTTTTATTGAAATGCACCATGCATGTGGGAAAGTGTTAGACCCTAACATACAGCCTGATGAATTTTCACAAGCCAACACACCCATGTTAAGGCTGTAAAAATGCAAGCATTGTGTGCTATTACTCTTAAACATTTCTTTTTAAAAATTGAGCTGGAAAAGTTAAAGATCTTAAAAACACAAAAGTGTTCCCCCTACCTCCCACTTTCAAATGTAAAATTGTAGAAACCCTGGTGAAAATACTTGTTATTCATGAGAAATGTTACTATTAGGGTTTTAGCATTTTATCATGTAGCTCCAGAGATTAAAAATGTGAGTTGCACATTCTTGATGGTTACACAGCTGTACATGGAGAATGGGAACTCAGGGTGACCTATCTCAGATTCCTCAGCAACTGTCTCCTCATCAGTTCTTCCTGTGCTCCATTTGTCCGTAGGGCTTCTATGGAATGTCAGGCAGGTTATTTAACCTATTGAGGACTCCATTTCCACAGCTGTACATGGGGCACCATAACTGTCCATAGGACTATATAGATTGAATGATAGAATGTATACAAAGAAGCTTACATAGGATTTGCGAGCAGGAAGAACTCAATACATGTTATCATTTTTTTCCATATTTTTATTGCTGCATTAAAATTACATATAATAGTGGAATTTGTTTTTACATATTCATACATGTACACAATATAACATCATAATTTGGCCAATGTCATTCCCCAGTTAATACCAACATCAATACATGCCATTGCTACTGGGTTTGAGGAAGCTTTAGAAATAGCCACATAACTGTATTGAACTATGTGGCATCCTTTTCCAGGAGGATGGACTAGAATTGAAATGAGATCACCAAATTGACATCCTTTACAGATGAAATGTGATTCCTCTAGTGAGAGGTGGCTTATGTGTGGGTTTGTGGTTACGAGACTGTTTGTAACTGACGACTTATCATGTTGGAATTGTGATCTCTGAAAAGAATATTTCCAAATGGTCTTAAGGAATGTCATGTAACATTTATTAGAGTCATTCCAACAGGGACACCTCCCACTCACTTTGATTTAGTGACATTACTTCTGGTTAAAAGCGTTAGGTAAGGCCACACACAGTGGCTGGTGATTTGGATAATTAGAAGGAATGGCAGAGGCCTGTCTCTTTACAAGGAAGTTAGCAGTGACATGCAATTAAAGCAAACCATGGGGGAAAGCTGGGTAGCTCTAAGGATTAGAGTAGATGGGGTCAAATCAAACAATATTTGTAAAATTCTGTTTCTCCATAAAGGATTTCTTCTTTCCTATTTAAAAAAAATATTCCAGAGATGATAACTATATAGTTTTACACGTGCAGAACAAGAACAACTTAAGTCCATCATTATTTTTCTCTTAAAATAATGCCAGTTGCTAAAGCTGTTTATCCAAAAGGCATCTGAACTTCACATTATTGTGTATTTATTGGTGCACTGTTTTCTGCTTTAAAAGTTGCTTTCATATTCATCACCTTTTTTAATCCTGATGACTAGATGAGGTGAGGCAAGGAGTCATTATAAAATCATTTTTTAAAAAAAAATATATTTTTAGTTGTAGTTGGACGCAATATCTTATTTATTTTTATGTGGTGCTGAGGATCGAACCCGGTGACTCACACGTGAGAGGCGGCTGCTCTACCACTGAGTTATAGCCCCAGCCTATAAAGTCCTTTTCAAACAAAGAAATGGAAATTGAGTTCTGATAAGGTTACTATTCATATATGCTAGTGGCACAAGTAACACTCAAGTCACGTGACTCATAGTTCAGTATTCTTTTCAGCACATGGAACTATCTTCTCCAGAAAAATGTGCATTTTTCTTTTCAGGCTCACCAAGAGTACAGTTTCCTTTCTCTTTCTGAGACACTGCAGTATCCAGGAGTGCCTTGGAGAATACGTGAAAAGCTCTGGACCTTGACTTCAGAAAAAGGGACACATGTAAGCCCATACATGTAGAAATTTGCATTCACCTTCAGACCACTTTCTAAAACCTGTCTGGGCAATAGAACAGGGTCTATGGCAAAATCCTAGGCTGGTCCTGACTCTCTCTGGGTGAGGCACCTGGCATTCTCAGAAAGGAAGGAGGAAGGCGAAGCCATTGCACCATCAACATTTCTTTAGCCCCCATTTAGCACTAGGAGCTGCCCTGCATGCGTTGTGTTGGTTCAAATGCTAGAGCAACTTTCAAAGGTAAGTCTTATTATTGGATGCATTTTATAGATGAGGACACTTTAAAAACACCTTATCAGAATTTGAAGCCAGATGTATACTTTTCAGCACTACACTGTGGGGCCTCCCAAAATGATAACTATGTGTTAGTGAAGAGCTGTGTGTGGTGCTGTTGCTGGAAGGTAGAAAGGGGGTGTCTTGAAGCCCTTTCAGCAGTGAGGGCTCCTTGGGGGAATTGTCTTCTTGGAGCATGATGGGTTGGAACTGTTAACAATGGTAGAAATGTGAAGTGTGAGAAAGGGTTCAGATACAGGGATAGAAAAGAACAGGGCAGCATCCTTTTGGGTGGTCCATTCCTCTTGGGATGTGTATTGGATGTTCAGCAGTTGAATTAATTTTTTATGTATTCCATGCTCTATTTTCTTGCTGATGTGGCAAACGACTCACGAAGTAACTGAAATGGGCTGAGTAAACTCCTCGAGGGTAGAGCCGGGGCTGGGGGGAAAGGAAAAGGGAAGTCCCTGCATTTGGGGTTTCCTGAACCATAAATAATGGCCGCATTACCATTTCCCAGCAATATGCTTCTGTCACTAATTAACTTTTATGGAAAGCTATGGTGTTCATGGCTTTGGCCTCTCCCTGCTCTTGATCTATGTGGTGTTATGTGGTGTAGACAGCAGTGCTCACAGGTGGGATTTGTCTGACAGGGGAATCTGAATTAGTCTGATGTGAAATGCCTGCTGATATATGGCATGCCCCTGCATTGGGTGGGTGGGAAGGGAAAGAGCAGTCGTGACACCCTCCCCATTCCTGCTGATTATTTTTCCAGCATCTCTGCCTGGGATCCGAATATCCTGTTCTTTGTTAGATGAAAATTTAAGTTTTGAATTTTTCATGTGTTGTTGAGAATGCAGGGCTGTCAAACTAAGATTTGGTGGTATAGTACTCTGTACTCAAGAGAAGACGTCATAAGGTTGAAAGCCCCTAGAGACCCTGAGACCCTCTCCAATTAGGGCCAATCATATTCATGACTCCAGCAAAGGAGGTTTGAGGCCACCTTCTGAGGTGTTCTACGCAAGTGTTAACAGAAAATTACCCTTCACCTTTGACCTAAGGCCTCCCTGCTTCACTTTTAGGCTGGCATTTTTTAAAACATGAGCATACATCAGATTCACCTGAAGGATATGTTAAGGGCTTCTGATAGGAAAGTCTAGGCTGGGGTCTGGTGATCCACACCTGAAATGAGGTCCCTAATGTTGTTGATGGTCCCTGAAAGGGGACTTTTAAAACCATTTAAACTTTTAAAACCATTGTTATAGAATGTGATTACAAAATAGCAGCTAGTAGAATGGGTTCTGGATTCAGTCTAGAATTTGAATCCTGTTCTACTGCTACAAAGTTTTAGGAAAAATGGCAAATCGAGGCTTCCTAACTAGTACAAAAAGAATTGCAGATATTTTGTTCTGTTTTGCTTTGGTTTGATGAGAATTAAATGAGAATCTACATACGGAGTTTAGCCCAGTGTCAGCACATGCTAGTGATATTATTAAGCTGTAAACTCATTCAATTGATAAATATACTGATAAACTCTGCCTATTAGAGCTAGTTCACCAAAATTGCTGGCCCATGTGTTAGGGAAAATACCTATTTATGGTACTCTTTGAAAATTTAGATCAGGGAAAATGTAGGCAAGAAGAATCAAACAAATTATATTTCTGATGTGTAAAGAAAAAGAAAAAGCAAAGAGATCTATTTTGAATTAAACAGACTATCACCCCCCTCTAAGAGATGCAGATGAAGAGGGAGTAAAATCGGAATTCTAAACTGGCCATTGAGACTACTAGCATGTTACATGTAAATTCCAACAAAGCATTATATATGCAAAGTTGAGTGGAATGTTTTCCCCGAGTTTGTTTTTGGGAGTGAAAGAATGAAGAACAGGGAAAGTGGTGTGCTGTGGGGAGATGTGGCACTTTGCATCTGTGTTAATCAGGGTTCTTCAGAGACATGGAGCCAAAGGAGATAGAAATATATATTTATTACAAGATGTGGACTCATGCCTCACATGATTATGGAGGCCGACTAGTCCCACAACCGGTAAGTTGAGACCCAGGAAAGTTAGTGGAATAGTCCAAAGGCCTGAGAGCCAGAGAGCTATAATGCTGATGATGTAGTCTCCAGTCTGGATCTGAAGGGTGAGAGCTGTGAGCACAGAGGGCAGAGGACACATATTCAACTCAAACAATGAGGCAGAGAAGAAACTTAACCCTCCACTTCGTTTTTATTCTCCTGGGACCGTGAATAGATTGCATGATGCCCACCCATCCTATGGGAGGGCCACGTGCTTTACTCAGTCCTCTAGTTCAAATGCTGATCTCTTTCAGAAATACCCTCATGTATACAACCAGAAGTTATGTTTAGCTATTTGGGACCCTATTGGTGCAGTCAGTTGACACATAAGACTTAACATCACAACATGAGATGTCTATTTATAAGGCCAATTATGAAGCAAGTAATGTATGTCATCCTACAACCAAGGTACAGATTCCTGTCTCCATGTTATTTCTGACCTTTGATGGACTCTTTACTCAATGTTGTGAATTGCAACTTTCTGTCTTTTTCAAGTTACACCTCACTGGCAAAATAATTCCCAAGAAAGGATTTATAAACATTAATTGTGGGCTGGGGTTGTAGCTCAGTGGTAGAGTGCTCACTGGTAGTTTCGTTAAAAACAATAAAACAGGCTGCTTACTTTTGATTCACTCAATGGTTTACAATTTCCCCTTTAAATTTTTTTTTTCTGTATTTTCAACAGTTTCCCATAATGAACTAATATTACTTTTATAACAAGATATAAATCAAATTATATTAGAGTTAAAATAATTTAGTTCATCAAATGTAGCTTTTCACTTTTTCTACTCTCTAACCTATCTTGCTCTTACTTCTGTTTAAGAACTAAGGGTAGCATGATATAAGATTCTGGAACAAACTCTTCTTAAAACATCCATTTTGAAAAGAATCGAAGGTGGATAGTTTAATTGTTGAATGCCTTAGATATTTCATCCCAGTTAAAGACATGAACCAACAAGGGGTCCTGGGCAATTAACAGCTCAGCTTAGTTGGTCTAAAGATGTGAGCCAGTCAAATCCTGGGACATTAAAGGCAGTGGGCAGAGGCACCACAAGATCTGGGAAACTGCATTCAACTTTGCTCTTTTAAACTTGAGTGTAGGCAAATGATCATAGACATTAGAGCTACATTAATAGGCAGCAACTCAGGGTTTTTCAGAAAAGAAAATTTCTCCAAGATAGGGTTTAGAACTGCTATTATAAACATAACCCATAGCCTTTGGAAATCTTGACTCCATTTCTGGAAAGTGTTTAAAATTTCTGTCAGGGTGTGGTGGGGTCTGTAGGCCACATTTTTCTTGAAGGGGAAGCATTTGGTATCTCTGTTATTTTGAGAATAATCAAGAACCCAAGACCATCAGGTAAAATGCCTTTGCAAAGAAACTGAAGTCTGTTAAAATATATTAGAAAGCAACATGTGTTTGACATCCTGGAAAACAACTTTAGACAGTTGAGTCGGAAAGTGTGGGTTGAGTTTTTTTCAATGGGCAGTGAAGAGACTCAACAATGCTTGACTCTCTTAGGTGGAATTGAAATAGAATAATAATTGGATAAATATCACCCAAATGAGCAAAATCAATTGGGCTTCTGTCCCACATTGGCACTGAGGTCAGGATCATACTTTGAGCTGCCGGAGGTTTTGCCTCTCTAAGGCAACAACAGGCTGTGTGGGCTTTCCTGAGCAGGGATCTTTAAGCAGTACAAGTTCAAACTGAAGGGGTGTTGGGTACAGGAGGTACTATGCTGAGCTGTCCAGAACATTGAGGAGTAAGATCAAGAACAGGTAGGTATAATTTTTGTAAAATATAATATTTTCCTGGAGAAAAATATTGACTTTTTTCTTAAGCAATTTAGGAAATTTAAAATGCAATATTCTTAAATTTTAAGCAGTTAGCTTTTTAGTATAAAACTGCCTAGTGTCTCCTACCAAAAAGGAACGCAAGGAGATGAAGGGGAAATCATGGATGCTGGACAGAGAACCACACTTTCAGAATCTGTACATGTCAAAGGGACACAGCACCAGGATAGGGCCCTGCCCCTGCACATGGGGCCAACAGCAGTGAAGGGACCCGGTACTTGACAAATTGCATGCTGAGCATTCCGGCATTGTGGCATACTCTCCTTCCTTCCTCTCAGCAAATTGTCCTGGGGAGAGAAATCTCCAGTACACATGCACAAGTAAGTAACAAGACACTATTACCTATAACAAGATGTGATAGTAAAAATAACATTTATTCATTTTTGCATTTATATGTCTAGCCTTTTCTCAGTCTTTCTCAGAAAGAAAAATACTAGGCTGATTCAAAATCAGACATATGACAATCCTCTTTACTCAAACTTTACTAGCTGACAGGAACTGCTATTTGCTTTCACAAACATGTGTCTTATTGAATCCTTGTGATGGTTCTGTGACTGTGACTGCTTTTTTATGGATGAGGAAGTTAAGTCAGAGAGTCTAATTAGACCACTGCAGTCACCCCGCTGAGTAGATAAGGTAGTGTGACCTTGCAATGGTTACTGTCACATTTTTAATTTTCCTTTGATTTTTTGATGATTAAAATGATTCAGGATTTCCAGAAACCTATCATCCAGCTTTTCTTTAGTTCATTTCTGAGTATGGAAAACTTCAAAACATAACAGCATCCTTGGGATCTCTGAAGGCATGATGTCTATGAAGTATTGGAGGAAGGTCTAAAGAGTATCATCAACCATTGATCAACTTGATCAACCATTGATCAACTTGAATAAGTCCAAATTTTACAAAAGCAAAACAAAAAAAATTATTAAATAAAATCATGAAAGACTAAAATTATAAACCTTGGTAAAGAATGATTTCCTATGGCTTGGTTAGAACCCATCTAAGGGTCTCATCTTAAATAAAGATTCAAAACTTGCTCAGAGGGTTGCTCACTGGCTACTGGAGTATTTCCTTCAGGTAGGAGGCTGGGAGCCCATCCATTCAAGGATTTCTCCTAGTTTCAGAGGAACAAAGAGCTAGTCTTGAGTATTTTGAGCTATTAGAAATGTGACATTTGGTTAGGTCAACAGGCTCAGTCAGAAATCCCTCAGGTTGTTGGATCGAGAAACGGTGCAGTTCTACATAGTGTATCTGTCTGCAGATTCTGTTCATGAAATATAAGTTCCTTAACAATAGTTGGTAGGGTAGATAATAAGCACTTTTGCAAACAAGCCAATCCAATGTGTTGTCAGATGCCCTCACCTTAAGGGAAGCAAGGATATTAAGAAGCTTTAGAAGTACATATGTTGACCCTCAAAGATATTCAGGGACAAAGAGGCCCACCTCAAGCAGATAAGATTGATTTAATGCTCCCTCAGTTGGAGCATCAGCCTTATTGCTTTTCCTCTTCAGTGCAAGGGCCCCCTCCTTTATATGAACAGATTCAGGATTACATCATCTAGTATAGCAATCCCAGGAAGGACAAAAAAAATTTCTTTCTCTGAGGGTCTTCTGTGAAATACAAGGAGTCTCCAATTGGTCCAGGGGTCATATGCTCATCACAAGACTGCTACTTCAACATATGTTGAAAGGGGTCTGGGTGGTATATGTAAAATAAAAAAATGGATTTTTTTGAGACCTGTAATCTCTCTAAAATGGTGGAAGGTATAGCATGTGAACAAATACATGATTTGAGGCAGCATGTGAAATTGAGACAAGAGACATCTGAAATGATGATGGAAATCAGGTCAGCTGAATGTGACCTGGGCTCCTTCATGAAGAGATGTATTCCATCTGTTTTTTGAAGAATGGATTTGATTTCAATGATGGGGAATCAGATAGGGAGAGAGTCATTCCAGGAAGAAAATATGGCACAAATAATGGCAGAGAAGGAGGAACATGGGGAGAGTTAGGAGCTTAATTTTCATGAAATACAGCTTTTATAAAGGAAAAGTTCTGAGATGATGTTAGTATAAAATGATATCAGATCCTAGAGGGCTTTGAAGTTTTCAGTTTCAGTGTAAGTTACTTCTACTTTTTTCCAAAGGCTTTGTAGAACCATTGAAGATTTTAGAGCAGAGACGGGACCAATTCACTCAAGTGGCAGTTGCAGTGAGGAAGGAGTGGACAGGGAATCTACTTAACATGGAGTTAAGAAGTGCAATCCAGTTGTGCATGGGATGAAGACAGGGTGCCTTGCATGGAAGGAATGAGCTTTCTCTTTTTAAATAAAGCTCTATATGTTTTTTTTTTCTTAAACAGGGATTTAGATAGTGGCTATCAATTGCCAGGCAACTTTATTTGGATGACATGGCCTACCTTTCTCTCCTAAATGGAGGCCCACATCTTTAATCAATGGATGCATACTTCCTCATATGTTTCACCACCATCTCAACTCATTACCTCCTTTCCCTACTCATCCTTTTTTTTTTTTTTTTTTTTTTTTTGGTGGAAGCTTAATTTTCTTAGCAATTCAGGATGACCATTCCTATGAATAGGTAACAACTTGGGAAAATCACAATGATCTCTTTGAACCCCAACATTTTATATGAGTAAAAATAAAGCAAACATGAAGGATAAATTGAGGGGAAAAGAAGCATGCAAAAGTCAAGTCTACAGTCCTGGGTACAAAGGCATAGGGGAAACCCCGCTCTGTGCAGGCAAAGTGAGCTGGCTGAAGCTGCTAAGATTAATACCAGACAAGCTAGCAAACAGAAGCCTCAGATCTTTTTGAGGCACTAGTCGAGTGCAGAACTCTTTCTCTACCTCTAGTAGCTCAGTCTTGGAGACAGATCTATATAAAAGTCCCCTGTAGTAACTCAGAAACATTCAAAAGACTTTGTCTGGGTCCATGTGTATTGATTTAAATCCTAGTCAGGTACAATAACCAAGTCCCCAAAATAATAATGACTTAAATCAGAGCTTTATTTTTCCTTGTGTAATAACAGAAACATAAGCTGAAACAACAGATATGGCCACTCACCACATGAACAACGTAAGCTCTGTGGCACATGAGCATGTACCTCTCAGTTTCTTCTTGTCCACAATCTGACCAGCATGGGGTGGGGGGGCCCTATGAGGGCACCATGTGAGTGTTGTGTACATCAATTCCACTCACATCTCAATGGCCATAACTTAGTTATGCACATAGCTAGAAATGCTAGAGCCACCTGGTCCTCTAATAGAAATAATGGACACTTAATATAGTGTTTCCTGGGAACCAAGCACTGTTCTGAGAGCCTTACACACATTACAACAACCACATAAGGTAAGTGCTATTATTTCCACTTTTCAGTTAAAGTAATTGAGGTTAGAGATGTTAAGAAACTCACACAAAGTCATCAAGTCATCAGTAATTGGTTGAGGTAAAATTCAAGCCTACACAGACTGATTCCAAAATCTGTGATTCTGCAATGCTTCCTTCGAAACTTGGGTTTCTGTTGCTATAGAAAGAAAAAAACAATGAAAAGGGGGGACAATCAGTCATCACTACAATTGCACCCCAGCATCCATAGTTGTCATGCACAATGATGGCTCCAAGCTTTGGAATTCTTTCCTTTGTCACTCCTCTGTTTTCTAGCATACTGCCATCCACAGCAGCCTATGACTACCCTTTCAGAAGTGGCTGACTTGGTGAATTCTTGTCTAACCTCCTGGCATCCAGCTTCTCCACACTCCAGCCTCCCCTGCAGTTCCCAGCCAAAGGAATCTTCCCTGAAGGTCACTTTCATCATTCCATGCCCCTCTAGAAACCAAGAGGACAGACACTATTTTAACTTGATAGATGTTGTTCTTCTAAGCCTGGTCTTCAAGGTCCTTCACAAATTGGTTCCAAATAAAAAGACCAAATTTAAGAATTCCTCCTCAGAGCCCACTGAGATCAGACTGATCTGATTATACCACGTACATTCCTGTAAGTGAGCTGTCTGGACTGAAGAGGAAGAGTCACCTATTGATACACAAGGAAATCTTGCTAAAGTCCTTCAACTACTTGGAATGGCCCTTCCTTGTTCCTACTTGTTTGTCTGAGGTATCAGACTCCAGCTTGTGTCCCACCTGCCTATTGGCCAACTCAGAGTTCTGCCCCATACACACTGACTGGATGTATGCCCAGTGGCTCATTCTTCCAACTCATGCCACCCACTTCCCTATTTGTCCTCACTTGTCCCTCTGCCTGGACAATGGCATGAGCCTCCTCCTGTGTGCATTGCCTTGTATCTCATGGAGTCAGGGACTAAGTGCTATCCTATTGTAATCCCCTACTGCAGGGAGATAATCAATATACTTTGTTGATTGGATGATTGTCTGTTCTAAATGACCTATTCAGTCACCTTCCAGAATCCCAAGAAGTAACCCAACTTGAAAAACAATTTTCTAACCCATGTTTTCTGATAAGCAAAATTGCTGCTTAGATTACAGGAGTGTTTATCATTATGAAAATAAGAATATTATACCTTTTCTTCTGTCATAGATATGTATTATCCCTCACATCAGTCAAAAAAGGTAGATACAGATTTTTAAGGACACTCAATGGATACTTTCCTGTATTCTGTATAACAAGAACTATTAAAGAACTCCCAGCTATTTGTAGATAACTCTGAGCTGAGCTAAACACTAGGCATCTCTTGAACATCTTCCTTCCAGAGAAGGAAGCAAATGGGCCTTAGTGAAAGAGCTTTGTTTCAGAAAGGATGGAATCACATGCTTCTAGAATAAAGGAGGAGGAATGTATTTTTTAAGCGGGTACCTTTCAGAATCCTTATTTGTGCTCGTGGCTCCAGAGTCAGAGGGAAGAAGTGGGGACAAGATTATATTTAAAAGCCAGGGCATTGTAAGCTTCTTAGACTTCTGAGCTTTCAGAGTGTTTGTTCAGGAGGTAGTTTCCAGGGTTTTACAACTTGGCTAAAAACATTTGGGCTCCTCTTTAGATCTATTCATCTGATATCATTTTTAGTGACTTCCGAGGCAGCATGGTTGCTGAGAATTGATACAGCAATGAATCTTTACTAGCGCCCATCAGAACTGGACTTTTGTGTCTCACATTTTACTTTGATTATTTTTTTGGTCTCTTTTTTTAAAAAAAAATTCTCTGGAAACCAGCTTTGTCTTGTTAATTGTATAACAAGCATGGCCTTTATATAATCACTGCCTTGTCACAGCGCAATGGATTTGCATCTTCTGGTTAAATGCAAATTGTCCATCCTTAAGTTCAATGACATTTGCCTCTCTTTAAACGAACACCACTAAAGTGACTTGTAGACATGACTGTTTGTTTAGCTTGGCTTCTCTCTTTGATCTCATGTTAACATACCTTAATGGCAGGTAATGATTGATAATAGAGTATTGTAAAGTTCAGGTAATAAATACTGCTTAACTCATAATAATGCTGAATAATGTACTTTTTATGACTTGGTTTGATGGAAAATTTCCTTGTCAGCTTGGTCTAATTGTCCAAACAAAACTACCCATTACTTGAAGAAATACATGTCCTTCCTAGACACATTAATTAGGGTCATGGCTGGGCTGCACAAAGGAATATAGTAACACTTCAGTTATCTTTAAATGTAATCTTTGGACAATCTTACTAATGCTGAAGTCAGGTTTAATGAGAAGCTTTTGTTTACACTTGTCCCTTGAGGCCCTCGGGCCTAGGTTGGAATCCATGGTGATGGTTGTGGCCACATGTACACATACCAGGGTCTTCCCCTAAAACTTCCAGAGGTCATCAGTTGTAGCAGTTTGAACATCAGAGTCACAACAGGAAGTCATCTTTGCCTTAGCACAGTGGTGGGGGATATTTCTGAAGAGAAAATGATCATTTAAAATATTTTTGTTACTACATATCTGAAGTTAGCAAATTTTACATGGAATTGAGACTAGAATAAGGAGATTGTTGTCTTGGAGTTGGCAAGTTTAGGTGTACATTGGATTATTTGGCACAGTTCTTACCAAAGTGTAGTATTTCTATGATGTTTCACTATATTTAAAATCCCAGAAAAATTCCAGAAAATTCAGTAAAAAAGAAATCCAGAAATTCCATTTACAGTAGCATCAACCAAATAACATATTTAGGAATGAATTTAACCAAGAAATTGAAAGATCTGTGCACTGAAAACTATAAAACACTGATGAAAGATATTGAAGACACGAATAAATATAAAGATATTCCATGTTCATTGATTGGAAAAATTAATATTGTTAAAATGCCCATAGTACCCCAAGTCATCTACAAATTTAATGCAATCCCTATAAAAATTCCAATGATATTTTCCCTAGAAATAGAAAAAATATCCTAAAATTCATATGAAACCACAAAATACCCAAAATAATTAAATGGTATCAAAAAAACCGGATACCCATTTCCAAAAGAATGAAATTCGAACCTTACCTTACCTGGTACATGAAAATCAACTCAAAAGTGATTGAAGACTTAAAACATAAGACCTGAAACTATAAAACGACTAGAACAAAGCACAGAAAAGTCTCCACAATATTGGTCTAGGCAAGAATTCTTGGATATGACCCAAAAGCACAGACAACAAAAGGAAAATAGACAAATGGGATTTCATCTGACTAAAAATATTCTGCACTTCAAAGAAAACAATCCACAGAGTGAATTGACAACTATGAAAGGGAAGATAATAACTGTAAACTATATATCTGATAAGGGGTTTGTTTTGTGTATACTGTTAGAATGTAAATTAGTACTACTATTATGAAAAACAGCATGGAGATGTCCAAAAAATTAGAACTACATGATTCAGAAATTTCACTTCTGCACATATATATTTTCAAAGAAAATTAAGTCAATATTTTGGAGAGACATTGGCCCTCCATGATTACTGCAGCACTGTTCACAATAGCCAGGATGCGGAGGCAACCATATCGAGGTGGATAAAGAAATCATGTATGTGTACACCGTGGAACACTGTTCAGTCTTAAAAAGAAGGAAATCCTGTTATTTGTAACATCCTGGATGAAACTGGAGAACATTATGCTAAGCAAAGTGAGCCAGACACAGAAAGAAAAATATAGTATGATCACGTCTGAATGTGAAATCTAAAATAGTCAAATTCATAGAAGTAAAGAGTACAATGGTGGTTACTAAGAAAAGGAGTGGGAGTTGGTGGAACAATTGGTCAGGGGGTACAAAATTTCAGTTAGTTCAAAATTTTCAGTTAGAGAAACAAGTTTTAGAAATGTACAGCATGGTGACTAGTTAATAATGATGTCTTATGTACTGGAAATTGCTAAGTGTGTATTTTAATGTTCCCCCCCCCAAAAAAAAGTTAAGTATGTGAGATAATAGATGTGTTAATTAACATGATTTAATCATTCTGCAATATGTATATATTTTTAATATACATATAAAATATATATATTTTGATATATATTTCAAAAATCACATTTTAATCCATAAACATATGGGAAAAAAGGGAAAAGGAAAAAATAGAAAAAGAACTATTTGCTCACCACTTTGAAAGAAAAGAAATCCAGAAGATGACCGAGTGGGCTTTTTAACAAAATGACCAATATAATATGCAAGGTTTGACATCAGGGCGTAACTACAATGAATTAAAAAATAGAACCATTTGAAAAAAGGTGCTTGGTTTTAAAGTTTGGGAATGACTCAATTCAAGATTTCAGAGAATGACTGTTTCTACGCTCAGTTCAGGAACTAGTTTCCTACACTGCATATTGTGAGGGAAATTAATTTTTCAGAGCCAAAGTACCATCTCATTGAAGGTAGTTTCATATCTCATTGAATGGGATTGATTCACTTACTTCTTTCCATTAAAAGCATAAGTACTTTTTACATTGTTAAATGTACAATTATATGCCATAACTCTCATGGCAGTTAACACACCATGGACTTCAGAAAATAACCCATGAACTGCATGCTCAAAACAATAGGTGCATTGCAAATGTCACTGCCAATCAACTGCTTTCTCTTTCCTGATAGATGAAAGCTGATGTTTGGTGAGGCTCACCAATTGACATTTGTCTAAGCTTTTAAGTCAAGCTAAAGCAACAGGAATGCTTACTTGACCACTGTAAATCTGAATTAAATTTATTGTTTAATTTTTTATTCATTTAGAAACCAAATATTTAGAATCCCTATTTTCATGTGTAGTGTTTTCCAAGGCAAATCTGTTTTGCTGTATATTAATATCTTTACATGGGTGAATATAAGCCACTGAGAGACAGTTGATACAGATGTTCTTAATCCTGGCTGCACGGTAAGTCACAAGGGGAGGCATTGTAAAAATAATGGTATCTTAGGCCCACCTGAGAAAAATTAAATTAGAATCTTGGGGTTGGAGCTGTGGTTTTATATAGGTAGTCTTAAAACCTTCCCAGGTGTTCCAACATGTAGATCAGAGACTGAAAAGTCCCGATTAAGAGTATGTTTCTGAAATCACACTCTGAGAGAAACCTTAAGCAGAGCTGCCCAGGGCACTTGTTAAATGTATCTTCACAAGCCCCACCCGGACTTAAGAAGAGCCTGAAATCTGTATTTCAATATCATTTTCATAAGTATCTTGAAGTTGGAAAGTTGCTACTCAATCTGTTTCATTTTCATAGAAACCAATCCTCACATAGTTAAAGCTAGTTCTTTTAGTCTTCATTACCATGGGTACTAAGATTACCATTCCACAAGGGAAAAAAAACAGGCATGTTTTTCGACATCACATTGCTCCACTGTGGAGGTGGGATTTGAACTTGTGATTGCACACAGCTACTCCTCTCTAGCTCCAGAGCTTGTGTGTGTGACCATCCTTTGCAGTGATCTCCTGTCACCAGCATGTTGGCAAGTCAGATGCTGACAGCACAGTAAGGTGCATCATGAGGTACAGAAAATGAGGTATTCATTCCAGCTGTTGGTGAGGGTTTCAGGAAAGGCTTCAGAAAGGACAAGACACTGGAGCTGGCCCTTGCAGGCTGGGGAGAGCTTCTGCTGGCAGACTACACAAACAGCCTGGGGAACTGGGTGAGATACTCAGAGAACAGACAGAGTTTCCTATGGCTTGAGTGCAATTTGTTCTGGGTGAGTCCCAGTCTGGAAGAGAAGATTTGAGGCATTTTATGGCAGAATTAGATAAGCTGGACTTCTTGTATTTGTTCCAGCAACCAATAAATTTCCTGTTTAACCAATAAATAGTTGCATACAAATAATAGATGGTGTTTTTTATGAGCAGAGGAGAAAATTTTTGAAGTTGAATCTGTAGTCTCTCATTCAAGAACTCATTCTCCAGCAGAAACTCATAAATGCTTTAAGTATTATTAATTTTGATTAAAAAATACATTATCATTGGATAAAATCCAATGAACAAAAGGCTATAAATGGAAAATAAATCTTCTACCCAACCTGACCACCAGCAACCTAGCCTGGCTTCCAGAAGTAGCCATTGTTTCTCAACTAGGAAATTCTTTGCTGTCTTTTGGCCACATTTACATATTATATGATCTGTGTGATGATAAGTCCCCACTTGTTGAAATTCAGCCCAGAGTATGGTTATATAACATACATCTGCGATTCTCAAAGATATTCATTCGACAAATATTATTGAATGCCCACTCTGTGCTTACTATTGAATGCCTAGAGTAGAGATAGACCAGTATGATGGAATATTTACTATTAGGAATCTCACAGTCCATACAGTGAAACACCAAAAAACAATGATTACAATGCACTGTGGGAAATGTAATAGTAATAAACACAGGGCTTTCTGAGGATAAGTGGAGGCTAAAGCCCAAGCTCTTTCTAGTTCTCACTGCCTCTGGGCAGAGAGGGATGCTGAGCCACTAAAGCCCTGGGCTAATGTCATACTGAAGGTGAATTGCATTATTTCAAACTCACTCTTTTCTTTTGCATAATTTAATCTAAAATCATCTTTCCTAGTCATAGTCTCTTCCATATCTAATATTTTAGATGAGTATTCCCTTGGTATTTTATTATTAATCACTCATTATAGTAATTCTCTATCAGTTGAATTTATTTTTCTCCTAAAGTAAATAGTCCAGCAGTTCAGTTATGAGTTTTTGAAAGCTGGTATAAATAAAGAATTATGAGTTTTGTGCCACTGGCATAAGATTCTGAATTGTATTCTGTTTTAATTCATGTGTGGTCCCACTTCAGTGTCGATAAGTTATGAATATTCATAAAAGTGCAGGTTGCAGTAACTCCTCTAACAAAAATATATTGTGGCATTTCTAAGAGAAAAAGGCCAGACATGGAATCAAAAAAGTCACACAGAAACAGAGTATAACTGTAGTTTCCAGGGGCTGGAGGTAGAGGAAATGGGTAGATGTTGATCAAAGGATACCAACCTTAAATTGTAAGAGGAATAAGTTCTAGGGATCTAATATATAGCATGAATGGTAATGGATATATTAAATTGATTACAATAATCATTGCACAATGTAGACATATCAAATAATTACAAATACTTTGAAAAAATACATATACACACAATCTTGTCAATATGTTAAAAATGTTTAAGTTAAAAACTAATGTGGCATGTATTTTACAACACTTTACATTCTTTTAAGATAGTTTCCCAAATTGTGTTCCAAGATCAAGTTCCATAAGATGTTAATGAACATTACATTCAAAAAAGCATTCCATGGTTCAGTAAGAATAGATGTGAGAAAATAGCCTTGTAAAATCAAGAAATTCTCAGAGACTTTAATATGCCAACATGTGTTGAGAATATCTAGAAGATCCTTGGGTACTGTGGTTCTCAAACATATATGATCATGAAAACTAGTTTTTCCATTTTTGTTTTTTGTTTTAAGAAAAACAACCAGGACTGGGGTTGTAGCTCAGTGATAGAGTACTTGTCTGGCATGTGTGAGGCACTGAGTTTGATACTTAGCACCACATAAAAAGTAAAAAGAAAAATAGCCATTGTTTTTTTGGGACATTGTTTGATAACTGATGATGTCTTCTGCAACAGATTGTGCATGTGAAATGCTCCAACAAATGGCTCTCCATCAGAATAGAAATACTCTTGAAAGAAATATATAGTTTACAAACCACATGTGTATAACTGAAGTGGTGAATTATCCCTGTGACTTAATGGAACGTACTGAACTGCCTGTTGAGCTGTGCGTCTTGACCTAGTGAGACTTGAACATGCACAGCCCCTACCTAAGCAAGAACCCTGCAGCCCAGGCCTTCTCCTGTTTGCTTCTGCTTCCCCTTTTCAATCTTTTGACTTTTGTTAATCCTCTTTAACGCTCCTATCTGTGGGGAGATGTGGATAACAGTTTAATTGTGAAGAAGGCAAAAGCAGGCAGAGTGGGAAGAGACTGGGAAAGAGAGCATGGAGGCGGGAATGGGGAGTTAGGAATGACCACAGGCCTCTAACAGCCATCTTTAAGTGCTTATGTCTTGGCCTTGATCCTTGCGGTCAGATGAGCCCTGGGGTGGCATGCAAATCACTTTAAATCCAGACATCAGAAATGCTCCTACCCTGCAGGGGAGGGATTGGCAAAGAAGAGGAGCATTCCCAATGTCATTACAATATGAAGAGGCAGTTTCAGAAGCTCCTTAGGAAAGTTCTTTGTTACATTCTCCACCATCAGATTATGCATCCCTATCTTCCTTTATGTTTCTGGAAAGAACAAAGCTATTTTGGTCTCTTTCTGTAGGCCTTCCCTTCTCACTGTATTGTTAAGAATGAGAGGAAAGGGCTATGAAGGAAAGAAATAGCTCAGAAGCTCAGAAAATAGCTGATGGATGAGTGGAACACAAGAAGCTGTAGACAGAAGTGAGCGGACTTCAAAAGAAAGCCTTTCCGAGGGCGCATTAGTTGGGATTACATTCAGATGTGAGTGACAGGAAACCCAAGATAACAGTGGTTTAGACAAGATTGAATTTTATTTCTCATGTGGAAGTGTGGGTAGGTGGTCTGGGGCTGCCATGGTGTTTCCTCCCGCCTTCTCTTTTCTATTTAGAGGCACAGACTCCACCACCTCAATGCTTCAAAGACAAGTCTCTGCATTTTAGGTGATAGATGGAGAAAGGAATTTTAAAAAGCAAGAGACAAAGGGCACACATGTGCTGCTCTTTCAGGAAGGTTTCTGGACCAACCGTGCAACATTCTACTTACAATGCATTGACCAGAAGTTATCCCATAGCCATGTCTAGCTGCAGAAGAGTCTGAGCAATGCACTACTTATTCTTGGCAGCCTTATGTTCAGTCAAAAGTTGAGTGCAATTACTATGGAGAAAGGTGATAACTGAAAACAGGGAAAGTAGTAGTCTCTATAATTACTCACAATAATGTTGGACCCTTCATTTGCCACTAACATCAAATTCAACCATGTGATTTGCTTTAGCCAAGAAGTAAAAGCCAAAGCTTTAGAGCTGGGCAGTCACTTATGGTGTCCTCTTCTCCCCTCTGCAATGAGACTGGCAATGTGTAAGAGGCTTTTGAGTCATACTGGTGCCTAGAGGGAAGATAACATGGAGTCCAGCTACTTCTGACCTGTCACCGACATGAGAGACAAGTGGAAAATAAACCTTTGTGATTCTCAGCCCCTGAGACTTGGGTGTCATTTGTTAGTGCAGCATAACCTACCTCGAAGTTCTCCAAATACAATCCCTTGCTATTACCTTCAGCATTACCTGGGGGCTTGTTAGAAATGCAGATTCTCAGCCCCACCCTTGACCTACTGAATTAAAAATTCCAGTAGGGTCAGTAGTCTGGTGCAGACACCTCTAGGGGATTCTAATGGAGGCTAAAATATGAGAGCCATGGTCCCTGCTATGGGGGAGGACTGTCTCTATCCCATATAGGCTTAGCTGCCATGTACAGGTATGAACAGCAAGCAGGGGTTGTCATGTGCTCCTCGTTCAAGGACAGACTGGCATACATGGTAACTAAAAGAATAGAAGCATCCACTCTATTTTATGTTCTTTTCTATAGTCATTGTAAATGGGATTGCTTTCTTAATTTCTTTTTCAAACAGTTTGCTAATGGCATATAGAAACACTATTGATTTTTGTTATGTTGGGTTTGTATTCTGCAACTTTATTGAATTTGTTAATTCAGGATTTGGGTGGAGTCTTAGGATTTAATGGATATGTGGGCATATTTTCTGCAAACAGGGACAATTTGACTTTTTCCTTTCCAATTTGTATGTCTTTTGTTTCATTTTCTTGCTTACGTGCTCTGGCGAGGACTTCTAGTACCATATTGAATCTAAGCAGTGACAGTGGGCACCCTTGTCTTGACTCAGATCTTAGAAGAAAAGCTTTCAACCTTTCCTCATTTAGTCTGATGTTAGGGGTGAGATTGACCTTTATTGTGTTTGATTTATTTTCCTTTTATACCTAATGTATTGAGAGTCTTTTATCTTGAAAGCAAGCTTAATTTTATCAAATGCTTTTTCTGCATCTATAGAAATGATCATATAGTTTTTGTCACTCTGTTGCTATGATGAATCGTATTTATTGATTTGTATTTGCTGGACTCTCCTTGCATGCCAGGAAGTAGCATCTTCCTGTGTGACTATAGCCCTAAGGGAAGAGAATACAGCTACAGAAGTTGAGGATCATAATTCTTCATCCTGGTGAAGAAATAATTATTGCAAGGAGTAAACCAGATGCTCCCGTACCCTTAAAGCTGCAAGAGTAAAACAATGCATTAGCAATGCCTCTATTTCTCACTTATCTGACATTATGATGCCCTATTGTAGTTGGAGTACACACATACCTAAAACAACATAAAGCAACATACCTAAAACATTAAAGTAAGATTACCCTGTTAAAGGCCCCATATCTGACTTTCCCCAGTTACTACCACCTTGAAGCAGTTGAGGTACCCTAGATTGCTCCAAAACCTGACTGGCGAAGTTATACTTCGAATTTTTGAGTGTGGCCTATGTAACACATCTGTATCCTGCCAGGCCAAGTCTTTCCAGATATTACCAGAAAGTGGCTTTTCAGGGCTGGAAATAAGTAATGAACACACAGTCTCCTTTTTTTCACTCTACCAAAATACTACTCGACTTAATAAATTCAGTAAAGTTTCAGAATACAAAACCAACAAAAACAAAAGTCAGTTGATGCTTCTATATGCCAATGGCAAACCACCTGAAAAAGAAATTAAGAAAGCATTCTTTTACAATAGAAAAATAACATGACAGACCTCGGAAGGACACTTCCATTCTTGTAATTATGGTAGTGCTTCTTTTCACTCCTTGTCAGAACTTTCTGCATGAACTGGATTGCTCTGATCTACAGGACAGAATTCTAGATATTTCCTAATGATCCAACTTCTTTACCTCATTCTTACCTGATTCCAGATCATAGATTGGAACTAAGATATTGTAGCACATTCTTCATCTAGATGTAGGTTTTTAATCTCAACCCTACCAACCTGAAAGTGGTAATGTCCATGGTACCAGTATTAGGAAATGTTTGTAGGAACAGGAGTTTTCCGTAAGACATGTATGGGAACATGTCAAAAAGAGGCCTGTAGTGGAGAGGTGGCACTGATGTCCCTGATTACTCCAGGCAACTGACTGCATTTCACCCTTTGATATGTTTTGTGAGAAATTCAGGTTTATAATGAAATACCAAATAACCCTAATGAGGCAGCAATTTAGCTTGAATCGGCAATATTCTACATACATTTACCTCACAGTGTGAAATGAGCTAAACTCCCCATTGTGTGAAGGAGCAGGTACCTCATTTGCTGTCTTGAGCTGAATAGTTGCCACATTTACAAGAACAAACATGAGTTCCCTAGGATATAACTTTTAAGTGCTATGGTCAGTTCTCAGGCTAAGCTTTTATATTAGTCATTTGGCATTTTCCTCAGAGCCCACACGGAAACCCCACTGTCTCCATCTCACTGAATGCTCAGAGCAAATGCCACCGCATCAAAGAAGCCAAATGTCCTCAATTCCATGGTAAAAAAAACCACAGAGGACACAGCTCTTGACCTGACCCCTGGATAGAGTGCTCCCCCTCCCCAAGAGCCCAGAGCAATTACAGGGCCCCAAAGAAGTTAAGCCCACTACACCCTAATATTTTTCTATCAGGAAAATCACATTTAAGTGAACATCAAGGGCCATAATGAAGGAAGCCAAAAACCAGAATATGTCACAATGTTGACAGAACAGAGGGGGACAGAGTCAGCGGAGGAACCCAAGCCCAAGCATCTCTCTCTGCTCGTGGCTCTAAATGCCCAGGTTTTCTGTTTAATACTAATTACTTGGTTTTGACAGTAAAATTTGAAACTCTATTTGAGAGTTTGTTGCCTTGAGCACAAAGAATATTGCTCTAAACTATTTATCAACTGAGGGGAGACTGAGATAAGACAAAGGCAAATAATTTTTTATATACTTTTTCCTGCCTCCAAGAGGAGGAAGAGGAACAAGAGAAAGAAGAAGAAGAAGAAGGATGTTGACTCCCATGTTTTTATTATAGTCAGTTTACAGAAATTTCTGGGCTCAGAGATTGATGAGCCCACTTGGAGGTTGCCCCACAGAATTCAAAGGTGAGGGAGATTACTGAAGCTGCTCTTCATTGGGGTGACTTGCTGGAGTGACCTGCCTAATTGCAGGTAACCAAGTCATGGAGTGGGGTGAGATGCAGCTATCCTATGGCTCCCAGAAGTCCAATCTCTTGCCAGCGTGCCCCTCGCCTGCTCCTGCACCTTTCCTCCCCTCAGTTTCCATACCTACACCCCTTCTTGCATGGATGGCTCTATAATACATCTCAGCCAGTAATCTAGACTACACCAGTATAGTGACTTCTTCCACTACCATTATCTCTGGTAGTTCATGGATGAATTAAAGACTATATACATATTCTAATGAAGGCTAATTATTTGCTATTTCATGATTTTTATATTCACAATCAGAACTTTCACAACTCATGAAAACCACAAATGCAGAATGTTTCTAAAAGGCTAAAGGCAACCCCCCAAACCCTTGCTAGGCCACTAGCATCCCAGTAGGGTCTGATTTGTTACCATGCCAGGAGGGTTATGGGTGGCTGCCCCACTTGGCACTGGGCTCAATGTTATGGCCCAGTGCCCAGTCTGGCCTCCAGGTTGCCTATGGCTGAATTCCCTTCTCTACTGGAGGAAAAAACATGTTGCCACTAGCAGTGGGCTACCCAGGCCCTTAGCTGGCAGGAAGAAAGTGGCATTTTGGTATTATCCCTTTACTGCAGGAAACACCTCTGTTCTTCTTCCCTGCTTTTGGGAGGTGGCCCTGGGCTCTGCTCCTCAGGCTCTGGACTGTGGGTAGGTCTGCTTTCTCCTCACTTCAGGGTTTTCTTCTCTCTCCTATCTCACTCCTCCTTTTTCTTTGTGTCTCTGACCTCATCCTCCTGTCCCTCCTCATGATATTTCCCCTCAATATGTTTTTTCTTCTTTTCTGTCTTCTCCTTATTTAAAATATTAAGCAAAGAATAGTAAATAAGAGAAAGTTTCCAAAAGGTGAATTTTGTTTTTTAAAAACCCCATATGACTCTCTTATACTCTATTTTATTTCTGACTTTTTATTTTGAAAATTCCTGAATCTCCTAAAAAGTCACCAAAAATGATACAAGAAACACAAATGTAGTTTTCACTTATATACGTCAAATGTGAAACTTTTGCCACATTTATTTTCTCTTTCAATGTATATTCATTATTTTTCCTTGTTGAGCTATTTAAGAAATTTCCAGATATCATAGGCTTTATTCCTAAATTATTCCACATGTATCTCTTAAGAACTAAAACATTTCTCACATAACCACAATATGAGAATCAAATGAAGAAAATCTAATAGTGGTACAATACCACTATCAGTCTAGTGATCTACCCATGTGAGTCTATTTAAATATTTGAAGGAAGAATCTGCATTTGACTTTGGTTTGCATAATCTAAAAGCAGGATTTTAATTTTATTGCAGTTTTATCAAATTCCACCTCATTAGGAATGGGTGTGGCTGCCTCACACTTTTTCTTTTTTTATATTCTTAATTTGTTTTATTTATGAAGCACAGATAACACAAAAAAATATCTATCAACCCGAGGAATTTAGCTGATGAACTGTAGTTCAGCATGTTGAAGTCATTGAAAAAGTGTTGGGGTGCCCGTTCAATACCCACAGAGACCAGGGCCTCATTTGGAGATGACCTCCAGAGACCTTACATGATATTTTGATATAAATCAATTTCACGAAGGTTCAGATTTAGGCACATAATTGATCTAGCCTCTTCCAGGGATATGTTTATTCTAGGCAACCCATTCAGAACAAGAACTGGGATGATGTTGAAATGGAACTGATAGCTCTTTGTTGTGTTTTAAAGGGAGAGATGTCTGCTTATGCATATGTCAACAAGCAAGTGTACAATGTGCAACATCGTTGGTTTAAGAGGATCTGTATTCCTGCATCCCAGACAAATAGCTCTGCCTGACAAGAGCTGAAGTCCAAGGTTCGACTTGAGATTGATTTCACCAACATGATTGGAATAAACCAAAACAGAAATGTTTTCTGGCAACCCACCAAAGCCAAATTAATGCCTCTGGAATTTGTACCTTTCCTAGTTTGGTTGTTTTCCTGTGACATTAAGAGGACATCCAGTCTCTTGCCAAAAGGGATTTGTCCTTTTTATCTAGTCAGAAGACTGCTTCAGCTATTTGCATTTTGGAATTGCTTAGCTGCCCAAGCATGCTCGGTGTGTGCTGTTTGAAATGTGTCATTGAGGCACGTGACTGCTGTTCTCAAGCTGATGTTGGACTTTCTCCAACAAATATGGATTATGTTAAAGTCGGTTCTGAATTGACGAGGATATGTTAATAACTCCCAGATGGGCATCTCTGTGCTCTCCAGCAGGGAAATGCAAGCAGTCTATGGCAGGAGCAAGTGTTTGGCAGGTCCATCATTCCGTCATTAAAGGCCACATTATTACTTACAACTGTGCTTGCATGACAATGGCTGCGATGGGCTCAGCTTCACAGTAATGAGCACAGGAATTTGCTTTTAGGTAGATTGTTTTCCAGGTGCTGAAAAAGATTTTGTTTGAAATTTCCCTCTTCCTGTTGCCAAATAAGGTATTATGAATGAAATCAGAGGAGCGGCATGGGAGCTGGGAGTCTATGCTATTCCTTGGAGGCCAGGACAGGCAAAGCTCTATGCCCAGGGATGCAGAACAGTCTTGCTCAACAGAATGGCTTTTCTCTGTCCTGAGTTGATGTCCTTCAGTGCCTAGTCCCTGCCCTAGTGAGTTCTAGGTGAATAATTATTGACATTAGTGTTATTTACATTGTGGTGTCTCTTTCTATCCTCTTTGCGATGTCCTCTTTGTCTTGGATCTTCATAGGGTATGATTATTTTGCAACTGTTTTTTAAGAAGTAAAAAATGTGCATCTTCTTTAACTATATTTCTAGTCCAAAAGGCAACTGAGCATATATGTTGTTAAATTCCAACGTGACAAGTGTTACCTAGGAGTACACAAGCTGGGGACTTTGTGGTTAATACAGTCCATTATGATAAAATTGGATATTAAGATGAAAGGGAATAATTTGACAGGAAAAATGATCATTTTGGTGATTACAAATATATTTGTCTTATTTTAGGAGAGAAGTGAGAGGGAATAGGGTCTCCATTTGCAAAGTAAATGCTGCACATGGGTTGCTTTCATTTAGAATGTAAAATAATCTTGCATCCCCATATATATGTTGCAGGGAGAATGCCCGAGAATGATAAAAAGTAATTGAAAACATTCAGTTGCAGATGGCACACTTTCTCCTTTGCTTTAGGCCTCTTTTCCAATAACAAATAATTCAGCCACAGAGAGTTACCTTACTTCACCATCAGGTAACTGGATTTTTATGATGTCATTTCATCTACATAGGCATATCTCTATGTTCTCTTTCCACCACCCCCACTTTCCAGCAACTCCAAGGAATTTAAAAGTATAAAACCACATCTGCCAATAACATTATGATGAACCATTTAGGATTTGGATTTTTTACAAGGCAGCAGCACTAAATGCCACTGATTCCCAGCATGCACTGGTATATTTTTAATGCTAACAGTCGGGATTTTAAAATATATCAATTTAAGTCATTTAAAAATATCAAAAGATTAGCAAAGCTTTCACACGGAGGCCTGCCTGAAGAGGGCTTGTGAAGGGTGTGAAACCATGTTGAGTTAATAGTTTGGGTATTGTAGGAGTGGAAAGAAAATCCAGCTCACAAATTGTACTGAAGAGATGGCCACAGAAGCACAACTACAGACTACAGCTGTCCTTAGACCTCTGCCCAGAGGGAGAAGGACTTCTGCCCAAACTTGGATGCTAACTACCCCAGTCTTTATAAATGTGTTGCAGTGTGTTATGCTTTCTTGTGTGTGATTATCATGAAGTTTCTACAGTCTCGTAGTTCACCCAACCAATATTTACTAAAGATACCTTCCCCTTACCCCAACATAGAGCAATGTAAGGGGCAGTCAGTGGATTTGTATTTACTAACCCCAGATGGAGAGGATTAGGCTCCCTTTCCTAAGGGTGCCCAAGAAATTAAAAGGGGGAATCTGTGCTTAAAGGAAAACTATCATTTTATCAACACTGGGTATTTCTCAAGTGTTCAGAATGTGCTTTTGTACAATTAATATTTCATCAAAGAGCTTCAGTTAATGAATTTCTGTTTGCAGAAAGTTTAGGGAGTTGGCAGGTGCAATAGAAATAGAAGATACTACCATTTAATGGCCATTAAGTTGAAACTTTCTGAGATACTATAAGACCCCAATTAGTTAGCTGAATATCACCAGTGGTTCATCATTGTCATTAGGTATTAATTAGGCAGCTACAGAGTACCAGACACTCTGCAAAACTCACAAAAGCAACTGTCCCTGTTTGGGGGAAAACTTATACTTCTGGGGATGGTGATCTCAGTTGCTGCTATATTACCACCTGTAATGAGCATTTGTGGAATAAAGTACTTGATACTTGGAAAGGGCTTTGTAGCCTCTTAGTGTAGCCTGGACAGCTCATAGCACACAATGCTACATTTACTGGAAAGGAAAACCTATTCCAAAAGAGATCCATTATATGGCTGATCTGGCATTGCAGTCCAGGCAATGACACCCTTCTATATGTTGTGTCACCATTGACAGAACATCTAAGGACACAAGGAGGAGAGTTAGAAGGGTGAGCCTCTGTGTTAAAAGCACCAATGGTATTAAGTCCAGAACACAAACACAGGTAAAGGGGTGGGGTTTTATTTCACCTTTCCTGTCCTTTACTACACCAGACAATATTCTTCTCCTAATGGCATTCAACTTTCTGGATTGTTAAAAAGAGGCTTATAAGAGCAATTGAAAGTAATATGGGCATTTTAATATTGTGACACTTAATGCTACATAAAACCTTTGTTTCCTACAGGTTTATTGAGCTGGTGTATTAGATTTCCTGCTGTATGAGCAGGAAGATTATGGTGGCTTAGGTCTAAGTATACTTTGGGGAGGCATTTTGTATTTTCTCTATAAATAGTCTTTCTAAAACAACACAATTGTGTAACTATTAATGTTTATATTGCATTATACATCTCCCAAACTTTACTATGCATAGTATAGTGTGGTAACCAAAGGAAATGGTTTTGTCTATGAAATATGCTGGGAATAGTCATTATTAAAGTAAATCTATTTTGCTCATTATTTCATCAGTGGAATTTTCCTGGTTTGATTTTATATTATGGTATTGTGTTATTATGTCCACAGGCTAGTAGCTAAGCATTTACACATATATGTCTACACACCCACATGAAAACATGTGTATGTCATATTTTGAATTGAAAGTTGTAGTAGAACTGAAAGACTAACTTTTAAACAGAAATAACAACACTTGGGTGAATACAAATTGGGCCTAAAAGTTGAAATATATTGATGTCATGTGCGTGGTTTTTACAAATGAAAAATGTGATTAAGAGGATTGCTGTTCAGAGCCTTATCAAAGCTTATTTTTCACACTGAAATCATTTTTCAGGCTTACTGAAACTAACCAAATCATTAATCCCTTATTAAATGTGTGTTTTTCTAGCTATTATGGAATTATCATTACAAGCACAGGGCAGGCAACATGTAGTCCTAAAAAAGTACAGCACAGATTTCAACTTGGGTTACAATTTTGTTCTAATTTTGGGGAAAATATAACTTACAGTGAAATTGCATTGTTTTGTGTGAGTAATTTAATGAGGAATTTCTCCAGAATTTATAAAAAAAAAAAAAAGGTCCCAGACCTGGCACTACAGTTCCCCCAGAGTTCCTTTGCCTTCCATATATGAATAGCCTGTTTCATTATGTTCAGAAACAGAGCGTGAGAGAAACAAATGGTAAGGGCTGTTCCATCCAAAGAAATGAAAGATTATCTTCTCCAAGCAGCAGAAATTAGATGTTTCGGGCCTTCCTTTGAATCACTCTTAGCTTCAGATGGAACATGACGTATGGGTAATCTGCAATTTGCTAGGGGCATTGTTAGCATGCTTTGCCTCCAGGGTAGGATTTTAACCAGGCCTCCAGCAGCTGTGTGTTTGGCGACTGGACCACATTAGGTATACAGAACCCCCCTGCTATTACCCTGGTGAAACCCGTGCCAAGGCCCCTGGTGACACGATGGAGGTATTAGGTCAGATGAGTTACATTAAGTGGCAAGTGATAAATTCAAGATGACAATTCAAAACAGCAGTGTTTCTTCTAAGTAATTAATTCCAGTGGTGCCTGAGGCAGTGCTTGGTCGCTGCCACTGGTGTGGCAATGCTGCGTAGCTAATGAGAAAACATTACAGTGAGGATTAGGGGCCTGTGCATTCTGGCAGGCTGAGGTCACTATGATTAGGAAATATTAACACAGACTTACTGTGATAAACCATATACGCCCAGGAAACCTAATTTTTATTTTATTAATGTAAAAACTGCTGAACAGTTTACAATGTGGTGATTCACTAAGCGGGCTGTGGAGAGGAGTGACACATTCCACCATGGGTCTGAGGCAGCCTCTCGGGTCTGCTGCGATGGCGACGAAAGGGCTTGCCAGAGCCAGGGGCCCTTTTTCCTTGTCTGTGGACGCAGTATCTTGGGCGCATAGAGAAGCTATGAAATGATGGGCCTGTTTTATTTCCCCAAATGTGATTTAGCCAGGGCCTGGTCTCATATGACTCATCCTCCTTGTTTAAGAAAGTTCTGTGAAATAGCTGCATGGGGACCTTGTCAACCAATGGACAAGGGGTGACTTTCTCCTGCTAAGACAGTCCTTCCCAAAAGGAGCGATGAGGCCACCTTAGATTTCACAGTGCTGTCCAGAGGACTCACTCCCCTTTATTCTCACTGCCAAGCAACCCTGTGAGCTCTGAGGAGGAAGTGGCTCCATTCCAGTTTGAAACACCAGGGACTTGCAGCCTGAGAAGGGAGAGGAATGGAACAAATTCACACGGTCAGGTGGCACATGTTTGAGCCCAGAACCTAGTACTCAAAACAGCTCATATGACAGGCTCAGTGGCCCGCACCTATAATCCCAGTGGCTTGAGAAGCTGAAGTAGGAGGTCACAAATTCAAAGCCAGCCTCAGCAACTTAGCAAGACCCCCTGTCTCAAAAAACTAAAAGGGCTGTGTTGCTCAGTAGTTAAGCACCCCTGAGTTCAATCCCTATTTCCAAAAACAAACAGAACCACTTCATGTGTTGCTCCCTGAAATGCCTCATAGGAAAGAAGCAGAGCTGATCACCAAAAAATGTTTCCTAAAAAATTCTCCAAGAAGATTCTACAGGAAACTCTTTGGGTGCAGATACCCATATGTGTGTATGAATACACACACACACACACACACGCACGCACACACATGCACACACACATTCATACAACTCAGAATGTTGGCTCATCTCTAGCGAAGGACTTTTAGTTTGAGCAAGTACAGATGTCTTATGGTGTATTCGATATATGGCCTATAAAATACCTACTAAACACTTTTTCTTTGGCACTGAAAAATGAACTGTTTCTAGAGGTAAGACTATTTCCTTATCACTTGCTATAAATTGGCTCTGGTGTTTGATACTCAGGTTCAATATGTGCTCTGTCCACAGGTGTGTGGGTGAGTGAAGGGAGATGTGGCCATTAGCAACATGTGTTCCCTGAAATGTTGAAGTGCTTATCTTTGTATTTTGAGCTTCTTCAATTATTAAGAGGTCAAGTATAGTGTAGAGAAAATAAGAAAACATATAAGTACAATGTATTTCCCTTAATTCTATAGAACACATGAGATTCATCTTGCTTTAGTAATAGTAATGTTTACCTACTTCCATTTTCTAGAATGGTAGAAATAATGAAAAGAACTCTTCATTGGAAGACAGAGGCTCAATTTCCACAATTTAACAATTAGAAACCATTTGTAATTGTGTATGTATGTGACATACATAAAATTCTTGACATCTTTATGTATGAGAGAGAAACTTGGGAAAAGCCAACATTTAACAAGAAAGCCTCTTTTCTTTACACATAACTGAAATAGACAGAGGCATGAAGATGGGAGGTGGCTTGACCTAGGAAAGGAAGAGCATAGAGTTCAAGTCTGACCACTGTATGGTTCACAGTAGGACATAGTGACTCAACTAACATGCCAGGAAAGGTTGAAGGCGAAGGATCTTTATCTTAATTTTTATAAGAGTCCTTCCTTTTCCTTCTTTCTATGGTTGAAGGAAAAAGTGTTTCAACAATCATTTTCCAAAAGCTAAAATCTACTGAGGACAAAATAGAACTTTGGCAATATGTCAGAATTCTTACTTTCAAGATATGACCCTAAGCCGACTTCCGCTTTAGGTAAAGAGAGAAGTCTGCATTGCCTTTGTTAAGTGGCTTGAGACAACATCTTGTTAAGTTTTATATTATACTGTTTATCTGTAAGTTCATGTTTAAAATTTTTAAGTATTCCTTTGTTAAAGAGAAGAAAAGTCCCCATTTCAGGATTTCGTTGGAAAGTTCTTCATTCTTTTTTTTTTCAGTGAAAAATAAGACAAAAAATAAAAAATAAAACTTTTCTGATATTTTGAAACTTGTCAAATTTCTAAATCACTAGTCAGGTTTTAGTTACTTAAAACAATGACAAGTCTTACATAAAGCCTCTGAAAATTCTTAATTCATCTGGAATCACACCTTTATTGAGCAAGCCACTTGGATATCCCAAGCAGACCTTAAATCCATCAGAAGCCAGGCTATCTCTACTTTGTTTCTACCAAACATCTGGCTTCTCAGGGCCCCCACTTAAGAATACTTCTTTTATGGTTTGAAGACTATTATGAATATAAACAACAATAAGTCGTGGGGAGAATGTGGAGGAAAAGGTAAACTCATACACTGCTGGTGGGACTGCAAATTGGTGCAACCAATATGGAAAGCAGTATGAGATTTCTTGGAAAACTGGGAATGGAACCACCATTTGACCCAGCTATCCCTCTCCTTGGTCTATACCCAAAGGGCTTAAAAACAGTATACTACAGGGACATAGCCACATCAATGTTTATAGTAACACAATTCACAATAGCTAAACTGTTGAACCAACCTAAATGCCCTTCAATAGATGAATTGATTAAAAAAAGTGGCATATATACATAAAGTAATATTACTCAGCAATAAAAGAGAATAAAATCATGGCCTTTGCTGGTAAATGGATGGAGTTAGAGAAGATAATGCTAAGTTAGCCAATCCCAAAACACCAAATCCCAAATGTTTTCTTTGATATAAGGAGGCTGATTCATAGTGGGATAGGGAGCGGGAGCATGGGAGAAATAGACAAACTCTAGATAGAGCAGAAGGGTTGAAGGGGAAGGGGCGGGGCATTGGGTTAGAAATGATGGTGGAATGTGATGGTCATCATTATCCAAAGTACATGTATGAAGACATGAATTGGTGTGAATATACTTTGTATACAAAGATATGAAAAATTGTGCTCTACATGTGTAATAAGAATTGTAATGCTTTCTACTGTCATAAGTAAATTTAAATTTTTTTAAAAAGATCACTAAACAGCAAGTCCAAAGATTTGTGTTCTAGTTTCAACCCCACCACAGACTCACTGCATGAACTCCAGGCCTCAGTTTTCTTAACTGTGAAAATGAGAGAGAAGTTTCCAGAATCAATAACACCCACATCATACACACTTGGGAGATTTTTTTTGGTGGGGGAGGGGGGATTAAAACTTGTTTAGAGAGTCTTTAAATTATAAAAGTCGGGCTGGGAATGTGACTCAGTGGTACAGCATTTGGCTAGGATGGGCAAGGACTTGGGTTTCTTTCCCAGCACTGCCAAACAAATAAAAAGAAAAAATAAATTATAGAAGTAATTTGTATTTAAGAAGTGAAACAATATGGAAATATAAAGAAAAAACCTTGATAGTCCTCCATACTTTTTTTTTTTTTTAACCATGCTTCCAGTCCCACCCTCCTGTGTTAAGTTTGCCATGCATGCTGTGAAGAGCAGGTTTGGTTGTACAGAATTGAAATAACTCAGCCAAAAAGGACGTCAACAAAGTAGAAGTTTATTTCCATTCCATCCAACAGATGTCCAAGGTGGATGCAGTGGCTCCACAGTGTCTTTCTGGTCCACTCTCCTTGCTCATGGCTATCATCGTCAAAGTCACCTCACGATCCCAAAATGCCTGTTGGAGCACCAACCAACAGAGACGTGTAGCAGGCCAGAAGAGGAAAGGCAGAGAAAATAAAAAGGGTGGAGAATCATTCCCATCTGGGTTGTCTCCCTTTAAGCTCCCAATTTGTCTACACTTTTTTTTGACTAAACTGAATCACATGGTCCCACCCATGACCAGGGAGGTTGGGGAATGAAGCCTTTTTCTCCGAGGGGCAATATACCTAGATTAAAAGACAGTTTTAATTTAATTTTATTTATTTTTTTTAAAGAGAGTGAGAGAGGAGAGAGAGTGAGAGAGAGAGAATTTTTTTTATTATTGGTTGTTCACAACATAACAAAGCTCTTGACATATCATATTTCATACATTAGATTCAAGTGGGTTATGAACTCCCATTTTTACCCCAAATACAGATTGCAGAATCACCTCAGTTACACATCCACATTTTTACAAAATGCCCTATTAGTAACTGTTGTTTTCTGCTACCTTTCCTATCCTCTACTATCCCCCCTCCCCTCCCCTCCCATCTTCTCTCTCTACCCCATCTACTGTAATTCATTTCCCTCCATGTTTGTTATCCCTTTCCCCTCACAACCTCTTATATGAAATTTTGTATAACAATGAGGGTCTCCCTCCTTTTCCATGCAATTTCCCTTTTCTCTCCCTTTCCCTCCCACCTCATGTTTCTGTTTAATGTTAATCTTTTCTTCCTGCTCTTCCTCCCTGCTCTGTTCTTAGTTGCTCTCATTATATCAAAGAAGACATTTGGTATTTGTTTTTTAGGGATTGGCTAGCTTCACTAAGCATAATCTGCTCTAGTGCCATCCATTTCCCTGCAAATTCCGTGATTCTGTCATTTTTTAGTGCTGCGTAATATTCCATGGTGTATAAATGCCACATTTTTTTTTATCCATTCATCTATTGAAGGGCATCTGGGTTGATTCCACAGTCTAGCAATTGTGAATTGTGCTGCTATGAACATCGATGTGGCAGTATCCCTGTAGTGCGCTCTTTTAAGGTCTTCAGGGAATAGTCCGAGAAGGGCAATAGCTGGGTCAAATGGTGGTTCCATTCCCAGCTTTCCCAGGAATGAGAGAGAGAATTTTTAATATTTATTTTTTAGTTTTCAGCGGACACAACATCTTTGTTGGTATGTGGTGCTGAGGATCGAACCCGGGCCGCACGCATGCCAGGCGAGTGCGCTACCGCTTGAGCCATATCCCCAGCCCCAGTTTTAATTTTAAAGAGCAAGGAGACAGTGTCTGAAGAGGAAGGCAACTGGCAATCACTTCCCTGTGTGTACCTCTCCATGCTTTTGCTAATGCTTATAAAAACACCCACAGATAAGCTTCTGTGGTAGTGGTTTGTTAAGATGGAATAATAGTATACATTTTTTCTGGAGCTTGCTTTTTTTCTGTTAATATATTATGGACAGTGTATAGAGATTGTACTGTTGCGTGTGTGTGTATGTGTGCGTGTGTGTATGTGTGTGTGTGTGGTGCTTGGTGTGGAATCTGGGACTTGGTAAGCACTCTGCCATTGAGCCATATTCCCAGCCAAAATAAATATTTATTTATTTTTTGTGGGAACCAGGGATTGAACTCAGGGGCACTCAACCACTGAGCCGCACCCCCAGGCTTATTTTGTATTTTATTTAGAGACAGGGTCTCACTGAGTTACTTAGCGCCTCGCTTTTTCTGAAGCTGGCTTTGAACTTGCGATCCTCCTGCCTTGGCCTTCCAAACTGCTGTGATTACAGGCATGTATTTATTCTTTTTAATATCTACATAATATCCCATATTATAACATATTTAATCAGTCCCCCCATTGGCAAAATTTCAGATTTCCCATGTTTGTTACTAAAGTAATGTTGAAGTAAATATCCTTCTATATTGAGTCACATTTTCTTACATTTTGAAAATTATCAATGCCATCATATATACAAATGAGTATATATATATATATATATATATATATATATACACACACATATACATATATATGTATATATATATAAAGTGTTTTAATCAGATTTTTGTTGCTGTGACCAAAAGATCTGACAAGAACAATTAGAGGAGGAAACATTTATTTAAGGCCCAACATATTAGAGGTCTCACTCCATATGCAGCAGGCTCCATTCCTCCATTTCTTGAGGTAAGGCAGAACATCATGGTGGAGTAATGTGACAGGGTAAAGTAATTTGACAGGTTCATGATGTGGCCACCAAGAAGCAGAGAGCTACGCTCAGCAAAGACAAAATATATACCCCAAAGCAACCGCTCCACCCAGGGACCCACCTTCTCTAACACCCTACCTGCCTACAGTATTCATTTAATTCCTACCAAAGGATTAACATATTAAATTAAGGTTCTCTTAACTCAGTCATTTCACCTCTAAGCTTTCTTACATTGTCTCACACATGAGTTTTTAGGGGACACCTCACATCTAAACCAAAACACCAAGTTTATAGAAAAATAAAAGAGCTACCTCCTGTGTAACCAGCCCTTATCTGAAAACAAAACAAAAAAGAGGAAAAAAAAAAAAGCATCCTAATTATCTCTAAAGTCCCTATCCTAGTCCCACATATCCCCAGTCAGACCCTTTCTCCAATAAAACCATTATCTTGAATTTTATCATTTATTTGCTTTCCTTTATAATTTTATTACATGTAAGTATATTTTTCAAAATATGGTTTGGTTTTGCCTGTTTTTGAACAAATTTATCAGTGTAGTCATATAATTTATATGCTTCTATGACTTGCTCTTTTTGCTGTACATTATGAGGTTCATCAGTGTTGGATATGTACAACCATCATTTACAAATTTTCACTTGTGTGTAGTAGTAGCTCATTGTATGAATGTGCCACAATTATTTTCTCTCTTCGCCTGTTAATGGGCATTTGTTTCTATTTTCATTGCTAACATTATAAATGTTGTTTTATGAATTCCTGTTTGTTCTTACTTTCTTGAGCATATGTGCAAGGGTTTCTGTTGGTTATATACTCAGGAATGCAATTTCAAAGTCACTGGGTATGTGCCAAGTTTTTCCTCAAGATTTTATCACAAATTACACTACCACCAGAAGGGTGTAAAAATTTCTGTTGTTACACATCTTCATTCAAAGAATGTTGGGTTCCTGTCATTGCTCACCTTCATCAAAAGTTATAAGTGTTGAACTTTTCACTTGTTAGCCTAGGTATAAAGTTGTCTGGAGGGCTTTTGAGACGTGCTTTCACCCTGGAGTATTGCTTGAGTAGGTCTGATTTGGTCATCTATGGAGGGTTCTGGGAATCTGCCTTTTAATAAATCCCTGGTTGATTCAATGCTCAACCAGAGCTGGAACCACAAGACCAGCCTGACCTCTAAGACAATTTATAGTGTGAGAATTTCCAGATTCTCTCATTGCCCTCACTGAAGTGCCACCATTTTGGCTCTGCAAAGCTCTTTGCATTTGCATTCCTCCGCCCCTTCCATTTCTCCAGCCAACATACAGACCCTGAATCAGGTCCTTATGACATTATGCCAAGATTAGAAATGACATTTATGTTAGTCAGCTTTTCATCTCTGTGACCAAAATACCTGACAAGCACAATTTAGAGGAGGAAAAGTTTATTTTGGCTCATGGTTTCAGAAGTCTCAGTAGTTGGTAATTCCATTGTTCTAGACTTAAGGTGAGGCAGAACATCATGGTGGAAAGGCATAGCAGAGGAAAGCTTCTCAGCTCAGGGCAGCCAGAAAGCAGAAAGAGACAGAGAGACACAGAGAGAAAGGAACCAGGGACAAGATATAGTCCTCAAAGTCATGCCCCCAGTGATCCACTTCCTCCAGCCACATCTGTTGCCTACAGTTACCACCCAGCAGTCATTCAAATTATTAATTCATCAAATGAATTAATCTAATAAAGAGGTTACAGTCCAAAAACTACCTAAATACCTCTACCTCTGAACCTTGCTGCATTGAGGATCATGCTTTCAAAACATGAGCTTTGGGTGGATACTTCATAGGTAAGCCATAGGAATATTGAAAGATTTGATGTGTTGACATAGATTCTGGAGTAAGTCTGGGTTCAAAAACTGGTCCTGCCATTTATTAGCAGTGTAACCTCTGAGTCACTGTTTTGTCAGCTATAAAATAGAATGATAAGGGCAACTACCTGTCATGCAGGGAATATGACAATTAAGAGGTGATATATAGATCTTAAGACAGTGTTCCAAGGTAAACATTAAAAGTTATCTATTATTGCTATTGTCATTGTGGCTGTTAACTATTATTTTTGTTAGCCCAGCAGCCTTCCAAAGAAGTTTTGAGGAACCTGAAAGAGAGAGGACCTCTTTGACAAGCTATCTTCTAACAATTCTTGCACCAGGAATATTAGCATGATCATTGGCCACCACCATTTGATTGTTGTAGAGCTCTTCACCATTTATTTTATTTTATTTTATTTTTGCTAGCATGTTTTGCAGGACTGCAGCAGCCTGAGCTTGGTGCAGGAGCTGAGGGCAAAGGCATGCTGGGTGGGGTGGCAGACCAGACCACTGGTTCGGTGGCATCACAGGCTGCGGGGTGCTCCTTTTGAGCTAGGCTCCTCGTGAGCCAGCCACCTGTCCTTGCCTTCACTGTTGACACTGCCCTTGCCTCCAAGGCTCCTCCTTTGCCTGTCCCCTTCCATCCTTGTCGGCAGCCTGCAGGCCCGACAGTCCACTGACGCCCTCTGGGAGGAGTTCTTCCACTTGGTCAACTCTGAGCTGGTAGGTGCTGTGTGAGCATGGCCTGGCAGGGGCAGGAGGAGGGCACAGGTCACCAGCTGCTAGGAAAGGAACAAAAGTCACAGGTGAGTGGTGCCCAGATAGCTAAGAACTCACCCCAGTGTGGAAGCATGTGCAATGACCCCTCTTGCCTATTTTGGGGGAATAATCCATCAGCTGTTCATGGAAACATTAGTGGTATGGAACATCTGCTTCATTTGAAAAAAGCAGTTTTCCCTTTTCTTCCCATTCAAAGGTAGCTTGTTTGTGGTGATACTTAAATGTCTTATTGTATCAGTCAGGATTCTGGTTAAGCTTCTTTAAGAAACACACACACACACATATAAAACAGTGTCATAAAGGAAATATAAGTTTCTATTCACTTAAAAATCAAGCTTCTAGCTAGCCTGGGAGGTCATGTGGCTGTGTTGCATGAAACCAGGCTCCTGGTACCACCCATTTTGCTGCTACCTCATCCTTTAGAGCAAGGTCAGCAATATTTTTCTCCAAAAGACCCATTGTATATATCTTAGGCTTTTGTGGACCATATCACCATTGAAACTACTTGACTCTGCTGTTGGAACCCAAAAGCTGCCACCAATGATACAGAAATGAACGTACATGGCTGTGTTTTAATAAAACTTTATTTATGAACATTGAAATTTGAGTTTCATACAATTTTCATGAATCACAAAACATTCTCCTTATTTTTTCAAATCATTTGAATATGTTAAAACCATTCTTAGCCCCGTAGGCTATGTAAAACCAGGTGGTTGACTGTATTTGACCAATAGATTATAGTTAACTGAGCGCTGTTGCAGCAGTTGCTCTGATCTGCAAGATCAAAGATGGTTCATCACCACTTTACCCCACATCCCAGCTCCAAAGAAATGGAGGAAAAGGAAGCAAATGGCAATCATCTTTCTTTAAATAGAGAGATTCAGAATTCACCTGCATTGTTTCTGCTCATATTCCATTAGCCAATACAGGGGCATATGGCCATACCTAGTTACAAGAGAGCAGGGGGATTGTGCCTTCTAGGTAGGTTGTCATGCGCTTAGCTAAAACTCAAGGGAGTCAACTTAAGAGGGAAGAAGGAGATGTGGCTATTGAGGGGCAGTTAGCAATAGCTGCCACAGCACTAGGACATCAAAGTAGAATAATGACAGAAAGATGCCTCCTAGATTTGAGGTCCTTTGAGATTTGTCTTTTTGTCATTACCAAAAATGGGATCTATGTTGCCCAGTGACTATAAAATAAATCCCCTTTTTTGTCCACAAGACAGACATGATGATTTTAGGACTAAGGGATAAACACTAAGAGTATTATTGAGATGCTGAGTGAGAATTTGTCAGTATCAAAAAAAAAATGTCAAAAGTAATTTCAGAAGCAATTTTCTTTTTGTCTTTGATTTTTATCTTCCACTTAGAATTTATTTTGTATTTAAAAAGTGTTGATAGCTGGAAAACCTTAATATTATTCAATATCCCTTATCTAGATCTTAATATTGACTATGGGAACCTCACTTACATTTTCAATTCATGCTGGAGAAAACAAGGGCCAGGAGTTGGTACCCACTGAATCAGTTCTTCAAATCAGAAAATTCATATCTGTGCAAGTAGACCCAATCCATAAACTTTATGACAAAAAGTAAAGACCTATTATTAGCTATTGCTGCACTGAAAAAACTAAGCTCCTATAGTTAAGGCAAAAGATAGATTGGATATTAGATGAACAAGTAGCTGTATCTGCCATGTTTAATTAAATTGTTGAGTTCAAAACCTATTTACTGGGCAGTTATTTTGTGCAGGGCACTGCACTGAGCCCTAGGAGAGTAAGAAATGCATAATATAAAACACTTGCTCTAGAGGAATTCATAGCCTAGGAGGGGAGATAGATTAGCATGTGCACAATTGCCATAAATACAATGAGAGAATTGTGTATCAAGGACAGAAAGAATTCAGAGCAGGGAATGATTGACCCTGACTTGGGAGGGCAAGAAAGGAAGTCAGAGAAGTGTTAGCACAAACACTGGGAAAGGAATAGTGTCAACTTCCTCTCCAAGAATAGAATCTGGTTGTGAACATAGTCCACCGCACCTTTCATGACTGAACTAGGAGAATGTGAAAAGTCAAGTCAAATGTGTGTATATGCACATGTGTGTGTGCATCAGCACTAAGGCACTAGTTTCCTCCAGGAGTCTATTTTACCATCTGCAATCGGTATTTTTTTTTTTTTTTGGAGACAGGGGCTACCAAGGATTGAACTCAAGGGCAATCAATCACTGAGGCACATCCCTAACCCTATTTTCTATTTTATTTAGAGACAGGGTCTCACTGAGCTGTATAGCACCTCACTTTTGCTGAGGCAGGCTTTGAACTCTTTATCCTCCTGTCTCAGCCCCCAAGCTGCTGGGATTACAGGCAGGACACCCTGTTGCAGTTGGTATTTTTATGTACCTTGGTGTGGGTACTCTTCCCAACCATAAGGACCCTTATCACAAGCCTTTCTTGTCAAAAAATACCATTTGTATATAAAAATACAGTAAGATATAAATGTTCATTCTCTCATTTGGTGCTTACCTAAAGAGGTAAAATTAAAGGAGTGGAGGAATGTATGCCAGAATATATTCTGAGTTCAATCCCCAGTACTCCCCACCTCAAAAAAAAAATACAGAATATATTTTAATTTCTCAAATTCGGATGGGATAGTTATTGCAATATGACAATATTTATTTTTGTTTAATCTGAATGTTGCATGTGTTTGCATATTGGGATTAGGTATCATAGACCTCCAAAAAGCATTAAAAATAAGAAAAGGAAGGCTTGGAGAACATATAAACAGTGAGAGATGACAGGTTTTTGCGGCAGTTGGAAGCTGGGGAATAGATAATTACATCATTGTCTCTCATCCTGTTCCCACGTGGACTTGCTTAAATGTCATCTCAAACTGCAGGTTCTCACTCTTTCCTTCCTGGGAAACCTTATTCAACCTGTGCTCACACATCATGATAGCGGAGCCTCAGCCCCAAGTGCCGGCCCTCAGGGATTCCTATTCAGGCATCACCGATCGTTGACCTGGCTATTGTTGTTTGTGATACTTACTGCTAAAGTTTCTCAATCAATACAACATCAGCCCAAGGAGCTCCTGGGAATGGAAGGCTGCAGCAGCGTACTTAATCTTGGAGCCAGCTTGTGCTCTCTGCTCTGCTGCTAAACTGGGTAGTTGGCCTACTTGATGTGGCATTATTGCTGCTGAGGTCAGATGTGAGCCGTTCGGCAAGTGCTGATGAATGGCTGTTGGGGATGAGGCGCCTCACCCGCCCACCCAGAGACATTTAATAATGATAGACCATAACTGCACTTGCACAAAAATCCGTGTCGCTTGTTTGTGAGTCTTCTGGGCTGGAGGGGTAGGTAGAAGGATTGGCATTATTTTGGAAGGAAGTTTGAACGTTTTTGGCTTAAACATAGAGAGGACAGAGGAGAAGTCAAGGGCAGTATAGTCTCCCCTTTCTTCTTAGAAAAAGTAGCTGCCTTATGCATGTCCCATGACTTCACAATGTCCTTCCTCTTCCTTTCTATCTTTCGCTTTAGTGAGACTTCCAGGCAGTTTGGAAAAGATAAATGGGAAATTATTCTAATTTTATTCAGATGGACCATGCATAATGCCTTCATCATTGGGGGAGTAATTATTCAGAATGTTAAACATGGACTTAGCAGTGTAACATCCACTAATATGAAGGAGAAATTAATATCTAAATAATTATTGAACATGGCGCTGAGGCTTCACCTGCTATTGTTTAAAGTAGAATGGTATGAAGTCTGAATAATTCTAAAAATGGTCATCCTGCAGGAGGTGTCAGCACATTATTTATCTAGCTATTTCCTGTTCAGTCCAATCCTTTTCTTAGTAATCAGACAAAGAAAAATAAAAATTCTTGGCATGACCTAAATATTCTGCCCGTTATAAATGAAGGCAGTTTTCTCTGTAAATAAATAGACCAGGGAATATTTTCAAGAAAGTAATCAAAAGTGTAAATGTTGGGTTCAGGCAGATTCTACACAAAATCAGAGGGCTTCATTAAATATTTGATCACATAGAAATTATCTAACAAATAGAAGAGAGTGATGATGGACTTGTCAGTGGTCTTTTTAGTTTATCAAAACCTCTGAGGGTGTATTTAGGGGAGGACTTTAAATGGTTGTGTTATTTCAGTAGAGCCCCTGATTTATTCATTTCTCTGTCCCAGGTCCTGTCCCAGCAAAATGATTCCTGCAAAGAAGGTCCTCCGTATGGAATGAACTAGAAAATGAAATAAAGTGGAGGATGTTTGGCAATACACCTTCTGGGAGTAAAAGAATTGACACTCTTCCAACTCTGCAAGATTATATATTTCCATGTCTCCAGGGTTGAGCATTAGACTATACTAAGGATCTTAGATGATCGATGTCTGGTCTGAATGCTGCAAGATAATATTTTTTCAATATTTAATGTAGAATTCAAGTGATTTTTTTATTGGACATGTTTGCGTGACTATCAACTCTCACAAATATGCAAAGAAAATTTAGCTTTCTCATTTTCTATGACTGATGCCATCTGTTTTAAGATACTCTAAACCCACTGGGTGGCCAGGGCAGGGTGGGTGTGGGGTTCCCCTAATTAAGTCCAAAATGTTGAGTTGTGTCCCAACTGACAATATCAGTAAATAACTTAGGTGTGTCAGGCTTCTTGAATTTTCCGCTCTCTTCCTGTAGTACAGTTGGGGGGGTGTCTGGAGGGGAGGGTTTATGAATCTTCTGGTGATGAGGAAGAAGAGTTTCTTTGGATGATAAGCTCCTGCCACTTACTATCTTCTGCTTCTTGAGAAATGACTATTCGTGTCCTTCACATCCCTGGGAGCCTGCTGACATCCAGTGCTGGCTTCTATGGCTAATGAACTTATGATCCATTCTCTTGGCTCCATCTCTGGTGAGTCGGCCGCAACTTTGTTCTTGCAGGTATGCGCATGCCCCCACTATCTGAGGTCAGCACAGACCTCTGGTAGCTCAGAGGGTTCTTGTGGGGCTTTCCCATGACCCAGAAGTGCTCACTTTTATGCTTTCTTTGCTTGGCCTTGCAGCAGCTCCAGGTGGTTGTGCAGGTATCCAGTGAGGGCCATGCAGAGATGTAGTGAATAGCCACTGAGGGGAAAATGCCAACAGTCACCAGAAGCTGGGAAA
Organism: Urocitellus parryii; assembly: GCF_045843805.1. Classification (NCBI taxonomy): domain Eukaryota; kingdom Metazoa; phylum Chordata; class Mammalia; order Rodentia; family Sciuridae; genus Urocitellus; species Urocitellus parryii. The sequence continues at coordinate 227,983,305 of NC_135531.1, read as the reverse complement.
GACAGGCAATGGATATGCCCTACAGCCTCTGGGGGGAGCATAGCACTTCCTACCTCTTGGTTTCCGACTTCTATAGGAGAATAAAAGTCTGTTGTTTAAGCCACCCAGTTTGTGATAATTTGGTACTGTAGTCCTAGGAAACTGATATATGAAATGATGTCAAATCGGTTTCTCAGCCATAATCCTTTGATTATGAACTTCATGAGCATTTTTCTGACTTATCCTTGTGCATTATTTTTCACTTGCCTTCCTATGTCACTTATCTTTCCTCAGAAACATTTAATTTTATAAACATTTATTGAGCACTTACTAGGTGTGCAAGGAGGCAAAGATAAATAAATAAGATACCATACTTTGCCTTTAAGAAAATACGTACCCATGCCTAGTAGTGTAAATAGATAGTGATGTGTCTTTGGTTTACTCCAGAATTGGGATTCCAAAAGGGCCTCTTACCCGATCCAGCAGAATAATTTCTATACAAATTTGAACTAAGAAATTTCAATAGTTTTTATGCCAGCTCAGTTCTCAATCTTTCTTCCCTGAATTGTCAAATTATTCCCTGTTTTCTGACACCGATTCCCCAGATTAACAATAATAAGGACAAATATCTCTGGATAATAAGATAACCTGGGAATTAAAGCATGTACTTGCATTTATTTTGCAGTGATTAGGCTGTGTTGGCCGGACGAGCCTGGATAACAAGTACTAATCAATGTACACAGATGCAGATTAGTGTGATTCTGGGACCATCCGTGGGAATCTTCTGAGATTGCTGAGATCATTAACTTCAAACACAGCTTTGGCCTCCTCAGCCACAGCTTCAATTTATCCAGGGCACTTTAAGGCAGTGTTTAAATGGTGGGCTGCATCCTATTGGAGCTCCTGGGTGCCCTTAGGATTGTGTGTGAGATTATGGGGGTGGGTGTTGGGTGCTCCATATTGATTCTGTATTGTGTTTAGAGCCAGTTAGAAGCTGAGCATCCAGAATTGCATCCTTGATTCAGGCTGCCTGCTCTGGCTTCCCAGAGAGGAAGTGTCACGGAGGAGTGGGCTTGTAACACAGTTAGCCTGGTTTTAAATCAGGGTCCTGACCTTCACTGAGGACAATGACCTCTATGTTTCAGTTTCTTTCTTTGAAAAGTTGAGACAGTACTAGTTACCTTTCCAGCTTATTAAAGAATTAGAAATAGCAGTTGTAAAATGCCTTGCATGGTGCCTGATATAATGAATGGAAACTGTTCTGATCAGTCCTGGCCTTATTCCTATCTTTCCTATGAACTGAAGCAATGGGGCATGAGAAGTGTCAGAGGGACACTTCGCTAGCACAAGAGCAGGGGCCAGTGGAACAGTAAAAGGAAGGCAAATAAGAGAGGAGGGCCTATCAGCCAAGGGGATTGGAGTGCAGGGTGGCCAGGGGGTGAGGCATTGGGGGTGATGCACCAAGTGGAAATAACTTGAGATCATCTCACACACACATACACCTTGAAAATCCTAAAGAAGCCTCACTTTTAAATTTTTTCCTAAGAGCAATTGCTACCTGATGAAGCTATTGTCTCTTTTTAAAAGGACATTATAACACCAAAAAGTGAGGAAGGACAAAATCTCAGAGTGAAAGCCAATCCTTTGAATGTGGTCAGATTAGTGATGTGATGGAAAGATCCCTATCATGTGCAGACACTATGTAGGCAGGTGGTCCCAAGGGGCCAGGCAAGCATCTGCATTATAGTAGTCAAGCCAGACAGAGGGATGCTGCCTGCTGAGTCAACAGGAGAGGCCAGCAGGCATCTTGGAGCACGCAGTGTGGCTCTGCGGGCAGCCAGGCCTAGGGCCAGTAGAGAGGCTTGGCAGCTGGACATGATCTCAATAAGGGGTTCAGGAACATGCCTCCGTGCTGAAGATGGGTGGTTTGTAAGATTAAGGAGGGCCCCATTCCAAGAGAATTTGGGGCAGGAACCTGATCCTATACAGCCAATAAATAGAAGTTATCTATTTTTTACACTAATGGGCATGGGTCCATATTTTCTTGAAGGCAAAGTATGGTATCTTATTTACCTTTGCCTCCTTGCACACCTAGTAAGTGCTCAATAAATGTTTTTACAATTAAATATTTCTGAGGAAAGATAGGTGGCATAGGAAGGCAAGTGAAAAATAATGCACAAAGTCAGAAAAAAACACTCATGAAGTTCATAATCAAAGGATTATGGCTGAGAAACCAATTTGACATCATTTCATGTATCAGTTTCCTAGGACCAGGGTACCAAATTACCACAAACTGTGTGGCTTAAACAACAGAACTTTACATACACAGGCATAGATGCATAAGACCAAAAACCAAACTGGGACACAAGGAGAGGTTCCAGAGCTCCACTGGAATGCAAGAGCAGAGTGGAAATGTGCCTCTGAACTAGGGCTACTCCAGGGGTTTGCAAACCTGACCAGCATATTCAAATCATCCCTGTCCCTGTACAACCACTAGATTCTCCTATAATTGTCATGGGATGGATTTAAGGCTTCAGTATTTTTTTTTTTTTAACTTCCATCAGGTGATGCTAATGTGCACCCAGGGTTGGGAGCCCCTGGGATACTCAAAGCCTGTGCAGGAAGGTTAGGATCCATAGCAGAGCTGAGGTCTGCTTGTGTCTACAGGTGAACACCAGGAAGCCCTGACTGCAGAGAAAGTAAATGTACAAGAGAGAGAAGAGTCAGGCAGAAAGAGCAGAGTGCATATGCAGAAGTTGCTCCATGGCTGTGTGGACAGGAGCTCAGGGAGAAGCTAGCTTGCTAAAAATTCAGAGAGGTCTTTGCTATTCACTGGTATAAGCTAACACCCCCATTGGGGAGCACTGGCTTAGCAAATATAGCTTTGTGTGTGTTAATTGCTGCAGTAGATGTAAGAAGCATGACAGGTATTCACTCAAGCAGAAAGAGCAGAATTTCTCAGTTATCTTCCACTCATTTTATTCAAAATTGAAAGGATAGTCTGCTGTCAGCTGGGGCATCTTGCTCTGCACGGGAAACCCAAAACATTCACACCCCCTGATGGTGTCAAGCAGGAAACCTCAAAAAATGAGCATACCACTGCCTTCTTCCCAATTGGTCATGGCTACTAGTAGAAGTCCCATTGTTAAATTATGCTTTAAAATCATAGCAATAAAAGAGCTGGGTTGACTTTTTTGCTTTGTAATTATCCAAGCACAAGAATATACTCAGAGGCCATTAGAAAACTATAAGATTTTTGGTAGGAAACACATTAAAACTACTTAAAAAATACTAATTTTAATAACAGTCGCTGCATTTACTCAGATCTTACTATCTTAGTCTTCTTGGGTTGCTATAATAAAATACCATAAACTGGGTGATTTGAATAACAGAAATGTATTCCTCATAGTTCTGGAGGCTTGGAAGTACAAGATCCAAGTGCCAACTAATTCAATTTCTGGTGGGGATTTTGGTTTTGGCTTGTAGATATTAGCTGTCTTATCACGAGAGAGAGAGAGAAAGGGAGAACAGGAGTGAGGGAGGGGTAGGGATATAGAAAGGGGGGCAGGGAGAAGCTCTCTGGTGTCTCTTTAGGCCCCCACCGATATGACCTCAATTAACCCAAATTCTTCCTAATCTCCAAATTCATTCAGCACGGAGGATTAGGGCATCATTATACAAATTTTGGTGGAATGCAATTCATTCCATAGCACTTGCCATATGCCAGCATTGTTTTAAGATCTTTGTAGATGTTAGATAGCTTAATCCTCACAATCCAATGAGAAAGTTACTCTAATTATTCTCATTGGACAGAAGAGGAGACTGAGACTCAAAAGTTAAGCAACCTGCCTGAGGTCACATAGCTGGAAGTAATCTCTTGGAATATATCAAGTAAACAAAGAGAGGATCAGACCAGATACACTACTGGTACTTTCCCCAATCCTTGTGGAATAAATCCTCTTGGTGTGTCAGGTTCCCAAGGGCTCTAAAGAGCTAATGAGCTCTGACACCCATGATTAGGAGAGCTACACTGAAAATATTTGGTACTTACTTCTCTTCACAGCAAACAGAAAGCTCAATTCAAATGCACAGTCTCATTTGTTTCTAATACTATTAGGTCAATTTTGCCTCACTTACGTGTTAAACCAATGGTTTTGAGAACTTACACTTATTATCAGGCACTCAGGCAGTTTTTTCTTTTTTCAAAGAGTTTAAATGAAGGAGCCAGGTGTATTTACATAATTGCAACAAAGAGTAATAAGTACTATAGACAGTTGTATCCAAGAATCAGTAAGTGATGGGGGAACCCACAGGTCACAGAATCCACCAGAGAAGAGGTGCTCCTCAGCTTGAGTGTTGAGGGAAGGAGGCCAGTTGACCAGGAAGGCTTCAGGAAGGGTTTTCAGAAATGTGCAGGGAGGGTGTGGTGGCATTGGAAGCCATCCTGTTTATGTCCTCTCACAAGAGGTTCATGGTAGCTGGGCTGAAGTGTGCAGTTTAGGGAGCCACAACAAGTTAGGACCTGAGGTCTCATTGGGAAATGGGGATAAATCCCAGATCAAGCAGAAATTCCTTTGCCATTCTGAGAAATGTTGTTTTTGCTGCTCTCAATCCCTGCAGGCCTCTACACCCAGAACAACAGGAGAAAATTTGTGTCTCTGAAGAATAATAATAAGGAGACCAGTGATTTGAGCTAGGAGATTAAAGATAGGAGACCATTCCTGTAGATCTCACCAGAGATGTTGGGAACCTGAACTCAAGCCAAGTGCCAAAGTGTGGAGCTGGGAAGGCAGAGTGAAGTCTGATATTTGTGATCACTATCTAAGAAGTAAATCCACTGGTGCTCGGTGCCAGGAAATAAGAAACTTAAAACTTGCCCTATACTATCTAATTATATGTAAATATTCTTGGAAAACTTTATTTATTTTTAATTGGTTGTTCAAAACCTTACAGAGCTCTTGACACATTATGTTCTTGGAAAACTTTAAGTAATTATTTGCCCTAGTAGCTTATGATAGTTATTCTTCAGATATATATATTTTTTTCATTATCAAAAGTTTTACTTGTGGACTACCAAACACATACAGAGCTGTCCAGTTGCCAATGTGAATTGACTTCCATTACTACATTGTTGAGCAGTTTACGTTCTCTTATACTTGAGACTCATCTGAGTATTTCTCCAGACTTCTCTAAAGTTCCATTGCTGTCATAAAGAACAGGCCAGGAGAGGAGAGATCCGCAACCACAGTTCTCCCCATCTCTATCAACACCCTGAACCTTTCTTCAGCAGTGCCCCATTCTCCACCTCCCATATTTCTCTAGCTGTCTTTAGGGACATTCTCTCCTTTACGTGACTTGAGCCTAATGGTTGATCTTGGTTGTAATAAGTTTAGAAATTTTCAAAAGAACCTATTTCTTGTCGTATGTCAATGAGAAGTAGCCCCCATAGATTTCCTTATGTAAGGCATAGCTTCCAGAATCACATATCAAGAAATTTTGACTCTCTGGAAGAGTTCCTATACCCTGCTTTCTTAAAATGAGAATGACTTCTTCAGTTTTTGCTTTGGTTATCAAGAAGCTCAGAGCCAAATGTTGCATTCAATTGTAAACTAGAGTTTTACTTTTGTTGGTCCTGTTCCAATTCTTCCTTTCCTTTTTTTCTTTTTAAATTTATTTATGTGGTGCTGAGGATAGAACCCAGTGCCCCACGCATGTGAGACCAGCACTCCTCTACTGAGCCACAACCCTAGCCCTAGTTTCCTTTCTTTAAGTTTATTTTATTTTATTTTTTATAGTTATGGTATGTCATTCCAAGTCTGTTTGAGGAAGAGGGTCATAATTAGCTTCTTGCTCATAAACTCTTATCAAATAAATGACTTGACAGGAAGAAGTCACCATTCTATGTGAATCAGTCTATGGTACACTCACTAGAAAGGTTTGAAGTGTGTCCACTCAGGAGCAGAAACTTGGCCATCATCAGGGCTCATGGGTCCTTGAACCTGGTAGCCACTCCCTGCTCTCTTGGCCATGTGGCTTCCCCAGCCAGTAGATAGTGCCCCACTCCCTGTCCTAAGCCCCTGACATTGCTCCTTCTTTTTCTACATTTGTATTCTAAGAGATCTCTCCAGTTCTTTGCTTGATTTAGAGCTGAGGTGATTGGTTTGCTCTGGGCTCAATGAAGGTTCAAATCTTTGCAGACCAGGTTAGCTAGACCTTGCACTTTCCCTAGTAGGTGTTCTTGATAATGAACCATCACATAATAACCAACATATATTGTGAACTTATGTGCCTGGAACTGTGTGCTAAGTGCTTCTGACACATTATATTATTCCATTCTCGTTGCAAACCTAAGGGTTTGGGAATATTATCATTCCCATATTTTGAAGAGAAACCGGAGACTCAGGTTCAATAGCCTATTCAAAGTCACAGCTAAGTTCAAATCCAAGCCAGAAGCAGATTAGAGGTTTAAAATGAGGCAGTCTGTTCTTGAAGCTCACTTATGAACCACACAGTGTCCTTGACCCTCAGGTGTGCACTGTGTCAAGAAGTGAGCATGGCAAATTCTCCTCACATTTGGCAATGTCAGGGTACTGTCTACTTCCTTAAACGGTAACAGGGAAGAGGTGGCCTATTCCCTCACACACTTGTGTCTAAATTGCTATTGATGGTTTTATCATGATTGGTTTGAGTACCAAGATGAGATTTTCTGGGATGAAAATTGTCTTGTGCTTATGGCTTCTGATAATTCTCAAGCTTGTTGTAAAGCTCCATTTTGAACATTCTATATTTTGGGGTTACAGAAAATATTTCCCTAAAAATTAAAATTCATGACTTCAAAGGGTCATGACTTGATTTTTGCCTGGAGGAGCTCACAGTCACTCCTCTCCGTGCACTTTAGACTTTCCCATTGGAAACTGTACAAATGTTCATAAATAATAAGAAAAGTCAATGTTTGTTATGCAGAAAAAAATATTCCAATGGTGATGACTATCACATTTAGAACATCTCAAATTTCACTTTTGTCCATCTGATCCGTTTTACCAGGATAAAGTCTTCATGTACTGTGAAGGAAACTTTAATGTTAACATAAAGAAGAACTCCTCATAAGAAGAAAAAGGATTTCTGGTGCAGAATCTTCAGAGTTAGGTTATATTGTTCAAAGTATATATGCTGTTATTTTATCCAAATAAAAACATACTTAGCTCTACATATTTTATATCTTATTATTCTTCTCTTTCTTACATACACACATACACACACACACACACACACACACACACACACAGAGAAATCTTTAGCTCACAATAGACTGATACCTATGAATGGGTTAAAAACAAACACAAGGCCTGGAAAGAAAGGCAGAAACAGTAATGACAGTTTTGAAGTTTCCAGTACCTGTTGTGACAGGAATAACAAATTAATTGGGACTATAACGGATTCTTTGTAAAGGTGAAGTAAACACACTTGACTGTATATTTTTCACCATCAGTTAAGTCTCAATTGGTTCTAAAAATAAACAGAAGACATTGAACAGTTTTAATGGATTCTGACACCTAGGTATTATGCTGTCACTCCAGTATAAATGAATCATAACTTTGGACTGCACCTAGGAATTACTACACATTTGGAGAAAATTTATGGTGCACCAAGCCTTGAATCATGATGTGATATCAAAACTAAAGTCAAAAGAGGAAAAAAGCTGGGCATAAATTATTATGCTCAAGCCCTATATATATAGCATGCAACAGGTAAAGGTTAGAGGATTTAGGAATAGTGCCAATAATTATCATGGGTGCTGAGACAAATTTATCCTTCTGAAAATTGTTTGCAATAAAAAGATTAAAAAGGGATCCATTCCTGTACACATGATAGAAATGTTTAATTTTTCTTTTATGGGGTTCCTCTGTCCATTCTAGACTCTAATTGTCCTGGGCAGCCTGTCTGTGATCCAAAAGTTCACACATTTTGATTTTAATAAAAGGACCAATCATTGTGATGGGTCCATTTACTGGGTTGACTACAGTAAAAATCACAGTTGGTCAAGCCCATTGGTTCTAGTCACATGGATAAAAAATCATAACCTCTTGCTTTTCATGTGCATGGTTGGCATAGTCTGGAGGTTGCCCTGAAGTTAGTGACTCATTATAGAGAACATGGCCAGAGGATGTGCCATTTTGTAAAGAGAACTGTGAATGAATAACAATATTTTGAGACTACATATACCACAGGAAATTATTAAGTGTTCATGTATTTTTACTTGATGGAAATATCAGGTTTTAAAGAGAATAAAGATATTAGATTCAGACATCAAGAGAACATTTCTGAAGCACTTCCAATCTATCATAGAAATAAGAATACCACATATTTGTCTGACATTGATATTTTTCAAAGCATTTTGGTGAGCAGTACTTTACTGTGTCTTCTATAAAGCAATGCAGCTGGCATATTACTCTATTTCACACATAAAGAAATAGAGACAGATTAACTCAATCAGTGAGGAGGCTGACATTAGAGTGGTGGTCTTTTGTTTGTTGAATCAGTATTCTTTCCGGACTTTTACTTATTTTACTGTTGGATCAGTAGGGCAAAATTTTAGCATGCACATAATGCTGTATATTTTAGCTGGGCAGCAGGGCAATTTGGCTTATCCCAGAAGACTGAGGAACCCAGTGGTAAGGCAAAGCGCCCATAGTTGCATAGCTAGGAAGTGGTAGAATTCAGGAATAGAGCTTCCTGCTGGTCCCAAGAGCCTTCTTCTTGTGCATTGGCTACAGAAATGTGGCATATTAAACAAGGTTGCTTTTCTTTCTCCTGTTCAGCTCACTGTATTCTAATAGTTCCAAACAACCCTGCTAGTTAATTCACTGAGTTTATTGATTTTCCTTGAGAGACAACAACTGAGGCCCTACATCCTATGGAATAGTGTGGAAGGCTAACCAGAGACAGCCTTTTGGCAAACATTTCTCTACTGTTTGGGGGAAACTGCAATGAGGGACCTTGTCTTTTAATGATAAATCCATTAATTACCAAACATATACCTGACTTCAAGGGCATTTGTCTTTAAGTAGAATTCCATGTGCTGTCAAGATAAGTAGGTATAACCCAGAGGATGTGGCTGATATAATGTTGGGACTGAGAGTTGCTAGAAGGGTAGACTGTGAAGAAATGAGGGTTGGGAAGATCAAGGGTAGAAATGGGGTAGAAAGAGGCCAAATGGAAACCCACATAGGCCACCAGAGCAGGGACCCTGAGAACTCCCCTTCACCACCCTGGTCACCGACACATTTGTTGGCTCATCTCCTCCGGGCTGCGATTTTGTTACAAGCATCCTGGAAAGGCAACCACACATTTGCAAACTTCACTCTAGCTTCTTCAGGGTTTAATCCATCCCTTGTGGCTACTTGTACCATTTCAGTTTCGATGCAAAGCTTTCTGCATTGACCTTGTACAGTTATAAATGTTTTAACATCCATAAAAAAAAATAAAAATGTGCGCTCCCATAAAAAGCAGCAAACAGAAAACACAGTAAGTAGTAGGAAGATTTGAGGCCCCGCAGCACTCGTCTCCATGAGGCCGACGTTCCTGCCAGCTTCCACCGCATCCCTGAACTTAATGGCTGTGGATACAGTTCTCGCCGGCTTTTTAGAGGGCATTATATTAGTGTGACTGTCGGTGAGTACCAACCTCACATTTTATTTCCACTGCGAAGGAGATCATTTCCTACGCTCCTTCAGAAAGGGAAATGGGGCTTTGCAGCTTGTTTCACCCCCTGATAAAGCAAGCTGCAGCTGCCAGGACTCCCAGGGCCTCTTCCCAGGCTCTCCAAGCTTTACTTCTCTTAGGAAAATGTGCTGTTGATGCTCCAACCAAAGTTGCCCAGTGTTTCTGTTTTCAAGATTAAAAAACACTGGAGAGCGAAAACAAAGCTTTTTAAAGCTTCATAAAAAAAAAAAGGTTGTGAGTTCATTCCTTTCTGTTTCTCAGGGTTATAAACATGGTTCCAGAAAAAGCTCCTGCACTGAGCTGAGAGACCTAGCAGACATTTAAAGGGGTAGCACCTTAGCTTGTCAATTTTTGAGAACACCAAATGATCCTGGAGGGTTTTTATTCCTTTAATCAGCTGTAATTTTCAGCTCTGATGCTGTCTGACAGGCTTCATCTCAAGCCCCGTGCAACACTGCTCCTCTGGCTTCATCGCTGTGAGATACAAATAAGGGGGATGGGATCTGGAACATGAGCTGACAGCATAAATTGGCTGGGCTCTCGCCCACCTATCGGTGTGTATGCTCCAGCCTGGAGGGTGTGAGGGGAAGGGTACAAAGAATGCCCACTTCAAGGAAGGCCAGGTGCTAAGGCTTTCTATAGTTCTTCATTTTCTTTCTCTTTCTTACCTTTATTTTCCTCCCTTCCCCTACTCGCCACCCCACCCACCTCTCTTGAGTTTTTAAACCAGTTCATTGATTAATAGGCACACAGGCTTTCGATCTAGGAGGAAAGGGGGCATACACATAAACATGCACACACACACACACACACACACACACACACACACAGGCACTCTCAGGGGCATTTTTATCCCATGCACTGAATTGCACCATCAGGAGCTCTGCTGTATAGAGGGCTTTCTATGTGCCGATCACTATGGCCTATGCTTTACCAAACATCATCTCAATGAATCCTCACATCATCTCTAGGAGCTTGCCTTACAGGTCAGAAAACTGATATAAGCCATGCCTGTGGGTAACAGATCCATGGCCTCCAGGTCAAAATGTCCCTGCTTTAAGTAACCTGTCTCCTGGTTTTATCTACAACAGGTAACCCCCATAAAAACAGACTTTCAGCAGCTGGAGTTACGGTATGAGGACCAGAGTTGCTCATGCTCTGGCCAAAAAGACACTTCTTCCTCACTGTACCTTCATCCAGGTGGGGATCAGAAGGGGAGATAAACACTTACCTTCACTTGAGTGTGTGCCTAAGGACTCCCTTCCTGTCAGGGTGAAGAAGTGGCTTCTGATATTCCTTCTGACCTTACAGCCTGGGGAGGGGTCACACCGGGTGTTTCCTGGGTCACCTGTCAGATTGTGGGAAGATGCTTTCATGAGTCTGAGACCTGACCCTAGTGCCAGGGTGCCCCCATTCTCCACACACAAAATGCAAGGCAATCTTTCCCCTTTCTCCTTTGATAGGGCTTGGGGCCTAATTTTAAATACATACATACTCACATCCTTAATTACATTGAGCTCTTCTAGGAGTTCTCATATGTTTGAATGTGTTCGCTTTAGAAGTGTTCATTGCATTTCTGCCTCAGCTTCCTGGTGGGTAGAATGGAAACATTTAGATGATACAAGAGATACAGAGATAAAATGAGTCTTAATCATGAAATGGTTCATGTCCATATGGGTAGCATATTACTATTTGATATTCTCTCATTCCTTACAAAATTATAACCCACGTTTCACTGAAAAGCTAGGACTATAGATGTCGTAGGCAGAATGGAGTGAGGATGTAACAATCTGAGACAAACATGTAATCACGAGGTTTGCCCCATGCTCTTTTCTCCAATCTTCATTCCCTTCCTCCTCCACTTAACCACAAAACAAAACAACCAGAAAACAAGCACTCGATTAGAGTTCTTGTAAAGTCTTTTCTTGGTTAAGTTTGTACGGGAACAACTTGAGTATAGAGGTCATTTGGTTGTAAAATGTGTGGAGTTGTGTATTTCACATATTGAGGTTCTCTACTTAAAAAAAAATACACACACACACACACACACATACACATATACACATGAAAAATCTTTCAATATTGAACAGTTTGTCACCCTTCATCTGGGGGTAATTTCTTATCAGAGAGACCTCTCTCCTAAATTACATCTCAAGGTCATTGCTAAGTTTCTAGTTCAATCAAATCTGATAGTTGGCATAGGAAACAAATCCTTTTGCTTAATGTTTTTAGTTTGAATATTTTAGCTACCAAACAATATTACAGATGCAAAATATTACCTTGAAGAAGGAAAGTCACTAAGTGGCTTTTCAGGGTCTTAAATGTATAAAAACCCATGTGAAATCGTGTGTGGGTGAAACCATCCCACCCCATGAAGAGACTTACGCTCTGGTGTGATGGTAATTAACCACCTCCTCAAATAGCTGGTTGTACTTGTAACCCTCATGTCAGGATTAGAATCCTTTAAATAACAACCGTGTTTATGGTTCTAATTTGGTTTGCAATTGATTCTCCTAAAAACCATAAACCAGAAAAGTGCTTATTTTACGGACCACAATATAGCCTTCATGGAGACTATTTTAAAATTACTCTGGTGTCCTACAAACTTCCAGATCTTTTGTTTTCATAAATTATGAAAGGGAAATGTCACAAGCACTCATCGCTGTGTGCCCTGGCTCGGCTGACAGCTGTATGATGCACACTCAGTGCGGCAGGTTGGGAGCTGAGAGTTTCATCAATAAATATGACTCTGATCGCTTCATGTCGACGGTCAAGGTAATGGCGTTTTAGTATCTTGGAAACATGCACCACTCCCAGCCACACACGGACTTGAGGGTTGAAATCCTCAGTGCAGAGCTCATCTCATTCTTCCCTCTTGACAGAAATTCCACTTTTTATCTATCTCACAATTCTTGATGATAATCTGCTTTTGATACAGTCATATTTCTTACTTGTATTTTGCCACCACATAAGGCTGCACGTAAAACTGTGGTGAGCATGTGGAAATCAGAGTGGAAATAATCTTGTATATTACGTTAGGAGGAACACTCTGCCTCCCAACCAGTTTTAGTGTGGGTGTGACCCTTGCGTCTCTGGATCCCGAAAGATGCTTTAAAATAAAAGGAAAGAAAACAACAGAAGTCCAGAGAAACTAATCCTACATATAGGAAGAATCATGTGGAAAAAAATCTCAAGGGCATTTCTTTTTAAGAAATCAGCATTAAAACATTTTATGTAAATTGATTTAAAAATAAATAATAGCTTTCCTTGGTATCCAAAATGTTGTATTTATCTGTTTTTCATTTCCTTTTCTCCTTCATCTGCAGATGTTGCCTCTACCACGAAGGATCCTTTACATGGATGTTAAATTCAAATATTGTACATTACTGGCATTTAAACCCATTAGTTTTGTGTACTTTCAAAATGTACTTGTGTATGTTTTGCTTCTCTCACAATTTAGTAGTAGAGTACAATATATAAACTTGATAGTTAAAAGTATTTTGAAAACAGGTTAAAGATATTATAATTGATATTGTTACATATGCATGATAATCTTTTTTTGTTTTTGTATTTATCTTCTTAATGTGAAGCAATTCCTTTTAGTCAGTCTTTGCCACAAATACTCTGCTTGGAAGAATTCTAAAGTTGACATCAGATATCTAGATTTAAAATATCACTGAAAAAATTAAATTTATGAGTCTACCCCCTCTCAAGTTTGCTTCAAGGTTTTTCAGTGTTGAGTTACATTTATTTAAATATCCTAGTCACCTTGACAGAATATTCAGTCTCTGAAATACAGTGTGTTAATTTGACTGTTTTCTTAAACCACAAAACATGGAAAGGCAAGAAATCATGAAAATCCTTGTATCTGGGAAATCTCAGGGTGCTAAGTAGGTTAACATGTTACCGAAACTATAGGGAGACATAGTTTTTGACACGTCAATGATAAAAACAAGGTCTTGAAGCTGTGTTTTTTACCCACTTGAATCGCCTTTTGCACTGAACATAATCAAAAAAAAAAATCTTAAAGTGTAACCAAAAGAATTTTCAGAAAAAAAAATGTCAAAAGCTACCAATTTATGTGTTTAAAAAAAATCAAGAAAGACGAGCTAATATTTAAAAAGCCCTGTGCTCCTAGCATTCATTCCTGATCTCTGCAAAATTCATTTTATACTTACAATGACCTTCTCTTTTCATAAAGAAAATACTTTTCTCCTCTTCTTTATTGACCAAACTGTGATGAGAAAATAAGAAAAGTAATGCCAGTGAATTATTCTTCCTTTTATTACTTTTTTTTTTCTGAAGACCTGGGAAAGAATCGGCTCCAATTAATGCTCAGACCACTTTATTTGTGTAAAAATATAACGTGGTTAATAAAATGTTAGCTATGAATAAAAATGTAACTACAACGAAATGCAAATGTAGGTGCTGCTCATGGGCAATACTGTATACCCAAGTTGATTTCTTCAGTGGAGAAAAATATCTATGATGCTCTCAGTAAATTAAATGATATCAGAATGTGTTCTTTAGAAGGTCCTGGAAGCTTGAGATTTCAGACTTTAATGCCTGTGCACACACCAACCTCAAAAAGCAAAGATTTGAAACAGATAAAGCAACATTTTGCCTAAAGTTCATTCATCAAAGGGCTGCATATCTTGAAAAGGGTAAAAGTACTACTAAACCCATCAGGGATAAGTAAAGGCTATATACTATAGATTATTTTAATCCCCCAGCTAGATATAAAAGGGATAATTACATATTTGTGGTTGAAGCCATGTGGTGGAAAAATCAATACAACTTTTTTGTATGACACTTCATTAGTGTGAAAAATTTTAAAAGCTGAGAAGAACTGCCTTGCAATTAAATGCTTCTGCTACTTCAGCTCCAGTAATGGGTTTGTATTATTATCTAGTTTATTTGAAATAGTGGTTGCACTATAGAAGTAATTGGAAAACATTGATTATGCACTTGTATCTGGAAAGCCTGGCAAATCATTACAGGGCCCGGCAACAGTTAGTTAGCCTTACTAATGAAGCACTAATTGCTCTAAGTAGGTTAACACGTTAGTGAAACTATAGGGAGATAATCGTTTAGAAAATTCTGAGAGATTTTGCCAAACATGTATTTCCATTTGATATTCCAAAGATAGAAATCATGTGGATTTTTTTTTTTCCTTTTTGTTTTTGTTTTTGATGCTCTGTTGGGGGCCAGGGAGTAGCCTTAATGAAGTTCCCACATTGCTTAGCTTGAAATGACTCCATCTTCTTCTAGGTTCTTTGCCTATTAACCCAGCCTGATTAGCAAACAGAACTAAGCCATGATCAGCATAGCCATCTCAAGGAAGCTACGGGGTCCCTTAGTTGAGGAACTTCTGATATTTCTATCTTGGGTCAGTCTCTCCAATCAAGGCCTTGGTGATTTAATTAGGCAAAATCTTTGTGCTGTGAATCATGATCCAGTTGTCCTATGTCCAGAAAAGAAAAAAATTTAAAACTGCTTTTGTTTTTTTTTTAACGTCAAATTAATTTGGTTAGTGAGACTTTAATGATAGGAAGAGAGAGTAGAAAAATCTCCCAATGCTATTCATGAGATTTTTAAGAGGAAAAGAAAATCAGTGTTAAAGAAATTCTTGCATATACGCACCAGGAGATAAAAGATAAGAATGTTCAAAGCACTTGTGTCTGTAAGAATAGCAAACTAACAGATTCTGGAAACCACTCAGTGCCCACTGACAGGGTAAAGTGAAATAATTGCATTCACACAATGGAGTAGTATGCAGTAGGTAAAAATGAATAACACAATAACACTCAGAATGAATGAATCTTAGAGATATAGTGTTTAATGAGAAAAGTAAGTTTCAAAAATCCACATATGATATGATTACATTTTATAAAACCCCCAAATAAAACTAAACAATTTTAATAATATGTACACATAGAGCAAAATTACTTTTTAAAAATGTATGTAATGATGTAAATAGAAAGTTCAAGATAGAAATTAGTTCAGAAGGTAGAGTGGAGCACATTGGAGGGGTTGTAGCTTTAAATTGGGTAGAAATTCATGCTGTTATTTTAATATTATGCTTTGTAACTCTAATGTTACAGATAAGCTTTTTTTTTTTTTTTTTTTAGGGGGTGGGGATACCAGGGATTGAACTCAGGGGCACTCAACTACTGAGCCACATCCCCAGCCCTATTTTGTATTTCATTTAGAGACAGGGTCTCACTGAGTTGCTTAGTGCCTCACTTTTGCTTGAGGCTGACTTTGAACTCGCAATCCTCCTGCCTCAGCCTCCTGAGCTACTGCAATTACAGGCATGTGCCAGCATTACCAGCATAGATACTCTTTTATACATAACAATAAAAATGTTTTAAAGAATTGTCATCTTCTTCCCCCTTAAAAAAATTACATTATGTCAAGTCCAAGCATCAAGTCTATCCCTTTAGTTGTTCTAATGAAGTCAGAGAGAAAATCTTTCTAATTTTAAATTGTGGTATTTTGGGTGGAGGGCTCATTATTGACAATACCAATGTGAACAACTCAAAGAGGAAAAAAAATTGATTACAAAAGTATGTTGATTGAAATATAACAATTCACTTTTATATGTTTATTCCATAAAGATGGGAGATATTTATCTTTGCAACATTTGAGTAGTTCTGTCTCTCAATGGGTGGGGAGTACCTCAGGGTTTATGTCTGAGAAGCAGAGTTATCTTTGGGGGCAATTATGGAAACAACAGTAGTGTACGAGTTGGAGAGAGCACTGTTCCTGCCACTCTTACAAATGTGTGTGTGTATGTGTGTGTGAGTGTGTGTGTGTGTATAAATATATATATATATATATATATATATATATATATATATCCCCCAATATAAAAGGCAATTGAATGGCATAATCACTGTAAGAGTCCAACAAAGCTTGGGCATCAGAGGGAGGGGAGGTTAATTTTCTGTCTTGCTTTCCTTGTCTGGCCACTTCTACTTCCCTGTACCAATAGTGTGTAGCATAAAGTAAGTGTCCAGTACATCTTTTCAAATCAAGATTTGGGGGAACCAGTTAGATATATTAAAGTAAATAATTTATTTGAATACCAAAAGTGAAAATTCACAACTAATACAACAATGACTCACAGAAGAAAAATTGAGTTTCTTAAATCTCTGCCATAAGTGAGAAAAACACTCCTTTGAAGCAAACCAGGGACTAGCGAAGCTCTTGAATTTTTTTTTTCTCCCCTACCATGTGGGTTGAAGTTAGTATTTTGAGAAATGCAGCTCATGAGAAAAAAATGTCCACAAAAATGTCAGAGGGTCTGAGGTTCGAAATATTTCCTTGATCTGTTTTTATTTTTAAAGCCAAAGAATTCTTATTGTTTAGAGCTTCCTACTGAAATGTTTGCAGCTATGCTAAGTTCAATGATGCCTAGATTTGCTTCAAAACAGCATGGGCAGGGAGCAGGAATATAGATGAACCATGTTGGCCTTAAGTATGAAATGACATTTGTTGAAGATAGAAGATGAGTATATGTGGGGGTTGTCACATTATTTGATCTCTTACCTATTTAATTTCTTTCTGTAATAAAAATTTAAATCTGTAGGTACAGATTTATTAAACTCTCATTTGAAAATATTTCGTTCAATTGTCCTAGTCGATCGTTCATTCTGTCTCCTTGGGTTGGAAAAAATATATATATTGGATTTTCAACCTGGCCACTGATTCCTCTGGAAAAAAAAAAAAAAAAAGCTCATCTGTTTATTTTCAAATGACATTGGATAGTAGCAAACAGGTGCCATTCAGAGATGCCACTAGAAACAGAACTGTCAGCCTTCCATAGGAGTTTGTGTTTCTCTTCATGTTGATGGGATTTTCCCCCCTTGGAGTTATTGCAAGGATCTGGCTGGAGTGGGAGGTTGCAAAGAGAGGGGATTATTGTTTAAATGGGACCCTGTTTCTAGCCTGAAGTCAGAGGAGAGCCATTCTGGTTGCATTCAACATTTCAAAGAGAAGTAACAATGCTCTCAGAGCGCTGCTCTCTACAAAGCAGCTCATTATTGTAAATGTGGGGCATGTTTAGACTGCTAAGGAGAATCATAAAAGTACAGTCTCTGCCGCAAGCTCCTTTGGCAGTAAACATTGTCCTCAGGCCAGATATACTTCCGGGCAGCCCCAGCACCCACAGCCTGAGTAGAAAGCTCACCCGATGATGCCGGGGACAAGGGAAGTGGAGTTAGGAAGTATAAATGTGCATGGTGAACATTATCTGCAAGGTCTTTTATGTTAAGGAAATCATGACACCTGCCAATCTTTCAAATTCCAAAGGGTAAAGCATGAGGCCTAGGAGGCTGTCATTGAACATGACAAGCTTAATGCCAAGTTTATAACAGAAAAAGGGCAATCTTATTGTGGTTTATTCAGTTTTATGTTGCTGGTTCGGTAGGAAGGCTCTCCCTCTCTCTCTCTCTCTCTTAAATCTAATTTATAACATTTGAAAGACCGAACGGATTCTTTACATATCTCCTGAGCCCCCACTCCTCTGCACTACCCCCCATCTCTCCTTTAGGGAGCAACCCCTAAATCCTTCCAATTTAGCATCTTGGTGAGGCCAGACAATAGTTGGAGTTGAGCATTTCCTTCCGTCGTTATAGAGCTGTTTCTAACTCCAAACATTTCTGTTTAATTACTGCTCAGACTGTTGCGCTATTTCCATCCAACCTGCCCCGCGCTTGAGCCCATTGGGCTGAAGAAAGAATTACTCCCTGCGCTGTTCCTTAGCCCTTCTTGTTCAGATCTGTAATTGGCCCTGTGTTTTTGACTTTTTGCTAATAAGCAGCTTACTTTCTCTCCCCCTAGACTCAACCCACCACTTTTGTTTCATGAATTTTACAAAGGATTTTAATAGATGCTTTAGGCTATGCAAAATGTTATATGAAGGGGAGCCGCTAATGCAGCAGCCTTGACACAAAGGACGTGTGAATGGCTGCTTATCATTACAGTCAGGTCTCAAAATTTTCATTAGGAGTTCTGGAGGACAAAAGAAGAAAAAAAAAAGTGCAGCTATATGAAGGAATATTAACCTATACTGTGTAACCAACTATAATTGCTTAGCATTTTACATTAACTCTCTTCAGACACGGCCTCTCATTATTTTTACACATACATAATAACTGCTTATTACAGCGGTATAGTTCATGCCGATACATGGTGGATAGGGCTGTGTCAGCACTTCCAATATAAGACCCACTTTCATGGGTTTAAAACAGCTGTAAAACTTACCTCCAGACCAAAGATTGGTAATCAACTTTCCACCTGGAGAGGGAATTTTGTTTAAAGTTAAAGCAAAAAAAAAAAAATCCCTAAAAATACCATTTTCATTAAGAAAAGAAACTTTGCTTGTTGTAAATTATGAAAGTAACAAAGTGAATGAGCATGCTAAAGACACTTTTGAATTTCTAAAATATGGAGATTTATGGAAACTCGCTCTAAAATGTGCTTTCAATGATAAATTAATTTTAAACAGTACTGAAATGAAATTGCACATCCACAGTGGGCTTTATTGAAAGTATTAACATTTCCAGAGATTGTACTTTATGCACTGGTGCTAGGAACACTGTGTGTGTTTTCAAGACGTTTAATCCATGGTTTTCTCTGGAAAATAAAATATCATTTTTTTGTGTCCGTAAGAAGTCCTATACTTGTATATAACAACATATGGACTTTCAGAATTATTTTGGCATTCTGTTTTCTGAAAGTTTCTGAGCAACTAGTTTTGGCTCAGGGAAGGAAAGTCGGAATTCAGCAAAATATTTGAAGTCCTTAGATTGGGAACTTGGGAAGATAAGTTGGTAGATTTCTCAGATGAACAAATGAGTCAATTTGTGAAGGTTTAGGCTTCGGGTAGTAGTAATTCCAAGGAAGATGTTACTAATTTTCACTGACTTTGTAAAATTCTCCAAAGTTTTCTCAATGGACAAAATATAAAAGTATCCTGATATTAAGTTCAAATAGTTACATGAGTTACATCAGTATTACGCACACAATGTTTCCAATTCAAGTGTCCTGAGTTAGAAGCATTTATTTCTAAAAGATATAGAAGCTGCAAGATAGTATATCATTTTTTGAAGTTATAGAGAAATGCTTCTTCTACTGGGTATAAGAGAACTTACAAGGAAATATTCTCTTATGTTGAAAAAGCCTTAGAAAAAATATCTTGAAACTGATTTCAACTGGTTTTATAGCAAAATATCGGAACTATATACTTAAAGGTAATATGTTTATGAACAATAGATCAAATATATCAAACACGAATGGGATAAAGTAGAGTGCATGCCTTTAATTCCCATTAAGCTTCTGGTCTTTCCATCTGCTCCTCTCACACTTTAGCTCAAATGACAAAGCCATCTTAGCTGTATTTCCCAGAGTTAGCTGATTCCTTGACATAGCCCAAGGAGTGCTAAAAAAGAAAAAGAGGTATCCATTTAAAAGTGCAAGCCCATTTAGAATAATATCAGATTCAATAAAGCAACTTATTCTACTATTATGACTCGAGGTGACGGTATGTGGAAGGAGGAAACATGGAATTGAAGTGGCTCTTGGCACAAAGGTATTAATGTTTCCTGGTATTGGTGCAATGAAGTGGTTAGCAACTCTGTCCCTAAACTGTTGGAGTGAAGGGTTCCTGGCTGGCATTTGCGCGATGACTCTTCAGCAATGGAAAAAGCTGCAACTTGTTAGTACAGTTACAGTAAACAGTGGTGGCCTCACATAGCTAATTAGCTGTGGCCCCGGCTCGCCTGTGCTATGTAGTGACACTCTAATCAGAGATGATTGTCATCAGATATCACAGATGTCTCCCTCTCTCTCTGGCTGCTCAGCCCAGGCAGGAGCTGGCGTAGCTCAGAGCAGGCAGCGCTCGGAGCTGTTCAGAGACACCAGGTCTCTGGGTGCCTCAGCTGCCGGCTGCAGGCAGCTCGTCACTCTGCCTGCTGAGAGAAAGGAAGCAGGGTTAGGCAAGGGGGGGATCCTACCTGTCGGGTGTTCCAGGAGGCAGTGATGCAATCAGTTTGAAAGCAGAGGTTTCAGAACAAAAAAACCTGTAACTGAAGCTACTCAGGACTTTTTCAAGCCACCTGGGATTCTTGGAGATGACAAATGCTAATTCTTTCAATTCATTACATATTTCTGAACCGAGTGTCTGAGAGGGCTAAAGGAACAGGCTTCAAGATTTACAAGCCACAATCAAGGATGGGGTAAGGAAAATAAAGCAGCATGCCAAGAGGTGTGACTTGAACCCTAAAGTGGGAACCTGATAACCCTATAATCCTCCACCTCTCACTCACAGCTAGTCCTCCTCACTCCACCCCATAAACTTAGAAGCTCTCTCCTCCATTCTCTGACCCTCCACCTCTCATCCTGTTATCCCGCAGGAGTGACTCAACTCCTGCCACTGGGGTTGCTGGTAATCCTCTCTTCTGAAGGGCCCTCAGCTGACTTGACTTCTCTCAGAAGTAACCATTGTCACCATGTTCAAATACCCACCCCCTTCACTGCCCCCAGCACCCACTCTGCTTCCTCAGTTGCCTCTTGGGCTCTTTGTTCTTGTGCTGGAGTTTCAGGGGCTCCATCTCTTTATCCAGAACCTTTCTCAGCTGCCATCTCCTGTACAGCCTCATCCTCCTATGACTCTACCCATTGAGCCACTCTGGACATCCAGCTCTTCTTCAGGCCACACCTGGGCTCCACATTTTTACTGAACATTTTCACTAAATGTCTCATCTCCTATTTGACTTGCCTCAAACTCTATGCCCATCTGTCCTGTATCCCAGCCCCTCTTTCCCTTTAGGTGCTTCCTCTAAGTCAGGTCCCACTTCGTTCTTGCCAACTCATTGATGACTCCATGTTCCACTTGGGTCACTTGAGTCAGAAAACGGAAAGCACCCTGGAGCCCAGCTCTCCTTGGGTCCCAAAGCTACACTGTCAGGAAACCTGTTGTGTCTTCCTCCTTACCTCTCCATGCCATTCCCCTCTCTTTCTCTGTCTTACTCAAGTCTTTGTTATATCTACCTTTTGGGCTAATTCCTGATTCAAGAATATCCCTCATCCTTCAGAGTGACCTTTCTAGAATGCAAAGCTGATCCTGTTATTCTCTTTCTTGAAATATTCCACAGATATGTAAATTTTGAGGAAAGCCTGGAGTACAAGGCTCTCTTGAGTGGACCCCAGCCCATTTCTGGACCTGCCTGTGACCATCCCTTATAGCCCTGTGGACTGTGATTTTCCCACTGCCCCTGCTATAGTCACACCTGAGTCTTTGCATATGCATTAAATGTTCTGCCAAACTCAGCTCAAAGTTCTTCTTTTCTCAGACACCTTTCCTGACATTTCTAACAGAAGAAGATGTTGCTTCCCAGCATCTCATTTTTATGTTTGTGCTGTAGATCTAATTACACCCCTATGAATGTTAACATATCTGTCTACTCCACTTGGCTGGGAATCCTGGAGAGCACATAGTGTTCATCTTGCAGCTCTTCACCTGGCCTTGCCTGACATAGAGTAGACCCTTAAATATTTATTACACGAATGAATGAATAAATGCCAGGCTGGATGAATGGATGGATGAGTGAGAATATACCATCACATAGGGAAAGGTAGGAAGAAGACTAACATCTTTTCACAAACTCAGAGCTTAGGTCAGGAGAAGTGTGCAAGCAGAAGGAAGAGTAATAGCAATAACTACTATTCATTAGGCACATACTTTGTACCAGGTACCATGCCAAATTTATAAATTATCCCATTTAAACCTTATGATTTTAATTGTCTTATAGATGAGAAAATTGAGGCTCAAGATTAGTATATGAACCCAAGAATACTTGCTGTATTTCAAAGTCACCCTGCCTGTACCATCCACAGGTATGGCTTCAAAGGTTTTGCATTTTGCAATTTAGGCCAAGGTAGACTTGAAAAGGGGGTAGGAAGAACATCCTTACTACTTTATGGTTAAAAATAAGATAGGCGTTTTTATTTTAAGACGACCAGTCTATTTCCTTAGCTAATTATGGTGTAAAGCTATAGGGAGAGGTTTTTACTTCTCCCCTTTCTCAGAACTAGGGCCACAGAATCCTTTACCTATGACGGTCTCCTTGCAAAATGCAGGCCTTCATTCAAAGTGGAGCTCAGGAAAGAGTCAAGTTTGAAAAGGCATTTCTATTGCTGATGCAGAATGGAATCCTTGCCCAGGAAGTCCAGCAAAACTGTGGTCAGATCACTTGGTTTGCAAATAAACATTTTCACAACCCACTTATTATTTGTTAGATGTGATGCTTTCACCAAATTAGTTGAATAATTGAACCTCTGGTTATTGTGGTACTGAGTAGACAGCCTCAGCGGTGCACAGAATAAAGAATGTGTGTTCGAGCAAGGGAGAGCGTGGGGGAGCTGGTTGAATTTAAAACCTTTAAATGCTTGTAAATAATATTGAAAGGCTGTTTTCCAACATTTAACTGGGTGGAATATAAGGGTCTTTTTATTTAAAAAAATTTTTTTTGGAATAGGGAGGAAATTCAGGAAAAAATATGTCTTTGGCTTTGGCACTGAAAACAAAGTTCTTGTATCTCCTCTCTGGCCCCCCACCTTTTCCAATATGTTCGCAACATATTTTTCTGTTTCTGGTTTGACCTTTATTTTGTCAAGTTTCTGGAATTATAAGGAATACATAACTACCCAGAAATTGAGATAGATACTGACTCCTTTTAATTTAAACTATTTTGTTGGGCTTATAGAAAAACAACAAAGATCTTAAAAAGCCACACATTCTTACAGGCATAATGAGGACCAGGGAAGACCACTAAAGGCTCCTAACCTGAGTGTGAGTTCATAAGTTTAATCAAAATGTAATCTTTTATTTTTATTGTGGGGCATTTTTTTTTCAGCTATGTAGTTATGTGCTAAGCCAAAGCAAAGCATGTATGGCCAAGAAAATAGAAATAAGTAAAATAGGCTAAATAATCAAGTGATTATCTCAAATTATATATAACCCTATAGAGTCCTACTGATGATCACAATTTGTGACATTTTTCACTTTGTAATGTGCGTGTGCATGTATACATACACACACATATATGTATGTGTATGTGTGCATGTGTACCCAGTCACATTTGGACCCTATACCAACCTGTAAAGTTGGTAGATAAATATCATTATCTCCAATTTAGAGACATGACAACTGTAGTTTAGCGAGATAGATGCAATGACTTTCCCAGGATGCAAGTACATTTCTGGAAGCCTAGTGCTTTCTCTCCCCTGTAGCAACACAGCACTAAACATGCATGTGCCTGTGTGGGCTGAAGGCTGTGCTCAGAATGCAGACTCAAGTTTAATTCCGTAGCAGGTTAGAATAGTAAGCAAATTTAAGATTGTGCAAAAGTTGCATTTCTGGTCCCAAAGCCTGGTTTAATAAAAGCAAATCAGCCTTGACTATTAGCTAAGTAAATGAAAGTGTTAATTAAGCTCAGCTCCCTCGTCAGAAATAAAAGCTTGTAAATTTCAAACATACCTGAGGAATGTGAGCAGGCAACTGTGAATTTGTGTACAGGGTGTCATTACGTTCATTTGTTTGCCTGGTGTCCAGTCTGGGGACTGCTAGATAGTGAACCTTTAATAAATCGGAAAAGGAGGAGAGGAGGAAAAGGGAGAGGAGGGAGTACAGGGTGAATGAAAACCGGGGAGAGGGAGAGCCGGGAGGAGGGAGTGAACTTCATTCACTAATTGGCTATGTTGAAGGTGAATTTTAACTAAGGCATGGTTTGGACAGTTGCAAATTTGTTCTTCCTGCCTGGGCTGTTCGCTGACTGCCTTCCATTAGGTATGAATGTATGTCCACAAACATTCAACAGTTCTGCATATACACCTACCAGCACACAAGTGTGCATACACACAGGCCCATGCACACACTCCCAAAACTGAGTCTCTCATTTAACACAAGGGGCAGAGCAAAGATATGATCAAAAGGAGGAAGAAATCCCGTAGATGAGGAAGAAGCAAAGGAAAACATTTCTGGTGAGACTTACATATCCTTAAATAATTAGGACACTGAAACTGAAATCATGTGCCTATACACCTGCACACGGTTTCCATAAACTTGGAAAGTGTGGGGAGGTAGCCCTATTGCTGAAATGAGGTTAAACATATTCATTAAAATATAAAATCTGCTCAAAGTCAGGGGCTTTCTAAAAACTTAGAACTTCTGATGATGCTAGCCAAATTATGATTTGTTTCCAACAGAGAGATCCACCTTAAGAAAGGTCCAGAGAGCTCAATAGAAACCAAATAGAGTAAGAGGAAGTTGGGAGTGTGGGTGTCAGGCTGTCAGTAATCTGACAGCTATGGTAACTACCCTCTAATCCAGCCAGCTCCAGCCACGCTCTCGCTGACACCACCAGGACTGACTGACAGCTGAGGAGCAGGCACTTTTTACAGGCTCAAGTGACATCCAGTCTATTAAGGCTGACAAGCACAAAGCAGAGATTTGCCCTGAATGGTTTGGTACTGAAGTCTAGTAAAGGGGTTATTTGAAAGGTCTTAGAGAAAGTGTCAGACTCCAGCTCAGATGATAACAATATTGTAATGATGGTACTGGACAATGAAGTGTGATGATTGCCCATCCGGGCCAGGAAGACTGTAGGAGAATGGGGAGCGCTGAGAATGAGCACACAGAAGCCCATCCTCCAAGGCCAGCATGCAACCGTTCAAGAAATTTCTTTGGTGGTGTGTTTGTCTGCACCTTGGGGAGCTTCCCATAGTTGCATATTAACTGTATTATTTGCATGGAGACTGGAGGTGGCAGTGAGCAGAGCGGAGGACTAGATATAAAGTAGGTGACACCTGAAAGGAACATTTACCTACCTTTGGTTCACTCTTCAGTTCATCAGAAGGCATTGGAAATATTTAATAGAAAAAAATGAATTGCAATTTTTAGAATTCCCTTGCTTATAACTCTGGCTGAAAAGTGAAATAGTGACTCCGAAAGATATGGCCATGATTGTCATTGTTGCTATTATTGAAAGCATTGGCTCTCACAGGGTGCCAGGTACTGTGTCAACAATATGTATGTGGGTTTTTGTTTTTGTTTTTGTTTTTTGTTTTTTTGTTTGTTTGTTTTTTGGTGGGAATGAGAATTGAACCAAGGACCTTGCACATTCTAGGCAACCAAGCTACATCCTCAGCCCCTTTTTAAATTTTTATTTTATTTTGAGACATGGTCTCAAATTTGTGATCCTCCTGCCTCAGCCTCCTATGTAGCTGAGATTACAGGTATGTGTCACCACACCCTGCCCTGTCTTCTCATGGTTCTCTCTATGAAATTAAAAGAAGGGCAAGTATCATAATCCTGTTTTACTGATATGCACTCCCATTTGGGTTAGGCATGTCTTTATGTGTATATTTATTCATTGCCCATTTATTTATTTAGTTCATACATATTATGTGTTTAATATAAGACTGAAGCTTCGGTAGATCCTAAGAAGACCTCAGTGAGCAAAAGAGTGTGCTCCCCATTCGCACAGTGATTAGACTCCAGGGCTGAAGGCTGATGCTCAGCTACTAGCACACCAGCTGTTAATACACTGACATAACTTCCATTTTGGCAAACAGCCACTGCTTTGAGCACCAAGTGCATCCCTACCTCTCACCCACATCTGCTTCTCTGGCCTCTCCACCCCCATGACTCCTCGAAACTCCCCATGATCCAACAACCAAAGAATGGCTGCCTGGCATGGCAGATCCCTCTTCTAGCCTTATGTCCAGCATTCATTCTGAATGGTCTTTTAAATTTTCATATCTCCTAGTTGAGAAAATATTTAAACCCTACTGATAGTGAAGCTCATAATTTTAAAATTTACCCCCAAAATTACAAACATTTTTTTTCAGAGATCCAAGTTTACTCTTACAAAATTCTAAAAGTTTTCCCACATGGAATTTCCTTGGGAGTCATGTCCATATGGAGAATTTAAGTTTGAATGTGCATAGATAATAAGAAGACAGACACACCAAGGAGTTTAGATTCCCAGAGAAAGCAGAGTTATTCTCACTATGAGAAGTTGGGGGCTGTGGAGATAATGCCCAGTCATAAAAGAAAGATCAACAAGGAAGATAGGAGGAAAAAGATAGGCAGATGGGACCTGGGTCAACCCTCCTTTATGGATGTACCTGTATGGCCTTAACACTGCTGTAGAAAGGAAATATTGCACCATATAGTATCAGATCATGTTCTAGAATTCAAGAACTAGAGAACCAAATGCAGTTAACAGAGAAGAATACCCGAGACAGAAGAAGGTAGGGGCAAAAGGGAGGGGGAGGAAGAGACTCAAACTCAGATAACAAAACACATGAAGATTAGTAAACCAATTGAGAAAGAGAACATCAAAATTTCCCATTTTCAAATCAATGGCAGCCTTAGAAATCAATAGCCCACAATCACAGTGAAAATCATCTGCTAGCAGCCACTGGAGTCAGAGCTTCTTGTCCCATCCCACAGTCTTGTCATTGTTTGAACTTCTCAGCGGTTTTCTGGAAAATGGTACTTGCAAGATTGTCTTTATTTAACCTGAATCAGAGTTTTCCCAAGTGCAAAGTATGTTCACTGAAGTTGACTATTGAAAATGGTTACAGGCAAGTGTTTAGCTTCATAGTGCTTAAGAAGTGTTTTACACTTGATAGAAATAATAGACTGCCCAAAAAGCTTAAAAGGAAAAACTGGGAGATGAATTGCCAATAGGGGTTTCAATGTTCTAATATATTTCTGGGAATTGTTAAGTCCATGTACATATAGTACTGTGCACATGCTCAGGAATGACCTGAGAAGACTCTAACCTCTTACACCTAGCTGCCATCAAGATCTATAGAAGCAGGAAGTGAAGGCTAAGGCAGAATTTGTCAACTGCCTACCTTAGTGTTGAAGATGTGCTCACAAATATACTTAGAGTCTCTTAGCAAAGACTGTAAAACTTGTTGTAATTAGATGACCACTGAACTAAACAAGCAGATTTCAACTATCACACATAACAAATAATACTGACTTTAGAGAATTAGTTCAGATGTTACTAAACAGAGAAGAACAACTATAACACATAGTAACATCAACAGGCCCTGGATAGAGGGGAAAATCTGATTTGTAGAGTTGCTACATTATTGTTTTTAAAATGTCCAATATTAAAAAATTTTAACACATGCAAAAAACCCAAAAAAGTATGACTATACACAGCAAACAACCACATCAACAAAAATAGAACAAAACAAAATACAAAAACCCCAATCAATAGAAACTTCCTTGAGGAAATGCAGGTTTAGGACTTACTAGGAAAAAAAAACAACCTTTTAATCAGGTGTTTTAAATATACTAAATGAACTAAAGAAAGTCACACCCTAAGAAATAAAGAAAAATATAATAATCATGTCTCACTAGGTACAGAATATTAATAAAGAAGTAGAAATTATTAAAAGGTATAAAACAGAAATTCTAAGTTCAAAACATACCAACTGAAATGAAAAATTCACTTGAAGTTCTCAAGACCAGATTTAAGCAGACATCAGAAAGAATCGGCAAACCTAAAAGTAAATCAGTGAAGATTATGTAGTCTGAAGAACAGAAAGAAAAGTGAATAGTCTCAGAGACATGTACATGATGAGAGTACCAAATGATGGCAGAGAAAAAGGGTAGCAAGACTATATGAGGAAATAATGGCTAAAAAAATTCTTCCCCTGTAATACCAGTAGCTAAGGAGGCTGAGGCAGGAGACAAGTTTGAGGCCAGCCTCAGTAATTTAGCAAGGCCTTAAGCAATTTAGCAATTATAACAAAAATAATTGAATTAAAGAATAGAAATCACAAGAGAGTCAATGAAAACAAAAGTTGTTTCTTGGAAAAGATATTAACCAAGAAAAAATGTAGAAGGCTTAAATTAATAAAACCAGGAATTTTGTTCCTCATTTGAGGAAACACTACTACTGACATTAGAGAAATAAAAGGTTATAAGGGAATACTATGAACAATTATACACTAACAACATAAGTAACCTAGATGAAGTGGATAAATTCCTGGAAAGATAAGCTAATAAAATGAATTCAAGAATGAATAGAAAATCTGAACAAACTCATAACAAAGAAGAAAATTTAATTAGCAATCCAAAATCTTCCCAAAAAAGAAAATCCTAGAACCAAAGGCTTCCCTGGAGAATTCTACCAAATATTAAAGAATAAACACAAATTATTTACAAACTCTTGCAGAAATAGAAGAAAAAAATGCTTCTCAAAACTCATTTTATGAGCCCAGAAAAACACCACACAAGAAACAGAAACTATAAACCAAAATCCATTATGAATAAAGACACAAAAGTCCTCAAGAAAATGCTAGCAAATTAATTCAGTAACATATAAAAAGGAATGTACATCATGACCAAGTGTGATTATACCAGGAATACAAGGTTGGTTCAATATTAAAAGTCAATCAATATTACACACTATATTAGTAGAATAAAGGTTAAAGCCCACATGATAATCTCAATAGACACACAAAAGGCATTTGACAAAATCTAGCACCCTTCATAATAAAAACACTCAGTAATCTAGTAATAAAGGGAAATTTCTCAAAACAACAAAATATATCTACAAAACCCCACAGCTATCAGCATACTTAAGGAAGAAAGATGAATTGTTGTCTCGTTTATGTCAATAACACAAAAAGGATGTCCACTATTGTCACTTGCATTCAATATGGAAGGGAGTTAGGCAAGAAAAGGAATTAAAAGGCATTCAGATTAGAAAGGAAGAAGTACCATCTCTTTTTGCAAGTGACATGATCTTATATATAGAAAAATCCAAGAAATCAATAAAACTGTTATAGTTAATAAACAAGTTCAGTAAGGTTATAGAATGCAAGTTAGCTATGCAAAAAAATACTTATTTCCATTTGCCAATAATGAACAATCAAAAAATTAAATGAAGAAAATAATTTAATAGCATCAAACAGAATATAACAGAAATATATTTTTTAAACTGAATCAAGACTTGAACACTGTAAGATATCATTGAAAAAAATTAAATAAGACCTAAAAAATTGAATCCACATTCATGGATTTGAACAATGTTGGAAACACAATACTCCCCATTTGATCCATAGATTCAATGCAATCTCTATTAAAATTCTAGCTGCCATTTTTTGGCATAAATTTAGAAACTGATCCTAAAATTCACATGGAAATGCAGGAGACCCAGGATAGCCAAAACAATCACAAAAAAAGAACAAAATCAAGGTATCACAATTCCTGACTTCCAAACTTACCAGCAATCAAGACTGTATGATACTGGCATAAGGATAGACAAAGCTCAAGGCCTAGAATTGAGAGTCCAGAATATACTTACGGACTTAAACTTTATGCATATACAGAAAGAAAAAATAAAATAAAACAGTTGAACTCTGTCTCATACCATATATAAACATTAAAATGGATTAAATACCTAAATGGGAGAGTAAAAATCTATAAAATTCTTAGAACAAAAAAACAGGTATAATTCTTCATGACCTTGGATTAGACAATAGTTTCTTATATATGACACTTCAGATACAAGCAACAAAAGAAAAAAATAGGTCAATTTTGACTTAAAATTAAAAATTTTCTGCTTCAAAGGCAATGAGCATTTGAAAACATACTCAAACATCATTAGTCACTAGGGAAATACAAACCCAAACCACCATGAGATACCACTTCACATCTTCTAGAACAGCCATAATTAAAACCCAGACAAAAGCAAATATGAGAGAGGATGTGGGGAATCGTAACCCTCCTACATTGCTAATGAGGATGAAATCATGTTGCTACTGTGGGAAACAGTTGGCGATTTCAAAAAGTTAAATATAGAGTTACCATTTGACTCATCAATTCCATTCTTAAGTGTATACTCAAGAAACTTATAAAAATGTTTATATAAAAATATGTAGACAAATGTTCTAAGGAGCATCTTTCATAACAATCAAAAAAATAGAAAAAACCCAAATATTCAACTAATGAATGAATAAACAAAATGTGGTATATCCATATAATGGAATATTACTCAGTTCCAAAAAGAATGAACTATTAATGCGTGCTATAATTTGAATGAATCTTGAAAATATTATTCTAAGTGAAATGTCAGTCAATAAATACCACATTTCTGTAATTCTATGCACATAAAATAAATTTGTTATGGTAGGAATAGAAAATTAATATGGCTACTTAAGCCAGAGTGCTCACTATGGGACTACAATTGAGGAAAATTAATTTTGTAGTGGTACACACTCTCTTCAGATAATTTCAAATTTGCACTTATATTTGATACAAATCAAGATTAAAATATGGCAAGCTTCCCATCACAAGAACATAGCAGCAGCCATCGGTGTGTCTGCCAGCAGCCAAGGCCCCCAGAATTTAGCTCTGACCTATAGCCTGAGAATGGCTCTGGCTAACATAAATAAGTTTAATTTCCCACTTTGTCTATACTATGTATCAATCATTTAATCAACACATTTTTCAATGTCTTCTAGTAAGGCCTAGCATATTCTGTCAGATCCTAGGGAGATTCAAAATTAATAAGGCACCTGGCTTCAAGGAAACTATAATAGTGGTAGAGATGGATATAGATTTCCCATCACATGACAAAAGCCAACCATTAAAATTTCAGCAGATATTTCCTTTCAGACCCTATAATAGCAATATTAGGAAAACTTTGTATGCCTGAAAATTATACTTTCTGATTGAGCCTTAGCCTTAAATGTGTGAATTGTGGACAATTCCTTAATCCCCATTGAGAAACATCTGGAAGGAGGAAGAAAGATATGGGGAAGTAAAGTTGGCGGGGGTCAGGGGGTACAACCTAAACAGGCACTTTCACAAGGGCAATCAGAATGTAACCCTGACTTTGATTCTTATAGATTGTAGAACTTGGAGCAATTCATGAATCCATGCTTCAGTTTCTTCATCTATAAAATGAGAATAAATAAGCCATTATGGAAAACAGTATGAAATTTTCTCAGAAAACTAAAAATAGAACTACCCTGTCACCCACAATCTCCCTATGGATGTATATACAAAGGAAGTGAAATCAAAATATCAAGGGATATCTAAAAAAACATCACAAGAAACAGAAACTATAGACCAAAATTCATTATGAGTATAGACACAAAAGTCCTCAAGAAAACATGAGCAAATTAATTCAGTAACATATAGAACTTTCATATCTGCTTCGGCTTTATTCAGTGGATGACTGGATTAAGAAAATGTGTCATTTGAACCCATGGAATACTATACAGCTGTGAAAGGGGGAAAATCCTTATGTGTAAAACAACATGTGGATGCATCTGGAGGACATGATGCTGAGTGAAGTAATCCAGGCACCAAAAGAAAAAGATCACATGATCGAACTTCCATGTGGACGCTAATGGAATGATAGTTGCCTGAGGTTGGAGCAGTGAAGGGGTTGTTGATCCAAGATCCCAAGTTTCAAATAGGCAGAAGGAATAAGTTTTGAGGTTTAATGTACAATGAGGTCAATCTATAGTCGATAATAATCTGTTCTATATCTCAAAATAACTAAGTAAATTTCAAATGTTTCACCATAAAAACATCACAAGTAAGCAAGGTGATGGATATATCAATCAGTCCTTGATTTAATCATTCTGTACTGTGTACATATATCAAAACATCACATTGTACCTCATATAATTATGACTCATCAATTAATATTATTAATTTGAATGAATAGTACCTACTAATACTACCTAATTTGTGTGGTTACTGTGGAGATTAAAAAAAAGTAAACAGGAAGTGTTTAGCAGAGTGACTGTTATAATTTCATAAGTATTCAAACCCTTTAGATCCCTCCTTTCCCAATTCCGGAAGCATTCTGATGAGCCAAAATTTTTCTTGAGGACTCTTACATGAAGCCAAAAAGAAGTTCAGGCCTTTTAGAAATTTTTAATGTAGAGGGTTTTGTGGGTTTTTTTCTGTAGAAGTCTGGAATGGATTTAAAACTGAAACTCTAAATATTTCGCTGTTTCTAGAATCCTAAACATTTAATCTTATCAATATTGCCAATTAAGCCAAACACCAATGAAGCCATCAGATCTGCCCTGCTGGTCATCTTTCACTCTCTTCTTTATTTAATGTATACTTTTAGAATAATGATGTTGACTTCAAAACTGTGATTCTGAATGGATCAAGGCTTACAGACACTGATAAAATAATGCAAACATCATTAGTATTGGGGCTGACGCTTCCTTCCTACACAATGTTGGGAGGTTAATACTTTCTGTGCTTCTACCCAGTATGAATATTTATTGGCATATAAAGTCAGGTTGAATAACATGGAATGAAAATAACATAACACAGACTTTCCCCGTGACCCACCTCTTCTCTTTATATATATATATATATTTTTATTCCAGAGACTCCCACTGAGGAAAAAATTTATCATAAAGGGAGCCTTTGAAATATGAGTTAGTTGACAGTATATTCTAATTCTCAATAGATTATTACATCTCAAGAATAATCCTGGGTAAGCACATTTTGATCATCTCATTTATAACATTTTCCCTTGGTTTTTGTCTTATTAACCCTAGTACTTGTATAGGTAGCTCTTTTATAACCACTTCAGGTTTTATTTTACCATTCGGGAGACAAATTTGACCACCTCATGTTCTTCAAATTAAAATTTCTTGATTCCTCATTCATCAGAATAACAAGAATCCGGGATCTTTTTAAGGTTATCTTTCTCCATTATCCAAGTGTCCGTGTATTCCCTCATTCTAGAGAGGCCTGGGTGTGCTTGAGAGCAAATTGGAGAACCCGGCCACAAGATGTCCTGGTTTGCAAATGACTTGTTGCTGGCCCTCGATGCTGTGATGCATTTTTGTCTGTACAGTGGTCCTCTTTCTGGTTCAGCTTTGTGCACAGACCTTATCTGTGCTTACGAATACAATGAAAGGTGGTTCAAATATAATGAATATTGATATTGGCATTGCTCTTAGAGTCTCAGGGTGACAGCTGTTATTCTGAAAGCAGGTCCACATTGTTCTAGAGCCAACACTTCTCTAAGTCAATCTTCCTATTGACTGAGCCAGCCTCACTATTTTCCCTAGTGAGGAATTCTCTTTTGGATGATCTTTACTTTTCTTTATTTCGAGTCCAGCAGAGGCATCTAAAGATGTTGAACCTCCAAAGGGCCTTGCGGGAGTGGTAGTGTTGGCAGCCCTGGTTCTTCCCAGAAGGATTCTTCATGTCTATGAAAATTTCCTCATTTTCCCACATTAATCAGACCTACACACCAAGTTGTTATTTGGAGGGCTGCTCTTGTCAATTCACAGAAAGGGCCCATTACTCTTTGCCCAGGGCAACCAAGTCCCAGTTGCCTGATACACATAATTGAGAGAGGTCTTTTCAGGGACCCTTCCTGAATGAGTCATGTCACAAAGCCACCACCCACACCCACCAAGACAGCTATGCTGCAGCAGACTTCAGGAGCTCTCTCCTCATGAAAGAAAGGGAAAACACGAATGTTCCAACTAGTCGCCACACTATGCAAGGGGTTCACAGCCAATATTCAGTGGAGACAAATTTTGGAATAAATCTGATATCTGTCAGATTTAATACTGGTTCTGCCATTTCCGAGTTATATGTGCTCAAGCAAGTAACTTAATTACTCTGAGTGCATGTAACAACTCAGAAAGTATCTAGGGCTTTGAGTAATAAAGAACTTACCAACAGTAGCTTAAACAAATGAGGGTTTTGTTTTCTTCCATAAGGAGAAGTCAGAAGTCAACAGTCGCGACACTCAGATCCACAGGTCAACGTGGCTGGGCCACGGACTCTGCAGTTCTCTTGGCATTGCTCTTAAGAGTCTTAGGGTGACAGTTGCAGATCCAGCAGGCACATGGCCTTTCAGGCAGCTGAAAGAAGGAAAGATGGGAAGAAGGAAGTATCCAGGCTTGTTTGGGGAAAGCAGGAGCATCCCAGAAGTCCTTAGCCAACCTTGGTTTAGGGTCAGACTATGCCATGTGTCCACTCTTGCCTTCCAGAGAGCCTGAGATTCTAAATCTAGATTCTAAAGGATATGGAGAGACTGAAAAAAGAATGTGGAAATCGGTGTTGAATAAATCGTCCTACAGTATGCAACATATAGATGAGGACCTGAATAATAGTCACAAAGATGAAGAAAAGTGGGTGTGATGGAATCTATCATGCTCTTCTGAGCAATGGAGAGAGGGCAGTGGTGGGGAGCGCACAGGTCAGGAACCACGTCTTCTCTTTTTAGCAGCCTCCTAAAGGGCCTAATAAACTTCTCAAGACAAAATAGACCAACTGTTGAGAAACATTGGTCCCCAAATGATGTTCAGAGTTGTGATTCTGTGAAAGTATAGTATGATCCCAGACTCCTCTTTAGGGAGCCATGACTTGTAGAATGAAAGGAACTACCTATCAGTCTTTGCTCTTAGCCAAAGTTTTTGCCAAAATGTTTTATTAGAGACTTTTTCTTGTTTTGGTTTCATGCTTTTTTTTTTTTTTTTTTTTTGCTAGTGACTGAGTCAAACAAAAATTCCATCACTTCATATTAAAAGGCACTTTCATGACATAAACAGGGTCTCGATATAGGACACGCTAACCTCTGAAATCCTATCAGAGGCGTTGGTGAGTGAGCTTGATTTCCATGAGAGCTATTCAGTCAGTCCTTCACAACCCTTTTTACGTGGGGATCCTATTATTTAACAGGCACTTTAAATTGAGACCAGCATCCTGATTCTCAAGCAGCATGGCTTTTATTGGAAGTCTCTGCCACGTTTAAACATCTTTAATACATTTTAAAAATAGAATTGTAAAAGGCAGCAACCAGACTTCAAAGCATAGACATGTTGGCCAGAATTGTGAAGCTGGCGACAATTTTCACTGGTTGTAAACCTTGTGGAGCCTCTTTCAATCCCCCGAACAATTGCTGAGGAAGGGGTTCGGCACACATTCCTCTGGAGTGTCCCCTGGACGGGTCTGAAGTGTCCAGGTGGTGGAGGAGTGAGAAACCAGCACACTGCAGGGCAGACATAGAAAGCACCACCAACCAGAGCCATGGGGCCATGAGCAGAGCCAAAAGAAACCAGGCCAAACCAAAACCAAATGAGGACATGGAAAAGGGTTGGCCACCCTCTCTGAGTTTTGGTTCGTTGCATCTCTCCTCTCCTGCCCAGGTCTTCCTTCCCCTGGGGAGACTTCAGATGTCCCCTATTCCCAGTAAACCTGGTTGCTTGCTTGCTCGCTCTCGCTCTCTCTCTCTCTTTGCCCTCACTGAACTCTGTACAGACACTTATTATACTTGAGCAAAATTAATTTTTACACTATGGATTCTGTCTCCCACTCCCAGCTGAAGCCTATGAACACCTTGGAAGAAAGAGCTTCATCTTATTCATCTCATGCACACAGCAGATTAAATGAGTATTTAAACAAAGTGGAGTCTCTTGGGAGAAGCTAAGCAGCAGGATCTGGTTTGAAGGAATTATGAAGAAGGATTTTTTTTGGTTTCTTTACTCTGAGGCAGTGGCTCACAAATTGTGATCCCTAAACCAACAGCATTAGCATCGCTGGGGAAATCTTAGGAAATGCACATTCTCGGGCCTGGCCACAGGCCTTCAGGGTAAGTGGGCAAGCTTGAGAACCAGGAGAGCAGATGGTGTTGCTCCAGTACAAAAAGCCTGGCAGACTGGGGACCCAGGAAGAGCTGACATTTCAGCTAAGTTGGAATACATGATATCCCAGTTGGAAGGCAGTCAGGCTGGAAGGAATTTGGGCAATCTGTGTTTTCACAAGCCTTCCAGGTGGTTCCGATGCACACCAAGTTTCAAGAATCATAATTTAACCTTTCCAAACCACAGTTTCCTCATCTGAAAAAAATAAAGCTAATCGTAGCAACCTCGAAGAGCTGATCCAGATATGTAATTAGATAAAATATGTATCTTTTAATCCACAGCCTCATACACATTAATCACTCAGTGACATTATTGAAGGGTGAACATATTCTGGTTTGCTTTGCTTTGCTGAATTAGTGACTTTGCAAAAGCATTTCCATTATTGGCCTCATCCTGTGTGCATTTGGGTTATTCATACAACAGATTCCTTTGGTTCATCTGAGTTCCCAAGTTCTCCCAGCTGAGCCCTATCCTTTTCAGAATCCTTGTAATTAAGCCAGAGCCAAGCATGAATCCTGGGATCTTGTTGACTCCATTGGCCTTGGCCTTGGTCTTGGCCTTCACACCATAGGGCCCATGGCTTTCACTCTTTATGTTGTAGAGGAAACAATCATGTGGACCAGAGCTAGCCTAGATGGGGAAGGAAAGGGCCTCAAAGAATTGCTGCTCAAAAGAAGGCTAAAGTGGAGAAGGTCCCTCTGCATCCTCTAACAGGACATAGAAGAAATCATATGGCTTTGGAGCCCCAGCATTCAAACGGCCAATTAAATCATTTAAAGTTTTCCAATTGATTTCCTCTTAACTGAGTCACCATAGTTTAAAATTTGTCAACAAACCACATCCCTCCTTCAGGGCAACAGGCTGCCCCCCTACTGCTTTACTTAATTCTTCCAGACGGCTAGCATAGCCACCTCCCCACTCCAGCAAAATCTGGTTTAACTACTCTGTGTTTGCTGCACCAGGCAAGCCTCTAGTCCAAGACAGAAAAATTCCATTTCCAAGTGGCACCTTCAAATAGACTTCACACACACACACACACACACACACAGAGAGAGAGAGAGAGAGAGAGAGAGAGAGAGAGAGAGAGAAACCTAGAGCACATTTTCCCCTTTGACTTTAAGCAATAGCAAGTGCAGAATTACAATTTTCCAGGGCTTTTTGCTCAACACAGGGCACACTAGGCAAAGCTCACCAAAGATCCAAAGTACTTCTCTCTGCCCCCAAAGCTGCTACCAACTAACACTCCAGGTGGGTTCTGCTCAGTCACCACAGGGGTGGTTGAAAGCAACCAAGCTCTGGCATTTCAAGCCAATGAAAACCCTGTTCTTTCACTCTCAAATAAATAACGCTTTGAAAATTATTGCTATTACTGTTCTTTTAATAAGTCCGCATTGCCTCAGTGCCCCCCCTCCCACCGATTCCCATTTGTTTTCCTGTGGGAGCCAGGTCTTTGAAGCTGGCATCTCCCCGAGCGGAGTGAAGATATAGCACCCTTCTCTGCCTGGCTGACCCTCCCTGGAGGGGCCCAGTGGGGGTGAGTCACCCCTGGTGGGACTTTTCTCATTAGCCCTGCAGGCAGCATGCATTCCAGCCTGCCGGGCCTTGGACTCTAAGCAGAGAACCCCAAATATTTTGTGAGGAATAATAAAGGTGGTCAGAACGTGACAGCTAGTTTATTACCATCAGCATCAGTTCTGATGCTGGCAGAAGTGGGGAAGGAGAGACCACCGCCCTCCAATGACCGGAAAGAACACAGTGACTGAGTCTTTGCTCTCCCTATAACGCAACCTTTGCTGGCTGAATAGCCACATAAAACGAATATTGAAAGCAAGTTTGAAATGACACAAGGCAAACAAATGAAAGGAGGGCAATAAATGCCAGAATACCATTCTGAAAACAAAGTATTCTTATTCAACTTACAACATTTACAAAGAGCCACAGCCCCAGCCTCTAAGGAGGTCATAATTAAATATGGGAAATAACACAGACACACAATGAACAATGGGAAATATAAATAAAAGTACCATAGGAACGTAGAGAGAGAAAACTTCTACCTGGTATCCCTGTGGTGAGAATTCCTGGAGAGGTATCTGAGTGGACTTTGGGAGCAGAGTGTTGTACTTCAAGAAAGAAAATTTGGGAGAACCTGTTTGGTTGCCTCCCCATAGTATTTGCCCTCCCAATTCACTTCTCCTTTCCTGGAAGAGTCAACCTCCCAGTTTAGAGGCTGCCAATGCCACATATTCATCTTTCAGCCTTCCTCGAAAAAAGAATGTGGTCTTCTGAGCCAGGCATGGTGCTGTACACCTGTAATCCCAGCAGCTCAGGAGGCTGGGGCAGGAGAATTGCAAGTTTAAGGCCAGCCTCCACAACATAGCAATACCATGTCTCAAAAATAAAAAGAGCTGAGGATATAGTTCAGAGGGAGAGCACTCTGGGTCTGATCCTCAGTACCACACACCCACTACCCCACCACGCACACACATACAAAATGTGATCTTCTAATTCAATGCTGATGAATGGTATGCAGGGAGAGCTTCCCAGAAACATTTGGAAAGGGTTTCCTTCCTGATTTGGAGGCAGGGCTTGGGGGGTCATGGAGCAGGGAAGAGTTGGATAAAAACTGCTTTTTCCTGGCCTGAAAACGATTAACCAAGGATGTGAAACTTGGAGTTATGGCTACCATCTTGGTGTCTGAGAGAAAGCAGGAGAATCAGAGAGAAATCAGTTTTCTTTCCAGAGTTTACAAGCAGTCATGGGACTCCTGTGACCTGTACCTGAACACAACCTGAGTCTCACACAAAGATTAGGGAAACCCAGCTGGGCAGGGTGGCACATGCCAGTAATCCCAGTGGCTCCAGAAGCTGAGGGAGGAAGATCACAAGTTCAAAGTCAACCTCAGAAATTTAGCAAGGGCCTAAGCCACTTAGCAAGACCCTGTCTCTAAAAATTAAAAAATTAAATTTAAAGGGCTGGGGATATGGCTCAGTGATAAAGCATCTCTGGATTAAATTCCTGGTACCAATAAAGAAAAAAAAAATAAGGATATCCATTCAGACAGGAGAAACAGAATAAGCAGACATTCACTAAGACCAAGTAGGTGTGCTTATTTTAGTAGATGTTTATAGTGTACAGAGAATTCTACCATGAAGTAATCTGGGTAGTTGGGGCCAAGTTCCAGAAGAACTCAGGACCAGGATACAGAGTATGAATTTATCCTGAAGGCAACAGTGGAGAGACAATGAAGCCATTTGAACATGTTGCTGCCTTTATCAGAGTAGTGTCATAGAAAAATCATATGGCAGAGATGTAGAGGAAGGATTAGACTGGAGAGAAAGACAGGAAGTGAGGAAGACACATGAGACTTTTGTTGCAAATTACCTATTTCAGGGAATCAAGCATGTCTTCACATTATACTCCCCTGGGGAGATTTTAAAAATTCTTAAGTCCAGGTTCCTTACTCAAGCTACTGATTCAGTTGGTCTGGCATGGGTAGCTAAAATGGATTTGATCCCTTTTTTTTTTTTTTCCCCCTAAAGCGTGCCACATGATCTCTGATGTAACATGCAACCATTCCTGAAACCCCTGATGCAGTTGACTTGGGGCTGTGGCAAAGAAAAGAAGGGACAGACGTGGGAAAGATCGTGGAAGCTGAGCAGGCAGCACGTGGTGGCTAATGGATGGAACGGGCAACGGAGGCGAGAGAGTCAGTGATCTCAAAAGCCTCTTCCAAGGCAAGTGGCAGGGGAATGGCAGAGCCGCTCACAGAAATGGAGAAGTCAGGAGAAGGAACAAGTTTAAGGAAGAAAATTTCGATTTGGGAAATATGGAGTTGAAGTGCTGCAACAAGCTCCAGACTCTAAGCTAAGCATTTAAAACCACAGGCTGGGGAGTCTCTTATATTGGGGGATCACTGATCTTCAAGCAATGCTTCTCCAACAAGGAGGGGATATAGGAAGACAAAAAGAGGAAGACCAACCGTAAAATCTGGAAGAAAACTAAGGAGAAAGAAGAAAGGAAGAAGGAGTCAGTCTGAGGAGTTAAAATCGAATTCCCAATTTACTTAGACTAATACATGGATACACAGTTATTTGGTGGAGATTAGACATCAGGCTGGTATTACAGCAATTAACAGAGGAAAGCTCTCCTACCCAGTGTTAAGGTTGAAGGCCATACCAGCCTCCACAACTTAATGAGACCATGTCTCAAAAATAAAAAGGGCTGAGGATATAACTTAGTGATAGAGCACCCCTGGGTCTAATCCCAGGGTAAGGCTGAACTGTCACCTGAAGCCATTTGTTCTCCACATCTGATACAGAATAAATAAAAATACAACCTTGAACATTGAATTTGATGTTAAACTGTTAAAAACCATTGAACAAAGTTCACAACTGCTATTCTTGAATAAATTTCATGCTTTTGAAGAAAAGTTAGAATCATTCATATGACCCACCAATGAGATCCCATGGTCTGAAAAGCAGATGATTGAGATTTGGGAAAGTAATGCTTCCCCCCCTCATAAAAATGTATACAGATATACCTAAAACTCTCCCCTCACATTTGTCTCAGCTTTCTTTATGAAGAATTGGACAAACAAAAATTCCAGACTTCTCCAGTTGGTTCTGATGGTAAATGTGGTACATTTAGAACTATCAAGAAATAATATGATTGTGCAGATTATTGTTATTTAATACATTTACATGTATACATCACTTGTTAATATTTATAAAATAAGATACTTAATATTGATTCCGTTAATAATGACTTACATCACTGCCGTACATAAAGAGCCAAGATTTTCTTTTGTAAAATCCTCGTTGACCCTGTAGTCCTATACACCAGGCTGACTTCAAGGAAGTAGAATGAACCTACTCCTTAAGGTTGTATGGAAATTGTTTCTATTATTTTTCTTTCTCTTAGCCAACCATATAATGGGCATAAAAGGTAACAACCAAGTTTGTGGAATAAAAGAGAATCAGTAACATATTTTTCAAAATAGTTTCAGGTAGTATTTCTATTGGAATTAAAAGAAACTGATAAAGTTATTAAATACTTTTATACTTAAATTTTGTATGAAATCAAATGTCCCTCACTTGGAAGGAAAAGTCTAATAAGAAATAATCCATGGCCCCTCTTTTACTGTTTCATAATAATTGCTTCAATGTAAAATGTTCACAAACATGAGCTTCTTAAGTAGAATTTCAAATTAGGTTTCTATCTGGGATAAATGTACATTTGGTAAAAATCAGCCATCCATCATCCAAAATACAGAAAGAGTTATGGCGATAGCTAGGGTTAATTACCTGTAGTTCTCAAATAAAGTTGGTTGCTATAATGGTTATACTATTGAGAAAAAGATAACGAAATTCACGCATTCCTCTGAGTCTTCTCATGTTCATGCATGACCTTGGAGGTCCTTTCCAACTCCATGAGTCTAGCATTCCACAGTGAATTGTACCTGGTGTATTTTCACTGCTGTCTTAAGGAAAGAGAAGTTTGGCTGAATTCCAGCTTCTTTATACTTTTAAATATACTCAAGTAGTTTCATACAGTGGAATATTTTCAGTCATTAAAAATTATGGTGATTTTTTTAAAGAGAAAAACAAGAACTAAGAAATATGTTACATACAAATACACAAATGTCCTATATACTGTATTATTACAATTTTATCTAAATTATATTAAATAATTTTACCAAAATTTTTAATAATTTTAATGGTTAATTCTGGGAAATGAACTAATGGTAATTTTTCAATCCTTTTTTCTATTTACCAATAATTACATGGATCATGTAAAACATGATAAAATATTATCAAAGTTGTTGAAATACTGATGCAGTTTACTCAATTCTTATTTATAATAAATAACTGTATTAGATTTTTGTCACTGTGACCAAAATACCTGACAAGAACAACTTAGAAGAGGAAAAGTTTATTTTGAGTTTACAGTTTCAGAGGTTCAGTACATGGTTAGCTGACTCCATTGCTCTGGGCCCAAGATGAGGCAAAACATCATGGCAGACGGGTGTGAGAGAGGAAAGCTGCTCAGATCATGACAGCTGGAAAGCCGAGAGACTGTATGAGGAGCCAGGGACAAGATATACAATCCCCAAGTAGGTCACCCTGTTGACCTATTTACTTTAGCCGCTCCCCTCCTGCCTATAGTTTCCACCCAGTAATCCATTCAGATAATCAAACCACCAAATGGATTAATCCACTGATTAGGTTACAACTTTCATAATCTATAATTTCATAACTTTCACCTCATCTCTGAGCATTCCTTCACTGTCTATCACATGAGCTTATTAGGAACCAGCTCATATCCAAACCATAAAATTCCACTCTTGTCCCTCAAAAGCCTTGTCTATCTCAAAACGCAAAATGTAATCAGTCCATCTCTAAGAATCTTCGCAGTCTTTTTTTTTTTTCTTTTTGCACATGCCAGGCTTCCTTAGATTAGAAGATCTTTTTTTTTCTTGTTTCTCATTTTTTGTTTATTTTTATTTATTTCATACATGACAATAGTGGAATGCATTACAATCATAGTTATCCATTCACAGCACAATTTTTCATAACTCTGTATATAAAGTATGTTCATGCCAAATTATGCCATTATACATGAGCTCTCTTATTTTTTTGCATTACAATTCTTTTTTATTTGTTTTTAATTAGTTACACATGACAGTACAATGATCTTGATATATCATACATTTGAATCAGATGGGATATAATTTCTCATTTTTCTGAGTGTATAGGTTGCAGAATTACATTGGTCATGCAGTCACGTATATACCCACAGCAATAATAATGTCTATTTTATTC
Organism: Urocitellus parryii; assembly: GCF_045843805.1. Lineage (NCBI taxonomy): Eukaryota > Metazoa > Chordata > Mammalia > Rodentia > Sciuridae > Urocitellus > Urocitellus parryii. The sequence goes on along the minus strand of NC_135531.1, from coordinate 227,940,037 downwards.
CGCTGTCCTTCCATTCCCCCTTCCCCTTTTCACAGTCTTAACAGTTCTAACAGTATGGCCCCAAAATCCAAGTCCAAAGCCTAATCTGAAACTCAAGGCAAACTCTTAGTAAGCTCCTGTAATGATTAAAAAAAAAAAGATATACATGTCTTCCAATATATATATTCCAATACATAATGGCGCAGAGTAAACATTTCTATTCCCCCCCCCCAAAAAAAAAAGAAAAAGAAAAAGAAATAGGGCATAAAAATAAGGGATGAGAGCAAAGCAAGATTTAAATTCAAGTGGGCAAACAAATCTTATAGTTGCACATTCAGCATCTAGGGTACATGGCAGAGAGATTTGATCTCTATAGGGCTTGGGCTTCCATGCCCCTTGGCGTTGTTTGTTGTAACCCACATAGCCTGCCTCTCTTGGCTTATCTCTGCTCAATACTTGCATCTTTCCTCAGGAGATATTCTGCTTTACTGGCATCTCTAGTCTTGAAGGTCTCCACTACAGCTTCAGCTTCCTTTTCACATCTTTGAGGATCACCCCCTCAGGGATAGTCCTCAGGGATGCTAACCCTGCTATATATTTTCTGGTGTCCCCTTCCTTTGAAATATTCCATGACCCCCAAGTCCAATATCCTGCGTTCCTAGAGAACCAGCACCATGTGGTTGACATCAAGGTCTGCCACCATCTTGAGCAGTGGCCAAGGCTCCTGGGACCAAGGCTGCAGCAGCCTGGAGTACCCGGGCAGATGAGCATGGTGAACAAACTTCCTTTGTCCTCCTGTGTGAGGAGGTTCTCTTCCTAAAGGAATTTTTATGTTTATCCCTGTGGCCTGAAATGGATGTACTCTTGTCAATTCCTGAGATACCCTCAAGTCATTTTTCCTATTGTCTCCATGCAAAGTACTTGGCATCTCTTTAGTAGCTATAAAGTCTTTAACAACCACAACTTCTTTAGCCCCAGATTTACTTTCACTTTTCTGCCCAAACTGCAAGCTCTCAAATCTATCTGCCTTGCTTTCCAATCTTGATTATCACAGTAAAGTTGACTAAAAGTCAGCCACAATATCCATGCCACCATCAGATTTATTAATACATAACCTTTAAATTCAACCTCACAAAACTCAGAATATGGGCAAAATGTAGAAAACTTCTTTGCCAGAATATAACATAAATGGCCTCTAGTCCAATTGCCAATATAGTTCTCCTCCTCTGAAACCTCGTGAGCCCAGTCTTTACTGTCCAATCCTGTTAGCAGTCTGGTCTTCTGAGCCCTGCCAGAATCACCTATTAAACTCTGCTTACAACATTCCAAAGCTTTTCTAGCTTTCTTCTCTAAATTTTAAAAAATTCCTTCCTCCACGAACCATCTCAAAACCACATGGTCAGGTTAATCACATCAATGGCCCCACTCCCAGTACCAATTTGTATTTTATTCAGTTTTGTGTTGCTGTGACCAAAAGACCTGATAAGAACAACTGTAAAGGAAGAAGAGTTTATTTTGGCTCATCTGTCCATGGTTGACCAACTCCATAGCTCTGGGCCCCAAGTAAGACAGAATATCATGGCAGAAGGGCATGGCAGAGGAAAGCAACCCAGGACATGATAGCTACAAAGTAGAGAGCTCCACTCACCAGGGACAAAATATAAGCTCCAAAGTCACACCCACAGTGACCTACTTCTTCCAGCCACACCCAGTTAATCCATCAGTGAATTAATCTACCAATTAGGTTAAAGCTAAGTGATCATGGACTGAAAACTCTGAAACTGTGAGCCAAAATAAACCTTTTTTGTTTAAGTTGATTTTCTCAGATATTTTGTCAGAGCAATGGAAAACTGGCTAACAGGAAGCCAGGAACATGGAATTGCTTAGGAGCAGTAAATATGTGTTATGGCTGCTTCAAGGGTATAAGAACAGGAAAAGGGGGAAACCCAGAAACAATATCCTTTAAGTCCATAATTTCCAAAGTATAGTACCTGGACAAATAGCATCAACATCACCTGGGAACTGCAAAGAAATACAAATACTTGATCCTTACCCAGATCTACTGATTCTGAAACTTTGGGATGGGACCCAGTGATCTGTGTTTTAACAAGCTCACAACTGAGTCTGACTGAGAACTGCTGGTCTAGCGCATGATAGTTCATCAGAAGGCTCTATAGTTTTTCTCCCTATATTGTTTCCTAGTTAGAGCAAATCATCTTAGATTGTCAGGACAGTGGAATTTTCTTAAGGACAATTTCAGAAGCCTTTTAACTAGACTGTTAGTCTTCTGAATTTGTTTTTGAAAGTAGCAATTCAATAACCATTTATAAGGCACAGCAGAATAGATGGTTTCCAAACTTCTCTTTGTGACCTTCATGAGACCTAAAAAAAACCCTCTCGTTGTGAGACATTATGGGAACAGAATGAATTTGCAAGATGCATAAATGGTCGAACGGTTTTATTACTCTGTATATGACAAGTTTGTGGAAAATGGCAAATAATACTTTTAGTTTATATTCAGCTATAACAACAACTGATTATTTCTAAAGATTAAATTACAGTCTAGCAAAATGGAATGGGCTACATGGTCACTTCCTTATGGAATCATCTTCTAGTAGCAATTTTTAAATGTGCAAGCTCAGCTAATTGAAAACAGGGGAAAACAACCCTCTATTTCTACACAATCTTTGAAATAGCATCTAATGGATTACAATGCACGCCAAACAGAGCTATCGGTCTGAGTGTGTCTTCATTTGGGCTGCTGACCTCTCAAGGGTGACCTGATATACAAGGAACCTAGGACAATAAACTCTGTCTTGGTAGACTGCCAGATAAAGATGAACAAATGGCAGATAAAGACAAAAGGAACAACATGCTGATTAAGCCTTAGACTCTTAAAGAGAAGTCTGATTACTCAGGCTGATTACGGCCAGCATCCATTACCAAACAATGGAAATCCAGCCAGGTATGGTGGCACATGCTCACAATCCCAGCTACCCAACAGGCGGAGGCAGGAGGATTGAAAATTCAAGGCCAAAATATAAAAGTAAAAAAAAAGGCGGGGGGGCTAGGGATATAGCTTAGTGGTAAAACACCCCTGGGTTCAATCCCCTGTACCAAAAAATTAAAAATAAAATTGGAACACATTATATATATATATATATATATATATATATATATATATATCTAGGAAAAAGTACTTCTTCCATGTATGGCTTTAATTATCTTGGTTATCACCAGTTGTCTAACAATAGGGTTCAAGATGAATTCGAAAACAATGTAATGCAGTATGAGTTTTTAAAATATGGGCCTTGGACCAGAAGCATTGGCATCATATGGAAATGTCAAAAAGGCAAATTCTCAGGCCCACTCCAGGTATACTAAATCAGAAACTCAAGGCAAGGGGCTCAGCAATCTAAGTTTTAATAAGTCCTCCAAATGACTCTGATGTGTATAAAGGTTTGAGAACTGCTGGGTTAAGAAATAGAGTATATTAGAGAAATTCATAGCCTAAAGGGTAACAGGAGGAAGCATCTGTTCCCCCTTAACTCCCATCATCGGGTGGAGGGCTGGCTGCTGTGGATACACAATCGGTCTCCAAATAGCGGAGAGAAGTGCCACTTTTTTTGCTCTTTAGTCTTAAAAGGCAGACATGAAAACAAACCTATCAGTGGGGAGGCAAAGTGATTTGAGTTTGAGTGCCAGCTATTTATTTTCACAGGTTGTCTTGGAAAAACAGCTGCCCAGCACATGTGGGAAGTGGTACCTACTTCTACCAGGGAGAAGGGGCCATCGCTTTACCCTGTGAAGCAAAGAAGTTCAGCTGTAGCCTCTTCCATGGAAGGATGGGGGGGACTCTGCAATCCCAGCTGGCTCTTTGTCTGGGCACATTAAGGTGGCTCCCAGGAACACTTCCAGGTGTCCTGATATCGGAGGCACACATTGCAAGCTTTGGGAAACACCAGCTTCCATACGTTTACATGGATTTCTCTGTGGTATTCTGCCCAGGCTATTCAGTAGCTCTTCTATAGGTATTTTAATTTTCAAAACTTCCTTGCATTTTGTCCCCAAGATCCCTTGTGTTTCCCTTTGTCTTCTCCACGGCACTGAGGTAGGTGTTACAAAGATGTCCAGTGACTGTTTAGCACATTACTCTTTAGAAATGGGAGATAATCAAGAGATCATTTAATTTGACCATTCATTTTCAAAAATGAGATGCAGGGGAGTAGTGGTGTGACTTGCTCAAGTTCACACATTTAATTAGCAGCGACAAAATGAAAACTCCCACCTTGATTCCCAGTGAGGCATTCTTTCAATATTAAATGATGATCAATGTGATTACTTTATCAAACATGTGTGACACACCCCCTGCACATTACACCCTTATTCACATGCAGAAGTTTATTACATGGGAGGTTTCTTTAAACTGAATTTACTACCAAGCTCCCTCCTCTAGAAGTATTTACTAAGTGTTTATACTGTCTATGGAGGAAAGTTATTTATAAGTAACTTATAAAGAGGACTTACTTGACCAGCCAGGATGATTTTTCTTCTGAATTACATCCTAATATGTATAGCTTTCTTGCTCTTGGCTTATTCCACTTGGAGCTGTGCCCAGCACAATTTACGTCTATGAACTGCTGAACATTTAAGCAAATTAAGTGTCCAAAAAATCAAACACAAATTGTATCTTGGTGATTTATGCCTTCATAAAGCAAAACACATACAGTGTGCCGAGCACAGGACAGATTTATAGCTCCACTGGTTAGGGAAAATGAATAGCTATCTCCTAGAGAACGCGTCAAGAACTGTATGTGTGCGTTTAATCCTTGACCATGGGGGTTTTCCCCCAATGATATTTATCTTACAAATTATCTTTGATGCTAAAATGCAATGTGAGCTGAGGATGGGAAAGACATACAAAAATTCTGGATGGAGATTTAGAAGCTGGCTAACTTTCACCAGAATCCCCCCCACACACACACACAAAAGGCAGGCTCTGAGCCTTCTACCTCTAACCTGCCACCTTCAGGTGACCCTACCATCCCTTCTTAGTGTAGGCTAAACAATTTCACTTATACACCTGAAGCTGTGAGGAAGTGAGACATAAGTCAGTAGTGCCAAAATAAACCAGAGGCTAAGAATTGGGTCAAATCTCTACTATTCCCAGTACCCTATGGACTTTACAGATACAGCATCCCATTGAAAGCATAGAACAGTAGTGTATATGCACTGAAGTCAGAAAAAAAAAAAAGGTTTGAATCCCAACTTTTCCACTTGATAATTTAAACACCTGTTTCCTGCTCTGTAAATGGAAATTAACAATATCTACTTCTAAGGGTGTTGTTTGAATTAATGAGATAATTAATTCTGTCTGTAGTGGGAAGACTCTAAGGTAGTTCTTCATGGTCCCCATCTCCTGGTACCCAGGCACCCATCTTGAGTATGGGATTAAATTAAGGACTCACTTCTAGTGCATTTAAAAAAAAATGGCAAAAGTGATGAATGTCACAAAGACTCTGTCTTCTGTCTTGTTCACTCTTTCTTGCTTATCGTTTGAGGAAAGCCTGCTTACATGTTGTGAGCTGCCCTGTGGAGAGACACGGGGGCAAGAAACAAGGGAGGCCTCCAGCCAATAGCCTCCAAGGAACCAAGGTCCTTGGTCTAACAGTCCAGGAGAAACTCAATCTTGCAAATATCACATGAGTGAGCTTTGATGTGAATCTTGCCAGCTAGGCCTTAAGATACTTGCAGTGGATACCTTGAATTTTGCCTCATGAGAGACAAAATCTGAAAATTCAGCTGACCCATGCAAGACTCCTGACCCATGCAAACCATGAGGTAATGAATGTTCATCACTTTAAGCTGTTAACTTTGTGGTTATTTTGTTACACAGCAGTACACAACTACTACAGGCTATAAAGTATTCAGCATGGTACCTGGCACATAGTCTATTTTCTATGAATGATAGTATTATAATTATTAATGGCTTTATACTCATGAACATTAATCAGTAATAATTTAATCACTCTGCTTTAATTTAAGCTTCCAAATAAAGAAGACTTTAGAACACAAAGAGCCTTAGTTGTTTTGCTAATTTATGGACAGTGCCCAGACTAAAATAATGAGCATTATGCCTTCTAGAAGAGTAAAGTTTATGAATGTGGCACAAGATAGAAAGTTACCTCTTGAGTTGACAATTACCATCTCTCAACATGTCCCAGTCCTTAGGCATTGTGGGGTGAATTTGTCCTATCTGACTGTAGAGCACAGATATTTCTACAACCATTCCCTGTCATTGAAGTTTTAGGTAATTGCAAAAGAGTCAATCTTACAGAACCTGCTTAATTAAAAGTCTGACCTTCAAACTCTACTATGTGTTTTTGTTTGGAGAAAAGCCACAATAAAATTGATCACTGGACAGATCTTTCAATACAAGTTCAGTGTTTTTATTGTTATTATCAAGGCCAAGTAAAATTTATCCTGAAAGAATAATAAGATGTGGATTTACATAAAAGGATGTTCTTTGCAGCATTATTTACAAACATAAAAGTGAGTTGTTTACAAAATAAAAGTGAGATAATCTAAGTGTACAACAGAGGGGAATAATCTGTGGTGTGTTCATACAAAGGAATACCATGAGGCTATTCAACCTGCTTTGTAGGACTATTTACTAGGAAAATGATCACAAAATATTAAGGAAAAATATGAATACAAACAATTTGGTAAGATCTGTTCAAAAGAAAGAGTGTTATTTTGTACCCACATGCATGTGCATGTTGTGTGAAAATGAATTTTCCACCTTCCTCTTTCCAACCTTCCTGCTTCAGTCATATACAGAGATTCATATTTCCTTCTTCTTTCTTTCTTTTTTTTTTTAATGCTGGCATTGCTGGGGATTGAACCCAGGGCCTTGCACACATGCTAGGCAACTGCTGTACTACTGAGCTATATCCTCAGACCTATTTCCTCTTTTTTTTTTTTTTGCAAGATCTAAATTAGTGCATTTGCTATTGTTGTGGGGATGGAGGAGTACAAGAAAGAAAAAAAAGAGGGGAAACAATTAACAAAAAGGTAATTTGATTTACTTCATGAAGGAGGAGAGGTAGGAAAGGTAGAGAGGGCTGGAAGGTAGATATGGGGTTGTTGAATGGTGCTTCTTAAATGCAAAACTATTGATAGACTGAACCACTGGATTATAGTTGCATAAATAAGACACAAAAACAAAAGATTGAATATCTACTCCCTATTGTTCATCTCTAAAGGGTGCCCAAGACTTCCTCCATATTCCAATGCTGTTTCTCCCCAAAATTAGTCTAAATTTGAGACAGGAGGATACACATGGGGCCCTGGGGCCAGGAGGATGTTCTTCGATATTAGAAAGAGTTTGAAACAATTACTGTGGACCATGATTTAATCTTGAATTCATTTTTCCATTTTCTGACATGTCATTTGTGCCCTTAGACTGGAAATGCCTCCTGCAAGGGAAGGCTCTGCACAGGAAGGCCCAGGCCACAACCACTTAGAATGGCTCAGCTAGGCCTTGTGAAAGACTGCCTCTTTGCTATTTCTTCCTTGTCCTCTTATTTGCTGCTTCCTTTTCTTACCAGCCAGTCAATAAGCTCTCCTATGCATCTCAATTGAGCAACAGCATCAGTGGATCACAATCTACTAGCACCTAGAGATCTCAGTAAAATACAGATTCTGATTCTGTAGGACTGGGTTGTCTGAAATTTTAAGGCACTTCCAGGTGATTTCAGTGCAGCTGGAACATTGAGTGCAAAGACAGAGGTTAGTGGGTTCACAGAGGGAGTGGACGGCAGAGGCTGCTTCACTTCATTCACTGTAGGCCTGGGACTGAAGGCACAGATGGGGCCCTTTTAGTTTCCATGTGATTCTATGTATATCATCAGGCCTAAGGGTTCTTTGTGAGGGTGTAGCTCTGAAGCTACCAAGTAGTATTTCTGCCTGAGTAAGGCTCTCCATAGCTCCTGTAGGACCTGAGGGCTACAATGAAGTCTCAACAATTCAGGCATACCGACTTCTGGAATTATAGATGCTTTTAATATTTTCCTTTATGCATTTTAAAATATTTTCTATAATTAACACCTTCCTTCTTAGTTGGAAAAATGTAAAAAAAATTAATTGATCTTTTATTATAGAATTTCTGGGTTTTATGGATAAAATGCAGATTATTTCTCAGGAAGTTTCATGCTTTTCATGCTTTTGTATGAGCTTTGATTTCTGGGAGAACTAATGATTGGCCAGGAAATAAGGATAACAAATAGAATTGCATTGGTTCTACTTGAAAAAGAAAAATCTCAAGAGTTTTCAGCATTATCAGAGTTAAAGTCCACAGAGGACAGCGCTTGTTTATTTATTTATTTTCCCCATTGAGAAAAGAAGGAAAGAATTGTTTGTATTTCAGCAGAAAGATTGAAATGAGTATTAGATATTATTTCCCAGTGGTAAATGTTCTTAAAGAAATGAGTTATCAAGGGAGATTTGTAATCTCTATCCTTGAAGACCTTTAAAAAATCTATAAATTTGAATTATCAAATTTATACATGATAGGTAGGATATATAAAACCCCAAAATGATATATCCCTGCACTTAGCATATTTGGGCCACTACTCTTTGCCAAAATTAGTGTGAAGTCGGAGGGTAAAATTAATGCTAGTAATCACAAAAGAAAAATGTAGTTAGAAATCCGACTGTTAAAAATAGCTTAAATAATGCAGTCCAAAAGCAAATAGAAGTGATTTTGGTTAACCACAGTCTGGGATTACCCATACCACTGCTCTATTAGTACAGGTAATTGAAAATTGACTCTGTAATCAATCCCCATTTCTTTGATTTAATTCAGGTGCATTCCTCACCAGGGGCAGAGGGGTATATTCTATGGTCTTAGGAAAGCCCTAGTGGTCTGAAGGATCTTTGGCTATGACCTGAAAGGGTGACAGATTATTGACACGGTAAAATTATTCAAGGTAAATCAGTTAAATTTTCCCTTTGATACTAATATACTTCCATTAAAATTTAAATAAACTTTTAATTTTATTGAATCAGTATGAAATCTGTATACATGTTGCTTTGGTCTTTCTGGGATCTTCTGAAAGACTGGGAAAATAATACAATCTTCCTTTTTTCCTAAGGACCTGGGTCACTATGATTAAGACCAGCAGATGCCAGCCACATATAGGTAATGGTTGATCATCATAACACTGGCACTTTGTCATTTTCACCTCATCACAGACCTGATCCCTTGTGGAGGATCCCACTTCAGTGACAAGCACCACCATCTACCCACTACCACGATGATACTTAAGAGAGTCATCTTCTCTGCTCACTCCCCCTCATATATTAGCTATGTATTACCCACAACCCAAGACTACCTCTCCAACCCATCCTCCTCTCTCCAACCCAGGACATTCAACCCGGTCCAGACTACTATATTCTCTCCTGACTGCTTCTATAGCACCCTATTGGGTTTATGCATGTCTAGACTCACCTATCCAGGCTACATTTGTCATCCAGATTGATCTTTTCACAATGCAAATCAAATGATACTACTCCCTGGCTTACAATTCTTTGATGAAAGACCACATATTGTGCAATTAATTCCACTAATAGAAATAGAACATAGATTAGCAACTGCCTAAGTTTGGAAGGGGTTGGAGGTAATAGAGATTATTAATGATATGGGATTATGGGTGGGGGGTTTCAGTGGTTATATAATCCTGATTATACTAAAAACTATTACACTGTGCACTTATAAATAGGTGAATCATATGGTATGTGAATTATATCTTTATATAACTATAACACAGATACTCTTCAATGGCTTTTCATATAGAATTCAAGATTTTTGACATAGTCTATGATACTCTTAATAGTACATCCTTATTCCTGATATGAACCAGTGTGCCCCTATACTCATATATTTTAACCCTCTTGACTTTCTTTGAGTTCCTTAGTCTTGGAACTCTCTGTTCTGCCTCTAAGTATTGCTTGCATTTTCTGTTTCCTCTAGAATTCTTCCCACCACACCACCCACTTTCACCTGGATAATCCTATACTTCTTCAATGTTGAATTTAACTGCCACCATAGGAAGCTTCCTTAAATCTTAATATTTGAATATTTCTTCAATGATCACCCCATCTCTGTACTTAGATATGAATTTGTTTATTTTCTATTCTAAATCCCCATTGAGTTCAATAAAATATCAGAAACAGTGTCTACCATGATTGCTCAGAGTCTAACACAGTGTCTAGCATATATTGGATTTCAGATAGGTTGAAGGAACAAATGAATGGCATATTCAAGTTTTGTTCAAAAGGATAACACATTTTATTTTCCACTAGGGTTATGTTACTCAAGTGAAACTGACTTGTTGAACAAAGCTATATATGTGTTGCTTCCATTTCTTCACCAGCTACATATTTGAAGCCCTTTGTAATTTTCAAAACTATAGTAAATTCCACATCAAAAGATTCCAAAAGGCAATGACTAAAGCCAATGAGTGAGTCTTTCTTAGTCTTCGTTCTCCCTGACTTCTTTGCAGGCATAGATATTGTCTCCTCCTTCTGCCTAAGTCAATGGTTCTCAAAATGTGATCTCAGGACCAGCAGTAGTACCTAGGAACTTGTTAGAAACACAAATTCTTCATACAAAATGTCATACAAGAGGAAAGGAGGGGTAAGACAAGATAATACAAATGGAAGAAATGATTTACAGTAGAAGGGGTAGAGAGAGAAAAGGGGAGGGGAGGGGAGGGGAGGGGGGATAGTAGAGAATAGGACAGACATCAGAATACATCAGACACTAGAAAGGCAATATGTCAATCAATGGAAGGGAAACTGATGTGATACAGCAATTTGTATACGGGGTAAAAGGGGGAGTTCATAATCCACGTGAATCAAACCGTGTAATATGATGTATTAAGAACTATGTAATGTTATGAACGACCAATAAAAAAAAAATTAAAAAAAAAATAAATAAATTAAAAAAAAAAAAAAAGAAAAAAAAAAAAAGAAACACAAATTCTTGGGCCTCATTCCACACCTACTGAGTTAGAAATCCTGGTGGCTGGGGCCCAGCAACCTGTGCCTTAACAAGCCCTCTAGGTGATTCTGGAGCACTCTAAAATTTGAGAACCACTGTCCTAAGCTAGTTCCTTTTGATAAGCTTGATGCCATGTCACAGCAAGGGGTAGAGCAGATAACAAGTTCCCACAGCTGCTCCCAAGCCAAACTAACTCACTAAAACTCATCATTTCCTGCTTAAGGATCCCCTTTTATGAAGCAGTGACTCTCAGATGATACTGGTTAAGTAGCATAGATTCTTGTGTACATCACATAAAGCTTATTTGCCATGACCAAACCCACAAGTTTGGCAGCAACAGTAAGTGTGCATTAAGAAATTCTCAAGAGAAGGGGAGGGAGGGGGAAGGGCTGGGGAGGGATATTGAGTCAAAGTATATTGTTATATTGTGTGTATGTATGAATATGTAACAACAATATGTCCCATCAATATATACAACTGTAATGCACCAATAAAAATGTAGGGGGAATTCTCAAGAAGAAAAATCAGTGGAGTAGATGAAGGGGATTGAGTGGGGGAGATGGAATGGGATAAGGGAAGAGCTAGATGAATCTGGCTGAACTTTCCTTTGTACATATATGAGCATACCACAGTGAATCTCACCATCTATATATCTACCAGACAGTAATTTTAAAAAACTAAGTAAATAGCAGAAAGATCAGTAGAGTAAAGGGAAAGGAACAGGGAGGGTGAGGAGGGAAAGGAAAGAGGAAGTACTGGAGTCTGCATTAGAGCAAATTATATTTCATGCTTTTATGATTGTGGAAAAATAAAAACTGATGTTGTGTATAACAAAAAAGAGCCAATAAAAACAGAAATTACTTTTAATTAGAAATTCTCAAGTTTACAAACTCAATATAATCCATTTTATCATAACCCAAATCCATCTTTAAAAAAAAAATCTTATCCTTTATGGCCTGCACAACCCCTCTCAAATCTTTCCCCAGAAGAGCTCCACAGAAGGCGGGGCTGGCTAGATCACACTGCTCCATCCCTAATGAGGGTTTTCTTTATTTGTACTTGGTTTTTCTCATCAAGGTAAGGAGTCTCTGCAAGTGGCATCTCTAAGCAGAGGCTCACAGCTGACTTCCACTGGACTCTCCTCCATTTCTCCAAACTGAAATAGAGCTCTGAAGGTGACAGGAAGATGGATAACATAATGTAGACTCCTTCTTTACTTTCCACAGATACACAATATCAACAATTTCTAAAATAAATCTTGTTATTCTCCCACCCTATTATACATGGTAATGTCCTTTGAGGGAACTGGACTTGAAAAACTTAGCTTTATCCTTGAACATTGTATCAGCTTCCATTTTCACTATTCTTGTCCATTGCAATCTCAGTTACAGTGATATCTGAAATAGTCTTCTTTGCCTTTGTTCCTTTTTCATTTCCCTAATCCTAATCCATTCTGTTCAGTGTTGCCATATTACTTACCTATTTAAAAAGCCTCCAGGGTTGTTAATTTGCCCAAGTATAGAATGCAAAGTCTTTGGCTTGGCATTGAAGAGATTCCATTAACTTAGTCAAGACTCCATTTCCAACTTCAGCCCCCATAATTGTTAACACAATCTCTCTGCTCTTGCCCAATGATCTGCTACTGTTACTACAACTGCCATCAACACCATTTCTGTAGCATCGAACTACATTCATTGAGAGTTCACTATGTGCAAGACTCTGTGTCAAATGCTTCAAATCCATCATCTCATGTAATCCTCACAATATCCTCATAGCATTATTATCTCATCATGCAGATGGGAAAGACAACATACACAAAAGTTAAGCGACTTGCCCATGTGCAAATACAAGTTGAATCTAGATCTTTCTGTATCAGTTGCCTATAAATTCTTTGAAAGAAAGTACTGCTTTTACTTTCTAGTATTTAGGTCAATGCCATACCCATGTGATCATTAAATACTTTTAAATGGATATTGAACAAATTTCAAATTTCATCCTCTTAACTATCGCAATCCCTTAATCCTATAGCATTCTAAATATATTTTTGTTTATTCCCACTTTATGCATTTTTTCACCATTAACCCAGTTTGAATATCCTTAGTCATGTCTTTCCAAATCCTACCCTATTTTTAAGGTATTCATGCAGCCCTAGCATTCTTCACAAATCTTTTTCCAGTAAAACCAATCCTTCCTTGAATTGCTATAGGAATTATTTTCTACTCACTTGATGTTCTTTATATTTTGCATTTCATCATTCTTTAACTTTTTTATATATTTTTTTTCACCCAAGTGAGATTGTGAGTTCCTCTAGAACAGAGACTTTGAGCTAACTTTCAATAATTGGCACAGGATTAAATGAATGGAACGTTTAATGTCAAAGAAGGTTAACCAAACGTTTCTAAAAAGAGAAAGTAATTTGCTCACAACTGTCAGTGATTCTCTGACATTTGAATCAGTCCTTATCACTATTAGTGTGTAGTTAGGGTAATGCTAATGGTCTAAAAGAAAACCTAGAATTTCAATGGCTTTACACAATGGAAATTTATTTCTCATTTATTTAACAGTCAGTGCAGGTGAGTGGCTTTCCTCTGCTTACTGATTCCATTCTGTGTCTCTGTATCCTGACAGCAGAGGTGGAGGTGGGAAGTACGTGATCAGGGCTGGGAGGAAGCAAGCAAAGAAGGTCCATCTTCTTATCTGCTTTAAAATGATAAGTCATTTCTAAAAGCAGCACAGACTTGATTTCTGAATCCGAGTCTGTGACACTCTCAAAACTCTTAATTTAATCTACAGTGACTGGGAAACGCCACACAAACAAATGGGCACAATCACATATTTATTTTATTGAAATTACTCTAAAGTGGATATATGCTTGTCCACTGCCTCTAACTCATAGGTAGCTTCAGAGATGTTGATGTAATAGAAAATATCTCTCTAATTTCTAGGCATTTTTATTTTATTCTTCTAGATCCCTGAAAGTAAGCTGAAACCACAGAACTTTAGAGCTTAAAAATATCTTGCAGACCATCAAGTCTTAGTGGGACCCAAACTTTTAACACGAAGGACCCCCTTTATTGTTGTTCTGTGACTACCTTCTCCGAGTTTCATGTTGTGAAAGTTGTTTCCTTTCAGATTTCATTTGATAATGCAAATGGCTTTACGTTATGATGTTTATGATGTTGAATTCCAACAGGAACCCCCCCAAAAATGGGTATTGTATTCACACAAAGGAAGAAGTTAAGATTCAGGGAGTTAAAGTGGACTTTCCCAAGTTAAGTATAAGACTGAGTGTTTGGTAGGAAAGATGGGGATTACTAGCAAAAGGCGGAGTTGGGATCTGAACCCAGGTCTAGCACTTGAACTTGAGCTCTTTATTATCATACTGTGTTCCCTCTTTGCTTAGGTAATGACTATTTTTTTTTTCAGTTTTTACTAGTATGACTTAATGTATTCCCACCAAACTGAAAGAAATTGTGTGGAAACAACACAAGTTTCCATCAGCAAAATTGTAAATAAACAAAATGTGATATACACATACAATGAAATATTATTTCACCAAAAAAGGAATGCAGTTCTGATACCTGGTATACGGTTGAATCTTGCAAACATATTGAGTGATATAAGACAGACATAAAAGGACCAAAATGATATGATTCCCCATATATGAAATACCTAGAATAGGCAGATTCATGGAGACATAATGGAGATTAGAAGTTGCAAGAAGCTAGGAGAAAAACAAGTTATTACTCAATGGGTACAGGGTTTCTGTTTGGGATGATAAAAGTTTTAGAAATATGGTAATGATTGGACAACAGGGTAAATGTCATTATTTTATTATTTTATGCTTAAAATGATTAAAATTTGTATGTTGTATAAACTTACTGAAGATAAAAAAATTAGATTTTTGATTTATCTAAGTAGTTTATTACATGCACAAATGACTTCAATTTATCTGTTTATGTAAGGTTTTTGAAATGAAATACAGGTGTCATAATTGTGTTATATTGCCTTCTCCAAGAGCCATGTGAGAAGCAGTGATCAGCCTCTCACAGTCAGACCTTTAGATATGACAGAACAATATTGGCTCCTTACTTCCAGTTCTGCATCATCCTGCCTATCAGCAATAGCAACCAGTGCACTCTAATTCTTATCTTTATAACCCTAACAATCTCTTCATAATCCTGGAACCACAGAAATGAATGGTTCCCTAGTTTTTGCCCCTGGCTGGCAGACAGAGACAAAGACAAAGCCACAGCCAGGGGTGCCCATCCCACCAGGCCCTTCCCATCTCAGACAAGTGTGAAGGGAAATGCAGAGGGGAGAAAACTAGAAACCTTAAAAAAAATGAAGATAATCGTATAATCATAGATACCGGAAAAGATTGAAGGGAGGTGAAATGTGCATATCCTGAGGCCGAGGAGGAAGTGGATGGTTTCTTATGTTAGTCCTTCTTCCTCTCCTGGTGGGCACAGTGTAAAGAGTGGGCAAGAAGCTTGTGGTGGGAAAAGTCTCTGGTCATTGCATAAACAAGGGATTCTCAGACATTTGATTTAGAGGCTTTGGAGAATGGAGAGCTGGGGATCCTCTAAGAGTCTCTCTCTCCCTCCCTTTCTCTTTGCTCTTCTTCAACTTTCTTGCCTTCTTCTCCCTCCTCTCTCCTCCTCCTCTGAGTTCCTCCTTCTCCTCTTACTCCTCCTTCTGTCTCCTCTCTCTTTCTTTCTCCTTCTGTTCCATGCTTTGATACCTTGGAGGCTCTTTCTCCTATGAGTACTGAGGGCACAAGGTATGAGCAAGGAGAGGAAGTAAGGAAATGGCAGAGTAGGATACATGGGTCTTTGTTTGTAAGATCAAGGTACAAGAATACACAGGTGTCCCACCCCACTCCCCTGGATTTCTATATTATCTTCAACTTTGTATGACCATGCCTTCTGTGTTAGTCAGCTTTCTATCGCTGTGACCAAAATACCTGACCAGATCAACAGAGAGGAGGAAAGCTTTATTTGGCTCACAGTGTGAGAGGTTTAGTCCATGGTCGGCTGCTTCTGTTGCTCTGGGCCTGATGTGAGGTGGATCATCCTGGTGGAAGAAAACTGCCCCGCTCATTATAGCCAGAAAGCAGAGAGAGAGAGGGGAGGAAGATCCATCCTTCTAGGACATGCCCCCGGTATCCACCTTCTCCAGTCATACCCCACCTGCCTACAGTTACCACCCAGTCAGTCCATTCAAACTAGATGGACTGATTAGGTCACTGTTCTCGTAATCTAATCACTGCACCTCTGAATATTCTTGCATTAACACAGGAGCTTGGGGGAAACACCTGATATCCAAACAGTAACACCTGTGTAATTCCCAACGTTCTCTTTGTCAATATACTCACTTGTTGATTTCTATCCTTCTCCCCCCAAATCCCATGAATCCTTGTAGCTCCTTAAGGCCTAGAGCAATGTCTTAATCGTCTTTATATCCCTGATGTCTAGAACATTATTGGATGCTCAATTTATTATTTTTATCAACTGAGTGTGTAAGTAAATAAATGTGAATTCTCTCAACAAAGCATTAGGGTATGTGGTTATGTTGATTTGAGACTGATGGAAGGTTTGACAAGAAGGAATATTTTAAATGAGGAGCATTCTAGAAATCAAGAATATCAGATCCCAAAGAAACAAGGGGCTTCCTAGTTTTTCTTCAGCTTGTGTGGTTTAGTTTCACAGTCTAGAGAGGAGGCAAGGATTTGATACAGTCCTGTGGAATGATAAAGACCAAGTAGTATTTTACTGAAGTTTTCACGCATCTGAAATAACAAATGAGTGGTCAAAAGAAGATGAGGTCATTAATGACCAACATGGAATTCATTTGAAATATAGGAGAAAAAAATTAAAATTTGTAAAATTACTGCTGAGGTTCTTTTCAAGTCAGCACAGAAGCAAAGGGCTGTTCTTTTTGAAAAGGTTGAACACCAATAAATCAGGAAACTGGAGTGGGGAAAGTACTAAGGAAGATACAGTGGTGAACTTTACCTCCATTTACTCTCAGCTCCATTTCTAGCTTCATCTGATTGGAAGCAAAAGGAGCAATAGGGTGCAGTTTGGGCTCAGCTCTAGGTGAGCTCACCTGGCCAGATATGTGAGCCCACATACAAATGGGCTTCACCAGAACACCTGTACTGCACTGGGGCCTCCCACAAAGGAAGCAACCAGCTGAAAGTATACCAGCATGCCTCTGCCATCTTTTATGCCAACTTATAAAACCTTACATCTGCCCTCCATGCCACCAGTACCTCTTTGTTCAGTTCTCATGGTCTCTGAGTATGGCCGGAAGAAGTCCTCTGTGGGTGCACGTGTTCTCAGCCTACTGATGTGGAGAGGGAAGTGGGAAACTGGGTCTTGGTGAACTGTAGAGGGAAGACAATAGAAAAATGATGCTTTCAACCTAAAGTATGCCAGCACTCAATTTTCAGAAACTTTTATATTAAAAAGAAAAAGAAGACAAAAGGAGATAAATGGAGTAGTAAGAATTATTTTGAAACATTCATTTTAGTAATATCTGTAAAACGTGAAACATCTAAAACCAGTTAGTGACCCTCAGTAATATCATATTTTAATTCTACTTAAGGACCAAGATGCCACAGTGCTGAATGTCATAAAAAGCTACTTTTTTCCCCCTTATTACCTTCTAATTTTTTAGTGTTTTAATTCTGTTCATGCCAGGGTAACTACTTGAAGAGTTTTGGCCTCTTTTTCCTAATGGTTGTAACTGAAAGCAGTTTCCAGCTTTTCATTACTGCTCTGGTGATCATGTCAAATGCCCCAAACATGAATAAGCTCAAATTTTTATAATAAACAGATATAATGGGGAAGAAAAAGCACATTTGGATGGAAAGAAGAATAGAGAATAAGAGAGGGTTAAAATAACAAACCGTAAAGAGTCCTCCGAGAACTGCAGAGAGCTGCTCTTGAGATCCACATTGCATCCCCCCCAACCCAACACACACACATTTCAGTGTAAACAGGCAAGCACCAAGACTCCAGGAAGCTTTTTCCTTTTAAAGCCCTCTTTACAATTTAAACAGATACAGGATAGATAGTTCAACGCAGAGCCCACATAAAATCCCATATTAGGGATGATACCAAACTTAAAGAATGTTGTAAAATGAGAATGGAAAAAAAATGTACAAAATGAATTCCTGCCCATTTACATGCTTTCAGTCAGGCTACTAGATAACCAAGCCTCTGTCTTTGTGTTAACACTGTAGATTAGGTCAAGTTTTTACCCCTCTGAGCTCTTTTCCTGTAAATGACGGGTTTTGATGTGAAACAAGCAACATGTCAAAGCGAGTTGAAAGATGTAGGCATTTTATGCCATGTCACAATGACAGGCCGGTGAATATTTGGGCCATTAGGGGCTTATTAGTGAATAAATGACCAGATGGTTCAGTGATGCACGGAGTTGGACAGAGCTGGATGCTCCTAATCAGCACTGTCTGTACTTGATGTCAAATCACATGACACAGTAACCCATGGATACCAAGTAAGAGTTACCATTAGCAAGTCAATTTGATATCTGGGTGGTGTAAACAGACTCATAACTGCGCTTTGGAGCTGCCTCTGTTTTGAGGAAGGAAAATACGGTAGAGTTATACAAGGCAGAGACAAAATAATCCCTAATTGTTATTGGGTAATTACATGAAGAATTTCTAATTGGTTCTTTTTTTATTCTTGAGAAAGAAAGAAATGGGGTTAGGTACATTCAGAAAAGAGACCATCAAAGATAAAGAGGTCAAATTTAAAATGCATTTGAAATCTGAGGAAAGAATATGAAATAATAACATTTGGAAGAGCAGGCCATTAATGAAAAGATCCAGGGCGACCCTCTAGCACCAGGCTGTAGTAGGTGAAAGGCAAAGTTGAGGCACACACCAGAGACCGGAAACCCATGTCATTTACCCTTGCACACTGCCCACTTATACTTTCCCTTCTTGTCTCTAAAAATGTTGATAGTGTTAACAGCCACCTCAGGTTTTCCCCCAAAGGAGTTTAGAAAAGTGTTTTTGAAGAAGAGTGCCTGTTTCTTTTTTCCTCGTCATTTTTAGTATTTTCAGACTGACAAGTATTCCTTGTATTGTGAGCACCCCCAACTACCAAAGAAAACAACTGCCCTTAAAACCTAAAGAAGAAACACGTTGCAAATAACTCTTACTTCGGTGTTCTGTCAGAAACTAGCGGTTTGACACCAGAGGCACCATGCATCTGAAATGCAGAGTGTCGACAGGCATTTCCCCTCACAACCCCACCCTTACGGCCATTTAGTCTTGAGGGAGTGAGAACCAAATAACTTTATGGAAACATTTCTCTTTTAATAATAACACCTATTATCATATGGCATTTTTCATGTGAAGTACTGCATGAATGTTGTATCATAATTTTTTTCTTTTTAGCCAACTATTGATTTATTTGATAAACTTTCCTGAGCATTTTTCTGTTCATGTCTACTTCAAGACCAAATGCTGGAGAGAGAATGAGCAAGGAAATTTATTTGCATTAAATAGGGTATTTGAATGAGTACTATGTAACATTTGATGCTTACATAAAGACTATATGTAGCGTTAATTTTTTTAAATGTGACACATGTGACCCATAAGAACTAGATACGAACTATATAAGAATTAGACCATTAATAAATATTCCCACCTACACACACACGCACATGCACACAATCTATACATGGCCCCACACAAAAGTAACCACATTCTGAATTTTGTGTTCTTAATTTAGCCTCTCATGGCTCTATTTTTAAACATGATATTTTATAATTTGCTTGTTTTATTCCTTGGCAAAAACCGTATCATACTATTTGTATTCTCCTGAGACTCCTTTTTTCACTCAACAATGGATTTAAAATTTAATCATATTGTTGTGCATGACTAAAATTCATTCGCTTTCACTATTTTATTTTATTCCATGGTGTGAATATCCCACAATTGAGGAATCCATTTGGTTTGTTTCCAATTTGGGATTATTATAAACTATGCTATAAAGAACATTCTTGTATATACATACTGGTGTATGTATGCACAAATTTCTTTAGGGTAAATATGTATTCTGTTTAACAAGATAATTTCAAGCTTTTCTCCAAGGTTGTACCAATTTATACTCCCACCCAAATTGCGGGAGGAGCATTACCATTAGTCTACATTTGTATCAACTCTTATTATTTTCAGATTTATAATTTTGTCAATCTGTTGGAAGTCCATTCAGCCTTAACAGCTACCCTGAGAAGTAGTAATTATTGTCTGTATTATACAGGGAAAGCTGAAAATCACATAACTATAAGATGAGATTTTGAACCCAGTTCTTTCACCTACAAACCCAGAGTTCTTTCTGCTATGCTACACTGTCTCCCCAATTCCAGTCCCCATTGACTAAGGCCCACATTTTTTAAGCATAGTTACATTCAGGAGCAGTGTAGTGTTCAGTGCAATTGGGGCAGATCATTGACCTCTCCATGCCTCAACTATCTGTAAAATGGCAATAATAATTATAATGATACCTATTTTATAAGGTATTTTCCCCCCACCCATTTAGATATTTAAATAAACATACATACCAAATTCTAACCATGCCAGGGAGAATTCCATAGATTTTCTTTAGCCTAAGTGTCCTTTTTCTTTCAAGCAAATAACTTTTTCATTAACTACCTTACACTCACATGTTCTAAGCTGCCGTGTGTCCCAGTTTTATATGCAGCTTTGTGGAAGAACTAGAAAAATCTCCTAGCTTTACCACCATGGTGATTTGCTACCAGTAGAATCAGAACACTGTTGTGCACCTTAAAATCTGTATTTTGTACTCTGGGTTGATATAAAAAAAACCTTTAGAGTACTTTACTTAATTTGTCTATATATATATTCATTCGGGTAACAATTTAATGTTCTTTTTTTCCTATTAGATTCTTTCTAGTTTTAATCATGATTATATTCACCACCTTAACACCTAGTAAACTCTTGTTTAAATGAATCAATGAATGACTTTTTAAAAGCAGGTTGAGTGACATGTTTTGCTGAAGATGTTAATCTAATGCTTTTTTTAAAAGCCTGAAATTTTTTGTTTAAAATCCTTAGAGCCTGATTTCGGATTTTAGAATTTAGAAATTTTTTTTTCATTTTTAAAAAAGTTAGTACTCCCAATGGGTGCAGTAGAACATGCCTATAATTCCAGTAGCTCAGGAAGCTGAGGCAGGAGGATTGCAAGGTGAAAGCCAGCTTCAGCAAAAGCGAGGCGCTAAGGAACTCAGTGAGACATGTCTCTAAATAAAATACAAAATAGGGCTGGGGATGTGGCTCAGTGGTTGAGTGCCCCTAATTTCAGTCCCCCGTACCCTACTCCAGAAAAAATACTCCATACATACCAAATTTAATGGGGCATATACAGCAGGACCTCAGCACTGCCCAAGAATCAAACACATTGCAATATCCGCAGCAAAATGTAAAAGTATACTATTCATGTGTAAAGTTTTCAAGGACGACAAATAACATCCTACGGATGCAGGTCAAATTTGCCACCAAAAGAATTATGAAAATGTTTATGGTTTCCAAAGATTTGGGATTATAGAATTGTGGATTAAAATTGTAAAGTTACATATTTTTTCAGTGCCAGGGATTGAACCCAGGGCCCTGTGCATTCTAGACAATCACTCTGCCACTGAGCTACATCCCCAGCCCTATAATTTTTAATGTGTAGAAATTTGCATCTGTGGCTCATTGGCCCCTAATTTATTTTATTCATACTGTGGTGCATCTCACTTACCATCTTTCCTTAATCTCCAGAAAAACTATTTTAGTTTATGGGACTTATTTTAATGGGCCACTGATTACTATGTTACCCTGAGGCTATGGAAGTATATAAACTGTTCTTTGAAAAGGCATAGCTAACGTTCACAAAACTACTGTCTCAAAATTAAGAACTGGGATTCATTACTCAGGAGAACCAGTTATTTGCAATTCTTTTGGGGTAAAATTGCCAATACTTTCAAAATATAATTATTATTCATGCTAAAGGCTGATTATCTGATCATTCATTTTCTAAAAGAGAGGTGTTCTTTTCTGAGTAGAAAGTAGGTTTTAAAGTTGACTTTGGAAATTCATAAAGGGCAAGTTACACAGCATCTTATACCGATGGAAATTGAAAAAAGTCAGTTGTTTTCAAGATTCTGAGAAGGTCTAGACTCTAGGGGCTCCTGTAACATGGCCCTCAGGCTCCAAGCAAGACTAGTGATGGGGAAATCAGACAAGCACGGCTTTCAAAGTCCAGTCCTTCAAGACGCTTAAATTTAAATGTGCCACATGTCCAACTACTCATCTCTCTCTCTCCCTCACCACCCCCCCACACACACACATACACACACTATAGCCCCCTCTGATAGTGTTGTCATAAGGAATTTCCATGGCCAAGCCATTGTCCCATTTTTCCATCTTTAGTTGTAACATATGACTGTAATGGCGTTTTGTGTTGGCTCAGAAGTCACATTGTCCAATAAAAACCATAGTTTAGACATTTGGGAGCTTGATGTCATACTGTTAGAAAGTTATTTAATGTCTCCATGTTTCAGTTTGCCCATCTGGAAAGTGTGAGCAATAATAGTCTAGTTCATGCAGTTGTCATGAGGATTAAGTTATATTAGTATGTATCTGACTCATAGGAAGGGTTCTGTTTGGGGGAATTGTTGTTATTTTAAACTCATGCAAATTCTGAGGATGAGGCTTATTAAGATTCTAAGTAGTAGCTTGTGTTAGAACTCAGTAACATCACCAATATGCTTATAGTAGACCTTCTCATACTTTCCAGCAACTTGGGTTTATTGGGAATATTATTTATTGCTTAAGGATAAGATGCTGGATTAATTCATATTTTGAGTTCTTTTCTTTGAATAATATTTACTGGACTGTATCACCTGTCTCCAACCCACAAAAAGATTGAGTTCCACAAAGCTTATTTGCATTTAAATTGTTTAAATTTGAAATATTTTTTTTTCATAGAGGCAATGTTTTAAAAGAGGTTTGGTGTCCAGACTGACATGAGGAAAGGTGGTGAAGTGAGTATCCATTCTCTAAGCAAGAGGGTCACAGACCAAATGACTCACTTAGAACCAGTTACTCTGCCTGATACCTCAGCAGGCAGAAGAGAGCAAATTTTGGTGGCTGAAAATTGTCATGTCCTTCACATAAGACAAAAAAAATTCAAAGTCAAGGTCACCACCTCAGAGAGGAGGGACATGAGCTATAGAACAGAGACTATCACTAACAAGATCACTAGAAGTTTCTGGAACCTTGGTAGCCTCCCTACCTTATGCACATTTTCTCACACTGATTAGTAGGGTTCTCCTTAAATCCAAATGCTATTGGGAGCCCACAAGGAAGGGGGATGAGTAGAAGATTACATTCCACTCTAAAGCTCATAGAGGGTTAGGACAAGAGACAGGGGATAAGAGAACCCAAAACATAAAGTGGGAAGTGTCTCTATAAAGAGGAAAGGGAAGCAGACTATGCAAATCCATGTCACCAATCTACAGTGTGGTGTTTATAAGAAAATGACACTGATTTTCATGAGAGATGGGCCATGTCTTCCTTTGTTGGTAATTTAAGAGATGGAAATAATTTAACATCTGGTCACTTGAGACTCACCAGTAACATTAAGTATCTGCATCTGTATAAAAAAAAAAGAGTCTAATTTTGTTCTCAATCTTGGCTACACATTAAAGTCATTTGGGGAAGATGAAAAATTTCCAATACCCAAGCTGCATGTCCTGGGACCAAAGCATCAGAGTTTTTAAAGTTCTTTGATGAATCCTATGAGCAACCACATTGAAGACCATCCTAAATACCAACCACTTGCAGGTGTCCTAAATTGAGGAACAAGATGGTATGACCACCACAGAGCTGTGGCACAGTCCAATCTTAAACCCTCTTACCCAAATTCCTGTTATAAAAAGTCTGAGACAAAATTTGAGGACAGGGTGAAGCTCATCATTCATATTATGATTTTAGTTGTTAAGACAGAAAAAATAACTTCAACAACCACATTCATTGAAACTGATGGCAAAAATGTTTCCAACACTTTATGTGCAAATTCAAAGATGATCCTGGGGATGAACTTGTCCCACCATGTGCCAAGCACTGCACTGAGTGCTAGAGAGAAAACAGTTACAACCATAGATTCAGCTCCTGATGAAAGGTAGTCAGTGATGACAGAAGAGTTAACAGGGAACCTCCTCAGTATAGACTGAGCTCCCAGGCAGTTCTGGCTACCCATAATCAAAGAGCTGAACAATGAGGACTGGGTCATCTATTTTAAATCATGTTTTAGCTTACAAATATCAGTCCTATGAGTGTAATATGGCTCCATGGGTGTAGCAGCATCCTGACAGTGAATTGTAGTTACTAATTAACATTCTCTGAAGAGGTTTCATCAGCTATTCCTCTGATACACCTGCTAATGCTTAGGAGCATCCACATGAGATGCAACTGGGTGCGGGCCCATGCACACAGCTACTCGCTTGCCACCCCTCAAGATAATTGCCACTATTACCTGTTGTTTCATAAATTACTTGGAATTAGTTCTCTGTTGATCTGCATGTTTAGGGGAGAGGATTGGTAGATGCTGCCCTCAGAGAAATGCAGCTCTGTGATTAGTGCGCCCACATCAAATCTCTTGCATCACAGTTGCTTTAGTAGCTTAGGAACTGAGTGTCTGGCTGTACTATAAGTATGTCGTCTTTTTCTGCTTTGACAAGGTTAGTGTCTCTGGTGTCTACTGGCACAATCCCCAAGCTTCCTGGAACTTGTGTCATTAACCATGCAGTGGGGTCTGACTGCAGAAAATGCAGAGCACATTAAGTAGGCAAAAACAGCCCAGGTCTTGAAAAATCTCTGCACAGAAAACAAGTCGCCCTAAATGATTCTGTTAACATGTCTGACATCCCGTGCCTCTCTCCCCTGCTCATTGCTGCAGAGGATTCTAGCCACATGAAGCCTACTCTCCCCTTCTCCCTGTCCCCTCCCCACAAAGGGCTCCACAAACACTCTATGATCAGTCCCGATGCTGCTGGGAGACACAGATTTCTCTCAAAGAACTGCAGATGAGAGGAGAAAATATGCAAAAGACAGGTAGCAAGTGAACCAAGCAGTTGTCAGGTAAGTCATATTTTTACAGTCTGAAAGCTGCTTACAAGCATTGGCTCATTTAGAGAACAATCTCATGGGCTGAGCACATCCAAACAGTGCTACAAAAGACACCAAGTCCATCAGTGCAAAGTGGGGTCGGGGGAGGTTTGGCTTTAAACAAGCCAAGAACTCACATCCTGGCTTTAAACCAGGCATAAACAACTGAGATTTTACTGTTCCACAGATCTTAAAGGGACTTAACTGGTAATGTTAAAGGCCCCCAAAACTACTAGTCAGAAATACCCTGTCCACATGGTGAAATAAACTCTACGTGGCAAGTTGTGTTGGTCAGTGGTTGTTACCTCTCAGAGCCCCCTTTACTTCCAATTCACTGGTTCCAGATCCCAGGCTGCCCTGGTGTGACACCACCACTTATCTCCCTTCTTCTCATCAGCCCAGGGGATAGAACATCTTCCTTCACTTGTTCATCTCTAGGTTCTCCTTGTTGGCTTCCCAGTTCTTTCATTGCCTGTGGAACATTTCCTGTGATAGATTTCTTATGTTGAAGTACCTACAGTGGTTTCAGTTTCATGGGCCAATACAATAGCTTACCATTATACCTTAATCATGTTATGTATATGATCTATATGTGAAAAATTCAAAAGAATTGTTCTTATGGATTGAACTGTGTCCCCCCAAATTCATATATTGAATTCCTAGTCCTCGTACCTCAGAATGTGACTGTATTTGGGTCTTTAAAATGATATTTAAGTTAAAATGAGGTTATTATGATGGGCTCCAATTCCACCCTTAAGTATCCGTATAAGAAGAGGAGATTAGGACATATATACACAGAGGGAAGACCATGTGAGGACACATGGAGAAGACGGTCAACTACAAGTTTAGGAGAAAGACCCCAGAACAAACCAATGTGGCTGACACCTTGATCTTGGACTTCCAGCCTCTATATCCTGAGGAGATAAACTTCTGTTGTTTAAGCCACCAGGTCTGTGCCTCACTAATACTAGCAAACAAATGCAATTGCTCATTTCTGAAATTTGAAACTTTAAGTTTCATTGTCCTCATAGGCAAAATGAGGATAGTTATAATTATAAATATATTATAATTATAATATAATTATAATACTCAGGTTATTATTGAAAATTAACTGAAAAAGCTTAATAGACAGCTTACCACAATTGTTAGGCTCTGGAGTGACCCCTAAAGTTCCATGTTTTGAACACTTGATCCTCAGCCAAGTGCCATGGAAGGTGGTAGAACCTTTAAAAGGTGGCACCTAGTGGATGGAAGGAAGTTAGGCCATGGGGGTGTGCCCATGAAGGGAACATTGGGACCTGTGGCCCCTTCCTGTTTCTCTCTTTGCTTCCTGGCCACCAAGAGGTGAAATATCCTCTGCTTCAAGCTGCTCCCATGATATACTATGCCACAACAGGCCAAGTAACTATGAACTGAAATCTCTCAAACCATGAGTGCACATAAACAAAAAGTGGATTTAGGTATAAGTCCTAGGTATTCTGTCACAGTGATGCAAAGCTAACACAGAAGTGCTCAATAAATGTTGGGCATCATTGTGAATATACATGTATAACTAAATATACCATGTATAACTGTGTTTATAGCGTTGTGTCCTTGGAAGCCTGCTTCTCTAAGCAAGAGGAAGGACTTTGTCCGGTTGGATGATGTTTTAGTCTGAATTCTCCTTATCACTTACTATTTTCAGTTACTAAATTACAAAGAGCTTCTTAGGTCTTATACCAGAGTTTCATTTTTAAAGCGTAAATATTTTTGCTCAACTACAAATTCAATAATTCTTTTGCTCTTTCTGCTGCAATTTCCATTCTATTCCTTGTTGTTTCCACAAAAATAAATCCATTCAAACAAAGAATTGCTTTCTGACTTTTCTGGAATGCCCATGACTACCCACTGAGTCAGTTTGGGCCAGCAAGAAAAAGCCTGGCCTCTGGGTGCTTCCTGAAAGACCTCTCCAGGACTGAAATGCAGGTCCTATAGATTGGTGGCCTACAAATAGTCACACTATGAAAATAAGAAGAATCGCCTTTCCTGGAACCATCTGCAGCTGAGCTTAGCCAGACCACACAGGTTGCCACTGATCTGTTAATGGCTGCAATTTTCTTTTTTTGCCACTTTTAAACTAAGATTTTTCTACTTCTGCAGTGGCCTCCCTGGTAAGTTGGAGTGATCCATTTCTTTTACCATATTAGATCCTTAAATATCAGTGTGGTGCAATCCCTTCTCATGCTAATCCCTTCTCATGGGGATTTAATAAGCATTTAGCCTTCAGCTAAAGGAATAAAGCTCCAACCATGTAGCACTTTGTGTTAGGGAAGATATCTGGGGCACCAATAAATAAAAATATTACTTTTTAATCGAATAATAGGAAAAAAACAATAAAGTCCAGAGAAAGTTGAAGTTTTGGGAGTATGAGAAAAAGACGTGGAGACCTCTTAAAAAGAAGTATTTTCCATGAGGAACCTTCTCTTTCTACCAGCAAACTCAAGCATGTATCTTACATGTGCATTATAATATTTATCATCATCAATTTATCATTCAGTGGTGTTCACTGAATTGTGAACTTTTCCAGGAAAGAAAAGGAAAAAAGGAAGGTGATGAAATAAAAACAAAGAGAAGCCAACAGCATTTTTTGGATCTACTTTATATTATAAGGCAGAAATTTACCCTGAGATTTTTAACCTCCCAATGGTTTGTTGCCATATGGTACTAATTGCGCCCCATGGAATGTAAAAAATAAAATAAATGTCAACTCTTGACTCACAATCACTAATCCTGTAGCTGCACAGAATGCAATCATTTTCTCTGTACATCAGTCTGTTTTTAAGAGTCAGGGAGTTTCTGCTAAGTATCTAGATTTCTACAATAATCTGACTATTTCGAGGAAAGAAAGATCTGAGAATGGTGTTTTTGTGTTGTCGTCTCTGCTTCTACACAGGCATTGGAGAGAATTCATTCCACTCCTTGCCATCTTGGTATGACTCTTCAGGGCCCCCTCTGGCCCAGGTCCCTTCTAAAGAATTCCAGGCGGATCAGAATACTATTGGATTTCAGACTATATTAATAATTCTAGTAGATTTTTAATTCTCAAAAATAATAGATTTGGGGCTGGGGATGTGGCTCAAGTGGTAGCGCACTCGCCTGGCATGCATGTGGCCCAGGTTGGATCCTCAGCACCACATACAAACAAAGTTGTTGTGTTCGCCGAAAACTAAAAAGTAAATATTAAAAATTCTCTCTCTCTCTAAAATAATAATAATAATAATAATAATAGATTCTACTGCATGATTTTGTTAAGCAAACTTGGTAAAATAATGAGAAAAAATAAGTCTACTTGTCAGCTCGGGGCAAAGTCACATTCCCAAAGATGATTTTATTTAAAATGCACATTTCAAATAGAATTTCAACTATCAATAGGTTATGTTTTGTGTCATTGTGTATGTGGTGGGAGAGGGGATGCTAAGATGGAACCCAGGGCCTCACAAGTCCTAAGCAAGGGCTCTACTACTAAGTTACATTCCCAGCCCTCTGTGTCACTTTTTATTGACATAAAGTTCTCTGTAGTCTAAAGAAAACATTTACCTTACATTGCACAAGCCAAAACACAGTGTCCTTTGGTGATTGTTCCATTCCCCTCCCCCAATTCTTCTTTCCCTCACTGCTTCTTCATTCCACTAAGAATGCAGCTCAATTCACAATAGTTAGACGATGGAACCAACCTAGGATAGTTGAATGGATAAAGAAAATGTGATACATCTACTCAATGGAATATTACTCAGCTTTAAAGAAGAGTGAAATTATGGCATTTGCCAGTGAATAGTTGGAATTGGAGAATATCATATTAAGTAAAATAAGCCAATCCCACAAAACCAAAGGCCAAATATTTTCCCTAATATGCAGATGCTAATTCACAATAAGGCCGGGACACTAGTGAAGAATAGCGTTACCTTAGATTAGGTAGAGGGACGTGATGGGAGGGGAGAGGTAGGGATGTGGAGATAGGAAAGCAGTAGAATGAAACAGACAGTATTACTGTATGTATATATGTGACGATATGACCAATATGACTCTGCAACATGTACACTCAGAAAAATGAGAAATTATATTTCATCTATGTATGATATATCAAAGTTCATAAATGCATTCTACTGTCATGTATAACTAATTAAAACAAATTTTAAAATTTTTTAAAAAAATGAATGTGGTTTGATATGTTTGCAACAAGGACAAAAGTTTAAAGATACATGACATCTGAAGAGAGTATTAAATTTGAGGAAGAAATGCATTTACATAGTTTAGAGACAAGAAGCTAGGAAAAAGTGTCCAATGATTTTCCCAGTAGCCATGGAAGCTAATTTGTGCTCTAGGATTCCAATAATTTGTGTGAGAACATAGATTGCCCTTTCACTGATAGGCATGGTCATTTATTGATGGCCACGTGGGTCTTACTATAGTTGATCATGTAGCAATTCAATATCAATTCAATTATCAACATGTTGTAACAAATCAGATACCAAAAATACAAACTGTAGATTCCTGAGGGACGGGGAGATAATGTTGGGCTTCTATCATAGGCTAGACACTGATCTAGCTTTTTTATTTCTAATGTACCATCTAAATCCCCTGGCAATCCTTGAGATACATGCTCTTGTCCTCATTAAAGCTGTGAAAAATCCAAATAAATCAATGTTTTAGGGTGGCCTCTTTACCTCCAGTCTGGTGGACCAACTCCAATCTCTTTTCTGGCTTTAAATCTTTTGTGTATTCGCCTGCGCTCTAGAACAAAGTCTAAACTCATTACTGAGTTTCTTAAAGTTCTTCACATTTGGACTCCATGGTCCTTTCACACAGCACACCTTCCCCTCCTTACCTCAAACTCCACTCTGTCAGCTTCTTGAATGTGCCAGGCTTTCTGTTGCCCCTGGCATTGTGCTTAGAACCACAGCACCCTGGAGCACCCCTCTCTTGCCCTCCCTAATGCTCTGGCTTATTTTTCAAATCTGAACGTAGGTTGTGCTTCCTTCAGGGAACCTCCTCTGAACCCTGAAAAGCTGTTAGGTGACTTCTTACAGATCCTATTGCCACAATGGCATCTCATATACTACATACTACTTTGTCATTAACAGACTATTTACTTGTCTGTTTCGTTTTTGTGTTCTTTTGTTTGAGGGATTGAACCCATATGCATTCTACCACTGAGATATATCTCTAGCCCTTTTTATGTTTTATTTTGGACAAGGGCTCACTAATTTGCCCAGGCTGGCCTTGAATTTGTGATCCTCCTGCTTCAGCCTCCCTAGTAGCTGGGATTTTAGATGAGAGTCACTTTGTCCTGTTGTTTCTTGACAAGAACTTCTGAGATGGCAGGACCTAAGATTAAAAGATTTTCAAGAACCCATATCCTGGTTCTTCATATGTAGCAGAGAATGTGTGTTGAATTACTCAGTGATTAAGAGAATAGTATTTCAACTTCATTTTCAGGACAACAGAGCCAAAATTCCATGGCAACTGCCTCTGAAAACATAACATTTAGGATGGCATTGTGTCAGTTTGTCAGGGAATATTCAGGACCAAGGCATAATAAGGTTTTCTGACTCACCCAACTACTTGACATGTAGGTCAATATATTAATTTTTAATACAAAATATAGATATTCCTAGGAATAAAAAAAATGCATATTTCCCTTTGTGGAAAAATATAAGACTTCCAGAAATTTTCCCATTTTGAATTAGATCCCCAAATATGTTCTGTTCTCCATGATGGTCAACCTTATTTAGAAGATGGCAATCACTTGGAACAGATTTTAGGATGAGCAATTGTCAAACTTCTGAGCCTCTAAAGGAAATTATGTGCTTTGAGGAATATTTAAAAATCCCATTTTCGTGTAATCTAGGGAAGATTAAAGAGAAATGTAAAAGCTATCTTTTCCTGGCTCAAATGCTGTCACCTCTAACTGAAGAAGCAGATGTGTTCTCACAAATAGATTAAAAAAAAAAGTATAAAAGCCAATGACAAAAGCCCAGACTGTGCTCAATTTGTGAAAAACTCTTTAGGTTATCTCTGGATTGTAGAAATGGGGGGGGGGTATTTATTCTTTTTAATCCTCTTCTATATATTCTAAGTGTTCTGCCATAAATGGTATTAAGGCATCATGTAGAATTATTAAAAATGAGTCCATATTAATTAGTAGTATTGCAGACAGAAAGAATTCCTAATTTGTGCAGAATACAAGAACCTATCTTTCCTTTTAGTGTTAAGATTATTCAAATCTCCAAGAAAAATTTTGAATAAACAGTGTTTGTTTCTACCGGTTTCAGTTTACTATGGGTCCATCTGTGCAAAGCTTTTCTCCTTTTCAAAATAGGATATATTTGTTGTTTTAGATTTGCAGTAATCCATACTTGATACAAAAATAAATAAATAATGCATTCCCATGGAAAATGAAATTTTGCCAAATCCAAAGCCATACAAAGCTTTTAAAACATTTTTTTACAGATATTTTGATGGGATTGCACTATAATACCATTCTGTGACTTTTTCCCTTGACACAGTATGGGCATCATTTGCATACAGTACAGTAGATTTATTTATCCTTTTAAACATTTGCCTGGGACTGACTGACTAGATGTGACAAAATAGAAATTTTACCTGTTCCCTATTGATGGACATTTGCTTTGCAGCATTGTTTTTAACTGCAAACAGTTAATGATTAATTAGTTTAGCCTGTTTTATCAAAAGACTTACTATGACATAGAGGAGGCCTCCATTCTGAAAATCAGTACCCCTGAGAACACTGAATGGTATATTAGGGAATGTTCAAATCTTGTCTTCCTGAGCCGTCCATTTTACGCAATGATAAACAATTTAAAATAAGGTCAGAAAAACAAGTCAATCGGTAAATGAACAAAAGTTCCAAACAGACATTTCTCTAAAGAAGAAATACAAATGGTCAACAAATTAAAAAAAAATTCAAACTTCTTAGCAATCAGGGAAATGCAGATCAAAAATACACTGAGACTTCGTCTTACTCCAGTCCGAATAATAGTCATCAAGAATACAAAGGACAATAATTGCTGGTGAGGATGTGGTGGAGAAAGGTACACTTATGCATTGTTGGTGGGAATGCAAATCAGTACAACCACTCTGGAAGAGCAGTAAGTGGCTCCCTCAAAAGATGGAATGGAAACACTATATCCCAGCTATCCCACACCTTGGTATTTATCCAAACAAAATCTAAAATCAGCATCTCTAGTGATACCTGCATACCAGTGCTTGTAGTGGCGAAACTCACAATAGCCAACTTATGGGACCAGCATAGGTGCTCATCAACAGAGGAATAGGTAAAGAAAATGTGGTATCCATACACAATGGAGTTTTACTCAGCCTTAAAGAAGAATGAACTTATGTCATTTGCAAGTAAATGGATGGAATTGGAGAACATCATGCTGAGTTCAATAAGCCAGACTCAGAAAGTGAAGGGCCAAATATTTTCTGTCATATATGGAAGTTAGAGAGAAAATAGGGAGAAAAACAAGAATATTTTAAAAGTTGGGAGGGGGATCTCATTAAAATAGAGTAAGGAGACCAAGAGGAAGGGAGGAGGGAAGGACATGGGGAAATACTGGGGAATTAAATCAACCAAATTATGCTGTGTCTATGTAGGAATATAGCAAAATAAATCCCCCAAGTGTGTGTATAATTATAAGGCACTAATTAAAAATAATAATAATAATAATAATAGAAGGGAGATCAATACAGTAGAGAAAGCAAATGGGGAAGGGAAAGGGAAGGTGCTAGGGAATGAGAGGAATCAAATTATGTGCATATACCAATGTGGCATAATGTACCCCACTATCATGTATAATTCTAATGCACCAATAAAAAATTTTTGAAGAAAATATTAAGGTCTTTAGCCAAGCACCTTACCTATCTGTATTCACAGCTACTCAAGAGGCTGAGGCAGGAGGATTGTCTGGATACTTTAATGAGACCGTGCCTCAAAATTTAAAAAAAAAAAAAATTTTAAAGGTCTGGGTGGGTAACTCAGTGACAGAGTGCTTGCCTAGCATGTGCAAGACCCTGGGTTCCATCTCCAGTATCACAAAAAAATAAAATATTAAGGTTGTTTTTATTACAAAAAAAAAAATCAGAGGGCTGGGGGTGTAGTTCAGTGTAAATCACTTGCCTGGCATGTGCAAGGCCCTGAGTCCAATCCGCAGCACCACAAACTAAAATAACCAAAAAAAAAAAAATTTTAGATGTATGATATGGAAAAATACAAAGTATATATAAAACTTTCATCAAAAACAAAGACTTCAGAGACATTACCTTCTTTGAGTCAGGGTCCCAGGCCTCCAACGGTAAGTCATCTTTCTTTTGCCTTAAGAGATTTTTCAGTGGAAATTTTTGAGGAGTACTTGTTTAGGAAATTTGGAATCTTTTGAATGCCTGAGAGGATTTCAGACAAACTGGGGACTAATTATAATGGCTGAACTCACTTCTTAAAATAGAAATCAGCCAAGAGCTCTCAAGATGGATTCCTCAAAGTTAATGTGAGGACACAAAGAAGAGGGGGGTGGGCAGAGAGACACAAAGAGAGCCATAAGAGCTGCCTCAGCCTCTCAGCTGGAGCTAGTCCAGGTACAAAAAATTGGTTTGTGTGGCAACAGAGAAAAGAACAATATTCTATGCTCACAACCTAGGAAACATAAGATGGTATTTACTCTGGACTCTGTGTGTGTGTGTGTGTGTGTGTGTGTGTGTGTGTGTGTGTGTGTGTGTTTAAAGCAAGTCGCATTTTATAAGAATTTTATAAGACTAATCAACTTTCCAAATAGTGAATTTGTAACTGGCAAGTCAAAGTTCAATCACAGCCTATTTGTTTATGTTGTTTCACTTGAATAGAAAACTCAAATGCTGTAACAAAACAGCATTTGAGAAGGCAGGAGAACTAGTGATAATAATTCTAGCAGGTGAGGAGAATTATCCAAGCCTTATTTCCCTCACTTGATTTCATCCTGTGCTCTTAGGCCAACAGCACAATATTATAGGGCTCTCCAGCTTCTTAAACACCTTACATTCTGTATATGCCTAAAATAGTTGTTTGTTGTATTATGCATAGATGTTTTTGTTCTCCTCAGTAAGCCTACAGAGCAGGGTGAATTTTGTTTAAAAAGGAATTATTTTGCCTGTCAAAACACTTTACATAACACAGCCCTTGAATTCTGAAGGATTTTTAAATGGAGCTCTGAAATCCTACAATGTGCATCTTAAATAATCTTCTAGCTAAAAGCAAAGGAACTGGTCAACTCACCTCCTGTTCTTGCTATTTGGAAATATGCTTTAGTGCTTCTCAGTATTTGGCCTAGGTGCCTTTATTTTCAGCTGTGTTCATTTTTAAATTGTCACTCTAGACCAGGTAAATGGATTCAATAGAGATGAATGCACCATTCATCATATTTTGTGGATTTACATAGCTGAATGCAATAATATTCAACATAATTATGCTGTCTAATATGTGCTTGAAATGTTTGTCATACATTATCGTATGCTAATTGTGCATAATTAATGTTAACTATTCATGGACACAAGATCAATTAATGAGTTGTAAAGAAAAACTTACATGCTAAAGAAAGAAAAAAAAAACCCATACAAACAAAACATGGTAACAGTCTCTTTATTCTCTAAGGCACATTATAAAGATTATAAATGAATTGACCGTTTTGGTATTAGAATGTGTACAGTAAATAACATGTGTAAAAATGCGATCGTGTTAGATCTCCCAGGGAAGGCAGCAGTAACTCTTCCTCATGTGAGAAGCAAGGAGAGAATGCCATCGAAAGAGGTTCAATCAATATATTATCTTCAGAACAAACAAGGGAGCTATAGATGAGGGTTGTGGATGGATATTACAGATGAGGGATTCTGTTGTCATAACCACTTGGAAACCCGGCAGGATGCACATCCAACTCATAAAATAAATGGTCAACTTATTATTCAGGTTTAGCTCAAATTTTGGTGAGCTTGGCAAAATTTGTCACTGTGGAAATGTACTGTGGACTCAAAGAAAAAGGCTCGTTTTATTTAACAGGCAGCTCTCTCCAGAATTGAATAGAAAACGGGGAGTTAAGTGCCTCATCCCCCAACTTTCATTAACCCTCAGACTAACAGGAAGGCAGTATACATTACCGTTGCTGTATCGCTTTTCCCCTTAGAGGTACTGAAGCGAAGCCAGAATAAGTATCTTGCTTAATGTGAATGCACAGTTCAATGCAAGGACTGCTAAGAGATCCCTAAACTTCAGCTCTCTGTTAGTCCAATGTGTCTCCCAGCTTGCTTTCCCCAGGCACCCAATTTCAGATAATCTATGCACTCCTTCACACTTTATCTATATTCGCAGCCATATGTTTCTGGTTTTCTATTTTTAAAAGAACGTTGTGTGACTCTCTGTTCCCTATTGAAGTTGTCATTACTACTCTTGACCTGATAATTCTGGCTCTTGATCTTCCAGAATACAGCTGTTCTTTCCCACCGGCTTTGAAAGTAGTTGTGGTCATGTGAATTGCTTCAGTCTGTGCACATGAGTGGAAGCGACAAAGGGCAGAATCTTTAGGAAGCAGTGACTTTCCATAAGCCAATAACATAATCATTATAGAGACACATCAGGATGAAGTCTCCCTACCCAAGATGCCTAAGTGAGGACAAGGGACAGAGCCCTTTTTTGACTTACACTGGACACATGATGTGGGCAGCAAAGAAGTCGGTAAAATTTGGGAATTGCTTATTACTGCAGCATAATGCAGCATAACTTGAATGGTAGGTGTGCAAAATAAAAATCCAAGTCAACATCACCCACTTGGTTTTGAAGAAATTCAACTTTTGTACATTCACTTGACTGATAGTTATAACAGACTAATAATTATGTTAGTTCCTAGGTTTACAAAGAGGCTCATTCCCTAAATAGATTGGAATTATTACAAGACACCACAATCGTTGTAATAGCTGATCTAACATAACAGTCTAATAAGAACAACACAAAGACAGCTTTTTCTTCCTGGGATGATGTCAGGAGCAGAATAGAACATTACGTGCAAGAGGTGGTGAGCATATGAAAGGGCACAAAAATGGTAAAAAGCAAAGCTTGTTCACACATTACTGAGCATGGCTCTGTACAGTTTGCGCCCCTTCTCCCAGGACATTTCCATACTGTCACACATCCATGCCTCTGCCCATGCCATTTTCCTTGCCTGTATTTCTCCAAACCATTGTAGGGTCAACAAAGAGGAAGGCTGGTGACAGGTGTCGGGGGACTCAGAGTTTTTCTTTCATATTGGTCTCACTTCCATATACACCCTGAAGCTTAGATATTTACCTCATCACCAGATAATGAATACATATAGTCAGGGGTAACTGATAAGATTCAAAGATGATGTTCACTATACCACTTCAAACCAGATCCTCCTCCTAAAGACGACTAGACAAAAAAAAAAAAAATTTGGCAATTCATCAGTTATCTTATGGCCACAGTTTTATTCCATTGCAATGTTTATGCAAAAAGCATTCAAAGTAAACACTAAAATATACCTCAATTTTTGGAAACCTGTTTTGAAATTTCTCCTTTTATTTTCTTCTCTTTATGTATTAGTATCTTTAAAAAAAAATAAAGTCAGGGCTTCTCTAACCCATGGAAAGCTTTGGAATAGCATTTCTACCTTCTTCACATGAAGATTTCAACACCCTTCAACTGAGTCAGCTCAAATACCACCTCCTCTGTGCAGTCTCCCTTACTGTGTGTTATTCTTCCTTTTAGATCCCTCAGCATTTTGAAACTCTTCCCTTTATGACGTTTAACCTTCCATGAATATTCTTTGCATGTCTACATCAGCAACCAGGTTGCTCTCAGTGGGTCAGGATACCACACTCATTCCTGCATTCCCTTGTGGCACCTACCCCAGTGCTGGGAGGAATAGTCAAGCAATATGCTCTGAACTGAATTGAGGATGTGGGTAAAGCACCCAGTAGTTACAAAGGTGGGAGGAATTGGTAAGAAAAAAATATACTTCCAGGGAACAGAGTCCATCCTCAGTGCAACTAGGTACAAATTTTGCATGAATACTATACCTAAATGGACTCTCCTGATAAGAAATAAAAACAGTGAGATAGAACCCTGAAGAAAAATGTAAAGTTATCCAAATGGTATGATTTTTATAGGTCCAAATTCCTCGTCTGAATTATCTGGCCAGATGTGTTTCAGAATCTAGGTTACTTTAGAACTTAGAAAAACAGTGTGGTACATAAACTTACATAATACCTGCACCACTCCGTAATCAATACATGAATGTTTCTGCAGGAAAACATGAATACAAAGTCAAAGAAATAAAGGAAAAAGTAGTCTTGTTCAGATTAGGTCAAGTTTTGCTGCCCAAATCTCCAAAACTTTAAGTTTTTTGGAACTTATAAGAATTGCAGGTGAACCAATGTTAGATTCTAAGAGCTATTTGCCTATATACAAAGGACTCTTGATTATTGCGGGAGATCATCTTTCTTCAGTCCATCTTTATCAAATTTAAATATTTATTGCCAGAATACCTTAAAAATTTTAAACAACATGAGATAAAATTTAAGATAAGCCTATGTTTTGTCAAACACAGAAAAAGATTTTTAATAAGAAGTTTAAAGAGTCCTTTTTATTAAAAAAATAAAGTACATTAACAAAATATCAATATACAGATTAGATCCAAATAAGGATTTCCTATGTAGAATGGGACACTCCTATTCCAAGCAGATAGGAGTTAAACAGGTCTTATAAAGCAGATTCTTGGAATAATTTAATATGTTTTCTCAGGGGGCCAGGTACATTCTCACATACTGCACAGACTTGCCCAGGTCATTGAAGGGGTGCTCTGTGATAATGCATCAGACCAACCACACACACTCTGTCTCTCTCAAATTTGCATATGTCTTCTTATAAACATACATTTAGCAGGATAAAAAAAAATTGAATGTTACAAATGAAGTACTCTCAGCAAACCTATTTTAAAGACACACCATCCTGACAATATTCTCCTTTTCATCCCAATGTTGGCATGGAGCACATCTGCAGGCAAAGGGCATGAGCTACTCCAAGAAGAATACCAGAAACACAGAAATTTTTAAAAATGTCTCAAGTACATTTTGATTTCTCCTAGGCCTAATTCTTCTAGGTCCCACATCTGGGGAGCCAGGCTAATTGGTAGGACTTCTTTGTAAAAGTCTTAATATGTGAAATGTGGCTTTTCAGAGTTCTCAAGGGAATGAATAGTGGTGGCCAGGGTTTTTGAAGTGAATGTAGCAATCGAAGACAGTTCTCTTTATGAAACTCTGCAAATGGGTAAATTAGCTCAGGGTGAAGATGTGGAAAGCCTTTGGCAAGCAACACTTCTGAATATGTAATTTGCATAAAAAAGATATAGTAGTCCCCCTTTATGCACAGGGCATATATTCCAACATCCCAGGTTGGTGCCTGAAACTCTGGATAGTATTGAGCATTTTAATTTAATGCCTTTTTCATCTTAACTGAGTACTTCTGCACTGTGGCTGTAACTTTTACAGTTTGACATGTGACAGCAAAACTGGCTGAATTTCTCTTCACAATTTTACAGATTTGTATTACTGTAGATCTTAACAACTTTAGGATACAATTGTTTTTATTATTAAGTTAAGAACTTTCAGTTCACTTAGAGGAAGCATTTTATAGCTTCTCTTTGGCAAATCTGAATTGCCAATATTGCTAAAAATTACATTTTGGGGTCATTATTAAGCAAAATAAGAGTTACTTAAATACAAGCTCTGTGACACTGTGACAGTTGACCTAACCACCAAGATGGCTAGTAAGTGACTAACAGGCAGGTAGCACATATAGTGTGGAAATGCTGGACAGAGGAATGATCCACATCTTGGTCAGGATGGAGCAAGACAATGGGATTTCATCCCGCCAGTCAGAATTTAAAACTTACAACTTGTTTATGTATGGATTTTTATACTTAATATTTTCAGACCATGATTGACCACGGTTAACTAAAACCATGGAAAGTAAACTATGAGTAAGGGAGGAGTACTGTATATACATCTGTACTTTATCACTCAAGGGTAAGGTCATGGATAACAATCATGGATAACAATTTTCTATCTACTAGTTCTAAGCTCCTTAAGGCTAAAGAATCAGATCTTTGCAGAAGATCAATAAATATTTGCTAACTGGACTTAATTTCACCAGACTTGTGAATTAGAAAACTCAGTGAAGTTCTCTTGGGATGAGAAGCAGGCTAATTTAGGTCCTAAAAGGAAGAATGTGGGGTGGATTTAGATGGGAACATAGATTCTCAGAAGCAAGGCCCTTCTTTGGAAACTTCCTTGTCTGCTAGCTAACTTGGAAACTCTCAGTGCTCAGTCTAGTGTAATCCCATTGGCTGTAGTAGTTAAGGAAGGCCCAAAGCGCCCCACACTGCACAGTCTCAGCTTGGGTGAGGAGCTTGCGGGCTGCCTTGCCTCTGGAAAACTGCATGTGGCCCTTTGCCTTCAGAGGGGTGAAAGCCCAGAGCTGGCCTTTCCAGCCAAATGGAATAATTTTTTAACTAAGATCCAGCCAGGAATACCAGGTATTTTTCTTTCCTAACTTTCAATAGGAGGAAACTTCATCAAGTGAGATGAAATGAAAAATGAAAAAATGGAGTGCAGTTATGGCAGCTGTTGGTGGAGTCTCCAGCCCTGCCACAGATTTGCTCTGGCCTTGAGCCCTCAGTATTGGATCTTGAGTTTGTCCTTCAAATGCGGACACAGGCTTGACTGGCTGAGAAGTTAGGGAGCCCCTCCTAGCTATTGCTCCCTCAGGTGGCTCCAAGGAGAGCAGGGTACAGCCGGGCTCTCCCCAGGACTGCCTGAGCTCTGGGTGGTAATGGTCTGCCTGCAGTTACAATTGTTGATCTTATAACTGAAATATAAAAGGGCTCACAGCTGTCAGGAATGGATTTAACAGGGTGTCTCTGTTCCAATATTGTGAGCTGCTGTGACTTTGTAATTGTGTGGTGTGTTTACAGGCATCGCAAGGAAGGGCAAGGGAAGGAAGCAAATAAAGAAATCCCTTGGAACCGTCTGTAGGGTCTGGGCCCCCAGGGCAGATATGTTGGCTAAGGGTCTGAAACAGTGCTGCTAAAGCAGCAGGGTCTGTGGTTTTGGAGGTGGAGCTATCTATAATTTGCTTTGTGCTTTGATAAGCCAAATTTCGAGGACGGTGTATAAATGTCCTTTGCTACTGTTGTGCATAAATGTTCTCCTCATTCTGTCTTCACCAGAGACTATACTAGGGTTTTGTTTTCCCTTCTATTTCTACAGTGTTTGATATGAATGATCCCAGGTCCTTGGCCTTCTTTTTTTTGTATTTTAAG
Source organism: Urocitellus parryii (assembly GCF_045843805.1). Classification (NCBI taxonomy): domain Eukaryota; kingdom Metazoa; phylum Chordata; class Mammalia; order Rodentia; family Sciuridae; genus Urocitellus; species Urocitellus parryii. Next base: position 227,899,365 of record NC_135531.1, on the reverse strand, counting down.
ACCAGCCTTTGCTCTAACTTTTTCTTCTAGCCCATCTCTATCATTTTGTCTGTATTTAAGTTAAAGGAGGAAGAGCACAATTGGTCTCTCTCTCCACTTTCAAGACCAGTTTGAGCCTGCTCAGCTCATCTCTTTTCATGCTTTCTGAGTTTTATTCATTCCTGTTGTTTACATGGTCCTCTTCTTTCGCTAATTGTGCACAGCATTTTCTTTGCCTCTTGACACTTTCCGTGTTATAATCATAACCTTAGTAGTGACTTAAAAAAACAACAAAAATTTAAGTATGAATTTCTTTTAACTCTGTAATCATTATAACCATTATTTCAGAGAAAGTGAATTTGTTTCAACCTCAGCCATCCTCTTTATTTACACACACTCTTTTATGGCCCAGTTGGTCCATTCTTTAATGTTGAAACTGTAACGTTTAGAGGGGACGATTGGAGAGATACTTCTAGACAGAAGAGGTCAAAGATTGTGTATGCCTCACCTGCTTCATGTCTTTGGAATTATCAATTTATGTCTCTTTCTTTTTTATTCTCTCATCTGAAAGATGAATAAAATAATAGTGTGTCCCCTTGAGCTCCTGTGAGGACAGAACACAATGACATGTTTACAATCCAGAGCAGGATATAGTGCCCAATCAATGTTGGTTGCTACAGTTATCATCAGAATATTAATTCAGAAAGCCCACTCTGGCTATATAGCCTTGTCTTTCCAAATGCATTTTGTCTTAATTGTTAAGCAAAATGCACTTAACTATTACAAGGACACTTGGTTAATGAAGCCCTGAGCTTCACAGAAACACTCCCTCATGAACTGAGGAAAGGTGATTTCAGCTACTTGCTTTCCTATGGCCACAAACAGAGAAGGCAAAGTTCCTCAGCTGCTGTAGTCAGGAGATCCAGTTCTACTGACATCTCTGCTCACTGTGCAACACCTGTCCCTTCCCCTGAATCCCGGTCCAACCTCAACTCAGGGTTCCTTTGAATCTCCCTAGGACAAAGGTCTCTGGCTTGGCTGCCCTTCCTGGAGAGAAGCACAAGCTGGTTCCTCACACCTGGATCTTCTTGAGCCACCTGTGCCTCCACATCCATGTTACCTCACAACACCAACTTCCCCCAGGACCTCACTTTCCTCTCCACCAAAGAACCATAATATTTAAAACTAATTGTCACTGGTTTTTCCATCAGCTCATCAGAAATCTTTGACCAAGTTTGAGCACATAGCAAAATACCCTACAACAGATCCAATTTCAGTTTCATCTGAGAATGGTTTGCTGTGTGCCAGGAACTGGGGAGCCACAGGTGAAGACCCAAGAACCTTACAAATTTACAACTCACTGTAACAGGAAGTGCAAAGACTGCCCAGAGGCAATGTGAAGGCCACCCTAAAGATATGTGGACACTGACACTCTTTAAGAACTTGCCATTTTAAAATTACACTTGGAAGAGGACATTTAACTGGAAACACAGAAATAGGACTGTTCATGCTGCATACAGCTGGTCCTCTGTAACCACAGATTGTGTATCCATGGATTCGACCAAATTCTGATCAAAAATATTTACACAAAATAGTTGTGTCTGTACTGAACATGTACAGATTTTTTTTCTTGCCACTATTCTCTAAACAGTGCATTATAATATCTATTCATATAGCATTTACATTGTACTGGTTATTGCAAAACACATAGAGATGATTTCATGTATGTGGGAAGATGTGGGTAGGTTATATGCTTATACTACACCATTTTATATCAAGACCTTGAGCATCTGTGGATTTTGGTATCTGAGGGGGATCCAAGGATACTGAGGGGTGACTATTTTTTAATATGCCCCAGTGCAGCACCCCAGTGACAACACTGAAAACACTTAGGTGGTGTTTTATATATGCCAGGCCCTGCTTTAAAAGCTTTACATAGCTTAAATATTATTTAAGAAAAATATAATTTCCCATTTTAAAGATGAGGAAACTGAGGCACTTACTGAAGTTCTAACAATTAGCAAGGGGCAAGGCCAGACCTGTGGATGCAGGAAGCCTGGCTCTAGAGTGTCCTAGATTACATGCAGCTTCAATTTCAGCTGTCACAAAGGGGTCCTTCCACATCTTAGGATCTCACAACAGTGTGAAAACATGGGGAAAGGACTGATCTTCAATTCACCATGATGACATTTGGAAGGAGATATATTTGGGCAAGTTGGCTTCAATGCTTATCACCTCAGAGATCACTCCCCAAAACTGATCCAAGGTTCTACTACCCCTTCTAGTGAGAGACAGGATGGCATTCAACCATGAGCAGACCCCCCTCCCACACATACATCTTCCAGTTTTAGAAATCTTTCCTCCTAGGGACTGAACCATCTCTTTTACCTATTCTCCCTTATAACTTCCCCCTCTCAAAATATGCATAAGCCTAGGCTCTGGAAATAAAAGCATCTTAGCTCTTAGAAGGTACAAGAGGTAACATTGTTATTCTTTCTTAACATTCTTGCCAGTTAAGTAAGCAGGTTAATTTCTCAATCAGTCTATATTGTTTCCTGAATATTCTTTAATGGGAAGAGAATTTCATCTTTGCTCTTGCAGTGCCCTTTGGAACATGTCTCCCTAAATAAAGAAACCACATTCGGGCTACATTGCAAATCAAGGATTTCTTTATTGGTTTCCATACTTGAAATGATGCAAGTAATTTGTGGAGCTAGTATAGAAAGGAAGAAAAAAAAAAAAAAGGAGAGAGGGAGCAAGAGAGAGATTGCCAGAAAGCCCTCAGCCACGAGGTGAATGCCTGACCCTGTGATGTTGCCTTGTCTATATAATTTGCTCCATGGCACATCATACAGAATATGCCAACCTTTTTCCGCCTGCTCAAAAAAGGTGATGCTAATTAGATCAGGCAAATAGCTGCTGTTGTTGATTCATTTGAAAATGATTATTCCAAGGCAGTGTGTTATTACCCAGCAAGTCACAGCTTTTCCTATTAATGCTCTGAGGTGGCTGCCAGACTTCAAAGTCGGAGGTGGAATTTGAGGCTAGCAGAGCTTGCTGGGGCAATATTAGAGTCAGGGTCACTACCAGAGCCTTCATCTAAAGACAAGAAAAAAATCTATTTACATTTAGAAATTTAATCCTTTCTTGTGAGTATGGACTCTGCTATTGATTCAGTGCCAATAAATATCAGATGGGACACTTACCATGTGCAAAACATAATGCAAAGAACTTTAGAAAAACAAATAGGATATTGGGCCTCTCTATCAAGGTTCCTGCATTCCAGTGAAAGAGCCAAGATGCAGACTCAAATAAAAATGCAAAATGTTGCAAGTGCTATAATTAAATACACTTAATAAAAAGGCAAGTCTCTACATATTGGTTATTTATTTAGTGTATTAGAAGTATAAATAATGTACTATGGGAATACAAAGGATTTAAAGATTCATGTCGCAGAGGGTAGATGTAGGAAAAAAGATACAGCTTCATGAAGAAAGTTGCATTTGAGCTGTTGACAGACTTCTGATGAAGTTTTGAAAATCAATAACACATAAGCAAAAGCCCCAAACCAAGAACACTGAAGTTTTGTCTGGTGGTCCAATTTGGACGCTGAAAGCGAAAAAGAAGTAATACACATATTTCAAAATGTAATTGGATCATGGAGAGTCTTAAATCTGGCTATAAAGAGTTTGGATCTTCTTTCTACTAAACCAAATACAGAATGATACAGAACATAATTGCTTTTTCAGAAAAGTCTGTACTTTAGAAAAAAAAAAAAAAAAAGAACTCAATTCATATAAAACCAGCCACAGGTAGGCAACTGCTATACCCTGATTGAAGTTAATCTAAAAAATGTGTGAAATTTTTTATTTATCTTTGAAGGTGGTGTTTCCAGAGGCACAGATTCTAGATAAAAATTGGCCCATTATAATCCAATAACATTGAAACAGATTTCATTGCTACCAAATAAAGAACATGTTTTCCCTTTTTGTCTTCTGTTTAAATTCCCCTTCCTCCTTGTGAAACTGTTAATATGCTGAGGTGGAGTGCTCAGCCCACCTCCAAACCTTTAAAATGCAGTTAATTACAAGATAGTCCAATTTAAACTTTACGACATTCTTGATACCAGAATGTATGGCGGTTGTTTCTGTTAATCAGCGGAGGGAAGGCGGGCGGCGTGGTGCCAGCAGGGCGGCCTGGGAAGAGCACAGGCAGCTCTAGTTGGGGCAGCTCCTAACCCCTGGTCTGCCTCCCACTGGCTGGGGGAGAGATCACGTGGCCTTATCCTCAACCAAGACTGTCTCCTGTTTCCTTTCTACCCCAACATTCCAGGAAACCAAAGAAAAGTCTAGAAGCATGGGTAGCTTGAAAACATGTACTGAGTTTTCAAGTATGACTTTGGAAGGTGATACCACGTCATCAATTTTACAAAGTTCAGCTCTTGGGATTACACAAACTGGAGGATGGTTCCTCTCAGGCCCACAAGGAGGCAAGTGACACAGGCTGCCTGAAATAGGAAGTGGCTTCATTTTCAAACAAAAGGAAGGACATATTCTTCTCCTCGTCACTCATCCTACAAATGGCATTGCAGAAACCCCAATGGAATGTGTACTGTACATATCACTTCCCACTTCTGTATCACCCAGTTGTATACTATTGGCATAATTCTCCTCCTGTACCTCCATCTTTTACTTTGGAATGACAAACCTGCAGCCAAAAACACTAGGAGAATATAGGGAGAATATTTTGACTAAAAAGGCAGTAAATAATGTTGTCTTTTAAATTGCTTGCTGTCTTTATAAAATTGAAGTTCACAAGGTCCTATCTAAAGAATCTTATCTAGATGGTAGGTCCCTGCCTTGTTCTATTACATTTCTCAAAAACAAGTAGAAGGTACTTTATTTCTTTTATCTTCCTGGGTTTTGGGGAAATATCATCATGCAACTTCAAAAAAAAAAAAAAACAAGTATTTTATTGCCCAGAAATTAACTTATTGCTTTAGGATTTCAGGAAACAAAGTCCACTTCCTTCACAATAGAAGTTTGTATTATAAGAAACCTATAAGAAGGGAAATACACAATTCAAAATATAGGTGTCTCGGTCAGTGCCTTGTGAAGTGAATATAATTAAATATTGTAAAAAAAATAGTGATTTTTTTCTATTGCATCTTTTATGATCTCTTAGTTCAGATGGCATATCCTCCTGCTACAGTTTGGATATGTGATGTCCCCCCAAAGCTCATGGGCAGACAACGCAGGAATGTTCAGAGTGAAATGGTTAGATTATGAAAGTTGCAACCTAGATTAATCCACTGATGTGGATTAACCAGGTAGTAGCTCTAGGTAGGTAGGGTGTGCCTGGAGGAGGTAGGTCCCTGTGGGTATGTCTTTGGGATGTTTATTTTGTGCCTGATGAACAGAGCTCTCAGTGCTTCCTGATTGTCCAGTTCTAGCTATTTTCTCTGCCACACCCTTCTGCCCTGAGTTCTGCCTCACCTTGGGACCCAGAGGTATGGAGTCAACTATGGACTCAGCCTCTGAAACCGTGAATCAAAATACACTTTTCCCCTCTGCATTGTTCTTGTCAGGTCCTTTGGTCACAGTGATGAAAAAGCTGACTGAAACACCTCCTAACTGAGAGGAGAACAGGATTCAGAGAGGGGAAAACAAGAAAAAAGAAAAAAAAAATCAATATCTGACATTCAATATAGGACTTTATAGCAAGATAACAATCATATGAGCCAAGTCATTACCTTGGGAGAGGGTTTTCCACATTCCTTTATTTCTGTCTTTAACATAAGCAGAACTAAAGCTGGAGAGTGCAGGTCACTAAAGTCCCCCTGTCATGCAAAGAAAATATTCTTTCTGCTATGGCAGCCAGGCATGAGGCTGTCTGACCTAGAGGAGGATATAACATAGGAGGAATAAAAGAGAAACTGCTTTTATAAAATAAACTATGTTTTCCTTTCCTTTTCTTTTCTTTTTTGGCCTGGTGAGTTGAGCAAGGAGGAGGGACACGAGGGCAGAAGGTGAGGAGATGAAAGGTATTGAAGAGGGAGGTTACACCAAGGGCAGACAAGTCTCCTGCCCTGCCCCCCCAGGAGAAGGCTCTCCCAGCCTCCCACTCCAACGTGGGGTGGCCACATCAGGGGAGAAGTGGCAGCTTGGCAGAGTTGTTTAACAAGAAGGGGCCTGAGCTCAGCTCTTGCAGGGACTTGGTGACTCCTCAGAGCACAGAAGGTACCCAGATGTGAGCCTGTGCCTCATAGGAACATAGCAGGTTCCTGTTGAACCATAGCAGGTTGGTGACTCTGCAGAAAGGCCTCCCTTAACAGAAGCTACCGTCTTTGTTGCCTAGGGTAGTAGGATTAGGATGAGAGTAGCTGGATAAAATACAAGACATCCAGTTAAATCTGAATTTCAGATAAAATAAAATCATATTACATAAAATATTTTTAAATATGTTTTTAGTTGTAGACAGACACAACACCTTTATTTAATTTATTTGTTTTTTTGTGGTCCTGAGGATCAAACCCAGTGCCTCACATGTGCTAGAGGAGCTCTCTACAGATTGAGCTACAAAACCAGCCCACATGAAATATTTAAACTAAATAATTATTCACTGTTTATCTGAAATTCAGATTGAAGTATGTATCCTATATTTTTATTTGCTAAATCTGACAACCCCACCTGGGCTTGACCAAGAGCTGCTATAAAATTTTAGAAGCCCTGATAAAAACTAGAACCGAGGCAGGGTCAGCAGTCAGGGCCCCACCATGCTTACATCAACTGGGGAATATGACCACATAAGTACATGAGCTCACCTACAAATGCCAAGACAATGATCTTTGACCAGGCAGAAATGAATGAGCTCAGAAAGGCCAAACCAATGGATAGTGTGGGGATGCCACTTGGATCTGAGACTGTCTCCCCCAATGTCCCGAGATCACAATGTACCCCATACATCTAGAAGCTGTCTCAGGCAGAGAAGCAAAGGCATAGAGGCATCAGTAAGTGTCTTCAGTCTGTTTGTGCTACTAAAATAAAATACTGGAGCTGGGATTTATAAAGAATATAAATTCATTTTGTTTTCACAGTTCTGGAGGCTGGAAGTCCAAGATCAAGGCACTGATAGGTTCATTGTCTGGTGAGGCTCTGGTCTCTGTTCCCAGTGTGACACCCTGTTGCTGTGTCCTCTTGAGGAGACAAATGCTGTGTCCTCATATGGTGAAAGGGACAGAAGGACAAAAAAGGAACCTCACTGGTTCCCTCTAGCACTTTTATAAAGTTGCTGATTCCATTCATGAGAGCTCCATCACCATGACATAGTTACTTCCTAAAAGCCCCACTACTACCACATTGGAGTTCAAGTTCCAACATGAATTTTTGAAGGGACACATATATTCAAACCATAGCAAAGAGACAGAACAACTTATTTGCAAATGATTGTAGCAGCCTAAGCTTTAAAGTGGAATGAGCTAAAAAAGATTGTGTGTGTGTGTGTGTGTGTGTGTGTGTATTTCCCTGATGCTTTGAGCAGGTGTTCATGGAGAAAAGGAATCACTTGTAACGCCAAATTTTAAAAGTGCATTTTCTCTGCACATCTGAGTAGCAATGTGAGCCAAGCTGGGATCCCCCATTTCATGCATAATTACAATGACTTTTCCAAAAAAAAAATAAGGGAAGAGAATGAGAGGTCAACAATGAAGTCCCACCCTCACTTCACTCTTATAAGTCCTCAATGCCAAGAGTTCCTTAGATCCATGGCTCTGATTCTGTGGCTGTCAGTGGTATGGTTCTTCTCCAGCTATAGCAACCTAAACCTTAGCAAATAGGCACAATGTGACTCCAGGAAACCCCACATTTGGCATGTGTCCCAAGTATAGACCAGACAGGTTCCCTGCAGCTCCCCAGTGCTACAAGCACTGGAAGGTCCCCCCCAGCATGCCAAATGCTGCTCCCCACCAGCACACAGTGTGAGCAGCCTGCCACCCCCATGCCTTGGAGAGCATCCAAGTCTCCATTCCTTCCTCCCAAATAATGAGAACACAATTAGCATAAGCTGGAACAGATTAACATAGAGCTGTGGAAAGGGCTAAATATACATTCTTTAGAAACAGCCACAGACATTTGGAGTATTTTAAACTCTGAAAGTTCAAGGTTCTCCCTCAGGTAACAAGAGCTCAACATTTAAAGGCCTCAAGACCTGTCTGCCCAGTGTCTACCTGACACAAGAGTCTTCTGCATAACTTCAGGCCAGCTAGTCACTCAGGCCCAGTAGTGGGGCTCCCACTACTCCCAAGGGACAATTGCCATCTTTCCTTGCCATGACCATCAGGGACAGATAAAGTGGGAAATGAGGGCTTAGTAGAACAAGCTTAAGATGTTCTGATTATTGTAATTTCTACCTTCCCAGCATTCTGTGTGACCCAGGTTATCTTTCAAGGTCCAAGTTATGTGCTGGTTTTCATAATCGGGGAACACTTATTGAAGACAAGACATATAAAAATCGAACCAGAGTTAGGTTAGATGTATAGGTTAGAAAATGTCGGGGACCCATGGATACTGTTCACTACAGAGTTTATGGAAGCCAGGTCTCAGCTGAGGTGACCCTGTACATTAAAATGTAATGAAATCCTCTCTAGTGTTCCATCCCACATTCCTGTGGAAATTCAAGGTCTTTCCCCTCATTTCTGAAAACTCCCAGGAGCTTATGCTCTTGTGGTTACTTCTGGCTTCTCTTGACTCACTTCTTGCCTTTTGGGCTCCACTCTTCTCTCTGCTTCCCTTCCTGTTCCCTCAGGTCCAGGGGATCCACCCCTTTTCCTTCCCATTGAGCTCCTCAAACAAGTGATTCCTAAAACTTTGGGGAGATGAGCTATGCAGGCACCTTAAAACTGAATATTAAACACTCTTTAAAATCTCCTGTTGCTCTGCTGCGGAAAACTTCTCCACAACCACTTTCCTGAGTGGGCTGCCACCGCGCCAGGGCTCCAGTGTCTGGCTTGCCCCCACCCTCCCTTTTCCTTTTCTCTCTGCCCTTTTTTTTCCCTCAGATGCCTCTTGATTTCTGAGTCAAACAGTATAGTCGTCAATGTCGCTGAATTCTTCTAAGCCCTGCTTTCAAATATTATTTAGAGATTTATTTAGAGATTATTCCCTGCCTACATCCTGGGAACAAATCTTTACTCCACACACTTCAGATAGAGCCCTAATAACCAGAATATACAAAGAACTCAAAAAATTAGACAATAAGATAACAAATAACCCAATCAATAAATGGGCCAAGGACCTGAACAGACACTTCTCAGAGGAGGACATACAATCAATCAACACGTACATGAAAAAATGCTCACCATCGCTAGCAGTCAGAGAAATGCAAATCAAAACCACCCTAAGATACCATCTCACTCCAGTAAGACTGGCAGCCATTAGGAAGTCAAACAACAATAAGTGCTGGAGAGAATGCGGGGAAAAGGGCACTCTTGTTCATTGCTGGTGGGACTGCAAATTGGTGCAGCCAATCTGGAAAGCAGTATGGAGATTTCTCGGAAAGCTGGGAATGGAACCACCATTTGACCCAGCTATTCCCCTTCTCGGTCTATTCTCTAAAGCCCTAACAAGAGCATGCTACAGGGACACTGCTACATCGATGTTCATAGCAGCTCAATTCACGATAGCAAGACTGTGGAACCAGCCTAGATGCCCTTCAATAGATGAATGGATAAAAAAAATGTGGCATTTATATACTATGGAGTATTATTCTGCATTAAAAAATGACAAAATCATAGAATTTGGAGGGAAATGGATGGCATTAGAGCAGATTATGCTAAGTGAAGCTAGTCAATCTTTAAAAAACAAATACCAAATGACTCCTTTGATATAAGGGGAGTAAACAAGGACAGGGTAGGGACGAAGAGCTTGAGAAGAAGATTTACATTAAACAGGGATGAGAGGTGGGAGGGAAAGGGAGTGAGAAGGGAAATTGCATGGAAATGGAAGGCGATCCTCAGGGTTATACAAAATGTCATATAAGAGGAAAGGAGGGGTAAGACAAGTTAATACAAATGGAAGAAATGATTTACAGTAGAAGGGGTAGAGAGAGAAAAGGGGAGGGGAGGGGAGGGGAGGGGAGGGGGGATAGTAGAGAATAGGACAGACAGCAGAATACATCAGACACTAGAAAGGCAATATGTCAATCAATGGAAGGGTAACTGATGTGATACAGCAATCTGTATACGGGGTAAAAGCGGGAGTTCATAATCCACTTGAATCAAACCGTGTAATATGATGTATTAAGAACTATGTAATGTTATGAACGACCAATAAAAAATAAAAAAAAAAACAAAAAAAAAAACAAAAAAAAAAATAGAGATTATTCCCTAAAAAAAAAATCCATCCTAAGAGAAACTCTGGTGCCAACAGTGTGTGTGTGTGTGTGTGTGTGTGTGTGTGTTTGTGTATGGAGAGAACATGAGAACACAACTTAAATTGTGGGAGCAGAAAAAAAAAATGGCCTGAAGCCTTCCAGTTGGAGCTATAAGGAGAGCCCCTTGGCTGAATTTCCAGGACGTCCTTTCTGTAAATGGGTTCTGTGTCCCTGCCCGCTCTTCAGGTTCAACATACTTGTGAATGTACACCAGAGACCTAGGGATGGGGACAATGGCAATCTTCACTGTAGATACTTGCTGGTGGCAGTGGGAATAGGAGATAAGCAAGTATCTAAGGTTCAGATTCTAAAAGGTCACACTCATGAACCACAGATGGCAGATGAAGCAGATCCAATCAGAGTTTGTGGAAGTGGACAGGAGGACAGCAGGACAGGAACAGTCCTCCTCAGGCCTTGTTGTCCCAGGGTGCATCCATTTCTCAGGGAGCATAGAAAGAGGAGGCACGACTTAGGAGGCTGGCAAAGCAACCTGAGCTTCAAAACAACACCTGCCTGGCTGAAATCTGCGCAGTCTTGTCTGTGCCTTGGGTTTGTGCTTGTACCCAGGTGTTTGTGTTCTTCTAGGGAAACAATAGGCTCATTAGAGCACAAGTGAAGAACTTACTTAATAGGTTCGTAAGTCACCCCGTTCCTACAAGACAACAGCTAGGCGGGCTGCAGATGAGTGAGAATCACTGATGAAGCTTTAAATTGATACACTCACTGAAGCGTGAGCTATCAATACTGACCTTGTTTGCGGCTTCCCGAGCAGGCAAGTGGCGTTCTCTGGAACCTTTGAGCAACAATCCATGCATTTAAGCTGATTTCAAAGAACTGCATTTAGTTTAACCAAATAGCTCCATTAAATTGTTTCTGGGTTTCTGAGGATTAAACTCTTATTAGAATAGTGGTTTAAAACTTTTCATTTAGTTATCCAGTCTTCTAAAAGTCCAGTTTGGGCAGAAGACTTCTAAGTATTCCTTTCTAGAATGAAAACATAGATAAGGCTTGAGGAGACTGCACCAGAGTAAACCTAAAGCGCTCTATGGTAGCATTAATTTACTGCTTACCAGGTCCTCTGATATGCAGTTTAACAAGCATCATTTTGTTAAATCCTCACCCATGACCTTGGGAGATATAGCTAAGGAAATGAAGGTTTAAAGAAGTAAAGTGAATTACCCAATATCTTAGAGTTAAATTAAGATTCAAATCCTAGGCCTGTGTCCTAAGCCACTACCCTATATGGGCTTCAGTGTGATTCTGGAAATCCATAAACCCATGATTTTTTCTTAATTAAGGATATAGCAGAAGAAATAAAATTGCACATAAGTATGTTTCTCTTGTTTGCCTGTCAGAAAAATGGTATTTCATTTACCCAAGGTGCTCAGCTGTATCTAAATACCCAAATCCAAAATCCAGCCCCTTAGCTACCTTTCTAACCCACATTCCCTCCTGCCCTGCTGCAGGTGGGCTCTTATTTTCTCCTTCCAGCCCAATCTTCACACTGAGGCCTTAGGACTCCACTTCTTAACACCACCCCAGGCTCTAGTGTGTCTGCATCAAACCTGGACACCTTAGCACAATGCCAGAGCCTGTCCTGATCCAATCTGCCTCCACTTTCATAGACTCATTTTTTGCCTCTTATGTGTCCACTTCAATTGGTCATCTTATTCTTTATTGTTCCCAAACTTGGGTTCTAGAAACTTATATCTTATATCTACCAGCATTATGTAGAAGCTCTGCTTATGGTGGGACAGAATTTTGTGTTTCCTGAGAGAAGCAGAAATCATAGTTTGGGAAGTGGAAGAGAATTTGGTGATGATCTGTTGAATATTTTTCTTATTTTTCAATTAAATATAAAAGTAAAAGTTAGGAAATGCCCTGCCTAAAATCACATTGCTGGCTACTGTGTTAGGTGTATGGTGACCTACCTATTCATGCAAAATCTCTCTACAAGTTTCTGCACTTAGATGATACTGCCACTTACTAAATTTATAAATCAATCTGCCTTTTATTTTAAGCCTCAAATTTCCCAATTTAATTGTATTGCCATCTAGCTAGTACCTTTAAGAGGTGTAGTAATTACCACATTCAGAAGGATTTCATACATTAAAAAAGAATTCTTGGAGACTTTCTAACCCAAATGTTTCCTGGCTAATTTTTCATTCTCTAATTTACCAAATGTTTACTGATACTATGATACTATCATGTACTAAATATTCTGCAAAACAAACATTGTTAGAATAAAGATGAGAACATTTTTTTCCTGCCAGGAGTTTCCTAATATGAGTAAAAATGTATGCAAAATTCTTATTCAATACAAAGTACAGACGTACACTGCTCTGTGGAAGCATAGGGAAGAGAACAAATTCAAGGACAGTTTGCAGGAAAGACAGACCTTGGTGCTAGCCTAAAGACTCTCAGTGTTTGGGTAGGTACTAAGCTGAGTTGAGCACACATAGCCTACTGCTCTGAGGAGGAGGCTCCTAGAACTCCAAAAATAACAATGGTCAGCCAGGCATAATGGCACATGACTATATTTCCAGCTACCCAGGAGGCTGAGGCAGGAGATTCACAAATTCCAGGCCAGCATCAGCAATTTAGTGAGACCTTGTCTCAAAATAAGAATAAGGACTGGAGATACAGCTCTACAGCACCCCTGGGTTCAATCTCCATTACTTCAGTGATAAAAATAATAATGGCTAACACTAGCTCAGTACTGACAACGTTCAAGGCACTCTTCAAAATACTTTTCATGTAAGAACTCACATAGTCCACAAAACAATCCCATTTTACAGGTAAGAAAACTGAGATGCAAAGAAAAACTAGGCCACTTGCCTACAGTCATACAGCTAGCAAGTGGTAGAACTGGATGGGATCCAGGCAGTTCAGTTCCTAAGTTCATGAACTCAACCACTTTGCAGAGAATATGTTTCAAAATGTAATGTTAAATCAGTACTCAGATGGTAGAAGACCATTTTATTCTGAGCTTCTGTGAGATGTAACATATGTACCTTGAGTTGGATCATTGAGCCTCTTAACTCTTTCAGTGATAAACCAGGAAGAATAAGTCTTTGTGGGTCTAGATCAGAGGTCTGCAAACATTTTCTGCAAAAGGTCAGATAGTAAAATTTCAGGTATTATAGGCCATGAAGTCTCTGTCACAACTACTCATCTCTGATGTTGTAGCAGAAAAACATCAATGATCAATATGTAAACAGAGAGGAGTGACTGTTTCAATAAAGCTCCATTTCCAGAGGCTAAGATTTTATATTATTGTCACCTGATATGAAATATTCTTCTTTTGATTTTTTTTTCAACCATTTAAAAAGGTGAAACACTTTCTTAGCTCACAGGACATAGAAAAAGTGTAGCAATCTCATTGGCCTGTGGCCACAGTTTGCCAACTCTTGGTTTAGAGTCCAGAGCACAACTTCTCTTCTTTAAGAAAACAACAGGAACTGGCCCAGTGCTCTACACCCAGTGGGTACTCAATAAATGTTAACCAACACTACAGGGTGCCTCATAGGTGTGTGGCAGAGGGAACACCTGTCCTGGAAAGAGTATGCAACTAGGGATTAGCAGACCAATCTCCAGTCCCAGATCATTATTTACTAACAGTAACCTTGAGACAGTCATTAATCTCCAACTGGGTTTAGGTTTCCTGCTCATTTGTCATTGCCAATGACAGGCCATGGTAACCTTACAATAGCTGCATTTACTTATTTTCTGTTTTCAAGCTTAGCACTTTGCATATATTAACTTAATTCTTAGGATAGCCCTGTGAGATAAGGCTATCCTAAGGTACTAATCACATCCCAATTTTATAGACAAAGAACAGAGAAACTAAGAAACATGCTCAAGGTCACCCAACAGACAAGTGGAAAGGCCAGAACTTGAACCCATTCTGGCTTCAGAATCACTCTTAACCCCCAGGCTCTACTGCCTTCTTTTAAATGAATGAGAAAGGTCCTCTTTCTAAACAAAGAAATGTTCGCGCACACACACCCTTGGATGGGGCTTATGGATATTAGCAATGAAGTTCTGAGAAACATAAGCTAAAAAATAAAATATGTAAATGATCCTATTATTCCTTCTTGGCATTTATTGAGCATTTACTCAATATCAGATCAGATATTTCTGTCTTATGTCATTTAATCTTCTAACAATAATTTCATGAGGTAAATACTATTATCCCTTTCATAGATGGAAAAATTGAGGCTTAGACAAAATTGCTTATACAGAGTCCCAGACTGGTAAACAGCAGAGGGGGCATTTGGACACAAGCCACCTGATCTCAGAGCCCAAACATTGCCAAATATTGGCACTCTTTCAGCTACACATGTGTGTGCTGTTAGCCATCTATTCAGCTGTTACAGGTTAAATACAGTGTTGACAGCTGGCCTGAGAACCTAAACACCATTTAAAACTTTGCTTTCATGGGAAAATGCATTGTGAATTTGAAACAACTGATTCACAAGCAGATTTTGGAAAACAACCAGTTGGTAAATTGGGGCTGCATTGTACCTAGGCACAGTTCATGCTAGGTTCGTGCTTTTTTGATTTGTGTGCTCATGGGAATCTCTCTTTCCTATATATGAATGTTAGGTGCTTTTGCCTTTGGGATAAACTTATCTCATTCCTCTTCCCTCCCTAAAATGCCTACTCATTCATTGCTCTGCCCATGAGGGATAGCCAGTGACCCGCTGGGTAACTCCTGACCATTAGGGAAGTAGGCTTTGTTATCACAGCTCTCATCAGATACTCTAAATTTTGTCTCAAAACATACGGGAGGAAAGAGAATGATCTATGATCATGTCTATAGGCACACATGGCACCGTTATTGAGTTAAATTGAACTGAAAGGCTATTGATCAAGGTCAATTTGAGGGCCACCGAGAAGCATAAAGAGGCTGCAGAGTAGCTCTTGTAATTTCAGAAGCGGACTCCTTGACAGGACCTCTGTGTGAACTGTGCAGACGTTGGGTAGATTACCTGGTAGTAACAACAGTCCTTATTAAGCTTGTCTTGTTCCTTTGCTTTTAAGGCATGTGCTATATTTATTAGCAATGCTTATGAAGGAGTGTCCTTAACATTGGATTAGCAATACCTTTCCCTGGAGTATTTTCTGTGTCTAGAGCTGAAGAGAGCGGTGAAAATGAGTTCAAAACAGAGATCTGGGCCTGGCATACAGTGTGACCTTGCACAAGTCACTTTATCACCATGTTTCTATTTCCACCTCTGCAAAAATAACAGGGCTAATACGTGCCCTCTTTCTAACTCTCTAAGATAAATCAATGTCTGAAAAGTTCCTTGAGCTTTTGTCTATGAAGGCAAGCCTTCCTTACCATCATTAATTAGCATTTATTAATAGAAAAAGAAGTACAGGTAACCCGAAGGTGATCCAAAATAGTGATGAACAAACCTGTCTTCTTATATTAGCAACTGTCACAGAGCAGACAGAGGAAATGAACAGTTTCTCTGCTTATGCTGCAGGGTTTTCCTTCTTACAAACTGTCTCATGTGAAATTCAGTTATTAAAAATAGAAAAAGAAAAAGAAAAAAAATCTTGGGTACCAAGTCTCATTTGCTTGGAAATTTCTTAGCATATGATACCGTTTTCTGAAAAAAATGTGCAGAAGGAAAATCTCACCTCTTTCTTCCTAATTTAACAACTGCTGGGTGTACATGAACCTATAATAGGTAGGGGAACACCCATTGACCGCCATTATAGCCAGGGTTTAAATAGGAAGACTCATTAATTTTTTTTTAAATGCATTATCTCCTTTCTCCTTCATTGGACTATTTTGGCTGAAATAATTTGACAGCAGCCTTTGGTCTTGTCTGAGAGGTCTTGCTGGCTCTCTCTGTGCACCTGTGTCTGTCCGTACAGTAAACCTGACTGTAGGACTCTTGTCACAAATGAACTGTCAGATCATTACTACGGTTGATGCAGTATAATCTGTCTTGAAATTAAAATCAGTCCAGCCAGGCTGGGCACTCACTTGCCACAGAGGCTAATTCACTCCTTGAATATGCATTCATGGAGATGTGCCTCGATTTGGAATCCAGGGGGAGTACACGTTAAGAGCAGATTTTCTGAATTAGCATTGCGAGAGGAAAGGGTCCTTCATTTAGACGGCTGCAGATGCCTCTCCCTCTTGTTCATTACAATTGCATTTCATCAGCTTTATGATGTCCACATGTCAATTGAGTGTGAGGATTTTGCACACAAAAGAGCCTCAGGGAAAACGACTCCACTAGCTAATCAGCTGATTATCATACCTCAAATGGGCTGCAGTACTTGCTGCTCCCAACCTGTATGGGCGAGAGCAGAATTGAAGATTAAGACTGCAAAGAAAGAGGGCTCTGCAGCCAGTTTAGGGAAATTAAAGGGGAATTTGTCAGCGAGAAGAAAGGACTCCAAGAGCCAAAGTGAAAGCCTTTGAAATAGATGGACATTTGAAATGAAATGACTAATGTCTTTCTTTAAAAAGGGGGTTGGTGGCGAAAGGGTGAAAGGTTAATTAACTATATGATCCTCCCGTTTATGCCCAGCTGTGTAAAGCTCTGTCCTTCTCTGCCCTGGATTTTAAAACCTAGATTCAAGAACCTAGCCCAGTATCAAAAAAAGAGCATCTTAGAGTAATTGAATTAGTTTCTGATGAGAACAGGACTCAACACTGCCCCTGGGCACCTCCTTACAGATTTTCTTGGATTGTTTGGGAATTAATCGATTAATAACAAGGAAATAGTGATGATAAGAAAAACATGACTCCATAAAGACTGCTAGCTTGAGGGACTGTTTATGAAAGCCATTAATTGAGATTTTGTCATCTGAGGTCTATTTTTATATCCTTAGAGGAGACGAAATTAATGGGTGGTCTTTTTTCCCTTTATGTCTGAAATTTACGAAAGTTTTCTCCCAGCTCCCTAGGGTCTTCCTTGAGTCTATCTAAAATGCAGTTAAAGCCGAGGCTGTCTTTTGCTTCACAGCGCGTCTGCCTTATGCTTTCATCAGAGGAGTCTAACTCACACAGATGCACTATTTAACAATGCCATCCCCTGCTTTCATCAGAAGGGGGAAGGTTGCAGAGCCGAGCCCTGCAGAATAAGGGGGGCAGGTCCCCTGTGATCGGCGAAAGCTGAACATCGGTGCCAGTTTCCATCTGTCATGATAGCCTATCTCCGAACCTTCAATCTGTCAAAAGCTCGCTGCCTGGCTGAAGGCTCCAGGAGATTTGGTGCACTAAACACATTTGACAACAGCATTATCACTGCAAGGAGCCAGCAAAATGCCATCAATGTGTTAATTGTAACTGGCTATGTAAAGTGTCACTTCCCATATCATTTAACACCAGCTTCGCCTCTTTTGCAGTTCCTAATTTTCTACAGTTTATAAACATAAGGAATGCTCTTGTAACAACAATGTGATCTTCTTAGCAGAGGTTTAATTTTGCTTGGATGCACTGCACCCAAGCTTCTATCAGGGAGACAGTGACACGGTGGGGCTGGGGAGAGGGAGGGGGAAGAGAAAATAAAAGGAAGCTTGGGGGAGAGGAGCCAGCGGGGAGATGGGAGAGGCCAGCAGGAGTCAGAGCGTTCCTCTCTACCGGCAGCAGCGGCTATGATATTTTTTAGATGCATGGAATGGTGGTGCTTTTTAAAAGGGTGTGTTCTTGCTAATGGGTAAATAGTTCCTTTTCTCTGGCAAAGAATGAAAAATCCAGATCCAGGCTGTCTGCAGGCAGGGAGTTTTCTCCCATCATAATATGAACAGTTTTGTAATGGTAAACAGGAGAGCAGCACATAAATAAATGAAAAATCCCCCTTGAAGATCTGAATGGGTTTTTAGCACCCAAGTACCTAATATTCAATTTCTAGTACAACCAGGGCCAGGTGTTAAATTTCTCTAGTTACTGTCACTAATGCAAATTAGATTCTTTTTCTGCTCGTAAAAAATCAAATCCACATTAGAAATTAGCTATAAAATGTAATGACTTAAATGCTATAGTGTTTTACAAATCTCCCTGCATTTCTATGGTAGATAATGCTGTAAAACTGAGAGAAGATAATAAAATATGGTAGGAAGTTGAGTTATTTAAAGGTCTTTTGTGACTGCTTACTTAAAAATGTGATGTATTCCTTTGCTCTTCTCTCTCCCTGTCCCCATTCAATGTGGGAAATGAGTACATTTATGATTCTATTTTTTCACAAGCTTAGAAGTAATCAAAATCCATTTTTAAATGATGCTGCAAGAGTAGGAAAAGATCATTTGCATTATTGAAAAAAAATACCACCCAATGAAGTTTACAGTGCCTTTGCAACTTTTGATCATCTGATTGTAACTATCCTGAGGAAAGTTTGGAGTGGTTAAATAAGGATCTTAATTAGAATTTTTATATTCTTTATTAACAGTATCACCAAATTCACCTAGGGGGTTGTCTCATGGTTGGCACTTACTACCCAACCCCCATCCCTGCACAAGAATATCCAAAAGCAAAAGAGAAACTGCCCTTTAAAATGGAACATTTTTTTAAAATCCTACAATACATAGCAGAGCAAAACTAAACTGGGAAGAGCATAAAAGTCACATATTTATCAAAATTTAAAGCCTCAGTAGCATTCCAATCTCTCAGCTGTGGAATGCATATTTCTTGCCACCTCTGCCAAGTACCCAATTTAAGTCTTTAAATTAAAATCATAATGAAACTTTAGGCCCCAGATGAATCAGAACTTTCTTACAAAGCAAACAAAGTTAGAATTAAGATTAACATTTCTGGGCTTAGCTGGAAAGAAAAAAAACAAAAAACAAAAAACCTAAAGCACAGGTTTATCTGTGAATGCTTAATAAGACTACAACGATTTTTTAGCGCATCTATGTGCCCAGAATGACCGTGTTACATGAATATTTTCATTTATCTTTTTCAATGGGAATTCAGAAAGTGTAAGTGACTCACCAAGGCCACACAGCATGTCTGACTCCTGACCCATGTTTCACTGTCAGTTCCTGATATCTCCTAGAGGTGGCTTGGAGATGTCTGCAGAGACCACCAACCAAGAGAGGGTGCTCTCCAGCCTCTAGCTCAGGGCCAGCCATGCCTTCCTCTCCCTGCCCCGGGACCCTGCACTATGGCACGGGCTTCTGGTTGTGGTTTCTGAGCCTAGGACCTTTCATGCCAGCTGGGAGAGCTCCAGGCAGGGCCATGTCACAACCCTCTTTGACTTCCTTAGCACAGTTGTGTCTGATCTACCTGGGATGCTGACCCTCCGATGAGTGCCTATTGTCAGAACAGAGAGAAACAGGAAAATAGTCAATCACATCAATCACATGTAGGCAGCCTCTTTCCCTTATGGAACTTCTTTGAAGACTCACCTTCTCCTGCCTTGGAGCCCTGACTGTACTATATTCATTCTAAGTAGCTTCTTGCTCTTTTCTGTGACATCTCCAGTGGTCTTCCCTCAGCAACATCTGTTGGCCATGGCAGGTCTTGATCAGACACCTTGACCAAGGCCCAACAGAAAGCTCTCTTCTGTCAGCTGCCTTTGTTCCTAGGATTATTGTCTCTTTGCCTTTGCATGGATCCACAAAGACTCTCTGAATTTGGCATCTTTTCCTTGGCAAGTGCCACCTCCCTACAACCCCTTTCCTCTTTGCTTTAGCTTTTGTGCTTTTCTCCACATTCCTCATGCAAATTGGCTCTCAGAGAAGGGAAATTTCATTCACGAAGAAAATACAGGTGACAGGGCCTACTCTGTTCTACCATCCTGAGTATGCCAAAAGGAGTTTGGGCTTTGTTTTATTAGGGATGCGGAGGCCCTTGTCGGCCTTGACAAGATGTGCTCTGCCCTCTCTCCTCTTATATTTGGCTCCATTAGTAACAACATACTTAAAAGATCTGTACTGAATTAAACTATTCTATCTTGGACCTGTGAACACGACCTTACTTGAAAATGGGATCTTTGCAGATGTAATCAAGTTGAGGTCATACTAGATTAGAATTTCACCCAGCATATATTAATTGAGCTACTATGTTCTGGAACCATGCTCTATGAAAGAGTTTCAATCCCAGGAACAAAACAGGACCAACCTCATTGAGAATATAATCTAGTGGGTCTTGCTTTCTTTAAGTAGTGGCTGGTTGCCCTTCATTTCGGAAATCCAGCACACTCGCAACTGTTTGACTAATGATTTCAAAATATAACAAAATTATTTCAGAAGAAACATAAAAATTAGGAAGTGTAGTTTAATAGAAATGAGTTTGGGTTTTGACATACTCTAACTTCAATATCTACTTCCTTCTGTATTTATTAGACAATCTTGGGCAAATTACTTAATATTTTTATGCTTCAGTTTCATTCTCTTGAAAATGGAGATGATGACAAATATATCTGCCTCATAGAGGTTTGGTGAAGATTAAATTATGTATCATACGTAAAGTGCTTAGAGCTTTTTAGCATATATACCCTGAACAATTAGCATATGTGTTCTCAATAATTGCCAGCTAGTATTTTAAAATTTTTAAAAATATGTTATATAATAAGGGCTCAATACAGATTATTATTGTTACTAATGATAAAAACACTGTGTTTTTGCTAAGGCTATTGGAATCAGGTTTGAAATCTGTATCTATTTAAAAAAAAAAAAAAACTTACTAGCCACTGTGTGCCCTTGACCAAGTTACTTAACCTTTCAGAACCCCAGTTTCATAGGGGGTTGCAAAGATGAAAGGAAGCAAATAAAGAGTGCTCAGTCAACACCCACACTATTTTACCCCAACTCTGCAAACCCATTCCACAATTTGTGTAGGTCATGCTTTTTTAAATTACCATATCAAGATTCAGCACAAAAACATACTAAAAGTTTCAGAGCAGCATTTTAGAAAATAACTGATGTTTATTTCCAATACATTTTCCTAAAAATGCTAAGGAAGGCTTAAAGGCCTGAAACAAAGGCAAACTTAGGCATCTAATGTGCGTGTTTTCTCTACATTAAAATGATATACTATGTAGACCCCCTATTTGCTTGACTTCATTCTTCAGCTTTCGGGGGTAAGAAAGTTGCACTGGATTTTTTTTATTATTATTATAATGAGGATGTTGTGATATAATGTCAGTATGGTGAATTCTTTCCTTTACTCCATGTAAGTCTTGCCAATAGCTTGGCTCTCACCATCTTGTCTCTTCCTCCTTCTCAAATCTAGAGAGGGGCTGTTAGTGACACTCTTCCCCTTTCAAGCACTCCCCCAATTTCTGATTGCTGCTTTCTCATATAGAAAAGTTTTTGCTTTGTTGAAGTTAATAATAATAGTGCATGGGTAAGCTGGAGGGAGAGGAGGGCTGATATTAAGATATTTTTAAGTCTAGCCTTGTTGGAAAAGCACTGCCATCCTGGGGAAAAAAAAATGTGTATGAGTTTTTGCTACATAACAAGCTATCCCAAAGCTTAACTAGCAATTGCATAGGCCAGCAACAGAGACCTGGCTCAACCCAGCTGGCCTTTTGCTGGGCACACTTGGATTTCCTAGAACAACTGCAGTCAGAAGGCAGGTCACCTGGGGACTGGTCAGTCTAGGCTGACCTCACTCACCCAGATGCATCTGATTGCATCATATTTGTCATTGTACCTTGATCAAACCAAGTCACATGGTCTAACTACCTGCAGAGGACCACCCAAATCTATGGATAAAGAAAGAGAAATAACCTGCAGCCATTTTTACAATCTGCCACAATTAGTATTTCCTATTCCTACTATTGTCCAAAAGAAGCAGAGTATTTTTTTTATAAATGGGCATTTTAAGGAAACCTCTATTATTTTCACATTTCAGAAAAGGAGAATCAGGAATCCCAGAAAAATTAAATATTAAGGAGTCCCCATGTCAGCATAGAAACATTCAAAAGGGCACTCAGAAATAAATGACAGGTCTGCTTGACAGTGGATAAAGCAGTAGCTCTTGTTTCAACTCTCCACAAAGGATTTTGGATAACAAGACTAATCTCTGGACACATATATACATTTTTATATGACTCATTTAAATGTCTTTATTTCTGCAAACATTTGTTCAACGACAGACCCTGAGGTAGGTACTGTGGGTACAGATGAAGTTCTCTGTCCTCATGGAGCTTAGAGTCTGGTGGGGAAGACAGGTACTAACAATTACATGTTCACAATTGTGACAGTGCTACAAAAGAGGAGTCCAGAGCATATGGCACAAGATCCCAGCCCAGTCAGAGGGAGGATGAGAGTCTTCTCTGAGCCTTGAAGGATGAGCTGAGCCCTTCAGATAAAGAACTAGAAAGGGCAACAATACAGAGACTGTAAATGGGCGTGTAGAAAGCTTTTCATATTTCCAATCATGTGAATTAGAAGATATGGAACACAAGAAAGTGGGCTATTAGGTCAATTAAGCTATGTGAAGGTAAGCCTCATCAACCATGGCTGCTCAGTATCAAACAACATCTCTCTCATGAATGGTTCTTAACTAAGCTACCAGAATGCATTAGGTCCAGAGTGCATGACCCCAGGCCCCCTTCTCCCCTCCACCCAGCTCCTTCCCCTACACTCAGAACACCCACCCAGGTTGGGGGCTTGTGAAGCCACAGGGACTCATAATCTCTCTGCATTTGGATCAAAGGCAAGAGATCTGGCAAAACTTGGCTCTTGTTTGCACATGGCAATGATTAGTGGAAGCGGCTGTCTTTAATATGGATACATTCCAGTTGGCCACACCCCACCACCCCCATTACCTTTTTGCCTGGCCTCAAGAGTAGCTGAATGTGCAGCTCCTAGGCCTTTCTGTGCCACCAATTTTTACTTTTACTATAACTAATAATAATTACATCCAGGAAACACTTCCAATCCTGAATGGCAAATTATGAAGTCTGCATATAAGACTGCCTTTTTATTTTTCTGTATTTTGTGACTTTTTTCTCCCCTTCTAGATTTTTCGTCTATCAGCATCCCAAAATTAGAGTTGGTGAATAAAATGGGCATCCATTACATCCAAAGAAATTAGTTCTAGATAGACCATTACAAATACATACTTTTATATAAGATTTTATTCATAAGATAATACTCTTACAACAAAATAGCTCTGTATTTTTTTCTTTATTTTAACTTTAAAGTTTTCCATCCTTCAGGGCAATCAAATAACAGCTTTTAAAAAAGATTTTATGTATATATTACATTTATAAGGAGAGATAGAAATATAAACAATTGTCTGACTATATTTTTGTAGTATATATATTTGACTTAAAACCCCTATTAAAAGATGGTTTCTATAGATGATCTGCATATAATAGGGATGAGTTTTTCAGGCTTCCACCACCTGCTTTATTTTCAGGCCTTCCTCCACATCTCATCTCAATCTTATTTTTGTGAGCAAGTAGTAGGGATTTTGGGAGTCTAATATCATTGCCACCTTTACAGAAACAGCTTTAAGATGAACTTTACGTTATACTAAGAATTAGACACTGTTTCAATCTTTGTCATACTTTGTTTTAGGGCAAATGTCACCTCTGTGTGAAATATGAACCAGGCATTATGTAAGTTTTGAACTCTTCCATTCATTAGATTTCTTTAAAAATGTGGAGGAAGAATAAAGATAACATAATTTTAGTGAGCTTAACTAACAAGCATTTTATGTAATTATTTCAATACTTTGTAAATACTTTTAGGTCAATGTCCATCTCTTCTAAATAAAATCCTGATTATTATAGATTAATGTGATCAGGAAATTTTGCTTTTGTTTGATAACTTTAATTGTCTGAATGTAAAGGACAGGTCATTGCTATTCTGCAGAGGTAGAAACAGAACTAAAGAACTGTTTCATGGGCTAGGGATGTGGCTCAAGTGGTAACGAGCTCGCCTGGCATGTGTGGGGCGCTGGGTTCGATCCTCAGCACCACATAAAATAAAATAAAGATGTTGTTTCCACCAAAAATTGAAAAATAAATATTAAAAAATTCTCTCTTTTAAAAAAAATTTTAAAAAAAGAACTGTTTCATGATCTCTCCATTTGCTAATGTGTCACTATATCACACCCAAATCTGGAGGAACCAAATGTGTCATTTGAATGTTTTTAAAATATGACAAACTGCTTTTTTTTTTTTTTTTTTGGTACTTGGAAAGGAACCCGGGTGTGCCCTACCACTCAGCTATATCCTAGTCCTTTTTATTTTATTTTATTTTTGTTGTTGTTGTTGTTGTTTTGAGACAGGATCTCCCTAAATTGCTGAGGCTGGCCTTGAGTTTAGGATCCCTCTGTCTAAGCTTCCTGAGTCACTGAGATTATAGGTTTCAGGCATGTGCCACCTCAAGTTTGCAAACTTCTTTTTTTAAGTACAAAATAACTCCAATTAATCAGAACCCTCTAGAAACTTAATTGTTTTACTGCACATTACTTTCAAGGAAAAGGATATGATTGGTACAATAGATACCGGCTTATTAGTTTGCATAGAAAAAAAGTCACCCACAAAACATAGGACATAGCCAATGCAATGGCAAAATGTGGGGTTGAAGGTAGGGGTGCATCAGCACAGGGCTCAGGGTACATTCAGCCCAAACTCCTACAACTCCTTCTCTTAAACTGCCACCATTGTCCTTGATGACAGTTAGTGGACAGAATGGTATCTCTGAAATCATCAAGAATCATTTCAATAGCCAGGTGCGGTGGTGCATGCATATAATCCCAGGGACTCAGGAGGCTGAGACCAGAGGATCATAAGTTCAAAGCCAGCCTCAACAACTTAGCAAGGACCTAAGCAATTTATTGAAACCCTCTTTCAAAATTAAAAAAAAAAAAAGGTCTGGGAATGTGGCCCAATGGTTAAGCTCCCCTGAATTCAAATTCTGGTACAAAAAAAAAAAGAAAAGAAAAAAGAAAAAAAAATCATTTGAGATAAAGAAAGAAGAGTGGGATGAAGTACTTGAGAAAGTCCTTCAGCAATGAACTGAAATGAGAGCAGTTTTCCTCTTTATCTTCAGCTAAGAGGGCAATTTAAGGAGTCAGAATTTCAGAAACCAAGGTTTTGCCATCACATTGACTATGTCCTGTGGTTTTGTGGGTTTTGGTGTGAGGCTCATGTTCAGGCACAGGAGCAGTAAAAATAGAATAATCTTCACTTTATCAAAACAAAAGGGCATGCAGAGTGAACACACTGGGTCCCAGACCTCAATAAAAGCTGGAGCACCCCACCCTGCCAAGCCACTTGCTCCCAAACAGGTGGGTCACTGTGTCTACCCAGGAGCAAGTAAGAGTGCAGGTCTCCACAGCTGCACCCACCGCCCTCTCTACCTTCCGTGACCCCACTACTGGGACCCCACGAGGCCATCTGCTTCCCCTACTTGCTTAGTAAAGATCTGTAAGCAGTCCCTTTAGATTGCTGGAGCATTATAGAAACTGTGGCAGAGATTCCAGAATAGCAGAATAGCTTTGTTAGTGTGGTAATTAAGACAGGAGTGACATTCAAACACAGCCTGGACAGGACGTGGCAAATTACTGTATTCTTTGTGTGAAAAGCTGTTCCCAGTCTGCTTTGTCTGCCCTCCTGGGATCTCATCATCTCCACTAAAAGTCAAAATGGGATTTTGTACCCTCTATTCCCTTATCTTTTCCCCTCTAATATATATCTGCTTTGTGGGAGCTATGTTTGTCAAAATGTGCTAATTTATAGCATTATGGGGAAAAATGAAACCTTAGCTTTCCATTCTTGTTCCTCTAGGCAGCTTTACTAGGCATCTCCTCCTTCCTCCCTCCCTTCCTTCCCTGTATTTCTGGGGAGGTTATTTGCTAAACAGAACATGTTCTCCCCGCTCCATCCCCCCCGCCACATAGGAGGCAGGCAAATGGCCACTCGTCATCCCTTTTTCAAGTATGTTATACATACAATTGTCTCACAGCTAATAGCTCCTTCTATTGTCCATAATTTATCACTGTCAAGGTTCTTTACATTTTATTTCCTCCTTATGTGTTTCATGAAAAATCTATGCTTCTACTATTGTGGCCCTGGATTTCATTAGCATAAACTGCATGATGTCAAATAAATATATATTCTGTATCACACTAGAGTCTGTGTGTTTTTTTTTTTTTTTTTTTTTTTTTTTTGCAAAGAGCAGGGTGTTACTTTTATTGGTACGTTTTCCTCTCATTTCCTTATGGTCTTTTTCTTTTCCACTAAACCATTATGAAGTGAGTACCAAAGGTATCCTGGGTAATTAGCCATTACAGTACTGTCACAGAGGGTTCCACAGTCAATACAAAGATAATTTGGGCAATGGTGAATGACAGTGCTGTCCAGACTTTTGGGATAATCAAGGACACATCCAGCTGTACCAGACATCTGTCAGACCCATGAATCATTTCAACTGGCTCCACAATAGCCAGGCAGCCCCGGCGAAGGTAAACACGACAGCAGGCAGCCACCATCACAGGCAGCAACACTTGTTCCTGCAGAAAGCCTGCCTCTGTGCAGGAGCAGACCCTGTGCCGAGGAGGGGCGTGTGCAATGTTTTCATGTTGGTTTAAAAAGAAGAAGAAAGAAAGAAAGAAAGAACAATGAAAATCAAGTGGTTGGGGAAGTATATGCATATTGTGAGAATATTTGTTTCTGTCCTAGCCAAAAAAAAAAAAAAAAGATTGCTCAAGAATAGTTTGGAACATATTGGTCATAACTGGCTTTATGTAGTTAACTCTATTCAAACCTGTCCAGGCTTTTTAGAGAGAGTGAGAATTTTTTTAATACTTTTTTTTTTTTTTTTTTTTTTTAGTTTTCAGAGGACACAACATCTTTGTTTGTATGTGGTGCTGAGGATCGAACCCGGGCCGCACGCATGCCAGGCGAGCGCGCTACCGCTTGAGCCACATCCCCAGCCCCTGTCCAGGCTTTTTAATGCACCCAAGTTCTATGTTGTTAAGGGCTTTTTGTTTGTTTTATAAGTTATCATTGCTTTTATAGCTTTCTCTTGCAAAGTTCCTCAGCAAGCACGGCTAGCTGTTTGTGGAACGGTTTTGGCTACAAAGTCTTGGGATAGTATTGAAAATTATCTAAAACGGGGAAAAAGAGTGACCCGATAGTATAAACTGAATCAGAAACGACGGAATGGCTTGCCATTTATTTTTCAAAATGGCCTCTGAGACTGACGTTCAGATGTAGCAGAGAGAACTGATTCTAAGCTACAATTGATAACCCGATCATGACTTTTCTACAAAGGGGTGTGAATATGATCCTATCCTGGTTAGGTTTGACATGTTTTCTAGCTGTCCTAAGCTACACCCCAAACCCCAGTTGAGACCTAAAGCAAGAAACTTGTCAATTTGCTGCCTCCACCCGATGTCTCACAAGGGGGTATTCCTGCACACATCACTTTTATGAGTCAGTCATTCAGAGTTCCTTATTAATCCTTTAAATGTCAGGACAGCCAGTACAGAGGGCAGGGACCTGAGGCAGGACTCCAGGACCTGTGGTGGGGCAGGGATGTACTACAGCCTTGTGGGAGGCTGAGAACTTGGAATCCCAGGTCACCCAGGTGTCTGTCATGGAAATCAGCCTCCCGGGAGCATTTGTCTTCATTCTTTCATTAATTCTACCAACTTTCTGAGCACTTTTAAAAAACAATTTTACTGATGTATAACTGAAGTACAGTAAGCTGCACTATTTAAGTATACAATTTGATAACTTTGATATATGCATACAACTAGAAAACCATTAGGACAATCAAAATAGTGGATGTATCCAGCATCTCCCAAACTTCTTTTCACCCATTTCTAATCCCTCCTACCCACCCTGCCCAGGCAGTCATTCAAATGCTTTCTGGCACTATAGATTAACTTTTATTTGCTAGAATTTTATATAAATGAACCCATTTATTACATACTTTTAAAGGGGGTATCTAGTTTTGTTTTTCAACCAGCATCATTTTGAGATTCATCCATGATTTTTGCAGGTAGCAGTAATTTATTTCTTTTTACCATCAAATACCATTTAACTGTGTGTATTATACCAGAGTTTACTTATTCAGTTCACCTACTGATGGACATTTGGCTTATTTTCAGTTTTGAGCTATTACAAATAAAAATAAAATAAAACTGTCATGTACAGTCTTAGAATTTTATATATATATATATATATATATATATATATATATATATATATATATATATTTATTTCTGTTGCATAAATACCTAGGAATACAATGACTGAAATGCACTGCCACACTCTGCAAAATGGGTGGACCTTCTACATTACCACTAGCAGCTGTATATTATAATTCCTGGTTCGCCACATCCTGATCAACACTGATCATGGTCAGTTCTTTTCATTTTAGCCATTGTAATAGATACATAGTGATATCTCACCATGGTTTTAATTTTCACCTGCCTAATGACTAATGATGATGAACATTTTTTTTTCATGGGCTTATTGCCATCTTCATATTTTCTTTGGTGAAATGTCTATTCAAATATTTTGCCCATTTGTCAAAAGTAGGTCTTCTGCATATCACTAGCTCTGTTTCTGGACTCTGTATTATGTTCCATCAATCCTTCTTTAGGCCAATGCCACACTGTTTTGATTACTGTAGCTTTGTAATAGGTTTTAACAAAAGTCCGTACTGGTCCTTTAGCCATGTATTCCTTTTTCAATTTTATTCTGGCTGTTCATGGTCATTACTTTTTCCAAATGAATGATAGACTTTTTTAAAATTAAGATTGTATAAATATATAGTTTGATTTATAAAGGAGTAACATTTTAGCAACATTAAATTTTCTGTTGATTCTTCCAATCCACATACAAGATATATCTCTTCATTTATTTAGGCCTCTATTTCTCTCAGCAGTATTTTGAAGTTTTCAGCATATTTTACAACTGTCAGATTTATTCCTAAGTATATCATGTTTCATTCTACTAAAGGTGTTTATTTTATTTATCTATTTATTTATTTATTTTTGCTGGATATGGCAATATCTATAATGCCAGCTATTGGGGAGGCTGAGGCCAGAGGATAACTAGTTCAAGGCCAGCCTCAGCTACTGAAGGAGAGCCTGTCTCAAAATTAATTTTATAAAAGGAATGTAGGTATAGCTCAATAGTAAAGCATCTCTGGGTGAAATCTCCAGTGCTAAAAGAAAAAAAAAAATAGGGAGGGGAGGTGTTAATTTAAGTTTCAGTGACTTAAATTACTGTTATTGCTTTTTATTTCAATTTCTGCACGTTTGCTGTTAACATATAAAAATACAATTGGTTTTTATGTATTGATCTTGTATTCAGTAATCTTGCTAAATTAATTTATTAGTTCTAATAGCTTTTTTACAGAGCCCATCAGATTATCTAGCTAGACAATTACATTATGAATAAAGATAATTTCATTTCTTTCAATTTGGATGCCTTTTATTTCTTCTCCCTGATTGCACTTGCTACAGAGGTAGCAAGAGCAAACATCCTGGTTTTATTCCTAATCTTACGTGGAAAGATTTTTTAAGTATGATGTAAGCAATAGGAGATTTTTGTAGATTTCCTTTATAAAATTAACAAATTTTTCTTCCCTTCCTAGTTTGCTTAGATTTTTTATAAGAAATCAATATTGATTTTATCAGATGACTTTTAAAATTTCTATTTAAATAGGCATGTAGTTTTTCTTCTTTAGTTTGTAATATGGTGATGGGTTTTCTAATGGTAAACCAACCCTGCATTCCTGGAACAAACTCCAATTTATCATTGTATATTAGCTTTTTAATACATTATGAAGTTGGTTTGCTAAAAATTTGTTTAGGACTTTTATATCTATGTTTATGAAGAGTAATGTTCTCATGTTTTCATTTATCATACAGTGTTTATCTGAACTTGCTGATAAGTGTTCTTTCCTCTTCAATTTTTCATAAGAACTTGTGCAGAATTAGTCTTATTTCTTCCTTGAATCTTTTTGTAACTATCTCATTGAGATCTAATTCACATACCATACAACGTACCCATGTGGAGTGTTCAACTCAATGGCTTTTAGTGTATTCACTAAAACGGTACATTTCTGTTTCCCTCCTGATCTTTATGTGGTTGTTGCTATATGCTTCATCTATACTGATATTACAAATTCCTTAATGTATCTTTAACTTAGGTCAATTATATTTAAAAGGCATTTAAAGGTATTTAAATAAATAAAATAGTTTCAATCATAAGCCTCTTCTAGCTTATCCACATAGCAACATTTTCCGGCACTCTTCATTTCTTTATATAGATTGATACTTTCATCTGGTAACATTTTCTTTCTTCCTGAATGATTTCCTTTAATTTTTTTTATTGGTCTATTGGTGAACTACTTGATTTTGCATATTAAATCTTTTATATATGAAAGACTTTTCACTGGGTACAGTTCTAGCTGATTTCTTTTTCCTTCTTTTTTTTTTTTTTTAGTACTTTAATGATATTGCTCCAATGTCTCCTTACTTGCATTGTTTCTGAAAAGAAGTATTCTGTTGTTCCTATATTTGTTCCTCTATCCAATAAATGTCTTAAAATTATTTCTCTGACACTTTTAAGATTTTTCTTTATCTCCAGTTTTAAAAAAAATTGATTGTGGCATGCCTTGGTGTTGTTTGCTTATGTTTCTTGTGCTTGTGTTTGTTGAGCTTCTTAGATCTGTGGATCCACCATCTTCATCAAATTTGGAAAATTGTCAGCCATTTTTTTCTTCAAATGTTTTCTTTTTTCCCCTCTTTCCTACAGAGACTCCAGTTTTATATTTATTATGTTCCTTGAGCTCATTGATGCTCTTATAATTTTTTAAAAAATTCTCTTTGTTCTACATGTTTCATTTGGGATTCTGTTTATTGCTATACCTTCAAGTTCACTTATCTTCAGATAATGTTTACTCTTCTGTTAAGTGTTTCCAATGTGCTTTTCATTTCAGACATTATAGTCTTTTTCTCTAGAAGTTCAATTTAGGTCTTTTTTTTTTTTTATCTCTTTCTTGTCTCCACTTTCTTTCAGAATATATAAAATACAGTTGCAATGACTCTTTGAATTTACTCTTATGCTAATTCTAACATTTATAAAAGTTATGATACATATTAATAGGTTGATAAGTCTCCTTATTAAGGGCCATGTCATCCCTGCCTATTTATATTCCTGGTATTCACTGATTGAACAGCAAACATTATTCATTTTACTTTGAGCTATATTTTGGGATACAGTTAGGTTATTTGAAAACAGTTTGATCTTTTGGGGCCTTGCTTTTGTAATTTGATAGGAGGTTCTGGAGCAGAGCTCAGTCTGGAACAACTCAATTCCTAATAATGAGGCAAATTCTTTCTTAGTATTCCATCCAAGGCCTATGAATTGTGAGTACTTCTTTTTTGACTGATCATAACATAATATTCCTGGCCCTGTGTGAGTTCACATACTGTTCCCTTTTGGATGCATTTTCCCCTAGCTTCAGGTATTTCCTTCACATACATGTACTAATCTTTGCCAAATACTTGCAGAGACTCTCTGCAGCTCCCTGGGAATCTCTCTTTGTCCAGCAACCTTCTCCTTGGTACTCTACCCTGTAAACACTGTGCACCTTGGTCTTCTTGGTCTCTACTCTGTCCTTCAACTCAAGGTATCCACAGCACAGCTTGAGTTCCTCCTCCTTGAGAATAAGGTAAAGAAATTATAGAGATCCACTCATTTGTTTCCCTTCTTTCAGGGATTACTATTCTTCGTTGCCTGGTGCTGTTATCTTAAAAAATGTTGTTTCAGATATTTCATCTTTTTGTTGTTCTTGTTTCAAATGGAAAGATAAATCTTGTTCATGTTATTTCATCTTTGATGCTGAATGTTTTCTATTGTACTTTTACTTTCATCCATTTATCTATTCAATAAGTAATTGTGTCCCATCACTGTTACAAAAGGCTGAGAAGACTCAAATAAAAAAGTCTATTCCATGAAAGTAGAAACCTGTTTTGCTGATCAGTGTAGCCCCAGAGAATAAATGAAATGTCCATTCATTCCAGTGCTCCAGAGTAGCAAGAATGACAGACAATTCTGCTTCATTTTACAGCTCCATATGCACATAAAGCCTGGACACACACACACACACACACACACACACACACACACACAGTGCAGGAGTCCTCATAGGCAAATCCAAAAGGCCTTGCCAAGGAGATAACTTGGACCTATTCATAAGGCATAAATCAGAGTCTGCCAAAGAGACAGAATAGGGAAAGGATTTTAGGCAAGTGGACTAATCTAAACAAAAGGATAGAGAGATGATATGAGATACATTCAGGAAATATAATTTACTTGAAGTGTCATATGTGTGAGCACAGGGGTGGGAGCTGGAAAGAAGTGAAGTGGTAAAAGATAAGGCTGAACAAGTAGTTAGGAGCCAGATCTTGGATGCCATGCTAAGGTTGTAAATATTTTTTTAAACACCATGTGCTGAAAAGATTATAACCTTTGGAGAAAGGCAAACCATGTGAGGAAAGTACAGAGAGCTTAGGCACCACACTGTGAGACAATGGGAAATTGATTGTCAGGGAAACCAAAAAGCAAGGTTTGAGATTAGGGTAAGGCAAGAAGGCACTTAGGACTAAATTTAAGGAGGTACTCACTCTCAGGATCAGGGAGGGGCCTGCCCTGCACATCCATGAAAGGGAACAGCTTCTTAAATTTGTACCCAAGGTTCCATGCATGTTTCCCTTTAGTCCTGGCCCTTGCAGGAAGATACCTCATGTCCTACAGGTAATACAGTGAATCACAAATTAATGTCATAGAGGCCCTAACAGAACTGGGTTAGAGATTGCAAATATATACACATAAACACTGTACAGAGAAAATATTTATTTGCACAAGATTTTCAACTAAATCTCTACACCATCTGGAGCTTTAATCATCATCAAAAATCAGTCACATATACTGGTTCTCTACCAAGAAGACAGACAACTTTCTTGAGGTTTCTATGGAAGTAAATCTTCCACTCATGTTCAAAATACCCATTTCACCTGGGCTACC
This sequence comes from Urocitellus parryii, assembly GCF_045843805.1. Classification (NCBI taxonomy): domain Eukaryota; kingdom Metazoa; phylum Chordata; class Mammalia; order Rodentia; family Sciuridae; genus Urocitellus; species Urocitellus parryii. Next base: position 227,865,970 of record NC_135531.1, on the reverse strand, counting down.
CAACACAAGCCCTATGCAAGGCTTAGAGGAAGAACATGGGCTTCATATGGGCTCCCAGGTAGCTCAAATCCTGACCTCACCCCCAGGATACAACCCTTGATCAGGTGAATTTTGTTCAGGGAAGGCCTGTACTCTAAAGCCTGGCCACCCAAAGTGTGGTCACTTTCCAGCAACATGGCAGTATCTGGGTGTTTGTCAGAAATACAGAACCTCAGGCCTCACAATGAAGCTGTGTTTGCCCAAGCTCCACAGTGATATGCTCCTCACAGTTCAAAGATCACTGCTCAGGTGGTTCCAGAGGACTCTGCTTCACAGAATACATTATTAAAAATGTCCTTTGGAACCCACATTTTACTGAATGGTGGTCCCAAAAAGATGTCCATGTTCTCACCTCCAGAACCTGTGAATATGACCTTATTTGGGAAAAGGATCTTTGCAGACGTAATCATGTGAAGGATCATAAGGTAAGAACATCCTGAGTAACCCAAGTAAGCGCAAACCCAGTGACAAGTGTCCTTGTAAGACTGAGGCAGGGAGTCTTGAAAGAGATAGAGCAAAAAGGCAATGTGACCCTGAGGCAGAGAATCCTAGGAACCCCTGGAGCCAGTAGAGGTTGGAAGAAGCACGAAAAAGAATCACCCGCTTCATCCCCAGAGAGAGTGACCCCCGCTAACACTTGACCTCAGATTTCTGGCCTCCTGAACCATGAGGGAACACATTTCTGTTGTTTTAAGCCCCAATCAGTTGAGTCAATGGGTCAAGCAGTGAGCAACATTTATTAGTCATGTTCTATGTGCCATTTCATAATGTAGAATATGAGGCCTATAGAGATGAGATGTGCTCATTGTCACACTCAATAAGTCACAGAACCAGGGTTCAAGGTCAAATCATGCTCATTTGAAACTCAACTTGTCTTTCTACTACACAAACCTTTAGCAGCAAAAATTAGGGTCCAAAGGGTAATTTTCACAAGTGTAATTCTTACCAAATCAAGACCTTCACAGTTACACATACATAAAACTTTTCTGCCTACAATTCCTGTTTTTAGATGAACGTTAGTAGCCTCATTTTTCATAAACCCCATTATGTCTTTCCCAAATTCATAATCCCAGGGATACTCTCCCCTTGTATCAGAACAGGAAAGGGGCTGAAACCAGTTCACTTCTAATGTTTTCCCTCTACCAGGCTGTGTGCCTTTTATGCTCTTCACAGTTAATGAAAACTTTATCTGCCATGAAGCAGAAAAGCAAGGGGATTTTAAAACTTCAGCTAATGCATGGTCATTTCAGGGGCTTGGGATGACAAGGTCAGGAGGATACAGAGCTACCTTCCTCATCCATTCATTATTCATTCACCCAACCTGCAGATATTAAGTCCTTTCTACATGCTAATTACTCTTCTGGCCTTGGGGGAAGGGTTCTGAGCAAGGGCACTCCAGACCCTGCTCTCACAGGGCTTGAGAGCTCCTGGGGGCTAGAGGGAGAGGGCCCCAGGGGAAGTAGGCAGGGTGAAGAGGATCTGGTGTACATGAGGTGCCCTGGGGCAGTTAGGACTCATCACTGACATCAGAAAGGATTGGGAACTAAGGGGACTATGACAAAATGTAGGAATCCCCTTCTTAGCTCCAAACAGTTCACTTTCACCTAAAGCACCTCCCTTAACCTGATAAACTGGTGGTCTTCAGTCTAGAGTGCAGGTTGCAGCAGGCTGAGGCACAGGAAACATGGAAGCTCTTAAAGGGGCATCTAAATCAGATATTCCTTGAACTACCCTGGAGAACACGAGCCATTGGATAACCTGCTAGCCTCTCATTCCCTGGTAGTCAGCATTCCCTGCTCTGTCTGGGTTTTGTTGTTGTTTGTTTGTTTGCAACTGGGGTCCAAATTGAGAACAAAAGTGTCCTAAAATAAGCTCATACATTTCAGTAATTTTTACACATACCTTTTAGGTTCAGCCTTCCTGGTTCACATGGCACAGTCCAGTACTATTCCCAGATCAGAGATTCCAGAGTGAACATTCACCCTAGGTAAGCCTCCCACAGAGAAGAGGAAAGACAGACCCAGCCACGCTTCCACAGGAAGAGATGTGAAGGTATGAGGCCACCCTGACAGGCGGATGCAGGAATACTACAGAACAGAAGATGGGCCACTAAGCCACCTGTGTCCTTTTAGAGGGAAGAACTTGAGTTGAACTCTTGAGCCTTCATTTTACCCTGATTTTCACGTGTCCTGGGGAACCAGGTGTAGAAAGCTCTAGTTATTTGTTGATCCATTCCACATTTTCTCTCACCTTCTTTCAATGCCAGCAGCAACTTTAAAAGATAAAAGCAATTTCATCTTGGAGAAGAATTGGGGTCATGAAGACCATGCTGCTTTGAAAACCACAACCGCAGCAGCTCTGAGGAAAGCCTCACTCTCTGACCTGAGGACAGTGTCCAGGAGTGAGGAGAGTACAAGGCTCTATTTCAGCCTTCCTGAAGAGCCCCACCACCATCACCCCCACCGCCATTTTTTAAAAATGTATTTATTTATTAGTTCTAATCAGTTACACATGACAGTAGAAATCTCTTCAATTCTTTGTACACAAATGGAGCAAAATTTTTCACTTCTCTGGTTGTGCATAAAGTAAAGTCACACCCTTCATGCCATCATACATGTACCTTGGGTAATGATGTCTATCTTATTCCACCGTCTTAAAGAGCCCTTTTTGGGAAACCATGGTTAGCCTCTCAAGGACATCAAATCTAGAATAATTGACTTGAAGCATCTCAGTTATTGGGAGGTTATGCTGGGTAGGACCAAGACAGCTTATTCATTTGTTCAATATCAACTACAAATTGTGGAAGCTGGTGTGAAATTATTTTGATGCACATTCACAAATCCATTAAAGAATCAGGGCACAATGGCACACAACTGTAATCCCAGCTATTCAGGAGGCAGAAGCAGGATAATTACAAGTTTGAGGCCCATCAGGGTAACAGCCCCAGTCTCAAAAGGACTAGGAATGCAGCTCTGAGTTAGAGCACTTATCTAACGTGTACAAGGTCCTGGGTTCAATCCTCAGCACCACAAGAAAGAAAAATGAAAAGTACACTAAAAGGGTCCTTGGGAATCAGGGGAAATCGTGGGCACTAACTGAATAGGAAAACAAACCATCTGGAAAGAACAGGTTACTAGAAATGGGAAAATTAAAGTCTCAAATGGATAGACTGAGATGACTTAGCACAGTAGTTAAAAAAGACTACAAGAAATTAGAAAACCTGAGTTCAAATCCCAGCCAGGCTACTTGACCAGCTTCTTAATTATGGGTTCACGGTTAACTTCTCTAAGCCTTGGTTTTCTTATCTGTTAGTGGGTGTGATGAACAGTCTTTCCACACAAGATTCCTGAGGAGATTTGAAGAGATAAGATAGCACTTTTCACTGAGTCGTGTCCATAGTAAGCCCTCAGTGAAATGGTACCTAGAAACACTGCAGCAGATGAAGGTGGTCCCAAGTCCTAAAGGAGCACAGAGGATTCAGCTGTTAGCAGCTCAGGTAGAGGTGAGCAAGAAAGAGCAAGGCAGCTAGACACAGGTTAAGGGCTGAGATAATCACAACCCCAATACAGCACCAGAGTTCAACTCTGGCTGCACATTCTAATCTGTTTCAGTCGTGTTCAGGATGCTTTTAATCTTTCTGTTCTTTAATACCCACGCTTGGCCCCTAATCCCGGATTTAATTGGTCAGGGATGGAGCCAGAACATCAGTGTTCTCTTTTTAATTTCCCAAGAGTTGCTAATGTGCAGCTAGAGTTGAGAACCGCTGGTTTAGATGATATACATCTGCATGACCTTGGATTCTGTGCCAAGGTCTGAAAGTACCATGGAGAGAAAGAAAGGGATCTAGAATAACTCCTGGGTGCTTGTCCTGGCTAACTGGAAGGACCACTGCCATTTCTCCTAATAGAAATGATTGCGGAACCCAGCTGAGTGTACAGCATTGGGAATGCAGATCTGACTGAGGCCACCCCTATCTTTCTAGAGCCCACCAGCAGGTGGGGAAAGCAGGTGTGTTTACAGACTGCAGTGTCAGAAGGATTCTATATAATCGACTTGGGAACCTCAGTTGCCTAGAGACAGAAGAGAGACTAACTTGCTTGGAGGTATTTTGTGGAGAGACAGTGAGGTCAGCAGTGCCTGGGATAAACTAAACCTGGAGGGAGAAAGAGAGATGGGCCACGATCCTGGAGGCCCAAAGTAAACAGAGGCAGTGGGATGGAGATGAGGAGGGCAGGAGGGCTGGGTGGGGCCATTGAACAGAAAGGGAAACCATGGCCTTGGGTGAGCTCTGTGTGTTAACCACTGTTGAGTGAAGGCTTCAGAGACAATCTGCCTCTCCCAGGAGTGCACAATCACACTGCCCTTCACTTCGGTGGCCTTTCAAGTTCCTGTTTCTGACAAGCAGAACGAGTTAATGGAATTTGATGGACCTTTCACCTTTTTAACTGCCTTGGTTTCCTCGGCCTTTAACTTTCCTCCACAGGCAGCTTCTGGCACCTGGCTTTCCAGACTCCCATCAGCCCACATACTGATTTACTGGATCCTTTTGTTCGGCTTCCACCTTGACTACCTCCCCATGATGGATGGGTTTCCCCAGAGTTGTGAAAGTTACAAAGTATCAGTAAATTGGAATTTGCATAAACTTTGGGAAAGAGCCTTTATGTGGTGCCAGGGTATTAAGACAGTGGTACATCTTTATTATGCTACAGGGCATCAGGCCAGATAAGTAACATGTTCTTGTTGTTTGTGGGGGAAGGAGGTTTTGTTTTGTTTTGTTTGTTTCCCTGTTTTTGAGATTTGCAATTTTCTTTTGAGTTCCAGCTCCAGTTATCTCCAAGGATTTATCAGTAAAGTAGCATAAGCTGGGTGGGCAAGAAGGAGCACAATAGCACCCTGAGAAACAGCACAAAGTTCATCTTATTATGCTGATTTCTTGTGTGTGTGTGTGTGTGTGTGTGTGTGTGTGTGTGTGTGTTATGTATAATACACACATATCTACCACAATTCTCATATGCCAGAAATATTCACATGCATGTACATACATGTACGTCCATTATATATATAATTGACTATTGGCTATATTTTCAACCTGTCCCCATCTACAGCCCTAAATTATCCTCTCTGGCAAGCTTCAAACCTTCTCTATGGTCAATTTTCATGTGTAAGCACTTAAACCCTAATTGAAATCAAGTCCAAAGCTTTAGCTGTCTAGTATTGTCTTTCATAATCTGCTTTAATTGTTATTGATTTGTATGTTAGGACATGCCTGGAGATGATCAGAACCTGCTGTCTATTTTGCTGCTGACCATTTTCTAGTCTCTAGCTTATCCATGGTTCCCCAGTGGTCTCTCCTTAGCACTTCCACAGATCATCTACCTCTTGCCCTACAGAGGTCCCCCTCAAGGAACAAAATGAATTATCAATAAAAAACAAATTGGCAAATAATAGGTGATTAAAAATAAATTATTCAAAAGAAAATTTAGTATGGAAAGACAATTGGAATTGTATTCAACACTTAAGATATATAGATATATCATATATATAGTATTTATATTATATTATAGTATAGTATAGTATGTATATCATATATATGTGTATATATGTGTATATATATATATAATTTATCAAATTGCAAATCTTTAATCCATATATATATGCACACACACATCTCAAACCAAGTCCTGATCTCTGACATGTTCCTGATCTCTGACAAGTCCTGTTTCTTCCTTTTGGCTAAATTTAGACTTTTGAGTGTTTAGTAGGGGGTCTGACAATTCTTAGTTATCTTTTGGTCTTTGAGTAACTGGTAGCAGAGGGGGAAAAAAGCAATGGTAATCACACCATGGGGAGAAAATTGGTATTTTGATAAAGGATGAAATTAAAATGTCCTAGAACATGTTAAGTCTACTATTTTATAATTATCATCAACAACTTTTCCTTATAGATCATCATTTGTTGTTGTTCATGTAAAGATAAAGTTGACAGACTTATTAAACCCCTTCTTGGGACTGAATAAAAGAGACCTAATGTTGCTCTTCCCTTCTAAAATGGAATGACCCAGCTTCTCTGAGAAAGAGGAATAGCAGAGTTTAAGCTTTACAGATCACTATGAAGCTATGAAAACAAAGAATAGTGGGATTTAGAAATATGTGATAATAAAAATCTCCCTTTTTCAGTAAATTGTGTAGGAACCATTCCATATCTGAATTCTAAAACTGTTCTAGTTTAAGTATAATTTAAAATGTAAGTTCAAGGGGGAGAGAAACAAGGAGTGATTTCTCTTTCTAGAAATAAAACTGGGGATATGCTTGCATGATAAAATGAAAATATTGGGTGAATTAATGAAAATCAACTTCTTCCACCCTCAGCTCTCAGGTGAGCAGATCTGTAGGAAAGCAAGTGTACATCACTGTGTGTCAGGGAATCCTCCTGGCGTAGAAGGAAATCTTAGGGCCACCGCATTTGCACACATTAAGAGCAAGAGATTGTGTGGATAAATGCAACTCTTCAAACCACATGTAACAAAGAGCTGCTTCAAAGCAAAAATGATTCACTGGAGGATGCTGGGGTGAGGGATTCAAGAAGTGAGTTTAGGATTCAATCCAAAATGCCCCTAAGCAGCAATCAAACATAACAAACAAATAAAAAGTAAAAAATTAATAATAATTTTAAAAAGTAAACAGATGCATGTCTTCTTTCTTATAAATAATAAGGAGGGGGAAAGCCCCCCCATAAGAGATGTAAATCTGATCTGAAGCCCTGAAGTGCTCCAATCACCTCTGATTCTGCCCCAGAAATGCCTGCAATCTAAAGGAAATTCCATTATGAATTTTCCATTCAAGAAAGAGTTAACTTATATTTTAAGACATTTTCTCTAAATTGTAAATTCATTTTAGATTTTATATATAACTTTTAGTTTCTTGACACTTTAAATAAGTAAAAAATTGAATTTATATTTTTTCTCCTCACATGAAATAACATACATAGGCTTGCATTCACATATATTTGTGGAAGCCAAAGATTAAAGACTTACAATTCAAAGTTATTAAAAATTGCTACATTTGATGACTAGGCTACTTTGTGATGGTCTAGGGCAATAAAATCAAGAGGGGCTGGGGATGTGGCTCAAGTGGTAGCACGCTCTCCTGGCATGCATGCGGCCTGGGTTTGATCCTCAGCACCACATACAAACAAAGATGTTGTGTCCGCTGAAAACTAAAAAATAAATATTAAAAAAAATTCTCTCTCTCTCTCTCTCTCTCTCTCTCTCTCTCTCTTATTAAAATAAATAAATAAATAAATAAATAAATAAATAAAATCAAGAGACAAAGAACATTTTTTTTTTAAAGCAGCTTAAGTATTTCACCTATTTGTTGCTTTGGGGTCTAGGATTTGTGTACTTTATCTGATTGGTCCCTAAATTTAGAAAGAAAAACTTTAGTTCCAATACAAGAATCCAAATGGCTTTTTTTTTATATTCTTTTATCTGTAGTCTATTTAATGAATATGCACTATGTTTGAAAAACATTTGACAAGAATACCACTGTTCCCTATTTCTATGCCTAGACAGATATCACTGGTTGATCATGCACTCTTCCCACTGAATTTGGACAAAACCACACAATTCTCCATGCTTCATCTCAAGCACCTATTTAAATTGCTGGGAATTAGTATATTAAAGGAATCCTATTTTATGTCTTGGGACCAATATCTCCACTGTTGAAATGTTTAAATGCCAAAGATAGGGTGAGACTGCTGCCAAAATGATTTTTCATAGCTCACATATACCAGAAAATAGAAAGAAACAATAAAGGAAGTAGCTACATCTATAATCTAATATCTCTTTTGCTGCTGTTCACAAAATGGATTTGTTCTTATGTCTGTTGCTATTTAAGTACAACATAATTACATATTATGGAGTGTATATACTGCTTTAATAGAGGTTATTATTTAGGCTTTGCCATAACTATTTTTATTTGTTTCATTACAGTGCATAAATACTTAGGGGAGGGATGCTTTTTTTAAGATGAAAAGATGGCTTTTAATTATTATGGCTTTCTTTGCTTGAAGCTGATTTTCATAATTAACACATATTAGAAGCAAATGCAACCATGTATTTTATGCTCACTGGAGTATACAAAATTTAACTTCTCTCAATGGACTGTCTGTGAAGTAGCATTTTCACAATGGCCTCTGCACACTCTGGGTAATGGTAACACTATGTGAATGTGCTAATGCGCCAATCTATACCATCAGATCAACTTTTTGCAGAGTTTACAAAATGTCACATTTGCTTGAAGAAAATGTCCATAGTAAAATTTCAAGTTAGTAATTGAAGAGTCAGAGCAGATGTGGTCAGAGGACTTGATCTTTGCTAAATAGCTTAAATGTGGTGAATCCTGAATTGTCTCTAAGTGTACTTTCTAATTGGAATGCTATATACAACATCTTAATACTAATACTAATTTGCCACTTCATTTTCAACTAACAACTTTATAACTTTTTCCCTTAGTCAACATGAATATCATCCTCAGGGACAGATTTAAGAGGTACTATCTACTAGGGAAAACATCATCATACTCAAAAGTGGTACCCATGATTTGTGAGCTATATTGACAATGCTGCATTAATTTACTGGTTAGTTGAAAGTTGAATATACATGAAGGGGGCTCATTTCAGCACTAGAAGCATGTTGTCACAATAAACCTAGGAAGATCTAAGGAAGCCATTGGATCACTAGTAATACCCACACATCCTTGAATAGATGGCAGTGGAACATCATGGTTGCATATATAGGCTTAAAGCCACACTCTTAAGTTCCAATCTGAGTTCTGCCATTGACAGATTTTTTCCCCACTTTGGTCAAATTATTTAACTTGTCCCAAGCCTCAGTTTTCTCATTCACAAATGGGGAGATGATGATGATAATAGTTGTTTCATAGAACTGTAAGAGGTTTAATAACATACTACATAAAGACACATGGAAAACTTTCTAGAAAGATTAGTTGATGTTATTATCCCAAAGGTCAGAGAGCCAAATAGCTTTAAAAAAAAATGAAGGCCCACTTCAATAAAATTTTACACCCATTCATAATAAAAATACTGAAGAAACTAGGGATAGAAAAAACCTACCTCTACTTTATTAAGGCTATATGTGAAAAACCCAAATCCAACCTCATAGTAAGTGGGGAAAACTGAAAGCATCTCCTTTAAAAACCTGGGACAAGACAAGGATGTCCACTCTCACCACTCCTATTTAATACAGTGATATTAACTCCAGAGCAATTAGACATGAGAAAGAAATAAAAGGGATAAAAATAGGAAAGGAAGAAGTCAAATTATCACTGTGTGCAGATTATATGATCCTATACCTAAAATTTAAAAAAAAAAAATCCACCAAATGACTGCGAGAGCTAAAAAACAAATTTGGCAAAGTGGAAGGTTACAAAATCAACATACAAAAATCAATAATTTTCCTATAAACAACGACAAATCTGCTGAGAAAAAAAAAATCAGGAAAACAGGGGACTGGGGTTATGGCTCAGTGGTAGAGCCCTTGCCTAGTATGCACGAGGCACTGGGTTCGATCCCCAGCACCACATAAAAATAAAAACAAATGAAATAAAGGTATTGTGTCCATCTACAACTAAAAAAAATATTTAAAGAAAAGAAATCAGGAAAACAATTCTATTTACAATAGCCTAAAAAAATACCTAGGAATAAATCTAACCAAGGAGGTGAAGATCTCTGCAATGAAAACTATAGAACACTGAAGAAAGAAATTGAAGAAGACCTCAGGACATGAAAAGACCTCCCATGTTCATGTAGGCAGAATTAATTTTGTTAAAATGGCCAAACTACAAAAAGAAATAAAAAGATTCAATGCAACCTCCATCAAAAACCAATGACATTCTTCACATAACTAAAAAAAATTAAAAAGCAATTTTAAGCCAAAAGAACAATGCTAGAGACATCACAATACCTGACTTCAAATTACACACAGAGCTATAGTAACTAAAGCTACATAGTACTGGCACAAAAACAGACACAAAGACCAATGATACAGAATGGAAGATGCAAGGACAAACCACACAGTTGTCAGATCCTTGACAAAGGTGACAAAAACATACATTGTAGAAAAGACAGCCTTTTTAATAAGTAGTGCTGGAACAACTAGTTATACAAAAGTAGAAAAATGAAATCAGAGCCTTATCTCTAACCCTGAACAAAAATCAAATCAAAATGGCTCAAAGACCTCAAAATTAGAACAGAAACTATACATCTCCTAGAAGAAAACAGGGTCAGCACTCCAGCTTTTAGGCATAGGCAACAACCTTCTCAATAGGACTCCTAAAACTCAGGAAATAATGCCAAGGGTTAATAAATGGGATGGCATCAAATTAAAAAGTTTCTGCACAGCAAAGGAAACAATTAGGAATGTTAAGAGAGAACCCACAGAATGAGAGAAAATCTGCTAGCTACTCTTCTGACAGAGGATTAGTATCTAGAATATATAAAGGGCTCAAAACACTTTATACCAAAAAATCAAATAATCCAATTAATAAATGGCAAATGAATTAAATAAACACTTCTCAAAAGAAATACAAATTGCCAAAAATACATGAAAAAAGTGTTCAACATCATTAACAAATCAAAACTACACCGATATTTTATTTTACACAGTTAGAATGGCAGTCATCAAGAGTACAAATAATAATAAATTCTGGAAAGAATATGGAGAAAAAGAAACACTTTTACACCATTGGTGGAACTATAAATTAGTACAACCACTATAGAAATCAGTATGGATACTTCTCAAAAGACTAGGCATGGAACCACCATATAATATAACTATACCACTCCTCAGTATTTATCCTGAAGAATTAAAGTCATCTTACTACAATGATATATACATATGTGTTTATAGCAGCACAATTCACAATAGACAAACTATGGAACCAGCCTAGGTGTCCGTCAATGGATAAATGGAAAGAAAATGTGATACACACACACACACACACACACACACATTTATTCAGCCATAACAAAAATGAAATCAAGAAAAATGAAATTAATGGAACTAGAGACCATCATGTTAAGCAAAATAAGATCCTCAGCCTTCTCAGTTTGAGAAGGCTGAGGATCTTATTTTTTCTCTCATATGCAGAAGCTAGAGAAGAAAGAGGAAAACAAAGGTGGTAGTGGATCTCCTAAAAACCAAAGGGAGATCAGTAGATAAAAGAGAACAAGGAAGGGGTGGTAGGGAGTCAGGGGGAAGTACTGAGGAGTGATATGATATTGGCCAAATTATATTGTTGTATAGTGTGCATGCACAAATATGTAAAAACAAATCTCATCAATGCACAACCATAATGCACTAATTTTAAAAATGTAGGGGAAAAAGGAAGCCCCAAATTAAAATCTGGACCAATTAAAATCTGGAGGGCCCTTGGAAATATATCTAGAGAAAATAATACTTTATTTAATGTTGAAGACAAATTGGGCAGGCAGGATAATAAAGGAACTTAGAAATTGGCAAAACTGGATACAAATTCTGTCTCTCACACCAGCTGTTTGGTCCTCAGCAAATTATAAAATTCCTCTGAACCTCAGCATCTTTTCCCTTAAAATATTTTTATTGGTGCATTGTAGTCATACATAGTAGTGGGATTTACTATGAACCTCAGTGTCTTTACATGTTAAATGAATTAATAAATATAGATGTTTGCCTCATATGTCAGTCCTTTCTATCATGTGAAAATTACTATTTTTCTTCTTAACTAATTCAAATGATAAAGAAGCACTAAGACATTCAAGTTTTAACTGTTCACCCTCATCCACATCTAATTCCCCATCCCCCTCCATGGAGCCTGCTGCCCAACTGACTCCATCTTAGGGGTGTGTATTTAAAGAAGTTTCTGTAATTTTCCATAATGCTTCCAACAAATACAAGCTTTTTAGGAAAAAAATACATAAAGAGTCACATTCATTCTTATTTACAAACCACCATGCCCCTAGTGAATGGTGGGAAAGCTCCCTCTGCTGAGACCACACTCTTTCCACTGCACCTCATCACGTGTTCTGTTGAACCAGGTTATCTTACCTGAAACTTGCCCCAGGAGCTTTGAGACCTTGATGGGATGAGAAGTTGAGGAAAAGAGGGGGTGTTATTATCTCAAAAATATAAGTAGTTTCTGTTTATGAGAGAAAAAGACCTTGAAAAATATCCCTTAGAATATACTACTTGTGTTGTTTAAGCTATCAGAATGGATACTCTGCATGGAAAAGAGATGTCATAGTTTTAAATGGAAAAAAAGGCATAATGACTCATATTTTGAGTTTCACTTTGTAGGTTCAGGGTGTTGTGGTCTGCTGGGTATGATCTGTGGGATAATAGAATGTAACATTTATAATGGAGACAAAGTTGCATTAGTTTAGTTTAGTTTAGTTTTGGGTACCAGGGATTGAACCCACTGAGGGACATTCCCAGTTGTTCTTTTTTTTTTTTTTTTTTTTTTTTTTTTTTTTTTTAGATAGGGTCTCACTAAGTTGCTTAGGGCCTCACTTAGTTGCTGAGACTGGCTTTAAACTTGTGGTCCTCCTGCCTCAGCATACCAAATTGCTGGGATTATAGGAGTACCATGGCACCCAGCCACAAAGTTGCGTTTCTAAAAAGTAAGTACCAAGGATTGAGAACAAAGTATATAATGCATAAATATTTAGTAGATGAAAGAATATGAATTTAGGTTGCTCTGGGCCTTCAAATGGTGCTAGGTTCTTATAGGCATAAACCATTCTTGGTTGACCATCAGTTCATAAGATCTAAAGTGCTGAGGTCAAGGAGATTTCAAAGATTTTCTGACCTGCTCTCTACCTCTCAGTGAAGAAAAGTCTGTAATATGGACAGAGTGGACTCAGAGTTTAACCTGTACAGGTTTGACATTATTATTCTCAAATACGGAGAATTTGAAAATGAAAGGAATCATCTCCTCTTTTGGAACTTGGAAGAGTGAAAGGAAAGAAAGTTTCTCTCTATTCATTTTTTCTACTGATAAAAGGGAATAAATATTTCCACTATTAACCATGTTGGGAAAAGGAAAATTCTTGGACCAAAAATAAATAAATCTAATAAGACCACCCTAAACTAAGGTTAAAGAGGGAGTTTCTTCCATAACAGGTGGAAGAGTGGATGGACTAGAAGATTTAGCACTCATGGGAGGCCAAACATACCTAAAACACTCTTAAATGTTGGCAATAATAGGGCTTCTACCTCAGGAGGCATCCATGTATGGGCTGAGCCTGGAAATTATGCCTTGAATGGTCAGAGAAATATTCCTTCAACTGAGAAGGAAAGAAGTCTTACAGCTAGGCTCAGATAAGGCAACTTTTATAGGATATCTATGAATATAGGCCAAAGTCTCTGAACAAAATGTAAAGGATTGTGATTCCCTTTCATTATTCCAAAGGCTTTAGAAAAGTCTTGTTTCATGATCCAGCCTATTTTCAGCTATGAGTTTTTGTGTTGGGGCAGGGCGTAGGGGGCAGTCAAAGAAGAGGCCTAAGTGAAGTAAGTTAAAAAATAGAGTTGTCACCTTGCTGAGGTGGTAGAGTAAGAACTGGGAGCCCAGAAAAGAAGACTCTCAACTTGAGTGGGTGCAATGGTCTGCAGGTGGTCTAGAGCAAGACTGTTCTGCTGGAGGCCAAATTGAGTAAGCACAAGGTGAATGGGAGATAAGATGCCACAACACTGGGGGACTTGTGAAAACCTGGGCAAGTGTTGGAGGAAGAGCCTGGTGTTCAGCAAATTAAAATTAAAAGACATATTAAAAGAAATCATTCCATTATAGTTACAGTCTAGCATTTGGGAGATGAGAGCATAAAAATTTGGGGAATTTATATAAATTTGTCTCCCCCGAGACAGACACACATGAACAAACTTGTTACTCTAATTTGGCACAAAAGAAAACACTTCTGATTCAATAAATTATTTCAACTGTGCTTAAGTACAAATATTTATTTTTCAATAATGTTTTATAAGAAACTAGGGACTTAGTAATATGCACATCCCTACTGAAATCTGTCACTCCAATAGGTGCATGGAACCTCTTATTAACAAATGGAATTATTGTGTTTGAGACTTAGCTTGCTTTGATTATCTTTGCCTGGGTAACTGTTGGTGAGTATTGCAGCCAATTAGGATAAATGACATGGTAGCAATAGATCTGGGTCTTGGATTGAGGGAGTACCAGCCCTTTTGGAGCTCTAATGAGGAAGGCATGGCTAAAAGAAGAAAAGAAGGTTTCTGGCTTTAAAAAAGGGTCTCAAATCTCCCATTGTTGTTCAATCATCATTTGTGTAAATACATGAGTTCCCACTGTGCCCACCAACAACAGTTGGGACCTGCCACAAATCAATAATATTCATCTTCCCCTCTTTCTGCCTATCTGCCTCCTCCTCCCATGAATTCCTGTTTTTGTGCATTATTCGAAACTGTATGGAAGAGTTCTCAGAACACCCTCCAATTTGTAAGTCTCTTGTTTCCAAGTTCTTCTCCCAATACCTGGCAATCTGGAAGGGGAATTCTCGTGTTCTTGCTCCTGGGCATGGCACCCTTCGATATGTTATCATGCTCTAAACATCCTCAGACTCCATCTCCCGCAAATAACCCCGGGAGTCCATAGTCAGCCATTACTGAGTCCAGTTGAATTCTGCTGACTTTAATATTCATTAAATTAATTAATATTAATATTTAATATTAATATTTAATATCAATTAAATTAATATTCATTTTTCTGTTTAGAAAAATGCTGAGGGTAGGGTAACAGAACACACAGTAGAAGCAAGAGGATATTGGTGTGCAGAAAACCCCACAGCTCTGAGTTAAGGGAAATTGATCTTTTAGTGGGCTGTTAGCTTAACTCTGTTAGTTATTATGGTGTACTACTGATGTTTAGTAGAATGGGAGAGAATGAGTGTGAATCCACCCCAACCCAGCACCCTGGGCAGAGAGTCTTCTGTCCAGTAAGAGTGTGTGCCATTGTTGCTTATAACTCCTGGAGCTCTCACAAAGCAGATTACATCATGGTTTCTCCTGGGTGACTTGGTGGTAGGGCGAAGATACCTTTGATCTTGGGATATAATCAGTATTAATCAATGAATTTATTTGTTCAACATGGTTGTCTAAATTAGTTTTGCATATTTATAAAACTGCTCTGAGGAGTAGATCTTTTATTTTGCTAATAGGCTGATCTTAGGGACCCCACCCAGCCACCTCACTTTCCCAGTTTTCCCAAGAAAGCTGTCCTTTCTGCAAGATCCTTGCTAACTTGGCATGGATTTGGATGCTGAGAACACTTTCAATAGAAAGAGGAATAAATAGGATGGCAATAGACCAGCTATAAGTTGAAACCCAGTACAACTCAGTACAGTTTTGAGACCTCTGAAGTGTGTTTCTATGGCTAAACATGCTACTTACTCCTGTCAAAGAGGAAGAGTATGTCATAAATCTGTCCAAAGCTGATTTTTATTTGTATTATATATTCCTTTTTGATGCCATGTCATGCACTTGCCTCAAGGTTGGATGGATTCCTGGAATACTTCTTCCAAAGAAGAACATATCCACTTCCTGTTTTAAATTTCCTTTTAATGAATGGAAATTTTAAAGACATTAAAGGGAAGCATAGCAACTTTAATTTGTAATGACTTTTGCTTCTGTCAGTTTAAATTAAGCCCATGATATCTGAGCACAATTTCCTATATTTAATAATACATAAAGCAAGATAATTAAAAGGTATGCACACATGCTGGGAGAGAAACACTATTTAGCAAAGCACCAACTTTAATCTCTCTCTCTCTGTTGATGAAATGTAGTAAAACCAAGTAACTAAAAGCAAATAAACACAAAGGACAATGGCAGGGACTAGTCTTCACACTCACTGTTTGCTCTGAGCCCCAGACTTCCATATAAATTTACTGGACATTTTCATTCCAAATCCTTAAAGTTGACTTCACAATCAACATTCAAAACCAAACCAATCACCATACCCCCAAAACTTAGTTGCATCAGCCCAGTAACTTGGTAGTCACCCTTGACTTCTTCCTCTGCCTCAACACAATCACTCCCACACACATACCACCACATATCAAGTTCCAAGTTCCATCATTCCTACTTCCTTCATGGTCCTCAAGCTCACTGCTACCACCTCTCCCTAGCCATCTAGACCATGCAATAGCATCATAACTGCTCTCCCAACCTCCAGTTTCGCCCATTCCCGAGTCATTCTCTAGAAAAATCCAGAATGAACATTTTAAAACATAAATTTGATCATGGCAGTCTCTGTTTTAGAATACCGGTAGTTTTTATTGGAAAATTATTGGGATACATTTTAACCTTTTTTATCTGTCACTGAAAAGCCCCATTTCTCCAGCCCCAGGCTTCATTACTCCCACCCTCTTGCATTCTATGGACTAGTCATATTGAAATTCATGTGACTCCTCTAGCACAACATACTGGAATCTCCTTCTCAAAACTCTCACTGCTCACTGCTAATATTTTAAATCCCAGTTAACCTGTGAGTCTTTCTCATTGCATGGGAGATACACTTCTACCAGAGGACCCGCATGTTGGAAATGTCCACCTACTTATCTATATTCTCCACTAGACTAAACAATCTATGTTGGGCCATATATATTTCATGGTTATTTTCAAATCCCCAGAAGCTAGCATATAATGAACACTCTATAAGTATGGAAAGATGAAGGGGAAGGGAGGAATAGGGAAGAAAGGAAGGGAGAAGGACAGATGCATACGTATGAATGTGTCTTAATACATCTTGCAATAGGGCAAATCCTCTTAAGTGTTTCATAGCTACAGGATCAAAGAAAGAGTTATCCAGACCCACTCAAAATCTCTCATTCTGTCCTCTTAGGACCAGAGGCTTACAAATATGATTGTCACATACTAAACTGTAAGTTCTTCGAAAGCAAGATTTATATCTGATTTATCTTTGCATTCCTACAGCACCTGCTGCAATGCTCTCCACAAGGAAGGTGATATAGATATATATATATAAACACAATCATTATATATATATATATATATATATATATATATATATATAAACACAATCATTATATATATATATAATGATTATGTTATATATAGTACCAAAACTTAGTTGCATCAGAATATATATATATATATATATATATATATATATAGAGAGAGAGAGAGAGAGAGAGAGAGAAAGAGAGAGAGAGAACCTACCAGTGGATCTTCCAAGGCTTCTGACTTGGGCTTCCCTAACATAACATTGCTAATCAATTGGAATATCCACAAAGCCAACACATGTGCCCATCATCTGAATTCTCACCATTCTGGCATTGGGATGGTCCTGATTATTGGCAGCCACAGGGTGGGTAGCAAATTTTCTGGGCAATAAAGAAAGTCAGATCAGTAGGTAACAGAGAACTGACCTCTAAATGCTCAAATGATTTCTGTCTTATGCAGAAATACTATTTCCCTATTTAGAAGAGTTCCTGGGGCGACTGAGGATGTGGGGTGAGAAAATATTTGGGGCACATGGTAGAAGGCAGCTAGAGTCTATATGTTTAACTTAGCATTGCAGAACATTTTATTTTAAGCCAGTGTATAATTAGAAAGCCTGCCATGAAAATGAGCGGTTTTGTTTATTTATTATGTAAGTATGCCTTTTATTAAAACGACTTTGTGAAAATCTAATTGCCACTACAGTAATATAGCATAGCAGTCCCTTACATAAATACATGATTATTATGTACAGTCACTTATCTGTGAACGAGTTCTGCTACTACTTTCCTTAATTAAGGATACAAAAGGGCTCCTTCATCTTTGCATATTCCCTTGCTAGGACATTGATACTCATTATTTCCTAAGTCCAAACACTGAAACTGTGTCAAGAATGCATCCATCACTAGATGGGTACTTATAGTCAGCGGAATTTTCAACCCTGTCAGCAATTTCAGCAATTTGCAATTTCTGTATGTCTGACATGTGTTTTTATTGGTGAAGATCACTTTCAAATACCAAGATCATGAGAATGATTCTTTGGGTAGTCTCTGCAGCAGCCTAATGTAATGACAGTAATTAACAGCCTGTGATTAGCAGCCACTCCAGAAAGTGTTTGAATGTTAATTTGCTTTAACTAATATGCAGCACTTCTGTGTAATGAGATCTAAGCTATAGGTTCATAGGGAAAGCAAATTATTTTCCAGCATTTAATCATACAAATGATTCTTAGTTAATCACTTGAACAGTAAACCTCAATGTTCTAATAAGTGACATTTGTTTTTCTGTCATTCCGTTTATGATTGTATAGGCCAGGGCAAAGATACTATTTCATAATGGTCAAACTCCCACTTGCCAACATCATCACCTCCAAAATGAGGGCTCACTCAAAACAGAGGAAATTGAGAACAAGAGTTGCTCATTAACCAGCCATGAGTTATTTTAATCCCTGCAGGTATAAGGTTGGATAGAAAAGCCAAAGTCATGAGAAAGCATGGACATATTTACTAATGGACTGACTTCTTAGAAAATAAGTGTCCTTGTGAATGGGTGGGAGTTAAAAAAAAGAAGAAAAAAGAAAATTAATTAGTGTCCTCTCAACATTTGCCTGGAACTGTTCAAATCAAAAATCATTGACAAATGAGGACTGGGCCAAGGTAGACTAGCTAAGAATTGACGATATAATAGCCACTTCAAAAGACAATGATTTAGGTATCAAAGAATAGAAATGGGAAAAATGGGAGCCTTTGGGAAAATGGATGAAACTCAAGAATATTTTTCATATACTCACTGACTTCACATTTATACTGAAAAAGGTCAAACATAACATAAAGGACACTGAGTCATGTTGTCATGGTGTCATTGGAAAAAATATACCCGAAAAGATCTACTCCTGATTGCTTCTTTGTCTTTGGATAATACATGTAGTTGCAAATATTATCTAAATGTGGCCCAACTTAAAAGAAAATACATTGGTTTTTATACTTTTTTAAATTTTTTAACCAAGAGTTTCCCTATATTTATTATGAAATCAATTCCTTATTTTATATAAATTCAGGTGGACTTTTTCCATTAGTTATTATCCTTGGGTAAGAAGAGCTTCCTCTGCTGGTTCAAAGCACAATGTCATTACTATAAACAAGAGTATTTATTTGCTAAGCACCTAAGCTATTTCTAAGAACCAGCATTAAATGAGAAACCTTTACTATGTGAGTTAGGTATAGGTTTTACAACATCATATGGAAATAGTCACAAGGCACAAACACTAAACAGGTCCACAATGACATATATAAACAGTGGTCTCCTGGGTAGAAGAGAAAAAGCTGCCCCTGCCCAAGGTAGATGTTTGCCTGTGAGGTATGACATCAGGACATTCAGAAGGCTTTTGATGTTAATGTCTCCAGTGGATGTCCCAGTCCTATACTCAGATGTACATCTTTTCTTGCATCTGTATTTCCTTTTGAAGCATATGATGAGGAGGCCAAACAACTTGAACAGACGATAAATATGCTGGGACACTTCTCACGCAAACCCTCCACACAAGCATTCTGTTCCTTTATCCTTGACCTAGGTACTTGCTTAATGAACATTTACTGAAGACCTATTCTTTATGCCATCTCTTGTGCAGCTGAGGTGCTGATAGTGCTACTGGGTTTACTTCTTCCCTCTGGTCTCCACTAAACATTGCATTTGCCATGCTTGCTTCTGAAGTTGAAAGGTAAGGCGAATTTCTCAGGTTCCACTTGGAAAATTGGAGGCTGATATTTCACATAGATCTTCCTCCCTCCCTTCCTTCCTTTCTTTCTTTCTTTCCTTCCTTTCTTGAATAATTTACCTAGAAGAACCCATGACAACAAGAGGGAAATGTTTAAGTCAGTGTTTCTACAGCCAAGAAAAATGATATGGATTCCAAAACAGTTATAAATGTACTGAGTTTATTTTTTCCACTTAACATTTCCTGCATTAAACTTTAAAAAAATTTCTCATCACTTTACATAGAGAAGATTTTTTAGTTACTTATGAACCAAAAAGGAATCTTCCAAGATGCAGAACTATGAATATATACACATATCCCATAGCATATGGAGAAGAGAACTTAACTCTGTATAAAAGAAATGAACAGGATAAATTTAGAAGAAAATTTTTAAGTTGGGACCAGGTGAAGAGTTGGAGGAGGAGGTAAAGGGACAGCTACCTCTTTATTAGAGACACTTGAGATTCTATGGTATCTCCTGGCTCACCATCCCAAATTTGATATGATTTGAAGTCAGCCAGGATTTCCTAGCTAAATGGGTAGTATTTCTTATGAGCATTCCTTGCAGTCATTATTTTCTATTACCCATTATGTGCTATGATCTTTTTTGTTAATTTTATGTGCTAATCAAAGTCTAACTCCCTCAACTATTTTCTAGATTTTTCTTGATTTTTTAAAAAGAATCTACTCTCTTTAAACACTGACCCACTACCAAATTATCCTCAAAGTTAAATAGCAAAATAAGTTATCTGACATGTATTATCTCTAATTACACAACTCAGCAAAATGGCTGTCTTCAAGCCAATCTGGGTACCGCCCTCTTTCAAAGTTGCTTTTTAACTTCTCGACTGCTAGCTTGTTCTTTCATCTTCCTTCTTGCAATGTTTTACAGACCTGCAGTTCCCTCCACTTGTAGCACCTCTGACACTACCGTGAGAATCACTAGTGATATTCTGTAAATGCCAGCCAAAATCTATCTGCAAGAACATCTGCTCAACAGTGCAAAACTGATGTAATTACCAACCATCATCTTTTCTCCTCCTGCTGGGGTAACTGCTCCAAAGCATGACTTTTTGCCCTGAGCTAACACGATCCAGAAACTCCCTGTTATGCACAAAACCTGCCGCTGAAAACCCATGTAGCTTCAACACAAATTATAACCCAGTCTTTCAACTACAAGAGCAAATAATACCCCTGTGCCATAGGGTCTCAGAGAATCTTGCTCGAAACCTTGTGAGTCCAAGACCTCATCCTCCACCCCCTACCTGTATTTGTCTAGCATAAATGTTCTTCAAAAGAATATGATAGAGAAAGGAAGGATACATCTACTATTCCAATAATGCTGTTTCGAAAGCACAACTACTGAAAAGAATAATTAAATGTCAAATATCTGAATTTGAACTGAGACAGAAAGAGGAATTTTAAAACATCTTTATTGAGCATCTGCTATTTGCCAAGTGCCGTTCTAGATGCTTTGCCTATGTTATTTGGCTTAATTGAGGTTTTAAAATTCTGATAATCAAGAAATTCCCAGTTTGAATCCATTAAGTTGGGGATGGGCACAGAGTCTGCAGACTGCCTCCTAAGGATATGGAAAAGTTTAACCAATGATGATAAAAATGGAAAAAAAAAATCTAAGTATTCACTGCAAATTATCTTAAAAGAATGAGATGTAGAGACCATGTGGCTTAGAGGATGAAGCCACAAAGCTGTGGAATATCCAAAAATATTCTCAATCTAAGTCTCAGTTTCCACATTGACAAGAGGAAGGAGTTAGATTAGGTGACTTCTTGGGTCTCTGGCAAGTTTCAAAGGTAATGATTCATTTATTGACTCTTACAAGCCAAATTTTATTTCATTTCAAAACACTTTTCTAACTAGGTATTTATCCCTTTCACTTTTGGTTCCTCTTAAATTCATGGTAGGACTAGAAACAAACTACACTTGATATCAGAAGGAATGGGAATTAGTAATGAGATGTTAACAAATTATTTTGTTGGTTTGTGTGATGTTTTAGTGGTTTTGTTTTGCTTTGTTTTTAAAGAAAATATTAGACATGTAAACTTCCTAAATAAAAATATCCAATTAGCCTGAACTGAGATAGTAAGAGTACCCCTAATCCCAAGTGGAATCATGAGGAGCCATTATGCACAGAAAATATTTGTGGATAGAAGGGAAAAAAAGAAAATACCAAGAATACTGCCTCTATCTGATCTTCTTAGGAGAAATTTGCTGGGAAAATAATATTAGGCATGTGTGTGGAGTTTGTTATATAGAGGTATTTGATATCAATAGATGGAACATTGCCTTTCTGTCATGAGTCATCATGAAAGAAATCTCTGTCATTCTGCCTTGGATGTATGAGGCCACTTTCTAGCTCTCAACCCATAAAAATCTCTAAAAAAACAAGATCAATGAATAAATCATGAAATAGTTGCCAAGTTTACCTTTTGTGTCCCAGAGCAATCAGGAACTTGAATGACCAGCAAGAAACCTTAAAGTAATATAAAGATTTTCATCCATTAAGATATAGATAAACCAGGCTTTAGAGATAAAGCAGGCTTAAAGATTGAAGCACACTGAATGCAGACAGAGGGGAAGGAGAGGCATAAGGGTCAAGAGAAGGACGTGCACCTCAGTAGTGGAATCTTCTGAAGATGCTGGAGAGAGGGGTAAAGGCAATGTCTAGGTATCATTCACAGCTTTGCAACCATAGTGCACATTCACAATGAATGAGAATCCCTAAATACATGTCTGACATATAAAATGAGGTGTGTGGTTTTTTTTCAGTAAGCTCCAACTTCCTATTATGTAATATTTTCATTATCCTGACCTTCATGGAGTTGTACTTTAATCAATAATTAAAATCAGAAGCTTATTCTAGAAAATGCTAACACAGTCATGGAAAGCCTTTGTATTTTGAGAAAATCTCAAAAAGGAAAACTCATGCTCTATACTAATGATTCCAAATTATTCAGCGGTATGGCACTTGCCTGGCATGTGTGAGGCACTGGATTCAATTCCCAGCACCACATATAAATAAATAAAATAAAAGTATATCAACAACTAAAAAAAAATAAGAAGAACACATACCCACAGAGGAACTTTCCCAGAGGATCAAAGAAACACTAAGTGAAAAATCTCCAGATAAGCACAGTGGGATTTTTCAGAGCCTTGTCCTTTATGAAGTCCCAATTCTGGCATTATCTGATACCTAATTACATTCTGAAAGCTAAGATGACCATGTCCCTAAGAACAAAAGGACCCTTCTGACCTGGAAATCATCCTCCCAAACAGACTGGGGGGTTGAAAGGCCCTCAGTCATTCTAGGGATGACCAGAAGCATCTAGATAGACACTAGAGTAGCTGCCCAGTGTTTTATTTAGATAATTTTTTCATTGGCAGACCAAAGACTTGGATATCTTTTTTAAAAAATTTTTCTTTTAGTTGTAGATGAACACAATATCTTTTTTTTAAATTTATTTTTATGTGATGCTGAGAATCAAACTCATTGCCTCAAATGTTCTAGGCAAGTGCTCCATCAGTAAGCTTCAACTCCAGCCCCAAGACTAGTATATCTTAAGAGCCTTCCCTAACATGGAAGGAAGAAATACTAAATACTAAATTGTTGGAGTCCACAGTGTTTCCTCAAGCCCTTACAAAAAGGCCAGGATTGAGAACCTGTGATCTAGAATAAGAAAGCAAATTGGTTTGACCCATGCCAAATCCTATGGATGAGTGAATGGTAACTTCTGGGATCAAGTACTGAGGAGGCATCTGAGACAATAACTGGACTCTGTAGGAAACAGTGGTGGAATGGATTCAGATGTTTGCTATGGATGTGGTAGGAGAGAGCTGCACTGTGCTGGTCTCACATCTACCATTTCTGACCTAGAAGTCCATATGCATCCACATGCAGAGCTTGATCCTTCGAGATTAGTGATTTGTAGATAGAAAAATATCAAATCATTGAAGCTAGGTGTCGGGATCTATACCTAGCAGTGTTTGTCAAAGTCAAGACAGAAGATTATTGTCTACCAATCTGCTGGAGTAGGGCCAAATGTCTACATTTTTAACAAGCTCCCCAGATGATTTTTACAAACATAAGTATCTAGAACCAGCATAAAGACCCTTAAAGGGTTATCCAGAAATATTGCTTGGCCTGGAAGTCTGTGGTCTTCCTGGGTTGGGAATTTATCTTCAGATCAGAATTTCATTTCAGTTTCATAAATGTTATTTTCTTACATTGTCTAAGGTTGATCAGTCTGCAAGTGCTGGAATCATACTAACCCTACCTTAACTCTGGCCCTAATCTTTTGAGTACACCTGCTCATTGACAGGAGTGGCCCAGGCCCAAATATGTGTTTTTCCCAAGCTAACAACTAAAGCCTCAGTCGAAAATTAATAAATTGGTTCCCAGGTCTTAATGAGACTCACTCTTTTATTTAGCATAAAATCATGTGGCATACTCAGAATGAGAGCAAAGGGAACTAAATATTCTTGAGGGCTATTTCTACCCCTGTACCAACATCCCCTTAGCCCAGGCTTTAGATGAGGATGTAACAGCCTATACCAGCCCCGTAGGAACAGAGCATCAAGGACATAATTCATTGGCAATCTAATTTTCCACTTAAATATTCTGTTCCATGTTACCAATCTGTCTCTATGCTGTCTCATGTCATACTGTACACTATAAGATTGCATCTTACTATATTTTTATTCCATTGTCAGAGTATCTTTGGGAGATATTCCAATCTTATTGGTAATATTTACAATTCTCCTTATAGGGTAAGTATTCAAGATGATTTCCAAAGACTGCTAAATACTGTGTTATATGATTTCTTCATTCTAGTTGTCCTGCTTCTTCATGATCTTACTAATTCTATAAGTGCATCTTTTAGTACATGTAAGTATTACATAATTGTATAATAATCCACAACCCACTTATGAAATCCAAAAGTAAAACCTGTTAATTAGTTTTGAAGACAGTGAGATACTCAATTAGCAGGGACATTTAGACTAAGAAGTTTAGATATTTCACCAACAGCGAAGGAAGTAGCTATTTTTCAATAGTGCTGTCACACAATGATGTTTGAGGTTGAGGCAGAGGTAAAAGATAGCAATCTGGAGATCAGATGCCGTTCTCACTGACCAACTCAATTACCAATATAGTAATTTCAAAAGTTGGGGTAATCTAGACAGAGGAGAGGAAACAAGAAGGAACAAATTAAAGAAACTACATTTCAATAAGAATCAGAGACAGGATGACTCAAATTAGAAGCTAAAGAAAATTCTTGGAATGGCTCAAATCATGCAGAGAATTTGGGAAGCAGAGTCCTTATTACATCTTGGAAGACACTGTTGTGACAAATTTCCTGTGAACTTTCTTTGAATTTTCCCCACCTAGTTTTCATCAGGAAGTTAAAATTGAATGTAATACCTCCACAAGGGCCACACCAATACCAAAGAAAGAAAAATTAACTAATTAAGTATAAATCAGAATATTTTTCTCCCCCTTCCTGCTTTCTATCCTTATTAGGAGTATAGACTTAGGAATAAATCATTACCTGACTACCTACATTCATTCTGTAATTCATATGGTTCTAGGGGGCTGCAGCCCCTTGTGTTCATGCTTTTGGAAGAAAGAACAAAGCTGAGCTCTGTGGAGGAGATAATGCAATAAAATATGCTTCTGGAAGGGAAATTTCAAGCCCCAAAGCTTCCCACACATAATAACAATAGGACCTGCTTAGCATCTGGGCTAATTTAGCTGGCTCTCTGATTTCTGGAGTCGCTCCTCCATGCTGATGTGCTGTGCCAGCATTCATTAGGTGTAATATGCTGGCTGACATCTTCGTGGTGCCTGGAAGGCCCACTTAAGGACTTCAGAGTGAACCCACATGAAGGAGGCCTTTCCAAGAAGAAAACTTTCTTCCTGGAACTCAGCAGCTTGGCTTAAAAGGTTTTTGAAAACACAGTGTCTTTCTTTACCTCACCTTCTTTCTCATACCATCTCTTCACTCTCATTTGAGAGAGCCATCTTTATAAACTAGCAACTCTCACTTAATATAGGTGAGCTGTATGGAGAAAGCTAGATATTTACCACTGTGTTTGGGGGTTCTGAACTGTAGTGGTAGAAGAAAATAATAAGAATTCGAGAAATATTCAGCTGAAAGACAAATATCACCTTGGAAGACACTTTCTACAGATGCATTTGACCTCTTGCATACTGGCTGTTATTCTGTAATCTTTTGCTATCTCAGCTTCAGTTTGCACATTCAATATTTTTGGTAACTTGAGGATCATTGTGGTCCTGACAGAAGGAAGGATCACTTGGGACATACAGTTCAGAGTTTTCTGTTCATAACAAAGGAGGTCTTGATATCAATTTTAGACCACTACTGCTCAATCCGTTTACCACTGACCACATGACCTCCATGTACAGAGCAAATCAAGAAAGTGGATAGTTCTAACAAAATTACTGCCCAAAGACATAATTGTTGCTATCCAGGGCCCTCTGAGTTTTTCCTCTAGAATGTTGTATCTGATTCTCATGCAACTTTCCAAATCTGGTTTATGTCCCACCACCTGTTTTAAATTGCAGGGGTTTGGCTAATGATAGAAGCAAAGAAAATGTAATATCTCAGAGACAAAAATTAGATGGCACTGTTCATGGCAGGGGAGTTCCAAGTCAATGATTTTTAGAATTTTTAGAAATCTTAGACAAGACCATTTCTTTTGTAAACTTATTTATCAACTTGCATTAATTTGACACAAGCAAATATTGGTTAGATAAACTCCATTTGTTTCGATTTAACATTCAGCAAGCACCTGCTGATTACAATTTGACTTTCTAAAGGGAAAAAAATTAAACATATCTTCTATAGAGTTAGACTTCAAGCAAATTGATGCTAGGGACAGACACATTTCACCACCAATAAAACTGGAAAATTGACAGTTTTGGTTTTTATACATCAGTCACACAAACTTGGTTTCCATGAACTCAGTCCTGAGAGATGAATCTACTCTTGGTGTGCCAATAAAAAGCAAAATTTTAAGCTTGCAAAATCAAGGATCAGCCTCGGGGCCATGTAAATCTTCCGAGATAGCGAATGCTATATTGTGAGACTTCTTGGAAGTCAACTAGCCAACCATTCCGTAGGCCAGCATACATACCTTCTGTTTGGCAGAGCCACTAGGCCCTGGCCCTAATAGTTGCTTTTCTGAAACTCAGCTACCCAGGAAGGAATTTGGCAACATTAGATTACTCACAACTTTGCTGAATAAAATCTTTCCTGAACTTATAAATCCATGGCCAGGTAAGCATTCCTCAGTTAATAACAACGTAGCCTGGCTTCGTTAAACATGTTTTACAATCCCAGACCACTGACAGCAGCCTTCCACTCCCCATTTGTTTGGTGGCTCCCATAAATGAATGACTTCTGTCAAATCTCCTCGTCCCCAGTAAGCCACTATTAAACTCCTGATGCCACTCCTTCAGTTCATTGACTGGAGTCGGGTTGTCCATTTTTCAAAATAAGTGATGTCGCGTATTTCTCAATCCTGTGTATTTTTTTGACATGATGGAGAAAAAAGCCTATAAAATTACACCTAAGTACTGCTACTGACACATGATCAACCATTTGACCAGTGACCCAACATAACACATCTTGTATGAAAACAGCACCTCTGACTGTCTTGAGGTCATGCATGAAGCTGAAAAGAATCCCCTCTAAGGAAGACATATGAGTTGAGATACTCTAAGCTGGCCATAGTCAACTGTGTCTGTCTCAGATAAGTATCATTTTCCATCAAGGAACTCAAGACAACAATCCACATTTAATTTCCTTGGCTTTTTCATTTCTGGATTCCTCAGTAACAATGCTTGGTATTTAACTGGCATTGAACGCAATAAATGTTCGCTGATCAAATTAATTGAATGAGAAATTGTTTTGACATAGGTGTTCTGTTCTGATTTTTTTTATTCCCCCACATTCTTTTTCTCTTTCCATCTTTTCAGTGTTTCTCTCATCAACTTCATGTCATAACTTTATACCTTTCTTTCTCTCAGTGATATACGAAGGGAGTTACAATAATAAAAAATGTAAAAAACCATTTACATCAAAACAACAAAAAGTAAAATTTCCCTGAGAATACTGAAATCTCAGACAGACCCTAGATGGTTTGTGAGTGGAGCACGCCTCATTCACGATACATTAGTTACAGAGTACTCTCTCTTTCTTATCCTAAAATATAAAGATAATGTAATGATGCATTTGTATCATGCTTTATAGTTTATGAAAACTTTCATAAACATTCTCCAATGGAATACTTTTAAGAACTGAATGGGCATGTCTCTGTAAACTGAACATAGTTTTTTAAGAGAGATTCTGATAGTGAACAGCCTCTTGTTTCACTCTTTAACCTGTTTTGTTCTCATCCCACTGTCTCGGCTTCAAGTACCAACTCATCAATTCATCAGTGCGTTTTCAGGTGTTAGTTACCATCTTTTCTTTCTTGCCTTTGAGGTGGTCTACATCTCTATATATCCTCTGTGTTAATAATTGTGTTTTAATATTTCTAGAATTAAGAAAAAGTTGCTGAGCAAAGAATAAAATTAGACCTCATCATGGTTTAATGTCATGAATAAATTATGGAAGACACCTAGGTCACTGTTTCATTACACTTATGTATTTGCTTAAGTATCACACGTATTTCCCAGCCCAGCACTACCCTGTGATACAGCTCGGCTCTTTCCAGAGGTTACAAAACTCAGGAAAAATTTAGGTACACTAAAAGTTTTTTCTTGAGATCCAACATGGCGGCCGGCGAGGAAGCAGCGACTCCAACGTCTCCACTTTAACGGGATATGAAAGACTCATCGAAACAGCTGCAGCCTAGCTACGGAGGAACTTCTAGCATAACTTCCTTAAGAGGAGAGCTGCCGTGAACTGGTAGGTTTACTCGAAGTGACAGGTTGCCCCAGAGAAGTGGATCTTGGAAGACCACGCGGGCACAGAGGTCTAGTCCCCCAACCATCAGCCGCTCCGGCAGGCGGCTCCCCCTGGAGGCCTAGCTCTCGCCCTGGGAGAAGCGGCCCCACCCGCCCGCTTCCTAACCAGGCGGCCACAGCTACTCGGCGATAAAGGTGCCCACGTGGCGGGTGCAGAAGTTAAGTCCTGCAGACGCCAGCCGCCTTTGCAACCCCCGGGAACCCTGAGTGGCTTGGCCCGCCCCGCCCGAACTGGCAGTCCTCCGCCATACGGGCTCCCCCGGGAGGCCTAGCTCTCGCCCTGGGAAAAGCGGCCCCACCCGCCCGGTTCCTAACCAGGCAGCCACAGCTACTAGGCAATAAAGGTGCCCACGTGGCGGGTGCAGAAGTTAAGTCCTGCAGACGCCAGCCGCCTTTGCAACCCGCGGGATCCCTGGGCGGCTTGGCCCGCCCCGCCCGAACCGGCAGTCCTCCACCATACGGGCTCCCCCGGGAGGCCTAGCTCTCGCCCTGGGAGAAGCGGCCCCACCCGCCCGGTTTCTAACCAGGTGGCCTCAGCTACTTGGAGATAAAGGTGCCCTCGTGGCGGGTGCAGAAGTTAAGTCCTGCAGACGCCAACCGCCTTTGCAACCCGCGGGATCCCTGAGCGGCTTGGCCCGCCCCGCCCGAACCGGCAGTCCTCCGCCATACGGGCTCCCCCGGGAGGCCTAGCTCTCGCCCTGGGAGAAGCGGCCCCACCAGCCCGGTTTCTAACCAGGTGGCCTCAGCTACTTGGAGATAAAGGTGCCCTCGTGGCGGGTGCAGAAGTTAAGTCCTGCAGACGCCAGCCGCCTTTGCAACCCGCGGGAACCCTGAGCGGCTTGGCCCGCCCCGCCCGAACCGGCAGTCCTCCACCATACGGGCTCCCCCAGGAGGCCTAGCTCTCGCCCTGGGAAAAGCGGCCCCACCCGCCCGGTTCCTAACCAGGCAGCCACAGCTACTCGGCAATAAAGGTGCCCACGTGGCGGGTGCAGAAGTTAAATCCTGCAGACGCCAGCCGCTTTTGCAACCCGCGGGAACCCTGAGCGGCTTGGCCCGCCCCGCCCGAACCGGCGGCGGGTGCAGAAGTTAAGTCCTGCAGACGCCAGCCACCTTTGCAACCCGCGGGATCCCGGAGCGGCTTGGCCCACCCCACCTGAACCGGCAGTCCTCCGCCATCCGGGCTCCCCCGGGAGGCCCAGCTCTCGCCCTGGGAGAAGCGGCCCCACCCGCCCGGTTC
Organism: Urocitellus parryii; assembly: GCF_045843805.1. Lineage (NCBI taxonomy): Eukaryota > Metazoa > Chordata > Mammalia > Rodentia > Sciuridae > Urocitellus > Urocitellus parryii. Next base: position 227,835,882 of record NC_135531.1, on the reverse strand, counting down.
CCAACCACGCGACCGCAGCTACTGGGCGATAAAGGTGCCCCCGCAGCGGGTGCAGGAGGTAAGTCCTGCTGATACCAGCCGCGTTTGCAAGCCGCCGGCACCCAGTGCGGCTTGGCCCGCCCCGCCTGAACCGGCAGTCAGCCTCCACGATCCGGGCTCCCCCGGGAGGCCTAGCTCTCGCTCCGGGAGCAGCCCCCTGCAAGCTAGGCGAACCTTCGACCCATCGGGAGGTTAGGCCCAGCAACCTGCGGAGTGATAGAGGTGCCCCTCGTGCCTGCTGGGTAGGCGGACCTTTGACCGACCAGCAGAGCAGACCTAGGGCCTGCCAGCATGGTAGACGGATCACACCAATTGGAGGAGGATCACAGCCACTACATGCCCTGCAAGGGTGATTATTCAACTATACAAGAGCAATATAAATAAATAGAGGGAAAATTTCAAAACACAACAGTTTCACCAAGCAGAAAGAAACGCCAGCAGTATGAAAAGACAAGGAAAGAAAGGACCACAGGCAATGCAGGTCAACTCAACTTTAGAAGAGGTAATAGGTGCAACAGATGGAATGTCAGATAGAGAGATCAGGATATACATGCTTCAGATGATCTGGAGTCTCAAGGAAGACATGAGACAGCAAAATCAGATAATGAAAGATCACATTGACAAACAAATCCAGGAAGTAAAAGATCAATTTCACACGGAGATAGAGGAAATAAAAAACAAACAAATAGAAATACTAGAAATGCAGGAAAAAATAAACCAACTTAAAAACTCAATTGAGAATACTACCAGCAGAGTAGATCACTTAGAAGAGAGAACATCAGACAATGAAGACAAAGTATTTCAACTGGAAAAGAACATAGACAGCTCAGCAAGTCTGCTAAGAAACCATGAACAGAACATCCAAGAAATATGGGACAATATCAAAAGACCAAATTTAAGAGTCATGGGGATACAGGAAGGCACAGAGCTCCACACCAGAGGAATACACAGCCTATTCAATGAAATAATACGAGAAAACTTCCCAGACTTGAAGAATGAGACAGAATCCCAAATCCTAGAAGCCTACAGGACGCCGAATGTACAAAACCATAAGAGATCCACACCTAGACACATTATAGTGAAGATGTCCAACATACAGAATAAGGAAAGAATTTTAAAAGCTACAAGGGAAAGGAAGCAGATTACATTTAGGGGTAAACCAATCAGGATAACAGCTGATCTCTCAACACAGACTCTGAAAGCTAGAAGATCCTGGAATAACATATTTCAAACACTGAAAGAAAATGGGTTCCAACCAAGAATCGTGTATCCGGCAAAATTAAGCTTCAGGTTAGAAGATGAAATTAAAACCTTCCATGATAAACAAAAGTTAAAAGAATTCGCAGCTAGAAAACCATCTCTTCAAAAAATCCTTGGCAAAACATTGCAGGAAGAGGAAATGGAAAATAACATTGAAAACCAACAATGGGAGGTAGGACAGTAAAGGGGGGAAAGTAGTCAAAGAGGATAACAAATCAGGTTTAGTAACATCAACAAACAAATATGGATAGAAGTACAAACCATATCTCAATAATAACCCTAAATGTCAATGGCTTAAACTCACCAATTAAGAGACACAGGCTAGTAGAATGGATCACAAAACAAGACCCAACAATATGCTGTCTACAGGAGACGCATCTGATAGAAAAAGATATCCATAGACTGAAGGTGAAAGGTTGGGAAAAATCATACCACTCATATGGACAGCGGAAACAAGCAGGCGTGTCCATACTCATATCTAATAAAATAGATTTCAAGCCAAAGCTAATCAAAAGGGATAAAGAAGGACACTTCATACTGCTCAAGGGAACCATAAACCAACAAGACATAACAATCATAAATATATATGCCCCAAATAATGGTGCAGCGGTGTTCATCAAGCAAACTCTTCTCAAGTTCAAGAGTCTGATAGACCACCATACAATCATCATGGGAGACTTCAACACACCTCTCTCACCACTGGACAGATCTTCCAAACAAAAGTTAAACAAGGAAACTATAGAACTCAACAACACAATTAATAACCTAGACTTAATTGACATATATAGACTTTACCACCCAACATCAAGTAGTTACACTTTTTTTTCAGCAGCACATGGAACCTTCTCAAAAATAGACCATATATTATGTCACAGGGCAACTCTTAGACAATATAAAGGGGTAGAGATAATACCATGCATCTTATCTGATCATAATGGAATGAAACTGAAAATCAATGATAAAAGAAGAAAGGAAAAATCAAGCATCACTTGGAGAATGAACAACAGGTTGCTGAATGACATATGGGTTATTGAAGACATCAAGGAGGAAATTAAAAAATTCCTAGAGTTAAATGAAAACACGGACACAACATATCGGAATCTATGGGACACATTGAAAGCAGTCCTAAGAGGAAAATTCATTGCTTGGAGTTCATTCCTCAAAAAAAGAAAAAACCAACAAATAAATGATCTCATACTTCATCTCAAAATCCTAGAAAAAGAGGAGCAAAACAACAGCAAAAGAAGTAGAAGGCAAGAAATAATCAAAATCAGAGCTGAAATTAATGAAATTGAAACAAAAGAAACAATTGAAAAAATTGACAAAACTAAAAGCTGGTTCTTTGAAAAAATAAATAAAATTGACAGACCCTTAGCCATGCTAACGAAGAGAAGAAGAGAGAGAACCCAGATTACTAGCATACGGGATGAAAAAGGCAATATCACAACAGACACTTCAGAAATACAGAAGATAATCAGAGACTATTTTGAAGCCTTATACTCCAATAAAATAGAAGATAGTGAAGGCATAGATAAATTCCTTAAGTCTTACGATCTGCCCAGATTGAACCAGGAGGATATAGACAACCTAAAGAGACCAATAACAATAGAAGAAATAGAAGAAACCATCAAAAGACTACCAACTAAGAAAAGCCCAGGACCGGATGGGTATACAGCAGAGTTTTACAAAACCTTTAAAGAGGAACTAACACCAATACTTTTCAAGCTATTTCAGGAAATAGAAAAAGAGGGAGAACTTCCAAATTCATTCTACGAGGCCAACATCACCCTGATTCCGAAACCAGACAAAGACACTTCAAAGAAAGAAAACTACAGACCAATATCTCTAATGAACCTTGACGCAAAAATCCTCAATAAAATTCTGGCGAACCGGATTCAAATACATATCAAAAAAATTATACACCATGATCAAGTAGGATTCATCCATGGGATGCAAGGCTGGTTCAATATACGGAAATCAATAAATGTTATCCACCACATCAATAGACTAAAAAATAAGAACCATATGATAGTCTCGATAGACGCAGAAAAAGCATTCGACAAAGTACAGCATCCCTTTATGTTCAAAACTCTAGAAAAATTAGGGATAACAGGATCATACCTCAACATTGTAAAAGCAATCTATGATAAGCCACAGGCCAGCATCATTCTGAATGGAGAAAAATTGAAGGCATTCCCTCTAAGATCTGGTACAAGACAGGGATGCCCTCTCTCACCACTTCTGTTCAACATAGTCCTCGAAACACTGGCCAGAGCAATTAGACAGATGAAAGAAATTAAAGGGATAAAAATTGGAAAAGAAGAACTTAAATTATCACTATTTGCAGATGATATGATTCTATACCTAGCAGACCCAAAAGGGTCTACAGAGAAGCTATTAGAGCTAATAAATGAATTCAGCAAAGTGGCAGGATATAAGATCAACACGCATAAATCAAAGGCATTCCTGTATATCAGCGACAAATCCTCTGAAACGGAAATGAGGACAACTACTCCATTCACAATATCCCCCCAAAAAATAAAATACTTGGGAATCAACCTAACAAAAGAGGTGAAAGATTTATACAATGAAAATTACAAAACCCTAAAGAAAGACATAGAAGAAGACCTTAGAAGATGGAAAAATATACCCTGCTCATGGATAGGCAGATCCAACATCATCAAAATGGCGATATTACCAAAAGTTCTCTATAAGTTCAATGCAATGCCAATCAAAATCCCAGCTGCATTTCTTGTAGAAATAGATAAAAGAATCATGAAATTCATATGGAATAATAAAAGACCCAGAATAGCAAAAACAATACTAAGCAGGAAGTGTGAATCAGGCGGTATAGCGATACCAGACTTCAAACTATACTACAGAGCAATAGTAACGAAAACAGCATGGTACTGGTACCAAAACAGGCGGGTGGACCAATGGTACAGAATAGAGGATACAGTAACCAATCCACAAAACTACAACTATCTTATATTTGATAAAGGGGCTAAAAGCATGCAATGGAGGAAGGATAGCATCTTCAACAAATGGTGCTGGGAAAACTGGAAATCCATTTGCATCAAAATGAATCTGAATCCCTATCTCTCGCCTTGCACAAAAGTTAACTCAAAATGGATCAAGGAGCTTGATATTAAATCAGAGACACGGCATCTGATAGAAGAAAAAGTTGGTTATGATCTACATACTGTGGGAGCAGGCTCCAAATTCCTCAATAGGACACCCATAGCGCAAGAGTTAACAACTAGAATCAACAAATGGGACTTACTCAAACTAAAAAGTTTTTTCTCAGCAAAAGAAACAATAAGAGAGATAAACAGGGAGCCTACATCCTGGGAACAAATCTTTACTCCACACACTTCAGATAGAGCCCTAATAACCAGAATATATAAAGAACTCAAAAAATTAGACAATAAGACAACAAGTAACCCAATCAATAAATGGGCCAAGGACCTGAACAGACACTTCTCAGAAGAGGACATACAATCAATCAATAAGTACATGAAAAAATGCTCACCATCGCTAGCAGTCAGAGAAATGCAAATCAAAACTACCCTAAGATACCATCTCACTCCAGTAAGATTGGCAGCCATTAGGAAGTCAAACAACAATAAGTGCTGGAGAGGATGTGGGGAAAAGGGCACTCTTGTTCATTGCTGGTGGGACTGCAAATTGGTGCAGCCAATTTGGAAAGCAGTATGGAGATTTCTCGGAAAGCTGGGAATGGAACCACCATTTGACCCAGCTATTCCCCTTCTCGGTCTATTCCCTAAAGACCTAATAAGAGCATGCTACAGGGACACTGCTACATTTTTGTTCATAGCAGCACAATTCACGATAGCAAGATTGTGGAATCAGCCTAGATGCCCTTCAATAGATGAATGGATTAAAAAAATGTGGCATTTATACACAATGGAGTATTACTCTGCATTTAAAAATGACAAAATCATAGAATTTGGAGGGAAATGGATGGCATTAGAGCAGATTATGCTAAGTGAAGCTAGTCAATCTTTAAAAAACAAATACCAAATGACTCCTCTGATATAAGGGGAGGAAACAAGGACAGGGTAGGGACGAAGAGCTTGAGACGAAGATTTTCATTAACAGGGTTGAGAGGTGGGAGGGAAAGGAAACGAGAAGGGGAATCGCATGGAAATGGAAGGCGATCCTCAGGGTTATACAAAATGACATATAAGAGGAAAGGAGGGGGTAAGACAAGATAATTCAAATGGAAGAAGTGATTTACAGTAGAAGGGGTAGAGAGAGAAAAGGGGAGGGGGGGAGGGGAGGGGGGATAGTAGAGAATAATACAGACAGCAGAATACATCAGACACTAGAAAGGCAATATGTCAATCAATGGAAGGGTAACTGATGTGATACAGCAATCTGTATACGGGATAAAATTGGGAGTTCATAACTCATTTGAATCAAACTGTGAAATATGATGTATGAGGAACTATGTAATGTTTTGAACGACCAACAATAAAAAAAAAAAAAGAAAAAAAAATAAAAGTTTTTTCTTATTCCTACCCTGGGTGACATGTAAACTCCAATAAACAAAAAGTATCTTAATCCCAAAGCCATTGTCCCAGCATGGGAACAAAAAAAGTCCCCTGACAAGGAATTTAGGGCCACAGAAAAAGGAATCAAACCCAGTATCATCTTTACGAACCAGTTGCATCAATATTCTTCTCTTTCCCATTTTGAGTTTTAGTCAGTTGTGCGACCTAAACTTCATTCACATTGAGATTTGTCCAGATCACCAGATCACCATTCTTCACATTACACTTACCTCCATGTAGCAGTCCACAGATTCTCTTTTATTTAACTTCCTTTTTTTCTTGAAAGGTAAGACATTTCTACCACTGAAACAGAATTAAGTTTGTAAGCAAGTCCAATAAAGAATTCTGCTTCTTCCCAGGTCCTGGAATCAGGGTGGTACAGGAGCCACTGTTTTATGCTTTCAATATGGAGAACACTTAAAAAGACTACATAGACTTTCATTGATGTTAAACTGGGTCACTTACTGAAGAAATATTAGGGTTAGTACTCAATATTCACTGAAGTTCATTTTGAGAATTCAGAAATGAATATGTATGTCAAGAAAATGTACATTTCTGAGAAATATCTTGTGAAAAGTTGATTATAAATCCACCCAGATGGACATTAAAGAATCAAGGTAGTATAAGTATTGACACAGAGATTCAATATTTCAAAGGGCAAAATGAAAAACGAGTCTAAGATATATGCGAACACGTGCCACATAACAATCTTCCACTGTCATCCACCACAATGCCTTGACATTACTATCACCCCAAATAAGACACAATGAGAGGAGAAGAGGAACAAAATCTGTGAATACATATCTGGAATAGGAAATTCTGAGGAGCTCACAAACTTGGGTGTGGCACAAGAGATCCCAATGGTAGGGGACAGGGTAAACATTCCACAAACATGGAACTTTGCTGGCCTAATGACTTCTTGACTATCTGCCTCTGACATTTGTGCACTAGAAATATAGCTTTGTGATTTAGCTTCCTTTGCAGTGAGACCAGGAAAGCTTGGTCTCAGTCTATGTGAACACGAGGACATGGTTTCCTATTTCCCAATACGAACAGGAGGCAGCAGAGCTGAATCCTCTCTTTGTAGGTAACTGTGGCCATTGGGGTATGAGTGTCTCCCTGGGGGGATTGTGAAGCCTTTGGCTCACAGTCCAGTTTTAATGGCATTTCTTGCAGCTTCCCTGGAAATCTGGTGTTTGTTTCTGAAATACATAAAGGTCAACCGGGACACAGCGCTGGAAGGACCTCTGTCACGTGGGGTGAGTCAGGGTCTGACGGAAAAAAACACAAACTGGGCTGCTACCCCATATATCTTTCCCACTTGTGCGTAGCAACTTGATTCTGAGCATCGCACCAGATCCTCTCCCCACAACAACATGCCTTTACATTTTAGGGTCTGCTGGCTGCACCTTGTCAGTCACATGTCATTTGGATACCAATGACAGAACCACAGGGGCTCACCACAGATGTTGGTCACACACCTGCACTCCATTGCACATCTATGTTCTCTGAGACCCTCCTCAGAGTGTTTTTATTATGTATGTTACTTATTAAAATAATTGTACTTATATTTCTTCTGTTTGCTTCCTGCCTCACAGAACAAAGGTTAAGAGAAAGTTTAAACTCCTAAATACTTTATCACTTATCTTAAATGCTACCACTCCACATCTTGCAAATATATTTGTTTATCCCCAACCTATGTTCTACTTACTGGCTTTTAATTCTGAGTTGCCTATCCTACTTTCTAAAGCTTCCCTGCCATGCTTAACAGATGAAAAGAAAAAGACAGGAATGTCTATCGGCAGATTTGTCTCAATCGCCCTGGTGGTTCCTTGGCCATGTGGAAAATCTCTCTGAGGCTCTCTCACCCAAAAGACCATGACCTTGACATGGACTGTAACTGCTAAATTGCAAGGGATCATATACAAAGAAAAAAAATTATACTATCTCCTTGGAAATATGCACTCTGGAAGAAAAATAAGGACTATCATTATAATTATAGATTTGAGTTTATTTTCCTGCACACTCTAAAGAGAAAATATTTGATGTCTAAAGATCCTATCAGATGACTCTGCATAAGCAGTTAGTAGAAGTATATCCCATCCAATTGCTCACCAAGTCATAAATTCTTGCTCCTAATTATCTCTCATTTAGTCCAAGCTTGCACTTTCTCTTACCTGGACCTGTAATGTGTCCACATAGCACTTTCCTTCACCCCAGTCTGCTACCCAGTATCACAGTATCTTCCCTATGCTTTAATGGTGTTATTTCTTTGCTTGAAAACCTTTCACAGTATCTCAAACTATCAAGTCCCAAATTACTCCTATAGCAAGCCAGTCCATTAACAGGGTGGGTTTGAAGCACTAGGCCATCCTGTCTTCTTGCTGACCCAGATGCTACCTGCACTGAACTGTTCCAACAACCCCAAGTATTTGCTGCGTATGTGCTGCCTCCTCTGCTTTGAGGACCCTCTCCTCTACCTGATCAGGATCATTTCCTTCTTTCTGTTGTTGCTGAACTTTGGGTTTTTTTGTTGTTTGGGTTTTTTGTTGTTGTTGTTGTTATTTTTTGTTTTGTTTTGTTTTGCTTTTTGTTTTTTGTGGGGTTTTTTTTGCTTTTTGTTTTTTCTCTTTCCACATTTTTATTGGTGCATTGTAGTTATACATAATGATGGAATTTGTTGATACTCATTCACACATGCACACCATTCCCTTCATTTTGAAATGCATGTGGTTTACTGTCTCTGAGGTGAGAAGAATCTTTCAGTTGATGTCAGGAGAAAACTGCTGGTTTCTAAACAAAGAATTTTATCACAAGGGCATACATGAAATCAGGCTTATTTAGGAAGTTCTGTTTATCTGATTATCATCTCAATTAAGTTCTTTGCATTGATGGCACCACAAATGGATGAAATTTATTTAAGTGTGTATCCTTAATTGTCCTGAAAATATCTTCCAAAAAATTACATTCCAACAGAGCACTGCATTAAAAAGTTATTGGGAACTTGGAAGAACAGTATTTGGCCATGTGATTGAAAGCAAGAGAACTTGCCAGCTCTAGCAGATTACAGTTTAGATGTACCAAAACTAGGAGGGGCTGGTGTGGTGATTCAAGCATCAGGAAGAATTGCCTCTGAAGCATAAAGTGTCTGTCTGTCTGTCTGTCTGTCTGGAGTGTCCATCTGAATCTCAACAAGTTACTTAATTTCCTTGAGCTAAGGGGAAAAAAGAAGAGCACATGTTTAATTAAACAGGAAATGCAGATGAAAACCTCATTCTTTTCCAGCAAAACCCTCAGAGATTATATGTTCAGTACTAAGAAGATCAAGATCACAAGTGTCAGCTACAGAAAATCACATGTTACAATCTTGCTATACACACCTGACTATTGATTATCATGTCTGCCATTGTGATTCAGAAGACTTTTATCTCAATATAGAAAAAGCTAAGTTGCAAACTTATAGTATATGAAAAAAAGTACGTGAATTTATACTACTAGCAGGTTTTATTCAATGCCTGTGCTTAAAATAAAGTTCCTTTTGTTTTCTCCAAAGTTACTATTTGACCAATATGATGTCCAACCGATGACATCTTAGACTCAAGGAAAACTGACATTTATGTCCATAAATGTACAACTCCTTGAGTACTTACAGCAATGCTCTGAGACAGATGCCCCATTGTGCAATGGAAAAACTGGCTTGGAATGTTTAAGTGACTTGCCAAAGGCATGTAGCATGAAAAGAATAGAGGCGCTTGATCCTGGTCTAATCTAATTCCAGGGTCAAAACTCTTGACCATTGTGCTATATATCTTCCCACTCTTTCCTAGCATTAATGCCATAACTGACCCTGTTGAGAGTGTATTAGCCATGTCTTCAGACTGCCTATCTGAACTAACAGGCTCAAATCATCAATAGGATGGGCCCAGTGACCCTAAGAACACATATACCTCATAAGCTGAGTGAATTCCTTTGGCGATATCAGCTTTAAAGGAAGGCTATCATCTTTTGTTCTCAATTGTTCCTGTGCCATGAAGTCCCCAGATAAATTAAAACTCCTTATTTGCAGAAAGTACAACATATATGAGAAACTTTGGTTTATAGCTTTTCTTATCACTTGCACACAGTTGGACACATATGCAACCAATATACTTATTAATGAATTAATATGCAGTTTCAATTAATATGATTTGTTACTTTAAAAAAACAAGCTAGGCACAGTGGCACACACCTGTAATCCCAGTAGCTTGGGAGGCTGAAGTGGGAGGACCTTGAGTTCAAAGCCAGCCTCAGCAACTTAATGAGGCCATAAGCAACTCGGTGAGACCCTGTCTCAAAATCAAATATAAAAAAGGTCCAGGGTTGTGGCTCAGTGGTTAAGCACCCCTGGGTTCAATTTCTTGTACCAATAATAATAATACTAACAACAACAAGCACACACATACACACACACAAATCTGGGTTTCTTCCCCTAGTCTTCTATTGTCTAATATATTCTAGGTCAAGATCCAATAATTAAGACTTCATCTTTGGGTCTGCATAAAACTACTTCCTTCATTCTCTCCCTTCCCTCCCTCAGCCCCTCCTTTTTCAAACCATTAACATCATTATGATTCAAATGTAATGAACTGCAATAACCTTATTTTGCCCCTGAAACATTTTTGATACTTACTGATATTCTGGGGTACAGCAGCTGGGACAAGGAGCCCCCAGAAGAGCAATCACGCTTCATGCCCCTCCATCTTTCCTCCACCTCTCTAGCATGTCACTCTTCCACACCCCAACAGATCTGATGGGCGGCTGTCATTGATCTCTGGAAGATGCTCAGAGCCCATTCGTGGAAAGCAGGAAATGGCTAACAGAAGTTACTTTAATGGACTGACCCTTCAGAGCTGAGCTATTTGGTACTGAATTCCAACCTTCAATAAAAATATATTTAACTTTGGTTTGTTTTCACATTCCAAAGAGCAATTGTGACCCTTTGGGTCTTCATGACTATGCCACTCTGCCTTAGAGGACTGAGACTGGCAAAAAGTAATTGTGACATTTGTAACTATTTGGGTGTGAAAAAGAATGAACACAGTAAATAAACCCATTCTTGTGGCCAGAGAGCTCTGACTTTTATGAGCTTCTGGAGTTAAAAGCTACTTAATATCCCCAAGTCTTTTTTTTCCTATGGGTAGCATTTATACTTCAAACCGGAAGTTGGAATAAAGCATTCCTTCAGAGATCACCCAAATTAGCCTTCCCTGAAAATGCTAAAATTTTATTTCAAAATTTGTTCAAATTTTAAACACCTAGGTTTCACCTTATATTCCCTTATTTTGAGCTTTAGCCACTATTTGGTATTTATGGAAAACAGCTCTAAGTTAATGAAAGAGAATATATACCATTAAAAATCTATATGCCAATTAGATTTATAGAGCATAATTCAATAATTTTTTATAAAGCAATAAAAACACTTGCCAACTCTCATGAAAAACAACCATATGTTTTGGTTTTAATAATGAAAATGTTTTATAAATAAGCTCCAATTATGGTCCATATTATTTAAAAAGCATTGAATCTTTTCCTCTTCCAAGTATGTTTTTTTCTTTTCCTCTCTTTTTTGAAGCACCCTTAATAATTTATATGCAAATTTATAGTATTTCCAGATTTATTATTTTTTAACCACAAAAGAGACTTTCAATTTTTTTCTCTGTTAGTTTCCAATATCCTTAAAAGGATATTTATCAAATTAGATGACCAATGTATCAATTATGAAAACATTTTATCCTTATGAGAACTACTTTCATCATGGATTTCAAAGCAAATTAAATCATGAGCATAGATTCTTCTATCAAATTCAGTGACAGATTCATTCCATGAATTCAGATGCCCACTTATATAAAAATAAAAATTTTAATGTACCTTATATATCCCCATATCACTTATGTGTCAGTATAAAATAAAATCCAATTCTTTCTGGAAAGCAATTGGGTAATATGTATTGAGAGCCTTAAAAATCTTCTTATCCTTTGACCCAAAGTCCATCATAAGGACATAATCACCAATACTTACTGAAATTCCAATATAAGAGTGTTTATTACTGTGCTAGTTATGAGAGTGATGACTTGAAAATATCACTGATGTCCAACAACATAGGCCTTGTTAAGTGTCTTGTGGTTGATCCATTTGATGGCAACTATACAAACACTGAAATCTAAGGTTTAAAAAAATTAATTAATGATATGAAGAAATGCTTATGATAAAATACTAAGTTACAAAAGACAAAACTGCATATGCTAGTTTTCAATAGTTTTGCAAAGTTAGAGTCATAGTGTATATACTGCAGGTAGACAAGAATGGGCACACATGGATAGTAGAAAACATACCAGACTATTAATCTTGATTTTGTTTGAGTGATGGGATGATAAAGAATTTTAGAATTTTTAAAAAATATTATCTACAATGTGCAGACTATTTTTAGAATCAGAAAGGTATTGTTAAAAATAATAATATTACAAAATGTCTAACAAAAACTGTTGCATTTAAATGATAATGAAGAAAATAATTTGTTGAGATTGAAAGTTATTCATACATAAGTGAAAAAATTTATCCCAATATTTTACATATGCTTCAGTTTTCATTAAATATAGTCCATATGTGAATTTGTTAAAAAAAAAAGTTTGAAGGATAAATACAAAATATACTTAGGAATTATTTTGAAGTTGTGGAAATATGAATGACTTGACTTACATTACCTTAAATGTTAGTATTATCTCCAGACAACGTTTTAATTGCACACTCACATACATATTTTTGCACAACATGTATTTTTTAATAATAATATTTTGCATTATGCTATACTAATAACCTACATTTTATATTTACACAAAAATGGAAATATTAAGAGAATGAGGTTTAAAATACAAATAGAAATTCTTATATTTCCTGTTTCCAAAAGACTGTCTTAGAGTATGCACACTCTATTTTAGAGAACACAGAAAAGAACTAATACTTGGGGGGTGATCTTTTTTCTTTTTGAATTATGAAATATTTCAAACACACTGAAAAGAACAAAAAATATTATGACGAATCCCTGTGCCACTATCCAGATTTAATAAAACTTAACATTTTGCCTCACTTGCTTCATATCTTTTTTTTGCTAAAATAAAACTATGTAGATTTAATTATTCCTCCTGCTTGCTCCCTAGAGAAAACCTCTATCTGAAAGATGTTATATTATTCTTCATAAGCTTATCATTATACTTTTAGCATATATAGGTTCCCACCACAAAATAGAAGTGTCTATAAGCATGGTAGCACATGCTTATAATTCTAGCTACTCAGGAGAGTGAAGCAGGAGAATTGCAAGTTCTGGGCCTGCCTGGGAAAGTTAGCAAGACCCTGTCTCAAAATAAAATTAAAAGAGCTGGGAAGGTAGCTCAGTGGTAAAACGCCTTTAAGTTCAAAGTGTACATACTTTTTTTGCAAATTGCTCTTTTGGATCAACTATATGTTCTTGAGATGTATCTATGGAGACATGTAGATCTAAATCATTCATTTTAACTACTACATAGTATTACACTATTTTATAATTTTGCTATTTCTATTTAATAATTGATGACATTTATATTGTTTTCACTTTTTCCTCTCCCTCAATACTAAAGTGAACAGTCTTATACATGACTCCGGATACACATACACAACATTTTCTTTACTGTATATGCCTAGACTAGAAATTTCATGTATGAGGTATGTGCAACTTCAATCATATTAAATATTGCTAGATTCTCTCTAAAGGGGATATATGATTTAGAGTCCTAACACAAATATTTATTTGTGCATTTATACAAGCATACACAGAGTCTAATTTTTAATAATTATATGTATTGCAAATATTTTCCCCTAGTCTTTAGCTTGTTTCCTAGTTTAAGTTAGTCTAATTCATCTATATTTCCAAATATTGTTTGTACTTTTTGTTTAACAAATCCTTCTCCATCCCATTTTTATATAGTCATTTTCTATATTTAGCTCAAAAAGTTTAACATTTTTTTCTCACAAGTCAGAAACATATTTTTGTTTATGAGACAGGAAATCTGCATTTTCACAGGACTATCACATATTTTTCCAATCAATGTTTTAGAACTGTGATACTGCTTAACTCTCATGCTCTCTCTCTGCAGACCAACTGCCCTTATGTTTATTTCTGGGCTTTCTGCTCTTCCATTCATCTATTTTTTCTCTTTTAACCAATGTCTGAATTATTATACCTTATGAGAAGATTTGATGTCTTCTACAATGAGTTTTCCCCTCTATTCTTCTTCAAACTTGCCTTGACCAATTTTTAATTCTTTATCTTTTATGCAACATTAAGATTAACTTGCTTAATTCTATCCACTGGATTTTTTTAAAATTTTGCTTATTTATTTTTATGTGATGCCAAGGATAGAACCCCATGTCTCACACATGCTATGCAAGCTCTCTGAGCCACAACCCTAGCCCTCTCCACTCTTTTTGTGAGTGAACTGTTCTTGCTTCCAGCTCACTCAGACAATGAGGACAGCAGAGTGATGTTGCTTCCTCCTGCAGGCTCCTCTCAGTACCTGTTGCAAGTTTAGTCAACCAAGTCCTAAGGAATTACGTAATTGTGTATTATTTCTTTTACTTAAATTTTTCATCATTAAAATTGTATCTTTTCAAATGATTATAATCCTTCTCTCAAGATAGAAGCAAGAAGTTTATGGGTGTAGTAGTTTTGGTTTTCTTAATGTGGGTAATAGTTACAAAAAGATATTCAATTTGTGAAAATTAACTGACTTATATACTTATGATATGAGCACTCTTTTGTGGTTAGAGTACTGTAGTTTTTGTTGTTGTTGTTTGTGTGCAAGCACTCTACCAACAGAGCGTATCCCCAGCCCAGGAGTACTATAATTTTTTTTTGAAGGCATTCTTCTGGGATCTTTTAAATTTTTTTTTAAATGTATCTTTTCAATGAGACAAATACAGATGTACAAATTGGTTTGAAGGCTTGCTTTGATTTTCTCTCTCCTCCATTACGCTGACATTCCAACATACCCTCAATTTACTCAACAGATGATCATCTACTCTTTGTAGAGTTTATTGGATTGTGGGTTGAATGATTGTAAATATTTCTAAACTCCAAAGCAGTACATGTGAACAGTAGAATATTTGTAATCAAAATAGATCTGGAGAAGTCCAACACATGAATAATTTGCCAAATTTTATTTATCTAACTCAATAAGACTAATCATTGGATCATTATCACTTCTCAAAGAAGGGGGAAGGGAAGGAGAGAAAAAAGCTAGTCTTTCCTTTCTTTTTTTTTTTTTTTCCTTCTGATCAAATTTAGGATTTTTCTCTAAAAGATTTTTCTCCCATGAAATGTCCAGTTACAAATACACATTAGTAGTACATAATTTATTTGCTGTGTATTTACAAATCACACATAATTTTGAAACTCATGTTAGGTGAGTATAAATATACTAATCATTTCACCAGGCACCTCACCAAAACAAAACAGACCAAAAGTATAAGCATTTGCTACTACAGTTATTATTATTCTAGGGAAAGTAATTCTATTACAGATATCTGTTACACTCTATGCCCTGAAAATTGCTAAGCAGTCACTTTTGGACCAAAAACATTGTGTTAAAAGATAACAAGTTCCAGGAGAAAGGCAGCCTGGTTGCTACAATTTTATTGAAATGTCCTCTACCAGTTTTCAGCGGGGCCAACCCTGTGCCGGCAGAGTCTTCAGCCAAAAGACTCCAGGGCTGCAGTCCAGGACATTGTGCAGGAGAACATCTAGTCTTTTTGACATTTTGTTAACCTGGCTTTTAACCGTGTGGACATGCATGTCTTAGACAATCACTGATGGTTGCAAGAATTTTGTTTGAATCTAACCTCTCCAACATGGCAGAACACCTCAGGAAACCAAAACCTACCAACAAAAGATGAGGGGATCTAAAAGGGTAGTCCTGATCACAGTGCAGAAGCCTGGGCCTGTCTGACATGAGTCACTTTAAAAACTGAACCTAGTATTTTTCTTTTTTTCCTTTCTTTTTTCTATTTTGTTTGTTTCTTTAGAGAGAGGCCTGGGAGAAGTCTTGCCCGACTTAGGTACAGGCCAGGGGACTGTTGGAAGGTGTCATTTTGACTGGGTTCTGCAGCTGCAAGATATAAAGACCCTACCAGACCTGCACCAAGCAAGTGTGAGCAGAGTCATCATTCCAGGTTGTGGAGGGCCCAGAGCAGGCACTGCAGGGTGGGGCAGGGCAAAACAGGAAGGCACTGTGCAAGTAAAACCACATGCGTCCTATCCTTCATTGATTTCAGTACCCTGGCAGGATGCTTCTTTGTCAACATTAACATCAGGCACTGCAGCACAAATAGAAGCTGATTTCATGGAAAAGTATTTAAATAGATGCTGAAATGAATCTCAAAAAATCTAACTGTCCAGGCCCATGTAGAAGCTCATTGTCTACAAAGTAGTTATGCATGCCAAAGATTCTTCCTAAATTATTTTTTTTAAAAAAATCCAAACAGCACCATTACATAAATAAGAGGACCAAGAAAGCTTTCTCTTGTTCAAAAGTACTAGCATTTTACAACAGCAAAAGGCTCTACCATAGTCTATATGGAGCCGAGACTGCACATGAAATACCCACTTAAGCTTGGAGGTTTGGCCCACACGGTAATCTCACTACAGCACAGACCACATATTATGGAATTCAGCTTTCAGGATTTCAGACTAATTAGAGAGGCACCCAGTAGCACTATGCGGGTTCTGTCAGCATTTCCACTATAAAACCCCCTTTTCTGGGGTTTATAACTTGACCAATAAAAGATAGCCCCAGGCTGGAATGTGAAAAGGTTCAACCCAGGAACAAGATTTTTTGTTTAAAACTAAATTTCATTAAAAATCAGTTCTTATAAGAACCGGGCAATAAAAATATGTTGGTTTCATTATTTCTGATGTTTTCAGCTCCTTGCTTTGTTTAAAAATAAAAAGGAAAACATAAATGCCTTTTGCAGGCATCAGGTCTACATCTTTTTTTGGTCCATGTGTATTTTAATGAAAAATATTTGAGTTATTAGAGCTTAGAAGAAACTATTCCTGCCACACACTAGTTTTGTTTGGGTCTAGGATTTAGCTCAGCTCAAGTCGATTCAGAAATAAAGAGTGTGCCCCTTGGATCAAGGACATTAATGGTTTTTCATGATTAGCACATGTTAACCACCGTCACAATGCTAAGTACTAGCAGGGCTTACTATAGGAAAGCTTTGCAGTGATCCCAGTGATCACATTATCCACTAATGCGCACGAAAGACCATTTTATCTTCTACATCTTGGCAAAAAGAAATGAGGAATGTACAAACTCCACAAACTCAATATTATATACCCTTCGGTACAAATACAATTAAATGTGTCTCCTTAGCTTTGGTGCTGTTTATGCTTACTCATTATGATTTTGTCTTATTTGTGAACATTTTATCTAAAAAATATTCAAATAGCAGGAGAATTTGCATTTAATCCAAAACCACAAAGAAAGTAAAGGGATGGGAAGCCATTTGTCTGGAGCAGCTATGCTGGGGCCTGCAAGGGTTTGGGTACTTTCTTTTCACCTTCTCAATAAAAATTCACAGCAATCCCATGAAAATAAGGTTCTTGGAGGTTAAATAAGTTTACCCAGAGTCACAAAGTTAATTGGCAAAGCGGTGGTTCGAAGGCAGCATGTCAGATTCTAAAGACTGTACTCTTCCTGCTATCATATTTTATTGTACCGTCAACTTGGTTTCTACCCACAATAACTCTCAAATTACCCTTTCTTTTGGCTGGTGGAATTTTCTGATCTTGAAGAAAATGGGAGAGAGTGGGGCTTCATTTCCAAAGCATGAGATTCCCAGTATGCCCTACAATCATGGCAGCCCTAACAGGATGAAGAATCAGAACGGCTCTTCTGGACAAATGCCAAGGGCCCTTCCAAGAGAATTGTCACCGTCAGGGTCACTCACTTTAGAATTAAACAACGGTTCCTGAATCTACTTCAGAAAAGCTTCCTCTAAAAAGCCACTTGAGCCCAGGTCTGCGTTTGCTGAGCAGTGTTGTACTGGCACGGTGTGTTTCACATTATAGGTCCCCTCTGCCTTCAGAAAGTGTCACATTCTGTGTCTTTGCAATGCACTATTAAGCAGCAACTATTTATAGAAAAAGGTGTATTTATTCCTTTGGAGGTCAACGTCCCATGAGATCTCTTTTTGTCCATTGACAAGATATGTATTGGGAAGAATGACTGATAAATAAATGGGAAACCCTTAATCTGCCAGATGATTGGCTCTTGGCCCCATTTGTGTGCTGGCCCCATATGGAAGGGACTGTGGGTAGGGGTCAAGAAGCTGAAGAGACTCCTCCCTTGCTACCAACCTCTTTTTCCATTCCAATATATACATTCTTTTATCCAGCCACAGCCCTTGCCCGAGGGATGAGATTTGTACCCTCTATACATAAACAAAAGTAAGGGGCACCTCCGTCAAGAATGTCCTCAATTTTGTCTATTTAAATTAGAGCCTTCATGGAAAACCACATGCTTTTAATGGCCTTTAATTGGTGAAAGAGAACAGTAAATTCCCTCCTAGGAGCTTGAGAACAGAGCTCCTTTCCTTCCTATTTGTTTCTTGGTTAACCAGACTTGGGAACAAAAGAGTTGTAAAATATTTGTTAGGTTGCTAAGCTTAACAAAGAAATGTTAAACAGCGCTGATGAGGATATTGATTTCCTTCTATCTATTCCTGCTCACTCCCAGCTGCTAACTCAGAATAATTGTCCTCAGCTTGTGGCTATTTGACAGCATTGAAAGTGTACAAAATCCAGGAGAAAGTGGACATTTTTTTTTTGATCCTCTTGCATATTTGAATGTGCAAGGGACCTGTCTGGATATTTTCTGGTTGGCTAGGAATGCCTGGAATGCACACCCCACTTTGTAACAGTGAGCTTCCACCTGAGTCTGGACAGTTGAGCTACATCTTAGCATCTATTTAAATGTCTTTCATGAAAGCAGCTTCCATGTGTGCTCAAGTACTTGGAGCTGATGTTGGCCCTCATTGACCGCTAGCTGTACAGTCAGTTTTGCTTAAAAATTCCCTGGCAGGGTAAACCCACATTTCTAGCTCTCTGGTTACTCAGGCTTACTAAGGGGCCATATACATGTGTGTGCACATGTCTGCCCACTCAGACTCCTTAGGAAACCCCTTGCCAAAATTCAGACTTGGAGGACAGAACATTTATAGTAATTTATCCATATTAAAAAAACCCTCCTCTGTTTAGTCAAAAGAATTATGGCAGAGTCCCTTTTTTAAATCATACATTTCAAATGATTCCACCTACAGCCGATAGTTCAGCAAAACATATAATGTAAAACAGGGAAATGGAGTCTAAATAACACATAGACATGTCATTGATTCTGAAAAAATTATCTTACATTCTTGAGAAAAAAACAAAATTCTGATGTTTGAAAGCTCAGTACCTTAATTTTTTTGACAATAGCATAGAGTGTCTGACACAGTGCTACTTATGGAACAAGAGCTCAGAAAGACCCCATTGCTGAAGACTTAAGGCCTACGGCATGTGGCTTGATGCCCAGCAAGATTTTTCTATGCCATCTTTCAGCATTACTTGAGTAATGCTAATTATTTTCTGCCTTCAGTGCTCAGTGTGTTTTGGGGGTTTTTTACTTTAAATATATTTCTTTGCTTATATTAAATTTCCCATCCGTGAACCCAGGACTTAAGGACGAGATGGAGCTTGTCACTTTTCCTTGTTTCTTCTGTGCTAGGTGGAGGTATCTATTAAATATCTATTAAATGAATAATTCAGAAATGGAAAATGGCTACCTTTATTAAGGCAGGGTTAACACCTCCATGTATATTCTACAGCACTGCTTTATCTGAAAAACTAATGAATCTGAGAGAAATTACTAGAGGTTCTTCTAACATAAGTGACCTCATCAGGACATGATAAGTTCTTGCCTACTCTTTTGCTGTCAGATTGCACTGAAGCATTTTCAGTCCAGGAAGAAGATGGATGCAAAAGAGCAAGCCAGAATGCCTTGAAAACTGTAGTTGTTTTAAATTCATACATATTCCATCGAGTAATAATTTGTTACCTTATTTTAAGTGATAAAACTGTATCATAAAATACTAATATGCTAAAGTAAATGCCAACCAAACAAGAGCTGTACAAAACCTGGACTAATTGCAAGTTAAATTCTAAACTTCCTTGTTTTGATTAGCATTTTGTTCATGAATCATTTTTCAGTACTTCCACCCCATACCAGTGACACCCGGGCCACTCACTTCCAGTGTCCCTACCTCCTTTGCACCTCTTTCCCTACAACTCTAATCTTCCCTTCAGGGACACAGGCTAAATGATATGAAGTAAAATGGGCCAGTGCTTGTTCTGTGGAAAACAAGCTCCTATATAAGGGAAAAGAATAAACAAATGTCACCAAATTCTCAAAGCATGTGGATCTGGATTCCACAGAAGATGTTTACATTTTCAGACCATTCCTTTTCCTTTACCCATAGGTCTGTGGGCCACTGTCTTTATTAACAACTTTCCTGTCTGGCTGCCAGTCTTTACTTTTCTCTCTCTGCAAAAGAGAAAAATAGAAAAGGAAAAATATCTGAAATTTTATTTGAGGATACAGATGACACAAAGAGTAACCAATAGTTTTGAAAATATTCTCCTCCTCCTCCTCCTCCTCCTCCTCCTCCTCCTCCTCCTCCTCCTCCTCCTCCTCCTCCTCCTCCTCTTCTTCTTCTTCTTCTTCTTCTTCTTCTTCTTCTTCTTCTTCTGTTTGTTTTTTGTTTCCCCTGACCCCCTTCCCCAATCCAGGAATTATTTCAAATCTTCACTGGGCTTGCTGGCTCTTCCCTGGGCTCTCACTTCCCAGCACTCAACAATGATGATTACAACCTACATCCGCTGCAATCAAAGCAAATAAGGACAAGACTTTTCTATGCCATCCTGACTACATATGTATGCAGTGAAAGTGGGAGACAGCTCATGTGTCCTAGCCACACAAAAGCACACCCTCCTTTTTGCATACATATTTCCCCAATTTCATCTGGAGGGCTTGTGTGCGTGTGTTTCAATTGCTCATTTATTCTTCAACCTTGGATAAAGAGATGAGGTGAGAGAGGGGGAGGGACAAACGGACCTATAGATGACAGATCTGTAGACAATGTTGTTAGCATGCCAGATCTTATTACTGAACCGTGGGAGGTCATGTATGCCACATCCCGACTCCATGGGGACCACCACATTTAAAACAAGATGAAAAAAATGTGATGTAGGGGGAAAAAGCCCTCATGGGCAGCCTTCAAAGGCAGAGACAGGTTGTGACTGGATTAACATTTATTGACTGTTTAAGCCTGCTTTTTTGCTTCAGGACAGAGATACACGAGTTTAATTGCGGAGACTGTTCTGCCAACTGATCACTAGAATGGCAACCAAAGCTTAACTAATCGGTCCTTCATTAGTGAAAAGTCTCTATTACAAAACAAATTAAGCATGCTCTGATCCTCACCTACAGATCCAATGGCATTACGGCAAAGTTTAAGCTGTTAGAACAGAGAGAAACTTATTAAGGGCTGGCGCTGAGATAGCACTTTGCTATTGATTTTACAATACACAGGTATTATGATTTATGGAGTGCTGGTGTCACTCTAACAAGCTGAAGGACACACAATATCATCTCCAGCATCATTAAAATTCAGAAGCCTCTAGAACTAACTCATCAACCACTGTGCATTGTCACAGACTATGGAGCTGGACTCTGATTTCAAAATGCCCTAAGCTTGGAGACAGTCATCTCTCTGCTATCTTGGCAATCAGAAATAGAGAGCAGCCCTTCAACATGCATACAGTGCCTTCAATTAATAATCAGAACTTATTTCCACCCTGAGTTGTCAACTACATTTGTTATTTAATTTTGCCCTTTAACATGCAGTATTTAGTACACGCCTACTAGCTGTTTGTAGAAGACTCTTTGCACTGTATAAGCCAAGCAAGGCTCTAATGAAACCTGCCCAGAAAGAAAAAAGCAAAGATTGCCTTATTTTTTTTTCCACATAAAAAGCTGTCAGGGCTAGCTGTAGTAATCAATCAATAGATATTCAATGAGCACCAATTATGCTCAAGTCATAGTAATAAGAGATAATCATTATTAAGCATTTACACTACTGTGGTTCAGCATTGGTCTAAGTTCTTTCAATTTGTTAATATATTTAATCCTACAGAACCTTTTGCAATGGGAAGTATTTTTTTATCTCCACCTTACTGATAAAATATAAAGGCCCAAAGAAGTTAAGTTACTTTGCTCAGAGAAGTTGAGTACAGCTACTGTGTACAACAGACAAAATTCAAAGCCAGGCAGTTGGATGCCCAGGTCACACACCGGATCATCACTGTTCTTACTTAGCAAAAGCATCATCCTTTCAATTAACTTCAATGTCTATAATTCAGTAATTTGAGGCTGTTTCTAGTTTAAAAAGCTAATGAAATGGAAACCCAAAGAAAATTGATCTGAGTTTTCTCAAAAGCCTTCCTATAGAGGGTTTTGAGACAACCTTGATTTTCTTTCCTCTGAGTAATATAATCATGATGAGTATAATATTCCTTCAGAGGGCCTATCTTCTATGCCTTTGCTAATTTCGCCTTTGAAAAATACTTAAATCAAACACATAGTACTTTTTCTTTTTCATTTTTTTTTGGCCCTGTTCTCTACTCCCAACCCCAAACTAAACATTATGCTAAATATTCATAAAGTATTTGTACAGTCAATGTTGACTGAAACTAGTTGAATTAACAAATTTCTAATTTAGCTATATATCTGTGTTCTCATAACAGTGTTGACCAAAAACGAGAAACAGACAAGTGGTGTGTCTGTATTGTATCAGAAAGAATTCAGAAATTGATGTAGCAAAAGAATCTTCTTTCAGAGCTCTCACATTGGGTTCTAAAGCTCCAAAATATAGTCATTGAAACTTTGTTAAAACTGTAATGTTGATTCATGTAATGCTTTATAATTCCAGATCATTTCCTGTATAATGTATAAATTTTCTAAATTTCATTTGAGGTTTCTTTTCCCAGGTATGTTACATACATTATATCCCCATTAAGAATTGTCCCAGCTGGGTGTGGTGACACATACCTGTGACCTCAGAGACTCAGGATGCTGAGACAGGAGGATCGCAAGTTTGAGGGCAACCTCAACAACTTAGTAAGGTCTTCAGCAACTTAGTGAGACCCTGTCTCAAAATTAAAAAAAAAAAAAAAAGAATAAAGAAAACATTGTCCCAACTCTTAGCAGCCATTTTTATCAGCCATTTTTACAACTTGAAAGGGTATTAGATTTTAAATTCTTCTTGTCATTTCCTCTAACTCTCCTGTGCTTTTCAGCATTTAAGTCCCCAGGAATTTCAGAGATATTATAGTGTGAGAGCAGGCACCCCAGGAAGACCATCTATCTAGCCACTGTTGAGTTAGAAACATCTTCTCCTTGGTTTTCTCCCCAGTTGAGCAGGGTTTTCCTGTTTCTGCCTGTTACTTGCCAGGACCACAGAGTCTCCATGGCTCATCTGCTGGTCATGCTGGTCCTTTAACTGAAAGTGCCCTTCGTTCCCCTCATTACTGGTGGTAAGGCCTAGTGTCATTTCTTCCAGGAAGCCTTCTCTGATTCCCCAAGTGAGAATTAATCATCCTCATTTGTTTCCCTGTGTTAGCTGCCTAATTTTGACTAAAAGAAAGTCGTAGATGAAATCAGACTTTTACCCACATGCACTCAGTCGATTCCTGGAAGTTTAGAAGCTTCGATAAACACTCATCTCTAATACCAGCCTCATTCTTACAACTTGCAAGTATTTTTCCAAACTTCATTCCTTTGATCTTCATTTGGTCCATTTTGTTCTTTGATAGCTTTTATCTTTTTCACCTAAGCAAGGAGTCTGAGTTTCTCATGTCCTTGGCCCTGTGTCCCTCCTCTGTCCTGCAGGATATGTGACCATGTGTCTTCAGCCCCACTGTGATCCACTGGCTCTTTAGCTGCTGAAGACCTCAGCTATGACTAAAACAACCTCTCATTTTTTAGGCAAGAAATTAATCTGATGAAGACCAAAGAGACCAATTCCTCCACCATGCTAGTTAGGGTGACCCAGATGGATTAGAATCAGTGCCCTGTTTCTAAACCCGAGACATGCCAATGTGCCACACCTAAGGTAAAAAGTAAAATCAACCACAGGGATGTTGCTCACATGGAGGTTTGTTAAATAAGTCTTCACATGACCATGTGGCTTCGTCCAATGGGGTCATCTTGACAATCCCCCTAACTCTGATTTCCAGAAGTTCATATTCTACATTTACTTGGTTTTTCTTTCCACCTCCTCACAATTCCCACAGCCTTGGGCTCTAGATTCAATTCACCTTGACCCAGGCAGTTTTCACCCCAGTGAGCTTCACCTCTCTTCCCTCTCAGGAAGAATGAGCCGTATGAAGTTGACTCCATTTCTGCTCATTAACTTGTCATTCCACTAAGAACTTCCAGGTCTTCGCACACGGCGTGTACTTCTGCCCAGTGCTGCTTGTCAGAGTCCTGAACTTTCCTCACAGATCATCTGAGAGATGACGCATGTTCTGACTATATTCGGCCCCTCCCTGGGAACTAATTGTTTAATCCTTGCTCTTGCCTCAGTGCCAGCTCCTACCTCGGTCTGTTTTCTATTACAGTTCTTTCTTATTTATCATTTACTAGACTGAACTCCCTGAAGAGAGCTATTTTCCTTTAGGCACTGAGTAGCTTCTCAAGGAATGACTTCAATCAGTGTTTGTTAAGTAAGTAAATGAATAATGAGAAAGTGATGTGGATATCTGTTGCCTTTTCCACAAGAATAGATGGACCCTAAGACGCTAGAAATGTCTGAGGGTTAGTAAGGGTTTTGTAAACCAATTTTTCTAGAATGAATTTCATAAAGGAATTCCATGATCGAAAATGCAAAGTATGTTGTGACATGTTTCATGTATCACAAATCCATACTGCTCTTTGTAAACATGATCTAGACTTTGTATTTAATTATGATGCTTTCTAATTGCTCTTTTTGATGTCCCTTACCCTCATCATCTGTAACAGAGAGGGAAAAGATGTGTTTCAACATCTACCTTTTCACTAAAAACTAAATAACTTCATAGAAAACTACTACGAACCAGTTCAGATAGTTTCAAATCATACCCAAAAAAATCAAGTGAGAACAGAAAAATTCACTCACTCTTCTGGATGTTCCATCTAAACAAAGGCACATATTTAGATATCTGGAAACACCCATAGAGCCAGCCGCCTGGATATTTTTTCTGCTTGGGTCACAGACAGATTGTGTTTGCACCATTAGGTTAAAGGTATTCTCACACCAAACCTAGATGTGTCTTTGCTTCTTCTCATCTCTTATAACTTGTGACGTCACCCTTTCACTCCTTGAATAAATCCAGGATCAGCCCCAGCCCATATAAATCTGTTCTGCCCCTTTGCTTCTGTCTTCATGTACAGCATACTGTAAATAATCATAATGGAGTGGCCGAAGTAGTTGTGTGGTACACTGGAGACCCCTATTGGTGAGATTTTGATGGTGAATTCCTAGCCCGACGTCCTCGGGAACTGAAACCGGATGGGTTTCTGCTCAGCTCCTTTGGGTTCCAGTAGAGCAGAAAGCAACCCAATTGGCAATTTTTGCATACAGATTAATCCGTTTGTGAAATCAAATGTATGTGTGTGTGTGTGTGTTTATACTGTGTCTTGTGTTTGTGTGAAGACATCATTAAATAAGAAGACAGCACAAACGACAAGAAAAACAATAAGTGACCTCCTGTAATTTCAGGGCAATTCATTTTCGGTAGACAATTCTCAATAAGGATAAATGCAGGATTGCTGTTACATAAGTACATATTGATCAAAATACACCCAAGCATCCGCAAAGTTCCAATCTGAAAGTTAGGTTATCAAATATATACTTCATATTTCTAACTCTAAAAACAATAGTGTTTTGCTTTTCAATATTTCTGTGATAGAGTTTAATAAATAAACAGGTTTTTGCAGGTCCCTTAAAAGGATGCCTTCCTTACACTAAAAGTGCCGAGTTTAAAACATCCGAATGTCAAAAATCTTATTTAAATTTTAAAGGGAAAATTAACTTCCAATAAAGGAATGATTCTCTCTTAAACACTTAGGTATATTCTTCAATGGGTATGTTGAAATTAGTTTGACAGCTTAAAAGATGAGAGAGCCAAAGTTTCTGATAATTAAAATATAAAAGGTCATATATGATGCCAACTGTACCATAAATCATTCCTTTGGGGTGGGAAGACTGTCTGACGATGTTATTTCATAAATGTCCAGTGTTTTTCCTCTTTATATTTCATACTACCTTTACAATAACATTTTTAAAAGAATAATGGCAACCTGAACATGATTGCTATTTATTTCAAATATTTGCTTTAAAAAACAGTAAAACTTCTACTCTCTCCACACTTTTTGAAAAAATAAAGCTCAGCACTTATCAGATGAAAAATGTCTTTGTGCCTAGACTTGAAATGTCCATATCCTTTAACTAGCATATTAATAATACATCTTTTTAAACAAAAAAAGAAAATACTGCTAATGGAAAAAATACTTAGAAAAATCTACAGACTCAGTTCTTGATTGCCTTTGCTGTTGGTTTTGTTAATATTTTCATACTGTGTTCTTCTCCATGGTTTTTATTTTCAAATTAAACAGCTATTTCTTCTGCCTTCTGCCTTCTCCTTCTTCCTCCCCCAAACACACACACACAGCCTCCTCTTCAGAATGCAATCCTTGCCTTGCCTTTGCTGAGCTCCTAGCAGAGAGGAGAGTATGGACGCAAAACACTAAACTCTGGTACCTATGCACTCAATATAAAATACAAATTCCTGTTCACACACTGTGATCATCTAATGAGCATTTATTTCTTTGGCACACAGACCAGTCTATCCTACATGCATGTGTAATTTATTCACAATGAGTTCCTACTCCTGTTTGAAATGGAAGAAAATATTTTTATTCTGCTACATGCAACTAAACTGCTGCGCATTGCAAGGCTCAGACTCGAACTTTCAGGCTGAAGCTGGAGAAGGGAGGTGTTTGGGGAGGTGATGTGGCCTGTGGTCCCATGACTGAGCTCTTTCTTTAGGAAACACATTCATTCCCTTCCCCTAAGTTTCCTAAGAGAAGGTGGCCTCACAGAACCAGCATGAAGCAAAGTTCTTGGCAGAGAGTTCTGGGTGTGTGATCAGGCTGGGGGTGGGGGTGGGGTATTTTAAAGGTCAGAAAGCAACAGGGCTAGTGATATAGACATGAAAAGGGAAATACCTGCGTTCTAATCTCAGGACTCAGCTCTCAGCTCTCAGCACTACCTTTCCTGAATGAGGTTTTTTTAAAAGTTATTTTTCTGAAACACACACACTGCCTCAACTCCTGGAGTTAATTGCTGATTGATAGTTTTTAAATTCGGAATATACAAGGCTGAGTTCGGTGGCACCTTCCTGAGCCCTCCAGCAACATCCAACAAAGAGCACTTCTGGAATGTACACTTGGAGCTAGGTAAGGATCCCACAGAGAACTGACATGAAGTCACACATTGCCACCATGCTCTCTTGGCCCTTGATGACTGTTCTGTGCAACTCTGAGAGAGGCAGGAGGGGTACCCTGCACTGGCAGCATTTCTGCAAACTTTCACTGGGAAAGGAAATGTTATCATAAAGAATAAAACTGCTTTGTTCAGGGGAAAGACCGAAAAGCAAATGTCAGAAAGTTCAAAGAACAAAATGATGCTGGCTCTGCTGAAGCTCATTCTGTAACCTCCTTCCATGTCCCCTTTCTTCTCAGCTATTGAATGGGCATCGTCATCCCTCCCCTGCTTGGGTCATGCGTGAGAATCAAGGGGGACGATATATGTAAAAGTGCTGTGAAAAAGCTTTTCTCCATGTGTGGGTATTATTATCCTTACTGCTGTCAAAAATTGCCAATGCTGCTCATTGCTATTAGCAAAATCCAATTCCTTTTGTTTGAGTTTTGCCTATAGAAAGCAATAAAGTGGAATAAATATCCATTAGTCAGTAGTCAACATATATTGGAACAGCTGATACACCAAATCTTTTTCATCTGAAAGCAAAATGCTAAACTAATGTTATTTCAGAGGTTGTGGGGGGCAGGCAGGGAATCTTGCAGAGTTGAAATGCGGAATAGATTGGGGAGATGCAGCTGGAGGCAGGGGGCAAAGAAAGCTCTTCCTTCCACCCAGAAAGCCTCTTCCACTAAATTCTACTCAATATAATTAAGCCTAAAATAAAAGTCAGAAAGAAGGGCCAGCTTGAGCGGAGGCCTGTTATTGGTCAGCATTAAGACAATATTGATAGAAAACGTAATGTAATACATTTTCCTCTGCCACACATTTCTGAATAATAGCAATTTGCCCACCAGCTAACCACCTCAGCACAAACACTGGAGCGCTCCTGCTGAGTCTCGGAAAGCCTACTTGTCTGCAAGTGCACAATGTACAAGGAACATCACCATAAAGCTCCATGCCACCGTGCAGTGCAAACAGTCCTCAGGTCCTGCTGTGACTTGGCACACCCCGCTGGACAGCTGGAGACTGGAGAAGAGGGGCTGCTGCCAATAACACGTGACAAGGGATTTTCGAGCGATTTTTTGGAAACGAGCCGCCCTGAGCTTTATTATTTCACGGGCAGATATTGCCATGAGCTACATATAGATATATTATGGTGCAGTGTACTCTATTTGTACCTGATGTGATATACAGTAAAACACTCCAGCGCTTTCCCAATCCCATTTGTGAGCTCGAGCAAGGAAAAATAGGGAGACAATTTGCCACAGCCTTATGTTATGCCTAATATAATTTTGGAAATCAGCTATTGCCCCAAACAACATTTTATTACATGCATCAAAAAGATTTAACTTGCTAAGGGTCGCAGAAGTGTACTCAGAATGTGCTTCAGAGCTGAGAGACACTAGAGATAGATGGTTTATTGTACATCTCATTCCCTCCCCCGCCCCCAAGATCGCTGGCAATGAAGTGCTACCAGGGATCATTAAAAAAAGATTGCTCATTTTATGTAGCTTGAATATCTAAAATGGTAGTTATCTAAATTCCGGTGACAAGAATGTTTGGAAGACAATGCCAAGAGATAAACAAGAGCGAGTTAAATCAGGAAGACAGTCTCCATAGCAATTAGTCTAATGTAATATCATTTTTAATGTAAAGAAGCTACATTTTCTAATTTTCACTAAAAGCCCTGGGTGCTGAATGGGTTATAATAAATGCATGCAATAAAAACCAGGTACACTCATCTTCTAAAGAAGCCTATTAACCAGACTGCTAGTGCTGCAAAATCCAGTACACAGTAAACAATGCTTTTTCTGTTGGAATAATGATGCATAGTTTACTCTTTTATACCATTTAGCACTTGGGGACCACATCCATTTACCAAAATAATACCAAATTAGTACTGTAAATATTGAAATCAGACCTTTCAGGCTAACCAGTGGCCTAATTTTCTCTTCAATCTGCTCTTAATCTCAATTCATCAATAACACTACCTTATTATCGGACTTTGACAGCAAGCTAAGGCTTTTGATAAATTATACATCTCAAGCCAGATTTAAAATTTGAAGCTCAAGTGCTAATTATCTGTACAGGCCTAGTTAATAACGAGATTTCTTGTTAAGTATCTGATCACAGCATGGGCATCATTTGTCAAGATCCTCAAGTCTACCTTAGAGACCAGCTTTTCGAATCCTCCCTTGCCTACCATATGTAAAATTGGGATCTTTGTTTCTATAATAACCTTTTATTAGGAAGCTGACATAATGATTAAGTTCGCTGTAGACACACACAATGAATTAGACAATTACCCTTGCTGCTTTAAACCACTCAGACTCCTAGCAAGACAAAATAATTAATATTGAATTTTAATTTGATGTGTTCCACATTTAAACCCCAATTTGCAAAGTACACCTGGAAAGCTGCCGCTGTTACCTTGCAGTTTGTGCTGATGAAATAAAGGCTCCTGCCGTTTGAATGTAAAAGCACAGAAGGCACGATGCACCGCGATCACTTCTCAGTGGAGCACAGAATTTTCTAGCATTAATGGGAAAGGTAATTACCTAGGTCTAACTTTATAGCCTTTTCTCTAATGAAACTATAATCTCCCAGGCCTACACACTTTAAGCATTTGCATGATTTTAATGATTTCGGTGCCATAACTGTTGGTATACCCCGTCATTTTGAAATGAAATGTCTTAAACACAAAGACATTAATTATATTTCCACGCTATTTCCAGCACGAAGTAAGGCTGAGTCAAAGAGAAGTGCCATTATAAAAACAACTGAGGGGAGCATTTCTCACATGCTCCCCCCAAAAGATGAGCCCCACATAAATGCATGCATTTCTTCTGGTTCTTCCTTCCCCTGAGCTTAACCCATGCCACCTGGTAAGAGGGCACAGTGGGGGACGTCCTCTGATGCTCCCATACAGAAGGGACCATCAACATAAGACCAACAACTATGGTCACTCTCTAACCAAATTTCCTTTCAGAAAATGATTAACCCTCCTGGTTGAGGGCACTTCAGTCTCACAGGAGGAGATGGGAATTCATGTAATTTTTCTTTCCTGAAAAGGTTGGGGTTTGGGAGAGGAAAGGTGACATGCAGAGCCAAGATTGTGATGCCAAACTAAACTGGACAATCTGTTTTAATACCTATTAAGGCAACTCGTGTTATTACAGGAAAGAATAAAGATTCACAGTACATTATTGTTAACTCCAAAAAGCCCTTACGCATCCAAATCAAGCAGTCGGTATGCCCTGCACAAGCAACCATGGCCAGGAACAGTATCTCCCTTCTCTTTGGGGGCTTCCCTCTCTCCCGCCTCCTCCAGAACTCACTGCCCCGCCGGAGGTTCCTCTGAATTGGGTGGTAATCAGAGGAGGATCCAGTCCTGCTGAGGTGTGTAACTGGACATAGTCAGGGACCACAGCAGCCACATGCCTGGTCTACCAGGGTCAAGAAAAGTTCTTACTATTTCCCATCAACGGCCTATTGGATACAGAGATTCTCACACTTTGTTTTGCCCTTGGTGGTAAATAGAAGGGACTTTTTCCTGAGCACCTCCCTCCAGTCAGTTTCCTGCAAGACCCAGACAACTACAAAGTCCTGGGGAAGTGGTTTCTGAGCTTGAATTTGATTCTTTGATAAGAGAGATGAAGAGCAGTTTTATTGATAGCTTACAATATAGACTAAACAGTCACTTACTTACAAGTCTCCAGAAGCCCACAGCTATTTCCCCAAGCTATAAATGAGGTCTATGTGAGGAAAACAAAATGATAATCACTTTCTGAGATAAATATCCTGGGAAAAGAGGCAAATTCTCAGAGCTCTCAAATCTGTGGAATTAGCAACACTCCATGTCTTTTTTAAAGTTTCTTCTTTTTGATTATTCCTATTCAACAATTAAACCAAAGTATTTAATAAGGCTTTTTCCCTAGATCATCTGTTATTTTAAAACTAAATGTGAATTCATGCTCTGCAGATTACAAACTGTGCAAACTTGGGCAAGTTAGGTAACCTCTCTGGGCCTCAGTTTTACCAGAAGTAAAGTTATAGTGACAAGTATTTACTTCCAAGACTTGTTTGGGGGATTAAATAAGTAAATGTACTTTATGTATTTGCTGCTGTCAGTGGTGTTGGGAGTTGCCATATTTAGAAAGACATATCAGGCTGTATTTAGTAGTTCATAAATGGATCATTTCCTTTTGGGGGCCTGGCCACCACACAATTTAAAAATCATAAGAACCCCATTTCTAGAAATGATGAATAGATAATCAAAAATACTTTTCTCTCTCAGGCAGGATTTCCAACTAGAGTCACAAGTTCAAATAAATACAATTGATGGCTATTTTTAAAAGACCCCAAAAATGTTTAACATTAGAGAAATGCAGATTAAAACTACACTGAGATTTCCCCTCACTCCAGTCAAAATGGCAACTATCAAGAACACAAGTAACAATGAATGTTGGTGAAGATATGGGGAAAAGGTACATTCCTACACTGCTGGTAGGACTGCAAATTGGTGCAACCATTCTGGAAAGCATTATGGAAATTCCTCAGAAAACTAAGAGTGGAACCACTATTTGACCCAGTTATCCTATTCCTTGGTATGTGTCCAAAGGATTTAAAACCAACATACTACAGTGACACAGCCACATAAATGTTTATAGCAGCTCAGTTCACAATAGCTAAGCTATGGAAACAACCTAGATATTCATCAACAGATAAATGGATAAAGAAACTGTAGTGTGTGTGTGTGTGTGTGTGTGTGTGTGTGTGTAATAGAATATTACTCAGCCATAAATAAGAATGACTTTATGACATTTGCCAGTAAATGGAAGGATCTGGATACTATCATGCTAGGTGAGATAGCCAGTCCCAAAAAAACAAAGGTCAAATGTTTTTGCTGATATGAAGCTAAATCACAATAAGTATGGATGAAGAACAGAAGTTCAGTAGATCAGACAAAAGGGAATCAAGGGAAGTGAGGGAAAATAGAAACAGGAAAGATAGCAGAATGAATCTGACATAACTTTCCTACATACATACATGAAAATACCACAGTGGATTCCACTATTGTGTACATCCACAAGAATGGGGTCCTAATTAGAAGAAGATATAATTCATGCTTGTGTAATTTTATCAAAACAGGTATTACTGTCATGTATAACTAAAAAGAATGAATAAATAAATAAATAAATACCCAAATGCTTTTAAAAAAATGACTAAAAGAAAATACATCACATTTTTTAAATTGTGGTTAAAAAAAACATAAATAACATACAATTGACCATCTTAACTATTTTATGTGTACAATAGAGTAGTAATTGTATGCACATTTGTTGTAAACCAATCTGGACATTTTTTATCTTGCAAAACTGAAACTCTACCTACTGAACAATCCCCTGGCAATCACAACTCTCCTTTCCATTTCTAAAAGTTTTACTATTTCAGGGGCTGGGGCTGTAGTTCAGCAGCAGAGCGCTTGCCTAGCATGCATAAGGCACTGGTTTCAATCCTCATCACCACATAAAAATAAACAAATAAAATAAAGGCATTAAAAATTTTTTTACCATTTTAGATACTCTATAAATGGAATCATGCAGTATTTGCCTTTGTGAGACTGGCTTATTTTACACTGCACAATGTTCTCAATATTCAACCATGTTGTAGCCTATGACAGTATTTCATTTTTAAAGGTTGAATAATATTCCACTGTATGTATATACCAACATTTTCCTTATCCATTAATCTGCCAATGGGTACATGCTTCTGCCTCTTGGTTTTTGTGAATAATGTTCCAAAGGACATGGTGTGTAAATATCTCTTCAAGAGTCTGTCTTCACAATATTGATTATATATAATCAATTATATATAATCAAAAGTAGGATTGCTGAATCTTATGGATAATTATATTCTTATTTTTTTAGGATCTGGACACTATCATGTTTTCCACAGTGACTGCCATCTTTTATGTTCCTATCAACAATGCACAAGTGTCCCACCTTCTCCACATCCTCACTAATGGGTATAAGTATTATTTCATGGTGGTTTTGATTTGCATTTCCCTCATTACTAGTTGAGCATCTTTTCAGATGCTTTTTGGCCATTCGTATGTCCTCTTGAAGAAATGTCTATTCCACTGTTTGGTCCATGTGTTAATTGTATTATTTGGGTCTTGTTGTTGAATAGTCAGCAGTTCTTTACATATTCTGGATATTAACCTCTTATCACATGTATGGGATGCAAGTGTTTTCTCCCATTCTGTTGATTACCTTTTCACACTGTTGTTTTCTTTGCTGTGAAGATGGGTTTTAGCTTGATGCTGTCCTATTTGTCTATTTGCTTTAGTTACATGTGCTTCTTTCCCCCCAAGAAATCATTGCCAAATCTAGTGTCATAAAGCTTTCTCCCATATCTTCTAGGAATTTATAATTCCAGGTCTTTTATTTTGGTCTTTGATCATTTTGTTAGTTTTTGTATATGATATAAGGTTGGGGCCTAACTTGTTCTTTTACCAGGTGAGTTTTTAAAATACCATTCATTGAAGACAATCCTTTCCCTTCTGCACCTTTGTCAAAGCTTATTTGATCATAAATTTGAGGACTGACTTCTGGCTATTTCATTGACCTACATGTCTGCTTTAATGTCAGTACCAGACTATTTTTATCACTGTAACTTTGTAATATGCTTTAAGATCAAAACATACGGAGTCTACATCTTTAATTTTCTTTCTCCAGGTTGGTTTTTGGGGAAATAAATCACATTTAATGTTGCTATCTTTGGCTGGTGGGACTACAGGGAACCTATCTGACTTTTGCAGATTATAGATCATATTTAATGATCCAACATTATAAATGAATATAAATTGGTATAACTGGAGAGGGAGATGAAACATTCTTTATTTCATAACTGCATAATCTTAATTCAATCCTCTTTCTGCTCATGGTATAAAACTTACCCCGGCTAATTTTAGATACCCAGTTGGTGTGATAAAATGATTTTCAGCTAAAAATGATGTTATCAATCCAGTTTTAGTCCCGAACCTAATACCATCTCCAGTCAGCCGGTCCTCCCCACCTTCTCCCCTGGACAACAGGTGATGGAGGTGAGGGGGTGACAGGTGGGAGGGAGAGAAGGGAGATTCTTTATCTGATGTAGCTCCCGGGTGGCTGCTGGGGTCCACCCTGGGCTGTTTCCTGGAGGCTGAGGCCTCCGTGTGCTGTGTTATCAATAAGGGTCTCACAATACCAAATAAGGCAAGAACCCCTCCCCCAAAAAAACTAGGAGAAGGGAGGCAGAATTTAATGTCCTTTGATTACTCCACTATACTCCCCCTTGACCCAGCTGGCAACAGAGTGTCAGCAAGACCTGATGCTCAAAGCCAAATCCCACTGGGCAGCAAGACATCAGACTTCTCCCTATGAAAGGAAATCGATAGATTGAGAAGACAGTGGAGTCAGTTACAGGGATGAAAAATAAAATATAAAAATGTATATATGAAGGTTTTGGCAAACTATAATAATTCACTTATAATCCTGATCTCATTGAAAGAAAACCCATTCTTAAGATTCTGATGGACGGTTCTTCTGAGCAAACCCTAGGGAGAAGACAGTCAGTAGGATGAGCTAAAGCCACACCCTGATGACTGATCCTAGGACCATCACCCTCATTGTTTCCATCCTCGATACCCACCTCTGCTAGTCTCAATGGCTTACCTGGTGGCATGACCCAGAATCTCATTCCTAAGGTTTTGGAGTCTTGGATCACTTGTGCTTCTCAAGCTAAGATTGTTGCATCTGTCCATTTACAACTAAAACCAGTAGAGAAAGTACCAAGAGTCACCAGCAGGATCACCTGGAGGCCAATATGTTACTCCCTACCCCATTAAGTAACTGCAGTTTCCCAGCTCATAATGGGTAGGGTCAATAGATTCTGCCAGAATGATAACTCTTCTTTTTTTGCTTGCTGACACAAGGCACCCAAAGGACCCTGGTAGGAGCTATAGCTTATAGTCCAGTGGAACTCTTCCTGGATCCCTGGGTGCAAATGTTCTCCTTTGGAGGACCAGAATTTTCACCCCGCAGAACTATACGTGTGGCCACGAGAAGTATGAATTCACCCAAGAGGGTTATTTAGAATGATAGTGAGATTTGCCACCATTCTGTTTTTCCCAGAGCAATGCATTCTTCTTCCCAAGCACACAGAAACATAAAGGTCTTTGATTCCAGTGGAGCTGTGTCCTAGAGGATGGCACCTCTCCTCCTCACAATTCCCCTGTAAAAGGGAAATTGCACATAAACACAGAGAGGAGACTGCCATGTGAAAATGGAGGCACCATGTGAGAGCAGAGGTGGGGACCAAAGCGATGCATGTGCAAGCCCAAGAGCACAAGGGATGTCTGGCAACCACTGGAAGCATGTAGAGAGAGGCACAGGTCAGATGCTCCCTCAGGGCCTCCGCAAATTTGCAACTTTCCCAGTGCCTTGATTTTGGACTAGAACTGTAAGAGAAAAATTTCTGTTTTTTAAAGACACTCAGTTTCTGGTACTTTATTACAGCAGTCCTGATGTGCCACCCTCCTTGATCTATTTTGATGGTCAGAGTGAGTAGTGCCCTTGCACTGCCCACCTCTTTGTCCCTAGGAATGCTGCCTTCTCTTACCCAGATACAGCTTTGCAGACTAGCAACTCCACTCCACTCTACACTTGCTGTTCACTAGGGTCACTCTGAAGGTTAATCACCTCCACCAGGCCTGTACAGTTTTATTGTCTGGGACTTCGCTACCAGTGGGTCCAGTTCTGTGGGTACATCTCCCAGGCCTCCAGAGGTGAACTATTGCCAAACTGCACAGTGACTCTGATTCCCCATCCACCAGAGATTTTGTGCAGGCTTAGTAAATCGTGTAGCCTTTGAAGCGCTCCATGGAGCAGAATCATGGTGAGATTTCTGGCCTTTCACAGTATATCTGTGTTGACCACTCTGAGCCTGTAAGCCCCTCCTTCCACCCACTACCATGGCAATTCTGGCATTGTAACCTCACTTAGTGGAGGCCATCTCTGTTTTCATACTTCTGCCCACCATGCTAGAAGAGAGCTTGCATCATCTTCTAGAGTCTCTAGCAAGCTTTTAAATCCTATATGTTCTTGGGTCAAGCAACGTCAGAATCCAATCCCAAATTTTCTGGCACCTGCCAGTACACGATGATGCATTTTACAACTCATTTGGGATAAAATCCCTCTTCTCTCATCAGGCCCAGCACATGTCTCATTGGATTTATGATTTAACTCTCTATCGACCCAGTGCAAGGAATTTGAGGAGGTAGCAGATCATACAGGGAGCACAACATGTGTCTCATGAGAGAGAAGCTTCTACATCACCTCCAATCAATGGGGGTCAGACTTGTCAGAACAGAGCAGTTAACCCTGAAGACACAAGGAGATCTAGATGTCTCCAGAGGGGACAGGGCACCCAGGGACCCATCTGGAGTGGTATTCAGCAGCTGGGACTAAGGTATTTAACATTTTAATTGCTGGAGTGAGTGTACTAGTGAGTCCTAGAATGGAAGATCCTTGAACATGAATATTTGATGGGAGGAGAAGCCCCTAGGAGGACTTGTTGAAAATGAAAATTTTGAATCTCAGATGCCTCTCCAGAGATTCAGATTCAACCGGGACCAGAAATTTCTTTTAGCATGCCTTCAAGGAGAACGTGATAGAAGAGGTCCCCTGGATGTTCTAAGAAATACTATTACAGCAAAGGGGGAAAAACAGGAAAGTCAGGTGGCAGCAGGCAGAATAGAATCAGTCAGGTTTTGAGACTGTCCTTCCATGAGACTCAGAAGGCCAAGTGTAGTAGCCAGGCATGTTCATGTCTCGTGGGTAAAAAGATTTTCTGGAACAGTGCCTTGAGAGGATGCACCTAATCAGGGTTATCATGAGAGAAAAGCTCAAGGTATTCAATCAGCTAGTGTCTAGGTGAGGTAGGAAGGAAGAAGAGCTACTGGGGGTTGAATGATAGGGAAAAAAACTGAGGATTCAAGCAACTAAAAATCTCCATGAAATCAAAGGTCCAGTGTGGGGGAGGGGGAGCATGACTGAGATGACAGTGGTCAGCTTTCTATTTACTTATTTATTTATTTATTTCATACATACATGACAATAGTGGAATGCATTACACTCGTTATGCAGTGGTCAGCTTTCTCATGTTGAGCAAGTGTGGGTCATGGAAGTTCTCCGAGTCCTGAAAGGGGTGGTTGAACAGGAGCAGAGACAGAGGGAATTCTGGGAGTGGCATCCAGGAATTGCAACACAGGTGTGGTAGGCTGAAAAGAGCCTCTTCCTATTCCTGGAACCTGTGAATGTCACCTTATATGCAAAAAAAAGGACAATTTAAAAAAAAAAAAAAAGCCTTTGCATAGTGATTGCCAATAAGAGTCTTGAAATGGAGAGATTTATCCTGGCTTGTAAAGGTGGGCTCCAAATGCTATATATTTTTAAGAAGGAGGCAGAAAATGGAAGGAGAGGCCATGTAACCAGAAAGGCAGTCTGGAGTGATTCTGCCACATGCCAAGGGGCGAGGCGGCGAGGCAGCTAAGGGACTCTGACACTGACAGCCACCAGAAGCTAGAAGAGAAAGACAAACAACTTTCTCCTAGAGCCCCCAAGGAAGGCTGCCCTGTTAATAACCTGGATTTCAGCCCACTGGTGCTGATTTCCTACCTCTGGGCTTCATAATTGTAAAAAAAAAAAAAAAAAAAAAAAAAAAAAAAAAAAAAGTTCTGTTGTTTTAAGCACCAAATCTGTGGAAATGTATTACATTAGCCATGGAAATTGATAGAACTGTCATTGGGTGCATCGTATGGAAGTTGAAATGTTCTAGCTTACACTGGGCTGGGCAGAGTCTGATGTTCAGAGGGGCAGCAGGAGTCCACACCATTGATGGGAAGCAAATGCCTGCAGGATGGACCTCAGACGAGGAAAGGCTGTTACATGAAGGCAGGAGGGTCATTGTCCAGAAATGGCCATAGGGAGCAAGATGAGTGCCAACCCTCCTCTGCTGCAGGAATGTGTGGAAAGAGTCTTCTCCCCAAACACAGCTAGTGATGGAGGGAGATGGATCTAGAAACTTAACTGGACTCTGCAATTGATCTTTTTCAGGGTAGTAGGGATGTGGCTGTGTAAGAAGAAGCTTTCCACTGTTCTTTACATAAGATGTTTACTTGATTAAAGTGTCATTTTGGATCTCCATTTTTCTGACTGACTGCTGAATCAGTGGCAGATTTGTGTGCCTTTTCACCTGGAACTTCCAGATTTCAGAAGAATAACACCAATATAAAAATACACAAGAATGTGATGCTCATTTGAATAAGCTATGCTCCCTGTGTGTATAATACGTCCAAATACACTCTACTGGTCATGTACAATAAAAAGACATTTATTTAAAAAATAAAATTTTATTTAAAATACAATGTAACCTTTAAAGATGCATAAAACATACCATCTCACCTACAGACACAGGCACTGTGGGTAGTACTGCTACAGGTTTTACCCCACCACAAAGAAATTCTGATAAAAAGGAAAATAAATGGTGCAATTGTAATTATACCCTGCACTATCAAGAATATTTTTGACAGGGGACAGTTCCATTTTAACCAGGCTTTAGTGAAAACCAAACCTTCTATTCAAAAATGTTCACATCTGAATTTTTTATTTTTAAGTTCTCTGTTCGTCCTCCATTGCCCACCTATGACTAGTGTCAGGAACTGTAGCGCTTATTTAGATCATGACCCTACTTCTGGCTCTGCACATTCTCACCACCCTCCAAAGATGGGTGCCAGGCCAGTAGGCAGCAGGAGTATGCCTACAAGTCATTCTTTTACCAGAATGCCCAAAATAAAGCCCTCTAAACACCAGATGAATGTATCCCCAATTCAATCCCCTTGTCAGAACCCTCCAATCCCTGTAACCACCTCAATACCACCCAATTCAAGAGGAGGTTCAATGGGGAGAAAGGAAGCAAGAATATAAAGACACAATAATCACATCTTTCTGGCAAATTTTCAGAACTGCAATCATATGAACACATTGTTCTGTTTTATTTGGCTTCACAATAAATCCACTCAAAACATGCTCAGAAAGGTTACCTTCTGGCCAATGGTCATTTTCAGAAAGCTTAATCATTCAGATCTGACATCTGACCTATTATAACAGTCCCCAAAACAATTCTACTTAGTCCAGTCCCATCCCAATAAACTCCATGGGACATCTACCTTCATTTTCTATCCTGACATTTGACAGTGTTGGATATACTGACATGAGTGGGTCTTTGAAGTAGAGCCTACTAATGTTTGTGGTTCTCAAGGCCTGTCACTGTGATGGCATTGGGAAGGTGATCTGAGTTGCACTTTCCTTCCAAGTTCATTTTGCATCTTTATTTGAAGTTGGTATGTCATAAAAACAGAAATTGAATACTGAGTGAACATCGGCTTTTACAAAAATAGTTAATGTTTGTCAATAGAAACGAAGCAATTGTATTCAATCGTAGAACACAGCATGTGTGAGCCAGATGTGGTACAAATAATTGGTAGGAACAGATCATAATGACTTCACCAATCATCCAGCTTTTGTCAATTCTGTTCTGTTATCTATCAGATGGGACAGCCGACACGTGCTGATGATGCGCCTCTCCAGTGCTGGGAAAGCAGGAGAACCCAGAACTGCGGCTCTGCAGGTCTGCGTGAGCCACACTGGGGGCGAGCTGAGCAACGTCCACAGCCCATGAGGGCCAGAGACACGATTCCAGTCAGTTACATGCCCATGTCTTCTGCTTCAAAGTAAATTAAAAAACTCTGGGTTCTGACAAAGAAAAGTGGCAGAAAAGGTTGGAATAGAAACACCACCTTACAGCAAATTCACCAGCTCCAGGGCCTCATTTACCTGCTCACTGCTCTTATCCTGGAGTCTAGGAAGTGGTAGTCACCCCTGCCCCCCTCTTCTAGTTATGATTTGCCCAGATCCTTGGACCAACCAGAAGCATCTGAAGGCCTCATACCTGGTCAGAACCCTAAGCAGCTGCTTTGAGATAACCCCCATGAGCGAGCTGGCTCCTATTTCCACTCTTAGGGTAAAAAAATGCAGTCAGCCTAGTTAGCATTTGGCACAGTAATTAATCTCCCAGAGGCTAAAAGACATGGCATTAAATCTGTGTTCAGGTTATAGAGCTACAATCATGTAGAAAAGTTCAGTGTCCTTACCTTAACACTTACTCTAAAAGCTGTCCTGATACATCAAAAGATTTAATTAATTTTGGATCTCTTATTAGCTAAAGGGGAAAAATGAAGACAAAACAGAAATATGGTTTAAAACAAAGTCCCAATTCAACTCAATTCAGCTACATTACCCAAATTACCCACATCCTATGAGAACATTGGAAAAATTCCCTCCATCAGGGGGAGGGCCATTTAAAATGTTGCTATAAATTGTTCAGATTTAAAAAGGTTAAGTGTATGTTTGGGGTTTTGGGAAAGATGCATTAATACCTACTCTTCTTTGTCAGAGGTGGGCATACATATGGAAAGAATGGGGACACATTTGACGTGATTTCAGGAAAGGAATCTGCATTTACTAGGTGCTTTATTGTTTCCCCACTCCCCATGAAACTCCACCAGGAAGTTGATACGTTTCGCCATTTTATGTATTAGAAAACTGTGGCCCAGAGAACTTAAGTAACTTGCCAAAGACCCCAAAGTTGACAAATGACTAAGCCAAAATTCAAACCTGGGTGCCTGAGTCTGCCGTGCCTCATTCTAACATGTTACCTTCCAGAAACTCCCAGCATTCCCCAAAGTCCATCTCAACCTAAAGCATTAATTCTTATCTGCTGGGTCCAATTCTTGAACTGCTCTCTCATGAATAAAGCCCTTTGCCCCATAAATAGAGGAAAGACTTAAATTTTTAAAATCTTGAGAGACTATCTTCTATTTGCCTGAAGTACACACATCTAATTATATATATAGTGCCGCAGTCCGGCTGCAGCAAAATAACTGGGGGGGTGACGAATATATATATATATAGTGTGTGTGTGTGTGTGTGTGTGAAGGAAAGTTTGGGTTGGATCCTATAGAAAGAGTATTTCATATCTACATTGTACCCCCAAACATTCCCCCAACTCAAGTGATGAAATAAGTTAAGCAATTCCTTTGCCACTTCAAGTGGCCCATGGGCTGGAACAATGTCAAATAGACTTTGAAGCCACATGCTAAAATGGTAGCCGGGTCCCTTAATAACTGCATGAAGCAGAGCCACCTGCCCTTACCTGTCCCAAGCTACCCCCATCATCCTTAATACCCACTCTAGACTGTGCCTGGGTGAGGAAAAGCTTTCATTTCATTAGAGTCACTACATTTGGGGTCCATTTATTGTAGAAGTTTAGCTTACACCCAATAATAATAGCCATGGAGAAGTGTTAATTTCATTCCTACATCCTCTTGTAGATTCTCTCCTTTAGAACACTTCAAAGTTTCTAGCAATTTTATCAGAGATTCTTTAAGAACATTATGAGTCTGTAGCTATAATAGATATGTAAAAGTGGTCACTTCCGTAAATAAAAATATATAAATACCAAAAATATACACATTTACAAAAACACATAAATACTAAAAATATCTTCTTCCTTTTAACAAAGTCCTTTCCAGGCGTCTGGGGTTATATTTACCCAAGAGTAACCTAACCTGGAAAAAAAAATGAGTATTTTTCATTTGGTATTGACGCAATACCTGAGAAAAGAGATGAAAAATATTCATCTTCTACACCACACAAGCCTACAAACAGTTATTTTTTTCTCCCATTCTTCCTTCTCCACCAAAGAATTTGAAAAGCTAAGGCAGAGTCCAAATTCCTGGGTTATGCATAATGAGTTTGGAAACTCTACTTTGACTTGTATTCAGTGATCTTGCCCATGTCCTCCCTTAGTTGTGTACTTCCCTGTGGAGTGACCCAGGATACCTGAAGCTAGTTACAGCACTTAATACCTCCTTGCAGGTAAAAGACACCTTGTGAATATCTGTACCTTGAAAATTGAACTTCTTTGGATTCTAGGATTGACCTGAAAAGTCCATTCTACCTTAGTGCAATGGGTTTCCAAATGTGTTTCCTGATTCAGCAGCATCCGCATTACCATCACCTGAGACTTCACAGAGGTACAAATCTCACACCCCTTTCTAGGCCTTCTGAATCAAGTTCCTGAGCTGCAGGGATACTGCATTGCTACAACACATTACAACAGCAGACCTTTGCGATCAGAGAAGCATACTTCATACCAGATCTTGGTTTTAATCCCATTCCTAATAAAAGGAACCAAGGATTCTGGGGAAAATAGTTGATTCTAGATCTATGTTATGGTTTAGATCTTAGGTGTCCCCCAAAAGCTCATTCATGAGATAATGCAAGAAGGCTTAGAGGTGAAATGACTGGGTTATGAGTTATTAACACAATTAATGAATTAATCCCTAATGGGAATTAACTGAGTGGTAACTGAAAGCAGGTGGGTTGTGGCTGGAGGAAGTGATTCATTGAGGACATGGCTTTGGGTTTATATTTTGTATCTGGAGAGTGGATTCTGTCTCTACTTCCTGGTCATCATGTGAACTGCTTCCCTTGGCAACATCTTTTGCCATGATGTTCTGCCTTACCTCAAGCCCCGAGGAATGTAGCCAGCCTTCTATGAACTGAGACCTCTGAAACCATGAGCCCCCAGATAATTTTTTTTCTCTCTCTCTTACATACACACACACACACACACACACACACACACACACACTGGAAATATGTCCAAGGGACAGAGTAGCCAACATAAAGAATTCCCAATGACCAAACCTGAAACAACTTGAACAAGAAAATAAAGAAGTATCAGATTATAACCGCAAGTATAAAACAATTATCCATGAATTGATTCTGGCATAAATAGATGGTTGAATAAATAAGCAAAGAGTAACCAGTAACTGACAAACTTCTAGTGCAAAAGAGTTTTAAATAATTGATGTTAGTGACAAAGCAGCCCATGCCGGGCAGTGCAACATAGTGGGTAAGGGCTTAAGTTTGATTCACACAAGTTGTGTGACTTTGGCAAATTTACTTCATGTCTCTCAATCTTTGTTTTCTCAATTGGTATGTAAATTGAATCATGACTTTAAAGTCTCTGGCATAAAGAAAACAGCTAAAAAAAATAATAGACATATTGGATGTGTGTGTGTGTGGGGGGGGGTACACCCTTGGGCTTGGTTTCCTGCTGCGCCACTACTAGAAATAACCACCAGAGGGAGCAATTTTGTCCCTGTTTGATGCTTTGACTCCAGTCACAATTTGGGTCTTCCCCTCCCACCCACTTTAAAGAAAAATGAAGTGGAGCCAGGCCCAGTGGTCTGATCCATGAGTCTGATTGTGCTGCAGATGGAGCATACAGCATCTCAGCATCCCCCGAGTGAAGTGGACTCCATGAAGGGCAGTTGATCTCCTCTCTGTTCAACCCAATTCTGGGCTCCTCAGTTTCGCAACTCCTGGGAAAAAAATCCTTTTCACATCATTCAGGACCTCCAACACTTTCCCATCTGGTC
The DNA here is from genome assembly GCF_045843805.1 of Urocitellus parryii. NCBI lineage: Eukaryota > Metazoa > Chordata > Mammalia > Rodentia > Sciuridae > Urocitellus > Urocitellus parryii. Next base: position 227,791,701 of record NC_135531.1, on the reverse strand, counting down.
CCAGTCACTCCAGCTCTGCATCTTCAGACCATCCATCCACAGATGTAAGACTTAACTTTGAACCCTTTCTCTGCACTTGCCTGCTATAATTCTGGGTTTGTCACTTCGTTTCTGGGACCCTGTCTTAAGATCTTAAGATCTGCAGAAGCATCAGTTTCAAAGGGTCACCAAGAGGACTAAAAACCCACATATATATATATATGCTTTGTAATTGGAAAGCACCATGAGAATGTAATGCATTCAAGCCAACTTAGTTAACCCTTAGTGGGAGATCACAAGTTCAATTCCAGTGGCACCACACCCACCCAATACTTTGCTTTTTCTATGAACTCTCACCTACTTCTTGTTTCCCCAAGAAACCTTGAAAAACACTGAAGGTTCTTCTGCCTGGGTTTAGAATACTTACCCAAGTTTGAGCGAGGGATGTTTAGAAGCATGCCAAAGCCCCATTTCCTTACATCTGTCCTCTGGTCGGGTGCTTCTTCACAAGTTCTCAGTGCACTGGGGAAGCTGAATTTTACTTACACTTAGGGAAAGGAAATTCTTGGGTTAGAAAATTGATCTTAGAAGACCTACTAGGAGTTTCTGAAGGATGAAAGGGGAAAGGGCCAATTTGGTTCTGGTTCCAATGTAAATCAGCCTGAAATAGAACTTGGAAGCTTTGGCTTCTAGAACTACCACAACCTTGCAGTGGGAGACAATCAGATTTCTCTATGCCTCAGTTTCCTTGCCTGAATGATGAGATAACAAACTGCCCTTCCTACACTCCTCAGGGTTTTCTGGAGGATGATATAAAATAATGACAATAGCAAAACAAATGTTTAGCACTTACTATATGTCAGACACTGTTTTCAAGATTTTAAACCTAAATCCTCAGAACAAACCCATTTGGTAGATACTATTACCCCCAAATATTTAGAGATAGGGAAATGAAACCATGGGGAACCACAGCTCTTCATAGTGCTTACTCATGGTTACCGTGATTGCATATAAATGTCCAGTCCATGGACACTTCCGCCCCATTGCTGTCCCTTATGAAGATGTTGGCTGTCACTAATCAGATGATAGAGATTGTCAACTGAGATAAGATTTTCTGGATTGCCCCAGAGTGGGACCCTTCACAACAGCATTTCTAAGTGAAGTGACCTAGGGTCACACTCTCTTTGTGGTTCAAAGCTCAAATGAATTAAGTTATGAGAAGAGAATTCTGTTATGAGAAGATACAGGTAATTTGTAAATCAACAATATCTTTCAAAGTACCGACACCCCTCCTTATCTGAACTAACCTGCTCTGTGCCATGAATTTTTTTTCAGTTCCTCTCTCGTCAGCTCCCAGCTGCAGATCCTAGAGTCAGCGGCTCTTTCATGCCAGTGTCTCCCTCCATTATTTGCCACAGCTGCATGCAGGATGCTGCAGGACATCAGCACATCGAGTGCTCTCCCTCAGGGGCAATGGAGCTGGAGCTGGAGGCCCTGTGAGAGGTGGGACCTGGACAGCTTCCCCTCTACGTGTTATGCTGGACCAACATTATCACCCATCGATTCCTAGCCTGGAAGAAGTATGAAGGTAAACACTCATTTGTGACAGTGGAAATTCTCAGTAATTATCAGGTCTTATTTTGCAGGATTAGCAGCTTTAAGTCCTATAATATCAAGTACTGGGTTAAACACTGTGCTGAACAGGATTGGGTTGTTTTTATCTGTTTGTTTCTTTGTTTTTGTTTTTGGTACCAGGGATTGAACACAGGGGGTGCTTAACCACTGAGCCACATTCCCATCCCTTTTTCTATTTTTAAAATTTTGTTATTGGTTTTGGTTTTGGTTTGAGACAGGTTTTTGCTAAGTTGTTGAGACTGGTTTTGAACTTGCAATCCTCTTGCCTCAGCCTCCTAAGCCACTGCAATTATAGGCACACACTACCACCGCACTGGCTTGTTGTTTTTAAGAGTCCTTTGAGATCCATGCTATTGATACTGCCATTTTACATCTAAGGCTTAAAAAGCTCAAGACTTTCTTTCTGTAAATAAAGTTTTGTTGGAACACAACTATGCCCATTCAGTTACATATTATTTATGGCTGCTTTTGTCCTGCATTGGCAAAATTGAGTAGTTGGAACAGAGACCATGTGTGGTTTGCAAAATAAAAAGATTTACTGTGAGACCTTTAGAGGAAAAGTTTGTCAATCCCTGCTTTGGAGTCAAACTGCCTGTTTTTCTTGGCTTCACCTCTTACCAATTGAATTGACCTTGAACAAGTTTTTTCACTTCTGTGGGCTTTAGCTTCCTCACCTGTGAAGGGGAATAATCATAGAATCCACTCCTTAGAATTGTTGTGAGGACTACATTAAATATGGCCCCACACAAGACAGCAACATCCACATCACATGCAAACTGGTTTAAATGCAAATTCTGCTTCATCCCAAACCTACTGCCAGGCCCAGCAATCTGTGCTTTTTAACCAGCTCCCAGACACTTTTGATGCCTGCTAACATCTGAGAATCACAGACCACTATTTCAAGTAGGTGTCATAATAAGTGTTAGATAAAGGTTCTCAATTATTATTACTTCAGACTGATACTTAATTTCTATGTGTTTTGTGGGTTTGTCTTGAAAATCAGCCATAAACTCTTGAGCTCCTTAGTAAAAATAATAACATTTGACTTTTCTTTCGTATCCACCTAATACCAAGCACACCTTAGATGCTTATTTAACACTATTCAATTGGGTAAACAATGTCTAAAACTGGAGTCTTCAAGGGGAGGAGGAGGGCAGACCTGTGAAACAGGTGTGGCTCCGAACACAAGGGTGAGTCTCAGAGAATCCTGGAGTCACCCAAAGTTACAAGCACATTTTCACCTGTAAGGATTCTGAATTTTTTTTTTTCTGTGTTCATCAGAAGGATTCCCCAGCATGTTAAACACAACTCCTCCGAAATGCACACACCCATCAGTGAATGACCTTAAGTACCATGGCCCTAGAGTGGGGACCCAGGGATGGGTCCTTGCACCTTTCATGGAGCGGAGCAGAAGCCAGATCCTAAGATGGCCTCCTCTGTGCTCAGAGTTTCCCCTTCTAAGCCGCTGCCTGGCTGTCTCTGCCTTCCTCCTCCCTAATTCTCTTCTTGCAGCTGCTAAAGAAAGTGGAGTAGACAAAACTCTGCATCGCATCATGAAGATGGCTGTTTAATTTGAGATGAGTGTTACATTACTCATTGCTCGGAGCCCCCTTTGATCCACCAGCATTTGCTTCTTTTATCCTCATGGAGTGCATACATTAGTGCCCTGAATGCTGTGCAGTCTTGTTGTCTTTTAGATGCTGTCAGAGATTATTTACTGGGGAAAGCAGATGGATATCTTGTTTAATGTCAAAATAATTACTATTTGGTTGGCCTGATAGTTTATTTACACTTTCAGTATTTTTATGTTTACATCAAAAGGACATTGCTAAAATTATATTTTGCCTGTTAAAATAAACAGGATATGACAACCTGTTTTTAAACCTGATTTTTTTTTCTATTTGATAAATTGGTTCATTAAAATGGTTAGAAGATAATAGAACCAAGTGGAAATGGTCACTCGAAATATACAGCTGTATGCTTTTTATTTGTATAAAAGTTGGAAAGAGGCAAGGAAACAATGCTTTAAACAGAGAGGGCCCAGGGCAGTAGTTAAGAACAAGACTTTAGCCCCCGTTTCAAGTCCAGGCTTTGCTGCTTTCTAGACACATGAATGTTAATCTGGTTTTTTTTTTTCAACTTCTCTGAGCCTCAGTTTCCCCTTTGGACAAATAGAGTGATTGTTGTAAGAGTTAAAGGAGTTCATATACTTAAGTGTCTGAGGATATGTAAAGATTGTTATTTAAATAAACCCAAGTTTTAAAGTAATTCAACAATCTTGAAATGGGGAGAGGGAGCAAGTTCTGTAATTTTATGAGAAACCTAAAGACCTGAGCATCACCTTTCAAATTCTCTGGCCCTGTAGTCCCCTTGTCTGTTTTCTGAATGAGGATGTTTCTAAATCCCAAAGCCTAATCCTTACTCTGAACAGAGTGCTGTTTCTCAGCTGAGCTTCCCTAGGAAAGGTGTAAAAAGGAATGTTTCCTAGGCACTAATGTGCCCAGTATCTGTGTTTTCAGGGACGCCCCCTGAGAGAGTTCACCTGCTCACAAGTCTCTCTAGCTGCAAGCTGTTATTCGTTTTCATTTAGCAACTTTTAATCCAGCTCTCTAGTTAACCACAGAAGCTCAAGGGAGGAAAGCTCTTCTGGCAGGTTACTGCTACTGAGCCACTTGGAAAATGTCAGAGGGGATGGATTCTACAACTCAACCTCCCCTGGGAGTGCTTCTGGTTATTGGGACTTTACTTTCATGTGTCCAGTTACTTCGTTAATCTTTATGTGACCACAGCTTTCTTATCAAAATAAATATATATTACTAGATGTGAACTCATCATTAGGTCAAACCAAAGTGTTTCTAGTTGCTTTTCTGCAACTTAGCTAGATAGTTGGTAAAATAAATGTGTTGGTTTAGCCTGCTTTCTCAAACTCAAGGTCTGCTTTCTCAAACTCAAGTTCTCAAGTTTATGATGGAGATTCATCTTTCTGCTTGATGTGGTTTCTGAGAACAATTCTCTCTGTAACAGAATGGTTGCATTTGTGTGTTAGGTTCCCAGGTTTAGGGTTTGTTTTGTCTGTGGAGCCTTTGAATTGCCTTCTTAGCTATGGAGAGATAGGTAAGGGACAGAGCCAGAACTGGGGGAGAACGCTGCAAGGCACATTATACTCCCTGGAGGTAGGCCAGAGTGGCGCTGGCTCCTTAACTTCCCCACAGCCCCTGGCAGGAGTCCACGAAGCCCCACAAAATATACATTCTATCCTGTACAGATTAGATGCCATGCTCTGTTTCTTGGCCCACAAGGCAGGAATTACACATTCCTGCTGTGTTGTAAATTCCTTATATGTTTCTGGCATTTAAAGATCTGGAAATAATAATTTTTTTTATTATTGCATAACCAAAAATTTCAGGAATACCAATATTCAAAAGACTGAGATGGAACCAATACCAGGCTACAATTTAAGTCAAGCACTGTTGTAAACAACAATTTTATTAGGGTAGAATAGAAGTGTGATAGTGGAGCATAATTCTGTGTGTTTGGGACTAGAACCTCAGGAGGCCATTTAGGCCTCTTCTGATATTAAGAACTTTAGAGAATTACATCAATTTTTTAAAAAATTTAAGCACAGGATGTTAGTAAAATGGAAATACACTGCCGGTAGGAATATCATGTAGTCCAAACGTTTTGAAGAGCAATTTACCAAAATCTAGAAAACAAATACATGGAGGCCTTATGATTTACATATTCTACTCTAGCAGGTAGACCTCAGGGAAGAAGCTCATATAAATATCCAAGGAGACAAGCAGAAAGACGCTCTCTGCAGATTGGTTTTAAAAGCCAAATACAGAGAAACCACCTGAACATTCATCAGTAGGGAGACGGACATAAGCTATGATGTGTTCATACAATAGAATCCTATGCAGCAGTTAAAATAAACTGAGCCTTATGCATCAACATGGATAAAGGTTGGAAACAATGCAGAGGGGAAAACACAAGCTGCTGAAGGATATGTGTCCAGTATGATGCCATTTATGTGAAACCAAATACTATATACAGATTCATATATATCTAGTAGGAGCATTAAATACAAAAAGGAAGAATCTACATTAATTTCACAAGAACTGTGTGAAGAAGGGAACTAAAACAGGGAGGAACAAAAAGAGGTTTAAACTGCATCTGTAAGAACTTATAAGACAAATAGATCTAAAGATAATATAGTAACTACTACTTGTGGTTAGCACAAGTAGTAGTTACTATATTTTTAATTTCCTGGATTTTTTATGCATATGCCCTCTTTTACAGTGTTCACGACATAGCCAGCAGAGCAGCTGGACTTTCCCTCGAAACATTTCTGTATAGACTCCTTTATGGTCATTGACATTTTTAATTCTCTAATCCTACAGTAACTTGGATTCCAGGAAAAGCATTTTATTTTCTCATAAGTTCTTTCTTCTTCAAGTCCACTCATCCAGAGAACTGAAACTCATTTCTTAGTTAAACTAACTCATCTATGTCTGGGCAGAATTGCTCCCCTGCCAATAGATCCTATTCCTCTTAGGTATTTCCTATTCCCCAAGGGTATCATGACACCTTTCCTTCTAGTTTCATTAGCTAGTTTATGAAGGTACTATTTGTTCCTTCATCCAGACCATTAATAACTCTGTCATGTGTTTCCATCTGATTCTCTAGTTTCCTGACTAAGCTTAGGGAGAGACTTCCCTCTCAGCAGAGACACTAAAGTTACCAAAATGGTTCCATAGAATTTCCATTCTCTCCTCCACCTGTCCGCTCTGTCAAGCTAAAATGAAAACCTAAAGATTATGTTACATATGGGGTTGGAGGGGGAGCATGGGAGGATTAGATGAACTCTAGATAGAGCAAAGGAGAGGGAGGGGAAGAGGGGGGACATGGGAGTAGTAAAGATGGTGGAATGTGATGGACATCATCACATGTACATGTATGAAGATATGAATGGTGTGACTCTACTTTGTGTACAACCAGAGATATGAAAAATTGTGTTCTATATGTGTAACGTGAATCGTGATACATTCTGCTGTCATAAATAACAAATGAGAATAAAAAATTTAAAAGATTATGTTACATAATGAAAACCAATGTATTGCCTGATTTACATCAACTACACACTTTTATCTTTTTGGTAGTCCGTCCAAACTTGAATAAATTTACCTCTACTTTGAAACAGTAGGTAAAGATTAACTAAGAAGCTGGGCACAGGGGTACACATATGTAATCCCAGGTACACAGAAGGCTCAGGCAGGAGGATAGGGAGTGCAAGGGCAGCCTGGGCAACTTAGCAAGACCCTATCTATCTCAAAAGTATGTTGGGGGTACAGCTCAGTAAGAGAGCACTATTGAAGCCTAGTGAAACTCAGGGCTTAATCCCCAGTACCCACTCTCACCCTCCCCCCAAAAAATGGCTAAGTAGAAAAACCAATATTCACATTTTCTTCAAGCTAAAAAAAAATAAAAATCTTCAAGGATAATAAAAAATAGATAAATTGCTACTGGGCTACTAAATAGAGAGAAATTTTTTTTAAAATATTGCTTGAGGGGCTGGGGATGTGGCTCAAGCGGTAGCGAGCTCGCCTGGCATGCATGCGGCCCGGGTTCGATCCTCAGCACCAAAAACTAAAAAATAAATATTAAAATTCTCTCTCTCTCTCTCCTCCACCACCTCTCTCTCTCTCTCTCTCTCTCTGTGTCTCTCTCTCTCTCTCTCTCTCTCTCTCTCTCTCTCTCTCTCTCTCTCTCTCTCTCAAAAAATATATTGCTTGAGATGTTTAGAAGCCTCTGTCTTCTTCTACTTTCCATCTCCCCAAGTAGAGTTAATAGAAATGCCTCAGGTTGATATCATGCCCAAAATCCCAGCTACTCCAGAGACTGAGACAGGAGGATCACAAGTTCAAGATCAGCCTCAGAAACTTAGCAAAAGTCTGTCTCAAATTAAAATATAAAAAGGGACAGGGATGTAACTCGGTGGTAGAGCATCCCTGGGTTCAATCCCTAGTACCAATAAACAAAAACAAACAAAAAGAATTAATGGGGGGCTGGGGCTGTATCTCAGTGGTAAAGCACTTTCCCCCCACATGTAAGGCATTGGGTTCAATCCTCAGCACCACATAAAAATAAATAAAGATATTGTATCCATCTACAACTTTAAAATTTTTTTTAAATAATTCATGGGAAAGTTATGAAATGCAGGGAAAGGAAATCTTCGGTACAATGAACAACAAAAGATAGGATCAGTTCAGAAGAACCAAGGTCAAATTTTTGAATTAAGAAAAAAAAAACAATTTCTGTTATGTGCCTCCATAATTTTATAAGCATGCTCATTCATGATAAATTATTATTATTGTGGAGCAGATGGATGAATCTCAATCATTATACTATAATGGAAGATTAAACATTTTCTTAACTTCTATTCATCAAATTAAGCCTTTATACTCACAACAAAGGACAATGCATCAATGTTATCATTAGGGATTTTTTAAATATAACTTTAGCGTGAAGCATAATAAAACATGATTAATGTACTGACAGAAGTAAATACTAAACAACGCACATTAGTATAGATTAGAATCACTTTTTCAGTCATCCTATTGTGGGGCTTCTCAGTCCATAATAAATGTGTCAAAGAGAGATGGCCATAAAAATCATTTGCTCTTTTTTGCTTTGTCTTTCTTTTCAGTTACATCTTTACCTGTAAAATATTTCCTACTCCCTAAAACTGTGGGGGCAGTCCTAGAAAAGGGGGAAAGAGAGTATCAGTTCAACCCCCAATAAAGAGACACTTGACTTATTTTAAGATTTGGAAATAGAGAGGGAATTTCAGGATCCACAGCCTCTCCTGTCCACTATTCCCCCAAAATGCATGACTGTCCCAAACTGCTTCAGTTCCAAAACCAGATCTAGTCTTTACAGCATCTGTGAAGGCAGTTCCACAACTTCCCTAGAATGCATTTCAATACTTACCATCAATACCAAATACTCATTGTAAGATGGACTTAAAGAACTGACAGCGGGGAGGGGATTACAGAGGGGAACAAAGAGCATTAAAAGAGCACTAGCCTTGGAGTTACTTGGTGCACTTGACCTTGGGATCCAAGGTCAAGCCCCTAATCTTTCACTTTATGGACCAGAGTACATCCTGTTTAGTCTCTCTCTCTCTTTTTTTTATTCTTTTACTTACAACATTTATTGCCTTCTTTGACCAGACACACATTAAACTTTTTGCATACAACATCTCAGTTTATTCACTAGAAAACTCCTCCCCACTCCATAGGTCTAATCCTTTTTTACACCCACTGCGTTTGTCCTTGCTAATTTATAAAGAACTGGAATACAGTAAACTATGAAAAATTCAAGAAAAAAACAAAATAAAAGAGTTAATAGGCCTTCTGAATTGTTCAATAAAATATCAATAGTGAACTATTTGAAAACATAATAAAGAGCATCAAATATCAATTACTATGCATTAGCCCAGAGTTTATTGGGCATGATGATCCCCAGCTGGGTGTAGTGATTTTTTTTTAAACATAACGAAAATTTTGCCATAACACATTTTCCCGTAGATTCAACAAAATTTTAGAGGTGATTTTCTTCAATCAATAAAGCCCAATGAAACAAGGAAAAGGCTAAGGAAAATGATGCTCCAATATAAAGTATACCACCAGCTAGATCAAGTAATGGTTCTGTGTCTACTGCACCTTACAGAGAAAGCTTGCCCCACACAACAAGAAGCATAACTTCTTAGGAAGTCATGTAAGAAAGGAGCAGGAAGTTGTTTAAATACCTGCAATAGGGAGTAATTACTCCTACTTCTTAACCCTAATGTAACCTTTCTCTCCATCTATCTGGTTTTGATAATTATCCAGAAGTCATGTCAGATCTTGAGGAGCCCTGAGCCATCCTTTCCCACGTTAATTATCGCTGAACACGACTGTAACTTCAGAAACTATTATAAAAAAAAAAAACAGGCTGAATCCTGGTATCAGACCACTCGGTTTTCATTTTTCTCTTTCTCATTAACCTACGGTACATGCATGTGCTTGAACACATTCAGTTTGGATACCAGATGAAAAATTCATGATGTCTCAATCTCCATCCTTGTTTAAATCCCATTGGCTTTTATGTTCATACTTGGAAGGAGATGAAAATTTTTGCTCACCAATAAGATGATATTGTGGAAAGAACATAGCCAGATTCTGACCTTATAGGGAAGAAAGCCATCCTAGAGGTAGGGCCAAGGAACCGTGGGGGTCATACACATGTTGTTTGGTGGGGAAGCTAGCAAGCAAATTTAAAGAAACGTGGAGACTTGTAAGTTCATTACTAAAAGACAGTTACAGAACAGTTCATACAGTGTGGTCTCATTCTGCAAAAATACATACATATACCTGTAAACATGTTGTTCCTAGGAGCATCTGGACTAAAGTGTGAACAGGGGTAATCACTGGGTTTCCATTTTGTTATTTTTATACATATTTTCCAACCTTCCTCAATGTGAGAACACTAGTTTTGTAATAAAGGTTTTACTAAGGTGGGTTTCTTTTTTTTTAATGAATTACTCACAGTCTTGCTTCATGTTCTGTCTTCTATCTTTTAAGCACAGTCTCAGCCACAGGGAAAAGCTAACATTCTCCCTTCAGTTGGGCTGTTAGAAAGAGAGTGGTATTGAAGAATATGCTGAGGTGGGAGCCGTGATTGCTCTGTCTCTTCCCTGCCCTCCCCAGGCCAGAAAGACAGACACACACATTTTATGAAACAAAGCATTTTATGAAAATTCAATCATTTGTAAACTACTTCTCCTACCACAAACACACACACACACACACACACACACACACACACACAGAATGCATGTGCAGCACATCTATAACAGAGAACCAAGACTATTTCTAAGTTTTACTCTTTGTCACCTCTAGGATCCAGACAAATATGTTAACTTCTCTCCACCTCAGATTTTTCAACTGTTAAAAATGATTGATAGTACTTAACGGAAAATATGTTTGGGGAATTAAGTGAGAAAATATATGTAAAAACATGGTAGGCATTCATAAAGTGTAGGGCCCCTCAAACCGCAGTGTTCATGCAATTCCATTTGTAGCAGATGCATTTCTGCTATTTTATTTAAGCACTAAGGTGGCATTTGTGGGGAGAATTGTTGCCTATGGCTGCTGACAGTTTGAACCCTGAGTTTCCAGTCCTATTAGAACTGAAGCCTAAATATAATTTCTCACCTACAAGAACCACTGAAGCAGTGAAGAAGAGTCAACACCTTTTATGTAGAAAGTTATCCACTTTCTTATTGCCAGGAAACAGGGAATTGTTTTTCCAATATTCTGACAAGAATGGAGGTAGGGAAAAAGATGAAAATAAAATGCTCTTATCTCAGTTCACAATTGGAGAGAAAAACACACAAAGGTCTCAGTATTACCTTATAAATATTGTGGTATGCTAAACATGCTATAGGAGATGATTGGAGAATTCATCTGATATCAAGAGTCAACTGCTGTCATCTACTGCCCCAACTCTCCTCTGTGCATTTCCAAAGGAGTCCAACAATATCTGTGATAGATTTGCCAAGAACGTGGCTTACATTGAGTAAGTGAGGAAGGACACTGGTTTTGTGGTAACTGAGGGAGGGACACTGATTTTGGCCAAATGAAAGTCTTGAGAGTAGAGATGAGTTTAAAGATTTTATTAGTGAAATACTCTAGCATGCACTGTGTAAATCCCATCTTCAGTAACTCCTAAGAAACTCAGTTTTGCATTATTTTCAAGTGCTTTAATACAAATAGATCCTTTATGATGAATTTAAGGAAGTGCCCTGTGCTAACAATGGAGGCTGCCCTTCGGGCCAGCCAGTATGTGTGTCACTTGACTGTGGGTGAGTTTAAGGGCCTATTTGGTGTCCCAGTCAAACCAACCTGGGCAAATCCCTAATGTTCACTGTGTGATGCACACAGTTTCCTCATAGGACTTTAATCATTGAATTACACAGCAAGGTAAAATATTCAGTGATGCTACATAAAAAAGCATCAAACTGACCTCACCAACTTCGGCCCTCCCAGCCCTACCACCTTCCTTAAGACTATGACCTCCCGAGTTCTGTTCTTGCCCTTCTCTACTTAGAATAACTGACCCATAATTACTTCCAGAACATACCATTTCTAAAGGGTCCTGTGAGCATTTTATGAAACATTCAATCATTTGTAAACTACTTCTCCTACCACATTTTTTTTTTAAATTTTGGAGCAAGAATCACTCACTATTCTACAAAGTACTTTTCGGTTTCAACAAACATATCTCTCTTTTCAAGAAAATTCTAACTGTTAATGTCACTCTTCAGAATCAGATTCAATCCCTGCTGTTACAAGTAGACTGACCTACCATAAATGCCAGGATCTGGTTGCTGGTGGAAACTGCTCTAAGTTTTTCAAGGCTCAGGGGGTGAAAATCAGGGGTCTCCACTAGACTGGGTTACAAGGTCCTAATACAGTCATTGTGGTACAAAGGTGTTCATGCTACCCCCATTGCTATTGCTACAACTTCCTCAGTCTCAGAAGGTAGCATCCCAACTACAGAACATCAGGCATCTGCCAGCTTTGTTCCTCCACTGCAGGGAGAGAGCTAATTCCACACGACTGACTTCCAAAAAATTGCATATAAGTAAATTTAAAAGATAAGAACATGATTTACATGCAGACTCCTAGCTATAAGGCAATCTAAGAAATACAGATTTTAGCTTTCCAACTTCCAAATAAGAGGTTAAAATGGAGATTGAGAGAGCCAGTCCTTCCACCATGACTAGTGTAAAATGTGCCCTTCATTAAGATTCAGTACAACAAACAGAAACCATTATTAACTCTCAGTAGGTGAGTGATTTAATGTAGGGAATCAGATTCTTTCAAACAATGGCATATACAATGTACTTCTTTCCCAAAATATAAAATACTAATAATTATTTTAACATTTAATGATGAGTAGATGGAGGTTTATTGCTCTATTCTGTACTTTCACATGTGTTTAAAGCTGCTGCTTCTTTGTGTTTGCTTATTTACCATTTGCTCCCAACCCAAGTCCACTATTCCCCTTTTCCACCCAGTTTTGTGCTTTGGGAAGCTGGCTTCTATAAACTCTTAGGTTCCCTTGCTAGCTGGCTTCAGGTTGAGTTTCACCGATCTGAGGTTCCTGGTGGTGGGGGAGGGAGGATTTCTATATCCTTCATTGTTATCCTAATCTCCATCCCCACTTCTGTAAATAGTCCTTTCATTTAAAAAAAATTGAAGTTGGAGAATATTATGCTAAGTGAAGTAAGCCAATCCAAAAAAACTAAAGGCTGAATGTTTTCTCTAATTAGTGGATGCTGATCTATTGGGGGGGGGGGTAACCATGGGAGAATGGAGGAACTTTGGATTGGACAAAGGGGAGGGTGGGGAGGGATTATGAGGATAGAAAATACGGTGGAATAAGATGGACTTCATTACCCTAGGTACATGTATGATTGCACGAATGGTGTGTCTCTATACTGTGTACAACCAGAGAATTGAAATGTTGCACTCCATTTGTGTACGATGCATTGAAATGCATTCTGCTATCATGTACAACTAAGCAGAACAAATAAAAATTTTTTTAAAAAAATTTAAAAAGGGGCTGGGGATGTGGGCTCAAGCGGTAGCGCGCTCGCCTGGCATGCATGCGGCCCGGGTTTGCCCAGGTTCGATCCTCAGCACCACATACAAACAAAGATGTTGTGTCCGCCAATAACTAAAAATTAAATAAATATAATTTAAAAATTAAAAAAAAAAACACATTTGAACCATCCAACCAGAATTCTGTTTCTCACAGGGTCCCTCAAGCAGCCTTTACGATCCGCTTCTCAGATGCACCTCACCACACCCAGCAACCTTGGCAGCCCACAAGGCCTCTAAGTCCTCCGGCTTTTGACTTTTTCCTCCACTGCTTATTCCCTTACTACCCATTCTGCATGGCTTCCTTTCAGGATCTTGCATTGCCTAAAATCATTTGTCAATTAATTAATAGCTGATTTTTTTCCAACTATGATTTATCAGTTTAAAAGAGAGATATGTGGTATAACAATGTAGAGATATCAACAATATGAAAAACATTTCAGGTAAAAATTAGGAGCATATTTGAGGAAGATGAACTTGTAGGGCATAGAATCCATGAACAGGAATGTCAAATCATCTAGAGGCCAAGTTTTGAATAAGTGATACAATTTGATTTGTTTTTAGAAAAACAGAACCAGCTCCTGAACAAGACTTTGCCTTGTTCTTGGTTCCATCCCTAGCACCTGGTACAGCACCTACACACAATAGGAATTCTATAAATATCTAAGTGAAGGAAGAAAACCTGGCTAGAAGCTGCTTCATTCTTTTTCTCATCACACTCCCACTTGTAACTTTGTGAGATATAATGTTTTCACCATCACTCAACACAAACCCACATTTGGCCCTTAAAATTGTGGCTGCGATCTTGGGTAAGTCTTAGAATGGTGATCTTAGTGATCTCACTGACAGAGAGGCCAGGGTCAGAGGCTATGTGACTTCTAGGCCTGAAAAAATATTTGTAAAAATGCATTCACTACAGTGTTGATTTAGTGAGTGTTCTTACTTTGTTTGGTTTTATCTTCTTGATTGCTTTGGTAAATTATGTGTTTATTTTTGGCATGAACATGGCATTTTGAGACAGCATATGTTCCTAAGATATTTCTAACTTGTGTTGACATTAAACACTTTATAGGAATTGCCTGAGGCACCCTGCCCAAGCACAAGTTTATCTTTCAGAAAAGTTTACCAAAATGGGCATAAGAGTAGAGCAGGGAAAGACAGCCTGAATTCAAAGCAGTTTCTTAAAGTAGGGCATAAAATGCCTCACTAACAAAATGCTCTAACTGATATCATGAACCAGAAATAGCAATTATCAAAAATCAAGAGGCAAAGTACATTCCATAACCATAAACATGCTGCTAGCACAAAGCAAAAATCTAAAACTTGAGCCTCACAGAGTAAGTTACAATCTCTGAAAAGACAGGCCAAATTTGGGAAACTGTAAAGACCCAGATTAGAAGAATCTCTCTCTTCTACTATCAATTTTTCAGAAGTAATAAAACTACTCTTTAGCTAGAATAATCCATTCTTGAGTAATAAAAAGATTGATGTGCAAAGCAAAACTATTTCAGATTGAGCTAAAAAAAAAGGTTCTAGCTCTTAATATACAGGCATAGCAGTACTAAAAGAATAAAGGTCATATCTTCATAACTACTTTCTTTCTGAGCCAAAAATAATTTGTGACTATAGGCTAATCTAATATATTGTATTTGGATAGTTGTGGCTTCATCTAAACCTTTCGAGTAGTGCCCATTAAGTTAGACAACAAACCTAAATATAACCTCAGCTGAGAAGATTTCTTGCCTTCTTAAGAATTTATCTCAGAAGTTATTGCTGAATTGTGGCAAAATTAAATTAAGCATAGAAATGTAAGTCAAAAATCACTCCTTCCTGAGAGGTACAAGGATTTCTTTTGGAGAGGAAGCCATCTTCATTGGGAAAAATTCTATTTTCGGTAAGAGGCAGAAACAATATATTCACTAAATATTCTACAGTTTCTTGCATCTCACAGCCCTTTAAAGTTAACAGAACCATGTGGGGCATCTTCTGGCCAATATGCTATGAGAAATGACACCATGTGTCACTTTGAGATAAAAGTATAGAGGAGGACTTGATAAGTGAAAAGGTGGAGCCCTTGTCAATCTGAGTCCCTGAGAGACTCCATGAAGCAGAGCACCTTAATGACTCATACTGGACATTTACCAAGATTAGGAAGTAACTTTTGTTGTGATAGCCTCTAAGATTTTGGAGTTGGTTTGTTATGGAAGCTTCATCTCACCTGTTCTAATACATATTAGAAGACCGGTCTGAAAAAACCTGGGTATTCAGAGAACTGATATGTATGATGAATTTGATCATTCAGAGAAAGGGAAAGAGTAATAATATAGGCAGAAAATAAAGGGAGACTGTAAATTATATGATAGAATCACTATCCTGTAATCTCCAGATCTTCATTACAAAAATTCACAACATACTTGTTGCCCTTGGGTTATCAGTAAAGCAGCTGATCTTTGCATCAGGACAACGCAGAGATAGAACAGAGACGGTGCACTTGCTTTCAGAAGCAGAATCAATACAACATCAAGGAGTAGCAGAAATCTTGGGCAGACTTATGAGATCTTCAACTTATGAAATAGAGGGTTTGACTTCCTTCTGTGTCCAATTCAGAGTGAAGGAAGCCCAAGCTTTCTTATTTTGTCTGGGCTACTGAAACATTTCTTTTAACCAAGGAAAAGGATTTTTACTTTTAAAAAAATGCACTTTCGGGCTGGGGCTGTGCCTCAGTGGTAGCACACTTGACTGGCATATGTGAGGCACTGGGTTCGAATCTCAACACCACATATAAATACATAAATAAAATAAAGGTTTATCAACAATTAAAAAAATTTTTTTAATGTACTTTCACTTCATTTAATAAAAAAAAAAAACATATGATCATAGAATCTCCGGGTTACAAAGAACACAAAGTTTACCTACTTTAACCCTTCCTTCTCCCTCTTTTGTACAATAATTCCACCAGATGGTTTCTGATCTCTGCTTAGATATGCCCATTGCTTTGATATCTGATAGTCTTTCTCCCTATACCTTCTACTCATTGACCCAAGTTCTACCTCTTGAATTATATAAAACAACTCTAGTCCCTCTGCCACAAAATAGGTTGTCAAATACTCAAAGACAGCAACAGTCATGTCCTCCTTCCTCTGGAAGTTACTTTAGGAAGAGCACTACCCTATTCTTTTCACATAGACCTGGGGTCTGTCCCCTGTTTGTCTACTAATTACTCTGCCCTTCATAACTGGGTTAGACAGCAGGGAGGGGAACACGGATCATGTTAATACCGTGTTAATAGCAACCAAAAGCCTAATTAAGCAAGATTTCTTGTCTTCTCATTACCTCCTTATGAATCTCACCTCCGGGGACCCATTAAGTGGGTGAGAACCAGAGTTGCCTTTTGAATAGATCAGGTAAGGGCTGTCCTCCTGGTATAATGGGAGACTATACCAGACAGATCTGTCTGCCTTAAAATCTTAAACCCAATAAAACATTTGTTATCTCTTTTTTGGATAACGGAAGTTTGCCTGATACACCAGCACACTAGCAAATATAAAACAACATTTTTCTGGCTGTAGCCCATAAGTCCATCCGTTCTCATTTACTAACAATACTCCAAAGACTCAAAGTCAAAACTGATGTCACTCACCCTAAACATTTGAATGGTACCAAAATGAGGACCCATTTCTATTCCATAGCTTTCTGACCTTGTGTTTATGATGAAAACCCCCAATATATTATGTTCCCCATGTGTTACTGAGATTTCAAATAATTATTTCAGATTTTATTTTCAGGCCCTGATTTCTATCAGAAAACTGGGCTGAAGGATCTCTAAGAAACAGACTTCTTGCTGACTCTTTCCCTCCTATCTTTAGACATGTCTTTGAGCCAAATTTAGGGTTTTCCTTCTCCCTCATGAAAATGAATTCTTAAAGATTTTCCTATCCAATGCTTTAGAGATGGCCACACAATCTGAATGCTAAGGTAAATATGGCTGAGGCTTAAGTTGAGAATCAGGATTGAATATATCTGGTTCTTAAAGGTTTTCAATTTGAAGAAGATGAAATGCAGGAATCAGACTAGGGAAGAAAGAGTTCCCAATAGGTGTATTTTGGTGACAAAACACATTTCCTATATAGCCCAATGGTAAATGCCAATACATATTTTAAATGGGGCAAGGGAATTTGGAACACATTTGCACACCCCTAATATAAAACTGTTTGTTTCGGGGGAGGGGAGGCTGGGGTTATGGCTCAGCTGTAGAGCACTTGCTTCACACGTGCAAGGCCCTGGGTTCGATCCTCAGCACCACATATAAATAAATAAAATAAAGTTATAAAAAAATGGCTAACATGTACACTTAAGAGACAGAATGAAACAGTTTTTTTTTTTTTTTTTTTTTTTTTTTTTTTTTTTTTTTTATCTACTGAGTGACCTTGGGCAAGTTGTTTAACCTTTCTGTGACTTCATTTCCCCATCCCTAAAGTGGAGACAATATCAATCCTGGACCCATCACTCCCAACATCCTGAGATTTTTGGTAAGAATTATGTGAGATAACCTACCCAGCACGAACAGTGTCTGAATCAAAATGAGAAATGAGTGATAAATGTCAGGCCTTCTTTCTCCACCATTCAGCTCCCCTCCTTTCCTGATCTGGGTACTATAGAAAAACGTGAGTAGCTGTATAAGCTAGACTCACAACCTCAGAGGCGGCCCACCTGCAAATACCCAGGAGGAGTCATGTGCTTTCCTGCAGGTAGACCCAGGTATGAACCTCCGCACAAAGTACAAAGACACAGGGCTCCATTGGGAGTAGCTGCTGTCACAACCCCGGGTCAGTGTTCACAGGTGCTCAGTAAGGAAGGAAGGGCAATCCACGATTTTTTTTCCACACCCAGATAGAAATAAGCATTAATAAAAGAACTTTTCCAAAAGAGCTAAGGAGTTTATGCCTGTGCATGTGGTATATCTATTTGCCTTTTTATCCAAAGGAAGCCAGTGTCTTTTACAAAGTAAAAGCACAATGATAAAAATATCCAACAGTGGAGAGAGATGCAGCAGCAGCGCAGCAGGAACTAACACACAACAATACGACGTGAAATAAAAAGCTCTTTATCTAAACCTAGATAGAAGCCAAAAAATAATTATCCAATATGGATAGAGAGGGGGAAAACACACTTCAGTGCCATATTTATCACTTGCCATTTTCCCCAATGTGTCTCAAAAAAATAAATAAAAAACAATGTTTTTAAATAAATAGGGCTAGAACCCTTCCCCCTACTGTCTTGTCCCTAAGCATCTTGCTAGTAACTACAAGGCATTAACTCAGAGGGCAGACTGCCACCTACTGGGCCACCAGTAACATCCCTGGACATTCTTTTGGCCTTTCAGGTCTCTCCTGAAAGTCCTGATTTGGACTCAGGCAGCTTTGTTAGTAACAGTGACAAAATATCGCAACCCAAGCTATGACTGTACTGAAACTTACAAAAAAACCCAAAAACATAAATTAATCATATGGCAACAGCTTGCAAAGTTTGCCACAAGACACTTTTGCTTTCAGCATAAGAGATGTTGCAAATTCAAAGGGAAAAAGCAACCTTTCTCTCTGACTTTCTCTGTTGTTGTTTTCTAAGGACAAAGTGCTTTAATAGTCGGTAAGTGCTGCTAATTGCTCCCCCGACAGCCCTAATCTAGCCATTTCCTCCCTGCCTTTTACTCCATAAATCCTTCAGAAGACTAATATATTGGTTAGCATTCCTCAAAAGTACCCATTGGATTCGATTGGTTTACATGTTACAAATAGTTTATTTACACCACCCATTGCAAAGAGTCTATTTTTAGTAAATCTTCAATTATTGATGTTCAGAACCACTTCAGGCTTATTGTGGCATCATCAAAATCCATCAACAAACTTTCTTTCATTTTCTTCTCTCTCTCTCACTCGCTCACTCACTCTAAGAATGAGTCACTCTACTGAAATCACAATCAGAAAATCTCAGTCCTACCTTCAACCATCTTTGTGCTTTGGACCAGTTTTTATGCCTGAGGTTTTTTATTTATGAAACAGAAAAAAAAATCCTGCCCTATAGCAGAGCTATAATAACAAGAATGGCTGCACTTGCTAGGTGCACACTTCAGCTCCATTATGATGAAGCACTTTCTTTTGTTGTGTGATAAAGCATTTTCTTATTCTCTGAATTCTCCTACAGTCCTTCCTATGGGGTAGGAATAATCACTGTAAATAAGAGAGCAGAAATTAATCTGAAGTCAACCATGAAGTTAGTGCAGGAGGCAGAATTCATACTCAGAACTTCCAGTCTGGGTCAGGGCTAATTCTGCTACCTCTTCCTGCTGCTTTTGTACCAGAAAAGAACTAATATAAGTGAATGTACTCAATAAAGACAAAGTGATATACAAATTCACCTTCTATAGAGAGCAAAGACTGCCTTTGAAATGACAACTGGGAAAAACTGGCCCCCTAAAAATATTTAGTATTCTGACATACAGAAATGTATGCGTAGACAATATAGTTGGTACATAGATGAAAGATGATAGACAGCTCTTCTTTTTTTTTTAATGACTCCTCTTTAAGAACATTTCCAGTTAGTCAAAAGAGGCGTTTATTTTGGTTCTTTTTTATTTCAGGCTTTTTTCTCCTGCATGTTTACAGATTGCTTAATTACTTCATTGGGCTTTGGAACTCATACATTACAGATACATGATCATCCAAGTCATTACCTGCATATTTTCCCATTAAGAATAATTATAGTTCTTACCACCACTGCCCACATACTTATGTCCTGCAGGCCTGGGCACACTGAAGTAATCATCTTTTGAAAATGATCTTGATGGGCAAGTGTTGTGTGCACAATCAGCAAAAGGCAACATGAGGTGGGAAGATTTCCATCTCTTCCATTATTGAGCGACTCAAACAGCACATTCCCATTATTTCATCATAGGGCCATGCAGGACACTGAGGTCGTTTATGTTCTCCTGAAAAGCGAGTTAGCACTAAGTGCAGAGACAAGACCCATGGGATGCTGGATTTTATCTGTCTCTCCGTGAATCACCTTTCCGAGCACATTCACATCACCCGTTTCCTGGCTAAATTTCATTGTCTACAAAATGGGATTTATAAGATGTTTTTAAAATTTTTCCTCATCAAATCAGTGATGAGACACTCTTATCGATGGTCACATAGCCTTCTATACTGATTAATTGCCCAGGTTCTGGAATCCTGGCTCCTTTACTTTTTGAACTCCATAATCTTGGGCATGGTACTTAACCTCTTGAATCCTCAGTCTCCACATTGATAAAGAGGCAAATTGAAATAGTTCACACTCCTTAAGAATTCAGTGAGATCCTACTCCTAAGGCATTTGGCCCAGTGTCTGGTACAGGTAAACATCCAACCAACATTAGCTATTATTATTATTATCATTGAGGCTAAACTGAAAGAGTCTGGGGAACATTCAGCAGGGCTCAGGCAACACATCTAAATTAAAAACATTAATTGTCTGCCAGATAATATTCTAAAGACGTTGTGAAAGGGTCACATGTTATTTTAATCAGTGGATCATGAATGGCTCAATTTCAAAGGTAGAAAGGAGACCAGCAAGCAGATGTTTAAAAAAAAATATTAGACTGTACCCAAGAAAAAAAGCTATTAAATGGCGGGTTAGTGAATGATCTGCAACTGGTTTTTCAAGAATTAACCAACTATTCTGAAGTTTTAAAAGAAATCTTTTGTTTTATGTTCAACATTGATTAAAGGCATTCATTATTGATTTTTTTAGATTTTAGGTAAGCAATAAAATGCCTCCAAAGGTCACTGAAGTTGCCTATTTCTACCTAGAAACAAGGATTAATATTTGTTGCAAATCATTCTGATAGCTCTCACCCAGGGTCTCTGTTATTATACTTCTCACATAAGATAAATAATATTTTTTATGCAACCTTCTCTACATACTGCTGTTTTCACTTCGCCACATATAATAAACACCTTTCTGTATCATTTATTATTCTTTGTCATCTTCTAAATGGCTGCACAGTATACTCCTGAATTAATGTAATTTACTTAACCAAACCTCTATTGCTGTTTATTTAGATATGCTACAAAATGGTTGTCCTGAATATCCATGTAGCTAGCTAAGTCTTTTGATTAATTTCTAGAAGCAGATTTGCTATATCAATGAGAATGTACTTTTCCTGCCATATAGTTGATTTTTTTGGTCTTTTTTTTTAATTTTATTTTTTTTATTGGTTGTTCACAACATTACAAAGCTATTGACATATCATATTTCATACATTAGATTGAAGTGGGTTATGAACTCCCAATTTTACCCCAAATGCAGATTGCAGAATCACATCGGTTACACATCCACAATTTTACATAATGCCCAATTAGTAATTGTTGTATCATATAGTTGATTTTTATACTAGTTTGTACATGTGAACATGTCCTCATCTTAACTGGGAATTGGAATCCCCCTGGACACATGTGTCTCTTTCTTTTGGGATAGTCTGTCTTTGAAGCTGGTTCTGCTGGCACTACTCGGTGATGCTGCAAGCAGCAAATGACCAAGGGCTTCGAGCCGCATCTACCTGGGCCCCAGTAGATTAAACATGTCACATTTATAACCTTCTTGGCTGTGCTTCCCATAGCTGGAGACAGCACAAGCTCAAGGTGTCCTAACCAACCTATGCCCCACTGAATATGATTATCTAAGTGTACGGGCTTCTTGGTGTTCCAGGAAACATTTGGTGTCACTGGTTTGAGTAGACTAGTGTTTAAAACTGTCTGTTTAGAAAATTCAGTCACATTTTTTAAAGGTTTTTTTTTTTAAGATGGATGCAATATCTTTATTTATTTTATTTATTTTTATATGATGATGAGGATCAAACCCAGTGCCTCACATGTGTGAGGCAAGCACTCTACCACTGAGCTATAACCCCAGCCCCTAAACCACTTTTTTTAAAAAGTAATTTGAAATACAAGCTTGTATTTGCTCTATAGCATATCTCTAGGAGGATATGCAAACAATTGGAACAAGGGTATAGCTGTCTATCAAGGTGAAAATAACAGAAGTGGGTGAGAGACTTACTTTTAGTTGTATCTTTAGTTGTATAAGTTTTAGCTTATTACATGTACAGTTTTAATTTCTTACCTTATTCAAAATAAAATTTTTTAAACAAAAGAGATTAAATCTAAAAGGATCAATGCATGCATGTAGATGCTTTCTCATGGCCAACTACTGGATTAGTAAAACAAGCAATAGCAAAGCAGTTGAATGATTTTATCAGTTTCCTCATCTATACAATGGGGTTAATAATAGTACCTACTTCACAGTTAATTGTAGTAAATGAGTAAATACTTAAAAGCCCTTAGAACAGTAATTCGCCTGCAGCACATATTATTGCATATTAGCTATCATTGTTGTTATTACTCTTCTTTACTCTTCATTCAATTTGTATAATGTTATCATTATAATAGCAAAGATGTACAGACTTTGAAGATTAAAAGAACATATTTACTGTAAGTGTCTGATTCTATGGTGTTATTTACAAATATGCCAATTGTCAGTGGGAAGGAGGAGAAACTAGGAAATTGGGAAATTTCCCAATCTCCCTTCAGTAGCAATCCCAAATTTGAGAATGGCTATGAGTCTTTGCAAGAGTAGGTCCCTCAATTTCACATCAATGTGGTCTATGAATAGATTTTTTAAGGCATTTTATTCAGGGAGATTATTTTTATATTTTTGAGTATATTTGATGTAAATATTTGTTTTTTGGGTTTTTTGAGCATGAGAGGAGGTGGTTAAACAAATAGTAAAATGAAAGTTCCAGAACCTATTTCATTAGATTTCCTCATAAACAACCATAACTTTAAGAAGCATGCATTTTTAAATCAGTATTTGTGAAGGAAACCATTCATAAGATAGAAGGGCATTAAAGATTCCTGAAAACATTCTAATCCTATCTACTGTGAATAATGTGCTCAGTCATTGGAAATGTATTGCCGGCAAAGCAGATGATATGGTGACAGGGACAAGTAGACTCTGCTGTCACACAAGCCTAGATACATTCTTTTGCCCAACACCTTACTGAACAAGATAAACATAGTGCTGTTATGCCTGTTTTGTGGGTGACCCCTGCTTCCCTATTTCAATGTGACTCTTCCCAAGCTGCCAGCATCATCTCAATAGGATCTTCCCTACAGGACTTTAGGTATAAGCCATTCCAAACTCAGATCAACATATTCAATTAGGTAATTAAATTATATTACATTATGTTAATATAATATTATATTAATATTAAATTACATTGATATTAGTTAATATTAACATTCATGAGGACTCTTATCAGGAAGTCTGCAGATTTAACACCATGTCTTTCATAACAATAAATGTTCAACAAGCATTTGTTGAATGAGGCCCCAAATTCATCACTGAATATCACACAGTATTTCCCCCATAAACACAGGGCAGTCCCAAATTCTCTGAGTATGCAATACCTTCAGGCATAAGAAGCCTGTGCTGTTTGGTCCAGAGGTCTCCTGCACCTCCCACCACCACCACCACTGCTTCTTTGACTACTATAGGTGATCCAAACAGAGCAGAGCGTAAGACTTGTGTTTAAATGATGAGGTCTAGGGCTGGGGATGTGGCTCAAGCGGTAGTGCGCTCGCCTGGCATGCGTGCGACCCGGGTTCGATCCTCAGCACCACATACCAACAAAGATGTTGTGTCCGCCGAGAACTGAAAAATAAATATTAAAAATTCTCTCTCTCTCTCTCTCCCCTCTCTCACTCTCTTAAAAAAAAAAAATGATGAAGTCTAGTTAGAAAACATTTTCATTGTGTAAATGTAGTTTATATTAAGCTTAGAATTTGAATTCCCAGTACTGCCTCAGAGAGCAAATTAAAAATGTTATTAAATTATTCAAAATCCAAGAAGTTTGAAAAAGTGGATTACAGGATGAATGATCTAAAACTAAAGTCTAAAACTAAAGTTATCAGACATCTATACTGCCCTCTTTCAATGACATAGGCAGCTTCTGGTTTGCCTGGACATTATATAAGGAAGAATAATCAAACAGTGTTCAGTGTTTCTCCTGAGAATTATATATTTTCTTTGAATAGTCATATGAGTGTACAACATAATTTGTAGGGGGGGGGACATTTAGAATTTTTTATACTTTCAAGTAAAATTTGATTAAACTGTATTTAAGCCACCAAAATTACAATTTATCAAGATAGCCAATCCAGGCATTTCAAGAGAACTGTGGTAGACAGCAGCAGATGCTGATTAACTGGTAGAATAATGTGCTTTTTTGCCATTGGTCACAAGCTCTAAAGTTATTATCATTGTTAAATCTCCGATACACAGGGTACAGGATGTATTCCTAGGATGTGATCTATCTTGATAAAATTCAAGTTGATGGTCCTGACCCTTTGGGATTTGTGGACATTTTAATGCTTTATAATTTTAATCAAGGTTCTTTTATAAACATTTTAACATATCATCATTATAGACTAAGAAAAGAAATCTATTTATGCCAACAGATAGGAGATAAATCTTCACTATCTTCTTGATCCACTAGTTTATGTGTGGAACATCCACTTTCTGAAAAGCTGTTGGAGACATATGCTCTTGTTATTGTCCTACAATGATTTATAACTTAACTCTGAAACACATAATATATCCAACTTACCCACTAACCGGGATCCTATTCCAATTATCATTAATTAACTCAAAATATGTTACTTTTACACAAAGTATTATTCTGAAACCTCATGAGTTAAATCTCCAACTAATATTTATGTTTCTTTAGCCAACATTTATTGAAAATCTATTATGCGTCCAACACTTTGTTCCTAAGTGATATTTTTTGTTTCCCAAATACATCTGAACTTTCTAATATGAAAATTTATTCTCATAAAACTTTGACAAGAATTTGTGAGAATAACCTCAGTATCAGAGTATAAAAATATAACATTAGGGATTTTCATGCTGGCTATGCCAACAATGCATAGTGGGGTACAGAAGTCATCATCTCTCTCGGTGTCTCTGTTTCTTCACCTGAAACAGAGTACAAAGTCATTTTCTTTGACCTGATTCCACTGCTAGGAGAAACATCTAATAAAAATTATCATGAAGTACCATGAATATTGAAAAGTACATGATCATCATGATTAATAATAATGTATAAAGCTCAAATATTGAAATGACTCTCTGGCATCATTCCAAATCAAGAAATATAAGCTCTGGTCTTGCATAGTAATGAGGAGAAACAGTGTGAGCTACTCTTTTTGTGCCAGTTTATATGAACATAGTGATGAATATCTTTAATTATGGACTGTATTCAGTGTGTGTGTGTGTGTGTGTGTGTGTGTGTGTGTGTGTTAAACTAAATACATTGCAATCTTCTCAACAATACAACTAGGGTTCAAAAAGAACCATTCCCAAACCAGGTAGACATTTATGTCTGCTTCTAACCTTGGAATGCATTTTGATAGAGAATGTAAGCAACTAGCAGCCCTCAGTTAAAGAAAGCTGGCTCTGATTTCATAGATCTCAAAATCTGTCATCTTCATGTTAGCCGACTGTCTGGCACCTAATGAGAAAAACAAATTGCTTTTACTTTCTACATAAGACATTTGCATTTAGAATTTTTTTTTTTGCTCGTAAAAGGTTTATAAAGCATCCACTCAAACCATTCTACCTGCATTTTTCACCTAAAAGGGTCTTTATGAAATCTTACAGTAAATTTAATAACCCTCTTCAATAAACATGAGCTTTTATGAGTGTGACATATCTAAATAGACTCAATGGTCTGGGAATAAAATCTGCATCAGTAATATTTTCAGTGCTGTAATATCCCACATTAAAAAAAAGGCCAAGTACAGAGCAGAAACTGCATAAGGGGAAAAAAATCCATCTCCAAGTTTAAGAAAGCAACTGGTCAATGAACACCTAGGTGACTCATTAACTTAAATGTGAAATGTCCTGATGTGTACAACATTGGGCTTCATAATATTCAAACATTAGCATCTGTCATTTTCTTCCACTTTCAGCAATTGTGCATTATAGAAATAACTTTAGAAACAGCCTTCAGTAATCATTCACACTGGAATTTTCAGGAAAGAGACCTTCACAGGAAATATTCCCCCGTTTCAATCACCTCACAGGGGACTTCTGCTTGGGTGAACCTGCTGACATGAGCCCTATTGCTCCGGGTATCTCACAGCTTCTTTAACCAGTTAAGCTACCAAATTAGGCATGAGACTGGGACTCTTATTTCTCCTATTGCCGGTATGTATCCATAAGGAAGACAGGAAAATACTAGTGACTTTTTTTTTATAGCTGCTATATAACAAGAGAATGAAATGTCAAAGCCCTAGAAACTCCATCTTTCTCAGTCCCATCAAAGCTCATCTAGCCACTGAGACATGCTACTCGCCTTCAACTTTGCCTTGCTAGCGACAGCAATTGAAAATTCAGCAATGCAGAGTAATCCCATGAGTCAAAACATCCTCACTATGGACTCAGAAGTTCAAGCACATGTACATGTGCATAGGGCTTGGGAAAGTATTCCGAGTAGCCAACTTTTACTACCATGAGGTAGCTCACTAGCTACAATTAGAAATACTCCTGAGAAGTTCTGTGTAAGCTGTTTCCTTAATTAATTCATATTTATAATGTACCAAGAAAGTATGTTTTATAGTGTGATGAACTGTTTTACATAAATTTTTAAAATTTTTTAAATTTTACCTTTTTGATCAAGATTTACAGATCTAAGACTTGCTTGAAATAGAATAGATATGGGTACAGAGATAAATTATACTCAAATAAAACCACATATTGCTGGGCACATATTACTTTTTCCACGGACAATCTCCTGCAAGAACCAGCAGAATTGCCTGGTCAATAAGCCCCTCCTGCTTAGTCTCCTTACCCTCATCCCAAGGTCTTCCTCTGTCATCCCAGTGGCTCATGAGACGGAGGCAAGAGGATTGCAAGTTCAAAGACAATCTCAGCAACAGTGAGGGCTAAGCAACTCAATGAAATGCTGTCTCTAAATAAAATACAAAACAGAGCTGAGGAAGCGACTCAGTGGTCAAGTGCCCCTGAGTTCAATCATTCCCAGTAGGAAAAAAAAAAAAAAAAAAAAACACAAGTTCTCATTTAAGTCTTTATTTCTACCTTCCTCACCCCTTCATGTTTTTTACCAGAATTTCTGGCAAAACCTAATGAAGGAAAGATGTCCAGTGATCAAAAGAGCTCTATTTCCTCTGTCTTTGACTTCAAACTCTTCAAATCCTTAGATGATAGAGAATCAGAAAGATTGTAAGAACTACAGAAACCTAAGGCCTCAGGATGAAATGGTTCACCTGCATTTTGGCCTTCTACAACCCATGTCCATGGGTTGTTTTCAGCCCCACACAACTTGGTACAGTGAAGCACATGGAAACTGCACATAGACTTCTTCTTCCATTCTAGTTTTTTTCCGTGGACAATCTCATACAAGAACCAGCAGAATTGCCTGATCAATAATCCCCTCCTGTTTAGCCTCCCATCCTCATCCTCTGTCATCTTGGTGACCTGAGAAAGGTCACCAAGGTAGGAGAGTCTTCCATACTTTGTAGAATCTTCCATATATTGTAGAACCCTTAGGAAATGGATGGGGTTAGGCACCCCCAGAATATGCAGGCCTTGCCCTGCAATCTGTCTGGCCTGCCCTTGAACAGCATTGCTGTACACCAGCATTGGTCCAAAGTCTGACAAAGAAAACAGAAGAGATGGGAAAGGACACGCATTAATCAGCAAAAATAGATCATTGTCCCTAAATAACCAAAATTGGCAAGTCAGTACTTAAGCCTGGTTTTAAAACTTGTTTGCAGGGCCTTTAGACATGCTTGCTGCCCACAGAAAAGTGGGAGAGTATCTGTTAGGATCCTTGCCAACCTGACCAGAAGCCTCACCTTAGTGCCAAAGAGCCCCCGATGATCATAAAGAGTTTTCCTAAGGCCTACATAGCTGTGCCCACTGAATGTTCTATTCTCAGGAATCAATGAGGCCTGCTGCTCCAAATTAGTGCATTTTAAAACGACCAAATAAAATGAATGAGGTGATGATACAGAGAAAAGAAAACATTTAAGGATAATGAGCACAGAGCACAGAGCTTCATTCTATACAGGGAGGAAAAAAGGTCAGTAAATTTAGCACACACATAATAGTCCTCGCAAATCATCTCCTAATTAATCCTCATCCAGCCAAAATGTACTGGTTTAACCTTTTCATTCTGTGCTTCTCACAATATTTACGAACTACAGCCTCTCAACAGGAGTGGGAAGTATACCCATTCCAGAAGCTTCAGGACTACATGTACCCCTAGCTAGATGTGTGCCTGAGACAGAGTGAGAGAGCCCTTTCTTATGCTGGGAACAATTCAAAGCCTGACTGTACAATCAGAACCACAATCCAATCATTTCAGGATGTTATCTACATTTTCAGTGCCAGCATTACCTGTACTTGGAGGCCATGGGGTTTGGGGTTTGGTTTGGTTTTAAAATAACAGTAATTGATTTCTTCTAAAACAATAGAGCTGACCTCAATAAAAAACAGGTCTCACTTGGATCCTCCCCAGGAGAGTGTAATTGGTGATTTACTAGAAAACCTTGTCCAAAGGCAATTTAATCTATAAGGAGAGCCCACAGCATAGAGGTGCGGAGAATAAAGAACATTCAAGAAGGCATTAGGGCAGAAACTCCAAAGGAATATTTCCAAATTCATAGTATCTCAAGATAAATATATTGACAACCAATTTAGAGCTTTGAAACTTTGTTTTGGGAACACCACAGGAAAGTGAAACACATCACCTACTGAATATGACTTTAAAAAAAATAGATTAATTTATTTAAAAATATTTTTAGTTGTAGATGGATACAATACCTTTAGTTAATTTATTTTTATGTGGTACTAAGGCTCGAACCCAGTGCCTCACACAAAGTAGGCAAGCACTCTACCACTGAACTATAACCCTGGTAAATTTATTTTTTACTATTATATAAGCATATATACATATTACTGGGGTATCTTGTGATGTTTTTATTTATGTATGTACTTATTATAATGAACAATTTAAAATCCTTTTTTTCTAGTTTTTTAAAGAGTATGGTACATGACTGTAAAGTCACACTACCATGCAATAGCATACCAAATTCTAATTGCAATTTAGTTTCCATTGCTCAACCTTGACAATAGTCATATTATTGAATACCTGTGATGCAGAAATAGCTCCACTGTGAACAAAAAGTATAGAAAATGACACAGTAGGCTGAGCTTTTGCATTACTGCCTTTGTAATTCCAAGTCCATTCCAGACAGCATACAGCTGTCTACCCACAAGGGTCATTTTGATCATTGTTACATGAAGAGTTAAGACTTGGGGAAAACCAGAGCTGGGCTGAGAGTGAGAACAGGGTTTAGATAGTAGTCTGATTATAACTGCTCTGGTATCTGCCCAAGTAAATATCATATATAATACTTATTAAGTACTTTATATTTATTAATCATTTGGCCTCCATGACAACCCCTCAGGGAGGTATTATTCCCATACCAGTATTATAGATGAGGAAATTGAGGCACAGAGAGATTACATAAGTTTCCCTAAAGTTGTGGTTAAGAATAGGAGGAGTCTGTAGATTATAAACTTTTCAAAGGCAAAGCTGATATTTTATTCCACTCTGTATTCCAATAACACCAAATCCTGTGGTTCTTGCCTGCATAGCTTGTTAGAAGGGGTGTTTTTTGAAAAAAGTTAGGCTGAATTGAATAGTTGAGGAGACTATCTTATACTGAAGAGAGAAAAAGGGGACTTGCATAGCACTCCATGGGCAAGAAGCATGGTTTACTAATCCTGGTCAATAGGTAGGGTTTCTGCCTTCATTGAGCAACATCTTTTCCAGAAGTACAACCCATTGTGGGTGAACACAAGCCTCCACCACCCCTTGATACTACCCTTTCTAATATGGTGGATGCTGATTACAGAGGTTAGGCAGTATGTCTTACTGCTGTGTATTGATATTTAATTCAACAAATATTTATTAAGCATTTGGACAAGGTGCTATTGTTGATGTCCAATAAGTGTTTAAAATATACAGGAGGAATAAAGGACAGCTATCCATCCCAGACACTGGTACTTGTCCCAGTGAACCCCTGAACTTGTTCTAACTATTTTTCCACACCCATTTCCCTTAAGAGAAAGCAACGATTACATGTGGCAAATCTTGGCAGTGGAGAAGGTATGTAGTTTAATATAAAGATAGCAAAAACTCTGGGTTAGAAACTTAAAAATGGTCACAATTACCAAAGTGTTTATTCCAGGGCCAAAGACTCACCTGTGTAGAATCATCTTTCCAGAAGTACTACAACTTGGATGCAAATTTCTGATCACAACAAGGGAAATGGAGAGGGAGGACCTCTTTACTGAAAGTTTTTTACAACAGCATGAGGCTGTGGTCTGCCACGGGAATGATAGATACCATGGACCTTTACTGGAAAAGCTCAGACTGTTGGAGCAACCTGACAGGCCACTGAATTCTCTCTTTTAGGAAAGCTAATTGAAGAAAAGAAAAAAAAAAGAAGTAGAAGAAAAAGAAGGGAAGCAAGGTTACTGGATGTCCTTGGAAAACAAATCACAACATCAAAACTGGAATTGGAGAACTAGATTCTGGTTCACAGAGGCTTCAACCTCCTGTGGTCAGATTCTCAAAAAGTAGAGTCCTGGGGAAAATAAATAAGTAGGTTGTGCATCTCAGGTTAAAATGACACCCTAGAGGAAACCAGAGGATACTACTGCTCAGACAAAAAGAGGAAAACCCCCTCGTATTTGGTTTCAGAGTGTTCTGAGTAAAAACAGCTCAGGTTCTGTCTTCTTACATATGTCTTAGAAATTTGGCATATTTTGCATATTAGTAAAATAGCAAGAATTGGAAATACTTTTTTCATGAGAGAATGCAAAAGATGTGAAAATTTTATTTGATTACCATAAGAATTCCTTTCTGGGAGAGAAGTACCTCTGCTATAAATTCCTTGAGATAAAGTTGCTTGGGGCAGAAGTTGCTGAATTCCCATGCTCCTGTCCCCTCCCTCCACCAACTGTTCTAAGATAGAGGAAGTGAATGTTGTGCAAGAAATGAAGTAGAAAAATAAAAGAGAATAAACAATCCAGGCAGTAGCACAGTGGCAAGTGGAAGGTAAATATACTGAAGTCACACAAAAAACATTGGGTATAGGAATTAAATGTCAACAAATTGGGCTTCAAGTCCAGATTGTCATGACTGTGGAAATGGAGCAGCAGATACAATCATTTGGCAAAAGCCAGAGATAGAAAGAGCTAGAAAGGGACACAAGAGAAGCATTTTCTGAAACTCACAGAAATCTAAGGAGTGGGAAAGGGTAGGTGACCAAGATAAGGACACCTGATGCTCCCACAGCCAGGGGGCCTCAGGTATGGGGGTAACCCAGGCCTTTGTGGATCTTCTTTCTCCCAGGAATGTTGCATGTGTCTCACGGTCCACCATGCCCTACCCTTGGTACTTCCTGTCTTCACACTGTATCTTCTCATTATCCATCTCTTTTCCCCTGCCCAGTATTTGCTAACTCACAGACCTCTCTTTCCCCAAACATTCTCCCTTTTTACATGAAGTCATTCAGAGAGTCATCCTGATTGCCACCTCTTGTTAGAGAATTTCTTCACAGGTACATGAACAAAGTCACTTTTTTTCTATTCTTGCCAACTGACAAGATCACACACTACACAAATAACCTGATCTGCAATTCAACAAGTCCACGCACATGGGGATGTCTCAGTTTTACAGTTAGCATACATACTGAGCAGAGTAATTTAAAATAAAGAATTGGATGACTACATATTATAATTTGTCATTGTTAAAGAATGAAGGTGATTGGATAAGTAGACAGGACAAATGCATGCAAGGTAATATCGACAGCATGTTGACTAATCAAACACCCAATCATCTTACCTGCCACAACTGAGAATTTGGTTAAACATTTTGATGATGTACAGAATAGCTTGCGGAGGGATTTGTTCCCAGGTAATTGGCAGAAACCGCAGCTCATTAAATTAGCTCTCATCTGACATGCCAAATGATACTCACAGTTGATCCGTTAGATCATCAGCAAGCAATTGTTTATCTCTTCCATGAGCCAGGATGACAAATAAGCAATTTTAGCCAAAAGGGTTAAGGCCAGTGCCAATCATTATTCACACTGCTATTTAACTGATTCTCTGGCAATCAATACCATGCGTTCAAAATGCAATACAGCAGTTTCTTCCACATTGTGGGACCCTTTATGTGAATATGCTGCCAGGATATAACAAACAAAATACTAAGTAAAGACAGGTCTCAAATGCAGTATTTATCATCTGATTTTAAGTGAGTGAGGAAATCTGTAGACCTGGAGGCATTTACATTGAGCAGTTGCAAAACAGAGCAGGTACACGAGAGATCTCCTACCCAGATTATTCTGCTAAACCAGTACAAAATCATGAAAGATGGCAGAAGAGAAATGGTGGAGACTGGTTTAATGCCTACCCCAAGCCTATCAGTCTCATCGGGAAATCTGAGATAATGATGGATACAAGAGCTCAAATGCCTGCATTTTGCATTTCGTACCCATACACTGGAAATCAAGGCATGAGGTTATCCAAAAAAAATTTAAAAGGGTGGTTTGGCACTGCAATGTCTTATTAAATTTGCCCATTGACACGTTTTGCCTTTGTACAATAAGAGATGCTATTTGCTATTTCCTTTCCTGACTGACCTTTTCCCATCTTGCCCAAGACTCCTGACATATGGAAAGATTCTAAGCTGTTGAAACAGCATTTCCCTTCATTGTACAAATGACCAAAATATGAATTGTAAGAGGGAAAACTGCTACAGATGAGCAGCTTAAATCTTAGAATCATGGCCCTGAAACTCAGTCATGGCTATGCCACTTAGTGAGATAAGTACAAAGTAAGATAAAAGCAGCAAGATGGCTCTGGCTTGGGCCTTGGTTTTTCTTTACTGGAATGTGCAGATTCTCATCTACTTTGTGATTGAGTTGGGTGTTTTGCTTCCTCCTCCTTCCTTAACTGTGGGAATTGTGGCTACTTCAGTGCTCATTTGGTATGGAGAATTCAGGAGGCAGAAATTCAAATCAGAAATTTGTAAAATCTTGTCTATGATGATAAAATATTCAGAGGAAAAAAGGATCAAAGTTATTGCTGAACACATGATTTAGGGATCATTTCATTATTCCCATTCCTTGTGTTTTCATTGGCCTTCTAACCAAGATAATCAAAATTTGGCCATAAATCTCCTTGGTAAAGGACCTTTATTGTGATATGTCCCAGTAATCGTTGTGCTAATCCAAAGCCTTGTGGAAAAATAGCTACTTTAGGTCTTTAAAGCAATATATGTAATTAATATAATCATAATATTTATAATCCCTATTCACAATTAAAATAATATTATGCACAAAGCTTTCTCTGTGGAATCAAATCAGATCCTAAAAAGCGAAAGCTTAAACTAGGTTAGCAGTAACAGGATTACATAAAATTTTTAAAAAATGGTTACTGTTCATATTTTGATTGGGGGAGGGGTTAAAAGGGAGAGTCATGAAAAAAACAAGAATCATTCCCAAGTTGTTGACCTAAATAACTGGGTAAATGCAGCATTGCGGTGGTTTGAAAGGCACTAGGAAGTAAGTTTAGAACATACCAAGGTCAAGATGATGGTGGGATTTTTAAGTGGAAAATCTACTAAACAATTAAATCTTTAGGCCAATAGTTCAGGAGAGAGATGGAAGCTCAAGACACAGACTTGGAAGCTGAGAACACATAGTTAATGCTGGGGCCATTAGGACTGAAAAAGATCTTTCCAGAGTGCACACAAAGAACAGGGCAAGCAGCAGAACCTTAGCAGCATCATATTTTAAAAGCCAGCCAAGCAAAAGCAGTCATCCAAGAGGCTGAAAGAGGAAAATAGAGTAGTGTTGGGAAAACCACCAGGTTCATAACCTTTGGAAAAGAAATTTCCAGGCCCTTCATCTTCATAAATATGTATTGATATGAAATACAATCTGGCCCCACCTGTCTCATCCCATAAGCAGCTTCCCTCCCTACTCTTCCATCTATAAAAGCCAAAGTGTTTCAAAAATTGGATCATCATAGTTTCATGCTTTCATAAGTCAAATAAGAAAAATAAAATAAAATAAATCCACTGACTTTAGCAAAAAAGGATGTTATTGGAAACTTCAAAGAATTAATTTCCAAGGAATAATGAAAGCAGATGTCAATTGCTGTGGGCTGGGAAGTAATGAAGAAGGTTATGGAATCTGCCCTTTCTAGAAGTTGACTGTGATAGAACTTGGAAGAAAGCTGGAAGAAATAAGTTGGGGAAAGGAAAGTATGTTTTATTGCTGTTTGTTTTTGTTTTTCAGATCAAAGATTTGAGCACGTTTGTGGTTTGTGGGAAAGAAGCCAGGAAATTTTCTTTAAAAAATAAATGATGAATAGATCAATGGATTAATGGATGGATCTATGATTAGATGGGTGAATGGATGGGTGGGTGGGTGGGTGGATGGATGACAAATTGAAAAGGAAACAGTAGAAAGGGAGCAAAAGCAAGGGGTTTTAAAGGCAAAGGGCTCCCTCTTCATTAAAGTCTCCAGTTGTACTCACAACTGACAGAACCATAGACCTATAGGAGAGGGGTTCTCTGTGTTGTGCGCATTGAAAGAATGGATATGGGGACATAAAAACATTACCTATGTTTCAGAGGTGCCTATTCAAATGGGAAATCATATACTCATAGTGACATCAATTCAAACAGCTATGCAAATCCCCCAGCAGTGTGGGATGTAGGAGCAGAGATGATGGACGTTGGAAGGTTCACGAAGTATATTTTGTAAAAACACATGGGAAACACAAACATTGAAAATACTAGCAAGAAAGCAGAAGTGAGCTATCAATATGTAACACTGCTATCATTCTTGCACCTGCTGTTTCTATTTTGACCCTGGCAGATCCATGAAATCTAGAAGTTAAGGAAGTTCCCTTCAGTATGCTGAGGCCAAAGATGCTTGCTGCCCCTTATCCAAAGGTGTAGCCCTTCTCTCTGCAGTTCCTTTCTGCATGCCATTAACTATCCTCTGTGTTCCAGTGGTGAGAGAGATCATATGGACCACCCTGGCTTTTTTGACAAGCTAGCAGGCTATGTACTACTGGAAAAAGTCTCCCCCACTGTGCAGAAATCATTGACTAGAACACTTCCTGTGTCACACCATTAAGCATCCCCTTTGGCTGCAGCCACCTGGGTTTTACTGTTGAACCGTTTCATGCCCACTCTGTGTGGGCTAGTCCTTCAAACAGAAGCAGGCTATCTATGAAGCCCTTAACAAATGTCTAGTGGGTTCTCAGCTTTATACTAAAGGTGGGATTAGTGAGGGAACCTACAGAGGTTTATTATTTCCTCCTAGGCATTGCTATAACACAGACTTTACCTAATTCTCTACTCACTCAGAAACCCTTTGAATACAAATCCAGTTTCACAAGTATCTTAATAAGAAAAAGAGAGTACACTAGATAATGCACACAAAAATTAGCCACTCCAAGCACAGTCCCTATTGTAAGTTGTTAATTGTCATTCTAATTTATACATAGTTTTTTTTTTTA
The DNA here is from genome assembly GCF_045843805.1 of Urocitellus parryii. Lineage (NCBI taxonomy): Eukaryota > Metazoa > Chordata > Mammalia > Rodentia > Sciuridae > Urocitellus > Urocitellus parryii. The sequence goes on along the minus strand of NC_135531.1, from coordinate 227,755,640 downwards.
AGAGTAGCAATCAGTCATTTACTAAAGCTACAACATGGCATTGGATATTGTGTTTCTCCCCTTTTTTCTTCCACAGTTAGACACTTGGTGGTCCAGCATCCTGGGCATAGTCTAGAAATGTATGTTCTAGAGCTCAAAGATCCTTTGTCCAAGGACTGAGTGCATAAAAATGGTTCGGGGACATCATAGAAATGTTGTAAATGAAAACTTCAGGGAGAATATCCATTGAAGAGTCAGTCTACAGGTGCTAGGCAAGAAGGAGGATTGGGTACGAAGTAAAAAAAGCATAATACAAGGGGTCTAAGCAGGAAAGAGGACAAGAGACAGAACTTAGAACATAGATCTGAGAAATTGATGCTGGACCTTTCCTTCCAGTATGTTTCCTGGAGTTTGGGTCATGGGAGGAAGAGTCATAGAAAAGAAATAAGCATCCAAGATACCAAATATTTTAATTAGGTAGATGATCTTTAATCTTTACAACAACTTTGAAAGGTAAGACTTCTTGATCATTACCATCAAGGATATGATAAGAGTTAGGCTCAGAGAAGCTACCTCTTTGTACAGGAAGTGTCACAGGCAAGATTCATACTCACACCTGCCCAGCTTTAATATCTATGCTATTGTCAAGATACCTGTGGTTTCCTTAGAGTTCATCACTCCCCTGTCAAAAGCAAGTTAGCAAACCTAAAATCTGAAGACCACACCCTGGATTGTGGTGACTGAGACTCTCTCTCCCTGTGGGGCACAGGCAAGTGGCTACTCAGGACACTATTTGCCATCAAGCAAACCCCTTCGGTGAGTCATCATGTTTCCACCAGTTACCACAAAGTATGGAAATTCTGGGCTAGAACAACATACAAATGATGTCAAAGCAAGGAATTTAGTCTATTTAAATCATGAACTTTAATTTGTTCCATATATATATATATATATATATATATATATATATATATATATATATCTCCAAGAAAGTATTAATTGGTCAGTATTGATCCATACCAAATACTAGAAAATGAGTAAAAAGAAATGTCAAATGAGCAGTGGGTAGATATAATCATCTTTCTATATAATTCTAATACATTCGAGTCAAAAAAAAAAAGAATCAGAGCTCACTGAAAAGTATACCAAAAAAATACTTTCCTTGGTATTAACTAATAACTATTTTTATAAAAAAATTTTGGCTCTGCCTACAATTTAGGAACAATATTTTACCACATGCACATCAGATAGAGCACTAATCTCTAGGATATATAAAGATTCAAAAATCTCAATACCAAAAAACAAATAACCCAATCAATAAATGGACCAAGGAACTGAACAGACACTTCTCAAAAGATGATATACAATCAATCAACAAATACATGAAATAATGTTCAACATCTCTAGCAATGAGAGAATTGCAAATCAAACTACTCTAAGATTTCATCTTGCTCTAGTCACAATAGCTGATATTAAGAATACAAACAACAATAAGTGTTGGTGAGGATATGGGGGAAAGACACACTCATACATTGCTGGTGGGACTACAAATTGGTGCTTCCAATATGGAAAGCAGTATGGAGAATCTTTGGAAAACAGGGAATGGAACCACCATTTGACCCAGCTATCCCACTCTCGGTCTATACCCGAAGGACTTAAAAACAGCATACTACAGGGACACAGCCACATCAGTGTTTATAGCAGAACAATTCACAATAGCTAAACTGTGGAAGCAAGCTAGATGCCCTTCAGTAGATGAATGGATAAGGAAAATGTGGTATATATACACAATGGAATATTATTCAACATTAAAAGAGAATGAAATCGTGGCATTTGCAGGTAAATGGATGGAGTTGGAGAATATAATGCTAAGTGAAGTTAGCCAATCCCAAAAAAACAAATGCCAAACGTTTTCTCTGATTTAAGGATGCTGATTCATAATGGGGTTGGGTGGGGCATGGAAGGATCAGATGAACTCTAGATAGAGCAAAGTGGAGGAAGGGAAGGGGAGAGGGGTATGGCTGTAGGAAAGATAGTGGAATAAGATGGACATCATTACCCTGAGTACATGTATGAAGACACAAATGGTGTGACTCTACTTTGTGTACAACCAGAGATGTGAAAAATTGTGCTCTATGTGTGTAATATGAATTGCAATGCATTCTGCTGTCATATACAACAAATTTTAAAAAAAGATTCTGGCTCTGGGCAGAAATTGGTCTTTATAATTCTAATAAAAATTATGAAGTTTAGAAATCTTAAATCTTAAACCAACAGTCAATGTTATATGTTGTTGTGACATAGTAGCACATTTTTATTGAAAGCCAAAGGGGAGCCATTTAAGTCTTTTAAGGAATATAATATAGAGATCAAAATGGATGCCTTAAGGACTGGAATTTTGCAATAGCATAAAGTATGAATGTAAATGGAGAAGAAAGGAAAACATAAGTACCAATTATAAATTTACTTCTAATTTTTGTTAACATGTATTAATTGTACGTATTAGTGGGACTCAGTAGAGTATTTCCATACACACATATAGCATGCACTGACTGCAAAAATTTCTGATCAAAGGGATAGAGATCACACAATTCAGCCCTACCTCACAACCACTAACTTCCACCATAACTTGAAATATAACAACAAAAGGTAAAAGAAGAGAAACTGTCACTACACTCAAAAATCAAGATAGATATCTCAGCAAATGAAAAATGGGAAAGTAATTAAACTCCCAGAGAGTGATGACAACATGGAAGGAGACCAGAACTTGGATGGAGCTGCCTGACCCAGGAATGGAGGCTGAGGTCCTGGGACGAAATGTGCAACATCCCCTCAGAGCAAGAGCTCCAGGTTGTTCATGGAATGGAAGACCAAGTTCTGGACCCAGAGTCTCCAGGAGACAGCTACAAAATCATTATTCAAGAAAGGTCGACCTCAGGAAGAGAATAAATGCAAACAGAAGAAACAATTTCCACTCAAAATGGATTTGCAAATGAAAATTTCAAAGCACATAAAAGAAATTCACCCCCTGAAAGGCAGTCAACCACAGACTCAAAGCACAAAGAAAATTCACTTGTATTCTGGAAATGGAAACAATAACGTAATCTAAAAAGAACATTTGTGAGATCCTCAGATATGTTTTATTTTAAAACAGCAGGAGGTTACGAATCAAGTACAGGGATGTTTTTCAAAGAGAATTCTGGAAATGAACATAATTCCTGCAATTTTATAAAAACCCTCAGCAGATGGGTACATTTTTAACTCATCAGTCAAAAGGAAAATTGGTGCATTTAAAGATAAAACTATTACAATAATTAAGGCTAGAGACACAGGTGCCTGAAGAAAAGTAATAGCAGTAGAAATGTAAAAATAAAAACAAAAAAGTCAGAAACAGAAATGACTAGGCTATGTTGCTGTTTGGTGGTATTCATTAAAATGTAATTCTACCTAATGGAGCTAAAGCTCAACTGTGAAGATGACCATTTGAAATTCTTCTCTTCACTGAGCTCCATTAATACCATTGGAATGCAGGAGAGAAATGAAAAGATGAGAATTACACCTTCAGATCTGTCCATCACTGGCCTACAAAAATAAATGAACTTACAATGAAAATTCCTTATGGAAATCATTCATATCTGCAAAAGAAATCTTTATTTAAGATCGAACAAGTTAATCCAAACTCTCCTGATTGTCTGATTGTTTTGCTTAAGTCTGATTCAATAAATTACAAATAGTTTTATCATAAAATATTGATGATGCACTATATATTTAATAAAGTGATATATTATTCCCTCATAAAATGTTTTAAAGTATGTCAATAAAGTGAATATGAAATGATGAATAATGAGATGGTAAGAACTTAAAAAAAACCAGAGCAGCAGTTGAGTTGAAAGTTTAAAATGTTAAGTAAAGATGTAACAGAGAAATTGAAAGTCTATTAACCCAAACTTTTAAAATAATTTTGGGTGACTTTGGAAAGATAATATGACACATGACCTTGAAAAGAAACATTTTTCCAGTTGCATCATTAAAGATGTCCCAAGAGAAGCAGCAGCCCTTGTGCCTACTGCCAACTATCAAGTACATGCCCAGCCAGGGCACTGAGACTTTAGTCTCCCATATCATTCTTTACTACACACATCCAGAGCTTCTTGCAGCATAGATGATCTCATGTTTTAAATCAGGACATGTTGGCACATCCTGTCATGCTGGTCAATAATTTGGGATATTCTCAGGGACAGTAGATGTTCCTCATGCTGAAAGGATAAAGGAGACAACCGGAAAAGGCCCTTGGCGGGTCACCCCTTGCGACATCTACTGTGGGGCTGAGCAGTCTGAGACGAGGTGAGCAGTCTAAGAGGAAGAAAGGAGGACGCAAGCCTCAAAGGGCTCTCAGACTCTTTCAGGGGATGTTTTAGGTGGAGGTGCCCATCAGCCTTCAGAAAAACTCATGGAAGCACCCTCAGTACCCACACAAGAGACTGGCATTTGGATGGCAGATCCAACAGAGAGAGGGAGAGAGCAGAGATGAACAGAAAGATGTAGAGTGTGCATGGGCTGAAACAACAGCCACAACCTGCAAAGACACTGAGCACTGAAGTCACAAGGAAATCAATTATTCTCTTGTTCCTCCTTGCCCCTACAAAGAAGGGGTAAGCACAGGGCAGAGACAGGCTGTGTAGCAGAGCAAATTGTGCTTCACACACATACACACAAAAAAAGTTTTAATAACCTAAACGAGACTATTTTGATAATTAAAAGTGACTGCAAAGGTTGAAATTAGAGGGAGCTTTATTAAAGCATCTCCCTATGCAGAAAATGGGAAGCAAGAGTCCACCATGGCAGAGAGGGCAGCCCAGAGCTCTGTGATAGCAGATTGACTGTCAGTGAGAACACACACTCACACACATACACATACACACACACACACACACACCCCTTTGGTTAATGCGAAATACACTTTTTTAAATATAGTCATTTTTAGTCACCCCTTCTTCTTTAAGAAAACTAATTGTGTCAGCTTCCCTGTACTATCTGAAGTAGTTTGTTTATTGTGGAAACTGCAAATTATTTTTAAAAAACATATACAGAGTATCTTCAACCACAGTGAAGACTGTAGGCAGAAACTGAAAGTGTATACATAAAGAATTAGCTTGTAGAATCTACCCCTAAAACTACCATCCGTTTTCCTATATCCATGTGTCAACATTCCACCCTCCCACTACTAGGAGTAAAATCATTAGAGCCAGAAAATTTATCTTAGAATGTTGTCTCGGACACATTCCGTTCTAACGAGTGTGATGCTAGTCCATTTTCTTTTATGAACAACACATTAAACAGTTTGATAACCCTCTCTCACACATGCTCCTTAACAGTAGAACATGGATCACAGCGCCCTAGTTCTATTTTTACATTGCATAATACATAATTACATAATATTGCAACTAATATTATTCTTTGTCATTTGTTGCTTCCTTCCAAGGCACTTTGAGCTTTGGTAAATCATAATTGATGTAAATTAATCTCATGATTAATGCATATTTGCATAGAAATTAAATGCATAATTAGAATTTCTCTCCTAAACACAGATTCACTTTGTAAGGTCTTTTGAAATATATTTTGAAATGCATATTGGCAGCAGGGTAGATTTTTGGATTTTGCAAATATAACTGCATCCTTTAATGATAAGAAATAATTTGAAATTATAAAGATTGAATATATAATTAATAAATTCACTTACTCTATTTAGAAAAAGAAATGTAATTCCTAGAGGGAAGAAGAGATGAAACTGTGAGTAGTAGGAAATCCTGAAAAGAAGGAAACTTCCTAATTCAGTGCCTCCCTCTACCATGCTAGCAATGGGGTGCTTGGAGAGTCTGGTTTTAGTTTTAAGCACCCCATTTACAACATGGAAACCTGAGCAAGCCAGATAACCACCCCAAGCTTGGTTTCCTCGTGGATCAAGAAGCCTACTTCCTAGTTCTGGAAAAATCAGTGGAGTATCTGCAGGCCAGAAAGTGTTATCATACTCGCTATATGGAATTCCTCCGATTTCTTGGCTACCAGACAGTCTCTCAAGATATAAAAACGTAAACGTGAACTATAACCACCATTTATTAATGATGATGCATCAAGTAGTGTGCTAAGTGCTTCACACATGACATGTCATTTATTTCTTATGACAACACTAGGATTAGCCTCATGTCATCACTGAGGAATCCAAAATTCAGAGGGGAAGTAACGGCTCCACAATCACACAAGTGGTAATAGACGGAGCTGGGATTGAACATCTAAAGGTGATGCTCTAAACCACCTGGGTAAACTCCCTCCTACTAAAATTGGTAAAGTTTTATTGGCCTCCTTCATTGCAGGCAGATTCCCTCCTCATTACTAAGGACAAACTACCCAGTGCATTCTAAACCCAGAAAGAATACAATCCCTTCAGGGCACAGTCAGGCTCTTTGCTATCCTGTCACCCTAGCAATGATCATGGTATGCTGAAGCCAACCATCCCACTAGCCAGACTCAGTCTAAGATGGTGAAATCCCAGGTTCATTGCACACATAAGACTCCTGCTTATTTAGTAAATATCTCTTTTTTGTGCCAAAGTCCTGAAAAAAAAATGTTCTGTTGTGACGATGCTTGTCAGGCAGTTCTTTTGCATCACTAACAGAAGTAAAATTTGGTAAATGAGACAGAATAGCATTTACTGGGTCACCTGCTGACCCTGGAGCATTAGGGTGAGTCATTCTTGCAGCTCTTTAGTCCAAGCAGCCTGCATTTTATGTGTGAAGACACCACAGGTGAGAGTCAATAAAAGGCTCTACCTATGGTAGGTGAGGATATGAACAAGAGGAGAATCCGAGGAACCATTTCTCTGCCTCGTCCTGAGTGACCAGCATGGCAATAAACCCTGCTTGTCGTGCACGCTGGGGAAAATATTCATTGTGGAACCCAGATGCCAAAGTGAAGAAGAAATAGAGTGCTTCCAGCAGTCACATCTGGCTTTTTGGCATGCACTGTACACTGTGGTATTGATTCTCCCTGCATATGCTCCTTCATCGTTTCACTAGTTACCAGTGAACCAAGTTGTGCCCACTTTGACCACGTACTGCTTAAACTTAGATAGACATGCAGCCACTGTGATGTCTATTTTCAAATCACTGTGAGCCTTTCCAAAGAAATCAATATCAAAAAACTTCCAGATTTAAAGGGAAAAGAAAGGAAAGCTCTATTCTGGACCCCTGGCAGCTAAGTATCCTGATCGTGTGCACATGTAATGATTTTGAAATCAAGAGAAAACTGTCCAATCGGGTATTGTCTTCCTGTAAATGAGTACAGTTTCAAAGAGTTAATCCAGTGGCTTGTATAGCTAGATAGGCCCTTAGAAAATTTAATCTACAGGAGGCTTTTTTCAAACTCTCACCTTTAACAGAGACTTTTTTGTGCATCACAAAAGTGAGATGCACTTCATGGGTTTCCCTCTACACACTTTTATGCTATACCTTTCAGCAAAAGCTTTTACAATGATATTAAACATTAACTCTGGATGGGTTAATCCCAAGACACGGCAGCAGCCTTAAGGTTAATAGTCCTTTTAATTAAAGGATAAGTCAGTTATTGAACACAGAAGCTAATCACAAAAGGATTACCACTGAAAATGAACATAGTCTGTGCAATTAGTCTGATAATTAAGACTTAAGTACTGGACAGAGATCAAAGTGCTTGTAATATGCAATAAAGTTCCCAGAGTTGTAAGGATATTCAAAATGTTAGCTTGTGCTTTATTGCACCTTCCATTTATCGTGTACCCATGATAGCAGCAAACACATTTCCCCGATGGATGTCGGCATGGATAGCTGCAACAGCTGTTACTACATAAGCCTGGTGTTTCTCACAATATGATTACTCTGTCAACGACGGCCGTAAAAGGTGGCATCTGCATTCATCAAACAGAGTTATCAATAAATGTAAAACCATACAACAATTAGAGATCTCAAAGGAAGAACAAATTCAACTAGAAAAAAATGTCAACCACACTCTTTAATTACTAAGATTGTTAATCAATAAAATGCCTTCATAACTTTTAATTAAAATTTTATTTGAACTGGATGTTTGGAGAATCTGATTCTTTGTTTTCATTACACTGAACAGTCGCATTACAGAGATCCTGGTGGCATCTGTGAGCAGCTATACCCTGGGGAACACTTTATATCTGTAATTGCATATTTTCACCTACAGAGGGTGTTAAGAATCCTTGTTAAAAATAAAGGAAATAGTTAGGAGACATCTCACAGTAACCATTATTATGGAGCAAATTACTAGGTAGAGCAATCCAGAAGCTGTCAAGACAGGTTAGCAAAAAGGAATGTGAGGAAATCAACCATTCAGCAATTCATCATGGGCCACAACTAGCTCTAAAATAAACCCAGGGAAAAAAAGGTATTGGTTTTATGAAGTCAAGACACTGCCTTTGTTTATAGCAATGAATAAAGATGATAAGAGGTTACTGATGAAGGATAAAAAGATGAAATGATAAAGGAAAAATCAATCGCTTTAATCACACTGATGCTCAGGCAAGATATAATGAGAATAACTTGTTAGAATTCCCAAGCTCTATGCTGTATACATTATCATTACTTTATCTTTAATTTGTGTTCATAATAGTCCTCGTAATTTATGTATCAGCCTCCCCAGAAGTTGACTGGCAAATTCCCTACCTTCCTCTCAGTCTCTTCAAACCAAATATATGCATCACTGTTACATTTTTAAATGGTCTCTTTTTGATTTGTAGAAAAAAAGGAAGTAATTTGGGATTTCTTTCTCAACTGAGTTTCCACTAGGATCTCATTTCACTCTCAGTCCAGCCTTTGTAAGCAAACCTGGTTGACATTTCTTACATCACTGCTGAAATAATGAGCAAGGTCTCTTTTCATATTTTGGAGTGCTGAGAGATGCAAAATTCAGTACTCAGAGGTTCACTCTTGAAGTTTTCCTTTCCTTAATCTCAGCTTGCTTTCCTAGATTCCCATACAAGTAATAATAACTATTATTATTATTACCAATCTACCCAGCATCCTAGTAAAAGCCATCTATAGGATTCAGGCATGCAATCCAAAATATGGTGCCTTAACATTTGAGAAAACCACAGAAGCAGGAAGGTGTCTTTCCCCTGAAGCAGGCCACAAAAAAAAAAAAAAAAAAAAAAAAAGTTCTCTGACCTTCTCCTGAATTGTATCATGAGATCCTCATTTCACTATGCCAGGAGGAAAGAAATATCTCCATCTAGGAAAACACAGGGACACAAGGAAGCATGTGAACAGTTGATTGCTGTCGCATCACACTTGCTTTGTTCAGTCACACTTCTCCACAACTGTCCACTTTTCATCACTTAGCATTGCCATACACAGGTCTCCCTGTCTCTTTGTTTCTTCATTTCTAAAGGCTCTTGTTTCATGTAAAACTTACATTAAATAAATTTGTATACTTTTCTCTTGTTAATCTGTCTTTCCTTATCTGGGCCTCAGTCATGAACCTGGTGATGGGTATGAAAAAGATGTTATTTTTTCTCCCTATCCTGCTGTCTCTACTTCATTGCCCATAGCAGGTAGAAGGCAATTTTCATGTTTTTCTCCTCTCAAGAATAGTTGAGATGCCATCATCAAAGTGTGGCTTGGAAAATAGGTCAAGAAAGGCAACATGTCACCAACAGGTCTCGAGTTCAACTTTGCTTCAAGTACTTGGGAAACAAAGATTATACCCACGAGACTAGCATCATATCTTAGAGGAAGGAAAGGAATATGATAGTGAATGATACTTAAATAATGCTTAACAGATGCCAGGCACTGTTCTAAGTGCTTTATAGATATTGACTCATTTAATCCACTTACAAAGCCTATGAAGTAAATCATTATCAACCGAAGAGGTGAGGTGGCTCACCATGTCACACAGCTGGTGGAGCTGAACTGTGAACCCAGCTGACTGATTTTAGAGTTTGAGTCCCCAACCTCAGCTCTTTACTGTGCTTTTAAGAAAATAGCACTTCTTGAACAGCTACTTTGCGTTAGCCTTGTGCTAAATGTTTTCTTTCTCTTGCATAATTTTGCAAGTAGGTTTTCACAGACCAGGAAACCGAGGCTTAATGAGGCCAATCGAACCTACCCCAAATCACACAGTTAGTAGCACCCAGAGCCAAATCTAGTTCTATCAGACCCTAAAAAACATTGTCAGGGTAAGAAATAAGCTTTGGATTTTAATTTCATTAACATCTGGTGATGAAGGGGAGAGGGGAGACAAATGAGGCAAGGGATGAATTTACCTTAAGACATAAAAAATAATCAGGAGAAATTGGGAAGTTTTCCCAAAGAGTTAGGGTAGTTGTTAAATGGAGTTCAAATAATATGGGGTGGGATTTTTAAGTGGAGGACAAGATATTGCAAGAATGAGAACTTTTGTTTGTGGGGAATCAAATCCAGGAAGGCAGAAGTCAAGTAAATGGCATAAGAGTTTGTGTGGAGTTGCTCTCAAGAGCATGAAGATTATATTTTTACCATTCCCCTTCTTAGGGGTGAGTATTAGAGACAAGACACCCTGGCGCAACATACCCTTCTCTACTTAAGCAGAAATCAAGTTCAAATAAACACTAATGATGATCACTAAGACCTAGTGATCGCCTCTGGACCTCTCCTCTCTACTTAGCTACTATCCAAGGTCAGGGGAATCCCAGACTCTCCAAAAAGAGTCTCAGTAGCTATTTTCAACCTACCAATGACTGCATCTTCCCATCTTTTCCCTTTAACGTTCAACTATTTCTTGCTTTCTTTCACTCCTCTTATTTTTAGAAATTGTTAGATTTTTTTCCCCCTCATATAGTCAACAGTTTGGGATGGGCAACAATCCCACCTCATTCATCAAAATGCAGATTTCAGTAAGACCTCTGTTTTCTTCCTCATTACTTAGTGTGGACTGGTGTGTCACAGATAGGAATTAAAGACATGGATGGAAATGGTGCATTTTCACGAAAAACGCTTAGTATTGTGTTCATAGTTATAAACGAGGCAGGGGCATGCCCAGCACAAGTAATTTTAACCACTTAATCTCAAACATTGCATATAAATGATAGTCATATTTAAACATCAAAGAGATATTTCAAACCTGAAATGATATGTGAAAAGCACTGCAGACCCCCAAGTGTTATTCAGTTTCTACATTTTGAGATGATTGAAAATGAGCACGATTGAAATATGGAAGTCATATTTTTTAAAACTTTCATTTTGCAAAGGTTAATTGACAAGCAGTTTGAGCAGAGGGAATGAGCTGCAAGTAAGTTTCCAATTACCAGAATATAGACTTGGGAGAATACATAAAATATATAAATCTTGAAACACTAACAGAACTTGCACTTACTAGGTTGAGGCGAGAGCAGCATGGCTGTGTAGACATTATGACTCACTTTATAAAGCTATAACTATATAAAGATAAATAACATAAACACTTCAATTTTAATTTCAGAAAAAAAATTCTGCAAAATTTTTTCACAGAAAGCATCAATAACTCATAAAGTGAAACTTCTTCTTCCATTAACAAAATAGAAAAATTGCACATGGGTACAGTTGCAGGATTGTAGGAATCTCTATATATTCATATATATAGACACAGATATGCAAATTTTCTGCCAAATAGATTAGCAAAATGCAAGTAGTATGGCAATCTGAGGGAGAGTCTATCTTGTTGTAATTTTTAAATTTCTCAATCCATCAGTTAAATGTGGATTCAGGGCACAGACTCATATTTCCTTGTCAAATAAATTATGTCTTACATCAAAGACCACACAGATTCCTACTTAACAAAACAGGAGAATGTCTGAATAGACCATAAATGTGAAATATGCAGGAGAGCAAAATGAGACAGCCAATAAAATAAAAGATTTGTTAGTCAGCTAAAAACTATCTGCAAAATGGTACTACTGACATCAGAACTGGTGATTAAAGAAATATTCTTTTAAACTGATGCTAATTTTTTTCAATGACAAATGAGCTCTGGTGATAATGCAAAATGGTAACAAATTGCTGTACATAAAAAGTTTTTAATTAGACAACAAAGACTGAAATGGTGCATACTTTTTGGGGGGATTGATTATTGAAACATCATGTACACATAATATAATAGGAGAAAAGAATAAGAAATGTACTGGGCCTTTAAGAAATAAACCAGGTACTGAATTATATAGTTGTAAATCTATGTCAATAGTATTTGTTATATCAACTTGACATTTTCCCCTTTCCTAGTAATTTATAGCAATTAATTCTCATTTATAGGGTGTTTTCTAATCTGTCCCCCTCCCCAAAGATAAAATGGAAAGATACAACTGTTCTGTCCAATAGCCACTATTAAAGATGTTGTTTAGTTTAACGATTTGGGTAAATTAAATTGTTAATATTCTTAGATTAGTATTACTTTAAAATGTAACCAAATATAATAAATTATAAGATTTTAGAAAATCAATTTCAGTTTTTCTTTAAAACAGCTTCCCTCCAGTATTGAGATTCTGAGCTAAGTTTGAAAGTTCCAAAGAGTTTCAGAGGATTCAGCTTTAACAATTAAATGAGATAATGCTGGGAAAGTACTCAGCACAATGTCTAGCACACGGCAAGCACTCAGCAAGCAGGAATTCTATGTTAATTGGGATGAACTCAATAAAAACTCCAGAGAACTTTGAGCCCTGGGCTCTGTCAGGTGTGTTGTAGTTTGCTAGGGCTGTCCAACAAGGCACCACAGACTGGGTGGCTCAAAAAACAAAAATGTATTTCCTCACAGTTCTGGAGTCTAGAAGTCTGAGATCAAGGTGCTGGTGGGGTTGGTTTCTCTTCAGGCCTTTCTTCTTGGCCACCTTCTACCAGTGTCCTCATGTGGTCTTTCCGCTGTAAGCACATGTCCCTGGTGTCTCTATGTGCATCCAAACGTCCTCCTCTTATAGAACACCAGTCAGACTGGTTTGGGAACCATCCTCGTGGCCTCTTTTCTTTTTTTTTTTTTTTTTAACTCAATCTCCTCTTTACAGGCCTTGTCTCCAAATGCACATTCCAAGGCCCTGGGGTTAGGGTTTCACCATGGGGATTTGATAAGGACCCACAATTCAGGCCCTTGCAGTATAAAATCACAATGCAAACACCTCCCCACAGTGTAGGAGGCTGAGGGGCCCAAAGAGCACATCTCAACGAGGAGAGTGGGTCAAGACTGGATGCTTTCATCCTGGGATGGTCCTGCTCACCTCCTTTTCCACACCAGCATCTCTGTATCTTTACATTTTTCTGCACCCACACTCAGGCCTCTTTGCCCTAGTCAGGTGTTAATTTGCTTGGATTAATACTAGGGGAAAGAGAATGTTGGGCGTAGGTCTCTGAAGAATACTCTGCATCCCATGGAGAATCTAGTTCTCCAAAAGGGGCTCTCTCTGGTTAATCAAGCAGTCGGGGTTTGGGGCAGTGGGCAGGGAGTTTCCCATGGGTACCAAGGTGCTCCTTCAAGACTCCAAGCTGAGAAATGGCTTTTATTCCCCAAACACCGCTCCTGTCCCCTGACTTTTGTCAGAGGCTCTGTGCTCCACTGGAGTGAAGGAAAACTAAGTCCTGGGATGAAGAGGGGCTGATTATTCTAAATAAGAATGGGGGCAGTGGGGTCGCAGTGAAGAAGGAGAAAGGGGCAGGGAGGGCAGGCAATGCTTTATATTTAAAGAGACCTGAAGAGACTGGGAAAACTTGTCTCAGTATAAACAAGGTGTCACTTTATCCTTGTTTCATCTTGAGGCTAACTGGAGTGCTACATTAATGTGCTAACCAGGAGGGAGTCCTCAGGGGCCGACAGGGTGGTGGTGTGGAGAAGGATTGTAAGATCATTTCGGCAGCCTATGTAATTAACTCTAGTGTGAACTTCAAGGAAAGGGAAGAAGCAAACACCTCTTCCCTGTTTCCCTTCCTTCCAAGTTCCAGGAAGGAGGGGGTGTGAATTTGAGCAGCTGTGTAATTTAAGCCCTGGCATAATGCCTAGTACAGGGCTCTGTGCTGGGTTCAATAAATAGATGTTGTCAAGTGACAACACCATTGTAGAGTAACATTTGTTTCTTCAGCCAAATTCACCGTATCTGCATAGTTCCATTGTTCTTTGGGGCTCTCTCCTCCTTAAAATGATGGATTGCCAAGTAATAAAAATGCTTTCACCTTTATCTCCACCTATCTCACCCCCCTTTAGTTCTCATTTTATTGCCTGGCTTGGTGTCAGGTGATCCATCCAACTGCCTTTCATTGGCTTCCTAGTACCCAACAGCTCAGAGTCATTCTGGTTTTAAAATATTGGAAGGTTTTTCATTATAATCATTGAGGTTTGTCGATTAGAGGAGATGTGGATTGTGTTTTAATTGTTCAGAAACAGCAGCATGGTGACTGGCATTAGCCAAGAAAGTCTCCCATGAGCAAAAGTGACCCAGCTGGGAAAAATTAAGAGGCAGACTCAGCAATAAAATCAGGATGCTAAGAGTTGTGAGACAGCCTAGCAGAGGAGTTATCATCTTCCTCCCCTCACCCTGAGATAAATCTTCAAATGCAGAAACCCAAGATTAAATGGGTTATTTATTCTTTAAGAATACTTATAAAATTAATGGTTTGGGCAAGTAACATTTTTATCGAAAGAGAACATTTGGTTTATCTTATCTCCATATACATCATCTATTATTGCAAAGGTCTCTGTGAACCAGGTTCCTCTCCATCTACAAGTCAGAACCCAAACACAGACAGCCACTTAGAGGAAAAGGTACTCAAAGAAAAAGTTAATGTCTTCCTCCTTTGCCTAATCAGAAACTGTTGTGAACATTCTTCAAGATAGAACTAGAGAGATATTATGCACAAAGTTCACTGAAAGACTTTGCAGTTCAGAATCAGATCTAATCGATGAGCTGTGACCTGTGCAAATTCAATTTTCAAAGGGCGCCTGTGAAGTTTAGACCTTCTAAATTAGAAATCTGAGTTCATGATTTTGTGGTTTTTCTCCTGCATTTTATAACAATTACAATTTATGTGTCATTTACTTTTAAAGTTAGTTAATATTGACTTTGTTCTTTTGGCTTTCTGGCAAAGTATACCTGGTGATTGAGTTACTAGCAGACATTTTGAGTAAGGAATAACACAATTACCTTCATTCTTCTTTGTTGAACCATAAAGTTCTAAGTAGACTCTATCTGGGCCTGTCTTCCCTCCTCCCCTCCAAAATAATCACTCATCCCTACAAGATTATACAGTGCAGAGTCCTAGAACAGGGCTTAAGAGACAGGGGTCCCAGTGCCTGGCTGCTCTTTGGATCTTGCTTCATTGGTAGATGAGCAAGGGCACATCTTGGATTGTAATAGCAATGTCATCCTATAAACAAAATCGTCCAAAAAGAAATATAAATTAATCCTATCACCATACCTATTTTCCTCTCCTTCCTTCTACAGATCTACCTCCTTACATTCAAATTCACTGTGAACACTGCCACTTCCCCAGTCAGCATGATAATCATGCTACTACTTCATTCTACATTGAAAAAATGAGGGAGGATTTGGAAGCCTTATGTATCAAAATATTCTGAAGCATCTACTTGGAAAGTCTGGGCATGTGCAATGTCTCAGTACATCATGGATATTTATCAATATTTAGTAATCCAGTGTACACATTTTTATTTCCTGTACAATGAGGAAGGTTTATGCTTTTATTTAACTAAAGAACAAGGTTACATATAATCTGTTTGGAGAATGAGGCTACAAGTAAATAAAATATGGAGTACTAATATTCTTTTTCAAAATAGGTATCTGAATTTGCTTTGACAACATAACTTTTAACCTTTTTCCCTTTACAAATATTTTACTAAGAATTCTGAAAGGTGAAATTCATGTTCCCAACAATTTATCTAAAGACTTTCCAGCCTTTCTTACAAAGAAAATCCACAAATACCCACTTTTTGTATGGAAAAAGTTTCATCTTTATGTCCTTGGCCTTTATTTTTCAATGGAATGAAAAGAAATGATAGACTTATTTAATTCTGCCAAATCCAAATGATTTCTTAATTTGTAATAAGCTAACTCCAAAACAAACTCAAAGCTTTTATCTACCTGCAAAAACAAGCTGAATGACGACCATTATATGGTCATGGCAATATTTTTCTGATGAAGTGTTGTAAGTAGGGTCTGTATGAAGGCCAGTCATATTAGAGTTTCAGAGCTGGAAGAGCTGGGAGGAGGTCTCTTCTCCCCTTCTCCTCCCTCAGGGCTCCATCAACAGTACACTCACACCTCTGTCAATGCACGCAGTACCCTGAAGCCCAGAGGTCTTTATTCTCCTACAAGGGGAGCTCCTTAAGGGGTGGAATTATATCTTACTTCTTTTGTTATCTCAGTGTCTAACTTGTCTTTTCAAACATGTTCAATAAATTGCAGGTGAATAACTCATGGCTCAATCCCCTCATGTTACAGCCAATAAAAAAGAAACCAATAGACACACAATGACTTGTGTTAAGTGGTGCAGGTGGTTAGAAGCAGGATAGGACAGAGATGCAGATCTTTTGATTTTTCACACTGTGGAATCTCAGCCAGAGAGTCGAACTTAGGTACCAAAGTGTCAAAATGGGTTGAATATAGTTTGTGACTCATAATGACTGATTTATACTCCTTTTTATGAAGATGTTGCCCTAAATACTATAAATGTAATGAATTATTACCCTAGTCCATGGAAATGTCTAGCATGGGAGCCCAGTGATTCAGAGCACAGTGGATTCACCAGCTGTGTGGCCTTGATAAGTTCCTTGGTGTAATCCTCAGATCCTCCTCTATAAAGTAGGCATGATGGTAGTTACCTCCTAGGAGTTATAAGGACCAGACTAAATAATACACAGAGAACATAGCTCAGGGCTTGCCACATTGTCACCAGCATGGCAGTAATTTAAACTCCTTTGTAGAGATTTGTTGAATGAATGAGAAAAACAGAACCTACTAAAAATAGATTTAAAATATGCATGCACATATGTATATCTTTAAACATGTAATTTAATATGTATATGTATACATGTACACATATATACACGGAGGGTAATTTTCTGAAAAAAGTATAACAAAAAATTAAAAGTAGTAGAATTTGTTTTAATCTGCATATATTTTGTACAATAAGCATGAGTGATAATTTGTATAAAATAGGTTTATTTAATTTTAAACATAAATGTTGATTCCTATCAATCTGGTTTAAATCTTATTTATTTGGGGTAAATTCTAAAATCACTTTCATGTGTGAGCTCCCAATAATGTCAAACTTGCCCAAATTTTCCCCCAATACGTTGTTGGGTTTCTATTTTTAATTAATTAAATTAATTTTTATATTTAATTATTTATTCTATTTCACACCATGTAATAGGCCTAGTTCCTGGCACTTTTATGCATATTAATTAAGAAAGAGTACTAATACCCTATTTGGGGAGAAAAATAGTTAACTAAGGGTAAGATATATCCAGAATTTTCTAAAAACATAGTATCACTTTTGTCTTTGAAAACCAGACTAATGAAAACTACAGGGCAACTTCAAAATGCTTAAAACTTTCTTTTTTCACATACATGTAAGAGCCACCAAAATGATCTCACTTAAGCGTATTCTGTTAAGAAATTATTCGTTTTCTAAGTAATATAGCAGTGGTTTTATGAGGCATAATTTTACAAGGAGATCATCAAAAAGTATGTAAACTACATCACAGGCTCCTAACTTATTATGTTATTTTCTTTCTAATCACAATTACCAATTGCTGTTACATCAGTGAAATTCAAGTACGTACTTGCAAATGTAACCATAAGTTTAAGAAACCTTTTTCATTATTTCTCCATCATACTCTGCACAAACAGGATTCCCACAATCCAGCAGGCTGACTCCATAGCTGTGGAGGTCACAGAGGGGGCACAGCAGTGGGTAAGACTGGAGCTGGCAGTCAATATGATATACCTCCAGAATCAGTATAATCACCCTGAGTAACACGGGAACATCATGGTAATATATGACAGACTATCATTTTTCCTTGCTGTTCCTTATGTGGCTATGATGACCATAACTCAACAACAAATTTGTCACAGAACCTTCCAAGAAGGGGGGAAAATATCAGTGGGCTTGCATACATCTGTTCTGGGATTATATGATTTTCTTCTAATATAAATCCAAATATATTCAGAACCATATTTGTTTCATGTATAGAAATGGCTACTCTTAAATATCAATGCTCCAAAGGCAAACCATGCCAAATTTGCCACTTCTGTTCCCTGAATGTTGGGTGATAGGAAGGAGATCTTAGCATACTAAGGCTGAAACTTCTTAGAAACAAGAAGAATCACTAGTGTCCCTGTGATAAAGGTCAGTGGCCAGAGCCTAAAGTGGAAGAGTAATTATTTTCCAACCTGCCCTAATGTGCATTTAGCACCAGAGGATGAGCTCACATTTGAATTTTAGACTATAAATATTCTGATTAACAAAGCAACAGTCAGGCTTAGATGACCTGATTCTCCCTTCTGACATACCTGGGCTGACTTCAGGAAGAACCAAATGTGTACAATAGCTCATGACTGCATTGATAATTATTTCCACACCAAGAAAGAAGAGAGTAGAAAATTATTAAACCTTCTCCCAGTAGGAGTAAATTAAAGAATGTTTTACAACTTCACAGAAAAAAAGAAGTCCTTAGAAAAATGTTCCTGTATATCTTTAGAAATCTCCTGTACACCTGCTAGTAGATATCCCAAAGTTTGAAACCCTCTGAGTCTAATCTCTAGAAATAGAACAATGACAACAAATATAAAATAGAAGTTGGAAGGGTGTTTAGAATTCACTAGATTCCCACCCATGTATGACTGATGAGGAAAGAAAGATTCAGAAAAGTGTCTCAGTGAATTTCTGGCAAAACCAAATATATAAACCTATTTGGTTCTCTCTGCAGCTCAATGCACTTCCAGGATCCAGCCTGGAGGCTACCATGTTCTTCCTGCCACAATAGGTTACATAACAGTAGAGAATTGGGAGCCATGGAAGATTTTTGAGCAAAGGAATGACGGGATCATCTCTCTAATTCAGGAAGATCAACCTATAAACTGAATATAAAAAAACAGTATTAGCACAATACCAATGAGTCCAGGGCATGGAAATGGAATTAAGGGAGTAGACTAGAAGGGGCAAATATTGTGAGATATTTCACAGGTGCTACCCTGCAGTCTTCACGAAGGTACAGCCGGGGGTCTCCCTAGTTCTTAGTATAATACCTCATGTGTTAAAGGGATGAAGCCACTACTTATTGAGTAAACAGATTCATTGAAGAAGTAGAAAAGACAAGAATTGGTGACTGGGTAAAATGAAGGGAAGGCAAGAAAGTTCATGGGTTACCTGGCTGAGTGAATGATGTAGAAATTGATGGTTTGAGCGCAGGGAGAAAATAGAATGTTGAGGGCATCTGGAGAGAGCTTTCGAGATTCACTGATAAAAAGAGACCAGTGAATCCCTAGAACTGAAGAGAATTCCACTGAATTACAGAAATGGTAGGGGCGCAGGAGACATCAATGGAGTTCTTCTGTGCACTGTAGTATGTATCTGGATATGTTTTTTAGACATAATTCTGCACACCTGATTGACTGATAGAACCACAGAATTGGCATTTGTTAAAAATAAGAGACAAAGCTTAAGACCCAAGCTCCATGTCAGTGCGAAGACCTAAATATATGCTTATAATAGCTGGAAGAAAATTTCAGCTTTCTATAAATTTGTCCAGAATTTTGCAATCAGGAAAATACAAAAACAAAAGAAAACAAACCCTGTGGTTCTCATTGTAGCATCTGTATAAATATTGAGTTTCATGGAAAATAAATATTTTAATTTTTTAAGTATATACTAGGTTGGATAGGCATAAAAATCTTCCTTTCCTGTTCCTGGGCCAGGTAGCTGACTTGACACTATCCACCCCCTAGGACTGGCAGCCGAGGCCTGCATCCTTTGTCTGGGAACCCTAGGGAGCATCGCCTACTCGTGTCTATTACTGGCCCCAGTAACCTCCTGAGGGGTATCTTGTGACTTTTCTGCTCTTCTCTTTCACCTGAACAATCAAATATCAGCCAGTCCTTAAAATGAACCTTTTATATTCCACGCTTACTTCTTAAAATCATAGAATCCTACAGCCATAAAAATCAAGATTCGGGCTGGGGTTGTGGCTCAGTGGTAGAGTGCTTGCCTAGTATGTGTGAGGCACTGGGTTTGATTCACAGCACCACATATAAGTAAATAAACTCTATTGACACCTAAAAAAAATTTTAAAAAAAATCAAGATTCACATACTATTGCAATAACATAACCTCAGAGATGAGCTAGTTGAATCTCCTTGAGGGAGCTAGGAACCCAGTCTGAACTTCCCTCTAAGAACAGAAGGGTGAGTGTCTTATCGAGGGTTGGTGTTCTACCATCTGCAACTGTAAGTGAGGCTGAGTGTGGATCAGGCTCTCCCTCGAGAAGACGTGCATTGGGGAGGATGGCACAGGGTCGCGGACTTGAGAACCATAGTCTCACTGATTGAAGAGTAAACAGGATACACATAGGAAGTGGATGCTGAGGAAGTGATAGCAGGTGACTGGACAATCTATGGAGGGGTGGAGCCGTGGGGGCTCCTGTAGCCACCAGGTCCTGCCAGGAGTTGGGGCCCCTCACTGCCCCCAGAGAGCTTTCTACAGAACTCTGTTGCTTTTAGAATTGACTCTCACCATTGGTGCAAGTAAGAATTTGGGGGTAAAAGAAGACTACCATAGGATCACTAAGTCTTAGCTAACGTGTGATGGAATCATGTGTTTATTTATCCAGAATGGTAATATTAATTTGTTAAAAAATTAAATCCATCAACTTGTGTTGGACATGTATGAAAGATGCCATCTAGCCGACTTTCAAATCTTTTTTCTAATTGCTAACTGATCTGCCCACCCACCTACATTTCTTTAAGTCATTCATGCATTTACTTGTGCTCTATTTCCTCAATAAATATGTATGGTCTTCATAATGTGTTACAGTAGTCCTCCATATTACATGGAGCTTTCAAATCACTGTAGTTTACTAACAGGAATTCAGTTATTTTCAGCATTTGTTCTCTCTTTTTCTAAAATTAATTCTATTTTCATAGTAGAAACTGTTTCCTTTAAACTGAGATTATCTCCTTTTGGGAAAAGGAGAAAAAAATTAAAAGTTTCTCTGTCACAGTATCACTGGTATTTCATGTACATTCATCCTCAAAATAAGCAAAGATTTATAATCTATCCCTTAGGAATATTTGAAAATAATTTGAAAATCACCCTAGCTTATCTTTGCTTCTGACAGAAGTTTGTTTATAATATCTTTATTTGCCCAATACAGTGTGAATTGGATTTCAACATTCAGTGCAAACACTCTTCCCAGGCTTCTTCCATGCCAGCTCCTCTCAACATTGAACTAACTGGTGAATGGTGGTGTTACATTAAATTATTCTCAGCTTTATCTTTAATACCATGGGCGGGCACAATTTTCTGCAAAAGGCATTTATCCTAACTTAAAGGAGAAAAAAAAAAAAAAAGCTAACTCTAGTTTCCTGTGGGCCAAGTCCCTCATGAATTCTGAGAAGGAGAAAAAGGTTAATTGTTAACAGTTCCATGCATGTGTCACTTACAACTCACCACTGGATTCCTTCAGTCTAACACCCTTTCAGCAGTAGCATTTAGCACATTGAGACCAGACCAGTTTTTTATTGCTTACTTCAATAAGATACAGGGTGAGTTTAAAGAAGGAGATCTTTAAGATTTATCTTTGTGTTCTGGAATAGAGTTCAATAATTCCTTTAATCCATGTTGTCATCTCCCTTGGCCTTTTGCTTTAGTTTAGTCTTTTAACATAACACCTTATTTTAATAGCAATTATCACAATACAGACACTAAAGCAACCTAACAAGATCTCTAGTATGAGCCTGGTATAAGAAAGGTACTGAAACACTCATATTATTCTTCATCATGATTCCATATTTCTCAAGCAAACTGTTTTCCATAAACACAATTTGTCTACAGTTCATTTTAAAAAGATGTTTGACAATAAATTAAAGGGCTAATTGAATATATTTTTCTTAAGGGTGAATTGCATTCTTATAATATCCCTTAATACTAGTTGAAGTTGACATAAACTTGCAAACGTATCATAAAATAATTTAAATTTAGTCAACAGGGTCTGTATAAGTAAAAGAATGCTTTAAATAGAATTCATGGATCCCAAGTTGTTTCTGGGAACTTTAAAACTGTATCTATCAATAGATCAATTGATTTGTCTATTTCTATATCTATCTGTATGTATGTACATGTGTATGTGTATGTTTTTATAAATTTGCAGGGTATGATGGCCTACACCTAAAATTCCAGCAACTTGCGAGGTTGAGGCAGGAAGATCGCAAATTCTAGGCCAGCCTCAGCCACATAGCAAGACTCTGTCTCAAAATAAAATTTAAAAGGGGGTTGATGATATAATTTAGTGGTAAAATGTCCCTGGGTGGTTCAATCCCCAGTACCACCCACCACCAACTACCCAGTAAGAAAGTTGTAAGAATTGGCATTGATTTTCAAATTCAAAAACTACTACATACAATTCAATTTCTAGTACATTTGGGCTTGAACATCCCCATAACATTTCCTAAAATTTCACAAAATCTTCCATACCTATGATATTTCTAGATAGCCATCAAAAGAGATCTAAGCATTTTAGTTCTTGAAAACAGTTTTTACCATCCTGGAAGTATATGACAGAATCATCTTCCCTTTCTTCTGAAGCTTGTCCAAAAACTGGGCTTCCCAAGCTTCATCCTATGTCTGAAGTACTGAACATCTTCAGAATTTGTACTTAATATAATTTTGCAAAGATTTGTTAGAACTCCATTAGTCCATTATTTCTGAAGCTGCCTTCCAAAGAATAGTCATGTACTTCAACGTGTTAATAGATGTTTGAAGGAAGAATTTCTGTGTTCAGATAGAGTTGCAACCTCCCTTTTGGAGGTTCAGGGTGCATATTAGCATATTAAAGACTGAGAGGATCTGCAGCTTGGAAAACTTACTGGTAAGAGGGTTTTCATTTTTACTCTCTATATTTATATTTCCTATTGTACAAATGTCATCTTATACAAACATATTGCATACTACTTGCATAATAAATGAAGAAATCGATTTCAGATGAAGAAGAGGACGAGAATAGAGCAAGGGAAAGATTTGGTCCCAGTACGGAACAAAATTTTAAGAATTAATAGATGCGTCTGAAGGGCAGTTTTAAAAACGTTTTGTAATGTGAGATGTTTTATACCTCTTCCTGGGTGTGCTTAAGAATCAAATTTCTTATCCGGGCAAGAGAAAGAAGAAAGGAAAGAAGGAGAGAAAGAGGAAAGAAGGAAATGAAGAAGACAGGGAGGGAGGGAGGGAGGCAGAAAAGGAGGGAAGGGCTTTTTGTTTTGTCTACCCCTGTGCTTCCAAAACTTAGCTAATTCTGGAACTCTTCATTCAAAGAGTGTCCATGAACACTAGAAGTGTGTTTCACAAGTAGCTCTTAGGAATGGAAATGCCTGAATTGTAGCATTTTCCAATTTCCATGGTGTAAGTACTGCCACCCTGGTCAACATCCAGCTGCTGATGTGACATTCACTGGTTCACACGCTTCTAGCTGAGTACTTACTTGTGTATCTTTCCCTCCTTCCCAATCCTCTCCTGCCCATTTTAAAGATGAACAAACTAAGGCCCACATAGCTAAGAGAAGTTATGACAACTATCCAAATTACACAGATGCCTTTACTGGCATCTAAACTCTGACTTCCAAATTCAACAATGATTCTATACAAATTTAGCTAGCGAAAAACGAAGTACAGTAGTATAGGGTCCTTTGACAAGGAAAACACCTCAGAAATATGACTCACATATTGACACTTTAAGCTGTTTAACTCCACTGGCTGTAAATAACATCCTTTGGATAATATGTATGCATTACCAATATCTTCAAAGAGTGATAAATTTATGTTCATTTGTTCATAAATATTTTCAAACTCTTGATCAAAAAAGGCAGTGTGACAACTTAAGATAGTATTATGAAGTCACTTAAGTCTTGAAATCTTTTGGATCTTGGTTTCAATCTCGAGGTAACTCTCTTAGATTAAAGGAAGTACCTTGCTTAGAAACAAAGGGAAGTTAATTCTCATTTATTTTACTGTTTTATTGTTCAGACTTTCCCTCCCACACCATAATTCATCTTACATTTTTCACTTGCCTAATCATATTTTCAGGTGAGGGTTTTTGTTAAGATACATATTTTTAAAACAGAATTATTTTTATATATTGCTACACATTTATATACATAAACTTGATTCTCTTTATGGGAGGTGATCCTACTTCCTTAGGTTCAAAATGAGAATATAAATTTGTTTGTCATTATCCTGTGAGAGTCATTATCCTTTGTGGCAGAGAAGTCCCTGTGAACATTTCTATGAAAAGATTTGTCATATAAATCCAAGGTACTTCCCCAGCCAGTTTCCACGGATCTCAGATGAGTCCCTTAATCTCTTATAAACTTGATTTTCTTATTCATAAAAAAGAAAAGGATAACAGTAATCTACACTTCAGGGGGTAGCAAGTATCAAATGCAGAGATTTTGAAAAACTGATCATTAAGTTTGTGAGTTTCATCTAAATTTTAGCCATTTTAATCACAAACATTTTGACTCTTTCACCAAAATCTTGATGAGAAAAGGAGCTAGTGTTAAAATTGTTTTCTTTAAACTGTCCATGGATGAAAAGCATTCCGATTCTCCTTGTGCCTCATTGGTAATCACATTTTAGACTCACTAGAGTTGAGTGTGAATGCCAAGAATTGACCACAATTTTGTAAATATAATAATGGATTTTGGTTGCCACTGTAATCGCTTTATGAGCAGCATCAATAAAAGGACAGTCTTAGGAACAAAGACCTTACAAAATTCAATTTAAAAGGCCTTACAAAATTCACAGATAGAAGATGAAAAGAAAAGGAGCTTAATGAAAGCGGAGGGACGAGGGAAAATGGAACTCCCCGCTGTCTGCGACACTTTGCTGGGTGCCTGTGGCTGAACCACTGGACTCCTCCGGTGTGTGGTAACTAGCTCTCCTCTATAGCCCCTCTCTATGTAATGCAATCGATTTTTCAGAGATTCTAATGAAACAATGCAAACTTCCAGATTTTGAAATTTCTTTCCATCTCCTAGTTTCTCTCTGGTTGCATAGTAGCTGGTTTCTTTAACAGTGCATTTGCATAATTCAGTAAGACAAATTCCTCATAGTCACAGGAAAATTCCAAATGAAACAGGTAAACCTAGGTACCAATGAGTCCTCTGATGATTGGAATCCTGAATACATATTCACTAATCTATCAAAGTTATTCAAGTAAGTTCGTCAGGCAGCTTGAGTACAACTAATTTATAAGAGAGATTCTAATGAAAATTCCAAATATGATTTTACATGAAGAAGTAAAAACATGACTAATATTTATATAGCACTTAACTGTCTACCCAAGGTTTTTCTCCAGTTGTCTCATTTAATCCTACAATAACCCTTCCAAGGCACCTTATCTCCATTTTATGGATAAAGAAGTTAAATTTTCAAGAAGTTGCCTTATTTAGGACAATGGAAGTCTGTCAGGCAAGGCTTTGGAATCCAAATACCAAAGTCTGTGCAGTGTACCTCAGACTATGCCATGCTCTTAGACATGAACTTGACTTGCTCCTACTATTCAACTAGTTGTTGATATCAGTTAGTTCCCCCAGTCCTGGGCAACTAGCAAAGGTCAAGCAACTATAGTGTGTGTGTGCACTTTTGCAATAAGGTTTTGGCAAACAAATTCAGTGGTAATAAGTCCATAAGGCAGAAAAAAAACTTCCTTTATAATGGGACAGACAAGATGTAAATCCTAACTCCATTGATTACTGGGTTGGACAAGTGACCTAACATTCTAGAATCTCAGTTTCCTCATCCACACAACAGAGATAATGATTATACTACATTCTAATATTGTTGTGAGGGTTAAATGGGGATAAACACACACACACACACACACACACACACACATTTAGCATATGAGCAAAAGCACTCAGTAAATGTCAGCTTTACAACAATATGAGTTGGGTGTGGTAATGCATGTCTGTAGTCCTAGCTAATCAGGAGGCTGACATGGGAGGATCAGTTAAGCCCAGAAGTTTGAGGCCATCCTGGCCAAAGCAGCAAGACCACATTTTAGAAAACAAAAAAGAAAGAGAGAGAAAGGGAGGGAAAGAAAAAGAAAGAAAGAAAGAGAGGAGGGAAGGGAGAAAAGAAGGATGGAGGGAGGGAGGAAGGAAGGAAGGGAAGAAAGAAGTAAGAAATAAATTATGTAGTTATATGGTCTCTTATGTGGACTGAGGGAATCAGTCAGATTTAAGCTCTGCAAATCCAGCTGAGGTAACAAATTAAATACAAATGAGAACTTTGTACTCCCTACCGTCTCAAACAACAAAATCACTACTGGCCAATAGTGCTTAAGTATTGAAGAATATTGAGTACAGATAATATAGAAATAAAATATGCAGAAAATTCAGTACATGAGATTTGAATTTAAACATATGATCTCTAAGACTCCAATCCAAAAATTCTGTAACCCTGGGATTTGGAATCGGCCGCAGGTATAATGAGTTTACAAAGGGCAATTACTCAGTTTAGTTATCTTGCTCTTTTATCTCAAGGTAGACCTAGTCTAAATTTACAATTCTTGTATTCGACTCCAGGCACACACAGAATGTTCACATAAGGTCCATCACTCGGACTTAACTGTTCAATCCTGTCTGCAGAAATCTAAAGGCCAAGTCAGGCCACCAACTTAATTATATCCAGGATGCGCACCAGAGGTGAAAAGCCTCCTCGTACTGTTTTTCAATCATCATCTCTCCAACTGAGCTGGACTAGTGACACTAAAACCAGCAATTAAAAGTCTCAAGTTTAGAAATACATTCGGTTTCCCAAGTCCCCAAATGGCAAAGGTTAAGTGAATTATGTGGAGATAATTCGCCCAGGTCCCACGGGAGAGTCCTGCTAACTTCAGATCGCTGGCTGTTTCAGTCTTGTTCTTTTTCTTCTCAACTGATACACTTTAGTAGTGGTGCTGCCAATGTAAACATCAAGAAAACAAGAAATGTTGCAGGTGGGGAAAATAAAAACCCTTCAATATGCTTTCTAGGGGCAAGCCATGGGATTAGCACATTCAGTGTTTCTGTAACACCAAGGGCTTTTTCCTCTAGCTGTTTTCAAGAATAATTGTGAGTAAATTTACACTCACCTCATATTAAAAAATATTTGAGATCTTTACTGTGTTGCTTTGCTACTTAAATTGGACTGCGTCGCCGGGTATCTTACTGTGTGAGACCATAATGGGACCCGCAACTCTCCTCCAGGCTGAATTAGAACCACCCATTACACCTCGAGTTGTGTGGTAACACCTCCACAGTGTTTCCAATTAACTTTGTAAGTTTTTAATCAGTGACAAATGCATCTTTGTAAATTCAATTTACCTTTTATTGCAGCGCCATAAACTGTCTTGCAGCATTCCGGTGCGTTGGGAACATTTTACTTGCTACTGACATAAGACAGCTGTTGGACCTACAACAAAGGCTAAGCTTTATGAGTTACCTGAATTAGGATATAGGTGAAGTAATTAAACCCCAAAGAGAAAGAGGGGGGAAAGAGATAGCCCTCCACGATGCACGCTCACCCATAGGTAGGCAGGAACTCTTGAAGCAACCCTGAAAATTATAACCCCAGAAAACTCCCTTCTGGTTTAAACTGGCAATATGTTGAAAGACGTAGATAAGTGAAAAGGTCAGGAACATTTTATTAATAAATCCATACGGCTATTTGTTTTTCCTTTTAATCAGATTCAAATGCATCCTGTTAAAAAGCCAGGGGTGATTAGATCATAAATCTGAATGACCTTGAAGATGATGAAGGAAACGCAGCTCTGTAAAGCGATCATCATGCTGCCTGCTCCATCATTTACACATCTTTACAGGTGCAAGGAAAAGGTTTAATTTCAAATTGCTTGCAAGAATCACTCAGAATAAAATATTACCCTGTAGGATCTCCAGATAATAAAGTGAGTTAATCACAGTCCTTAAAAAATATTTTTAAATTTTTATTCCTAGCTTTGCTCCTAAAATAAAAACAGCAATAAATAAGAGGAAAGATAAGCATAAGTGTTTGACCTCACTCTACTTACTCTGGGATTCTAGCTGAGATTTTGTTTGGTTTGCGTATTACTAATGACACATTATTAACTCCTTGCCCCTTGTCACAAATTATTAACTAATTATAAATAATATGGTCATGAGATCTGTCTTTTGTTACATATTTAATCAAATGTCTGCATTTTTATATAGGCAGCAAATTTATGAATGACATTTATGGGGTTTTTTCCTAAAATACTGAGAAATTCTTTTGTCTTATTTTCAGATTTATCACTCAACCATGAGACATTTGACATTCAAAATGTAGAACTGAGTCTTGCTATTATCACATTGAAAATACTGCAAATGTTGTAATTTGTCAAGAGTTTTTAGGCCCTGACATTATTCTAATTCATTAACTCATTCATTTATTCATCAAGCATATTAAGCACTTAATATCTGCCAAGCAAAAATATTAAATAAAGCTGTGGCCCCCTCTCCTGAAGATCAAAGATTATATATGCAAGAAAAACATCAGACCTATATTTATTTACCTATTGTTTATTTCAGACCTTTATTTGGACTTTATGTGTATTTAAAAATCAGTCATGACCTAAAACTTTTCATTGAGTCTGTACGTTGTTACCATTTCTAAACCATAGACTTGGCTTTCTTTGACCTTTTCTGAAGGGCATATTCTGAATATTGTTGTGATTCTTCGGGATGTATCATAGATGCTTTTGATAGCTTATGAATTCTTTATAATAAATATACAAACTAGTCAAATGCAGCTTTGATTTCATTACCTTATTTTTCTTTATTCTTCATTACAAAAATTAGACAGGGAGACCCCCAAGAGCTAAGCCTCCCCAGCCTCTGTCTCAGCCTAACCCTAACAAAACCAACCCAGGGGTCATTCATTCATTCATTCCCAGAGGGACAGAGAGTGAGGTGTCCTCCCAGAACTCAGACATTCATGCTCATTTCTCAGGATCTCACCTGATGTCCCAATGTGACGCCAGAATGTGCCTAAAAGATGGGGCAAATCAGAGGTTAGAATCAAAAAAGTTTTGGAGCAGTGTTTTAGTAGCATGACAAGGCTATATAAAGCCACCACTTATTAAGAGCTTGAAAGATGCAGGTATCAAGTCCTTCGCAATCTCTCACATGATGAATGAGAAAGCTAAGGCTCAGATTACAAAATTTTGGATCTGAAACTCAAACCTGTGTTGGCTAGCTCCAGACCCACCCCCTAACTACCATATCACCTTGTCTCTCAAATGCCCAAGTATATTATCTCTGAAACCTAAATCCTTATTCTTTAAAAAATAAAATTTAGAATCTATGACTTCTCTCTCTAGTAGCAAAGTCTACACTCCCAGAAACCCATCCTTATGTGGAAAATTAAATAGTTATTGTTGTATTTCAATGCTGTTTCTTGTTACTTTGTACTTCCAGCCTATTTGAGATCAACTATTCCCACTATTGAAGTATACACTGGAGCTGAAGATCCCTTTTAGAACAGCAAAGAACCTGCCTTATTTTTCATTGCAAAACATGCCTCTATTTTAGAAAAGCAGAGTAATTTCCCTCCTACTGGATTGTTTCCATTTAAACCATCTTACAGCCATAGTTACCTTACCATAATCAAGGCTTCTAATCATGTCTCCTGCATAGGAAGGATTTTATAGTGTTGTATGTGACATGCAAATTGCTTTCATTAAAACAAATCTCAAAGAAAGTTTGTTATTTAGCAATGTCAAGCTCTAGCTTTTAAAGTAATTAATTAGGGATCATTGGGAATTATCATTTTGGATCCTGGTCAGGGAACATTTTAAAAATCAATGAACATTGGCGTCTTCACTTTCTCCACGCCCAAAAGAAAAAGAAAAAAAAAGATTAAAAACAAATTTCTCGGGTATTGTCAGGCATTCTCTGCACACTCACATCTGGTATTGTCTGCAACAGCTCAATCAATAGAGAAGAGTAATGTAATAATTGCGGCAACATTTTCTGTAATTCCTCATTGTGGTAGCAGCAGCATTTCAATAATATTCAGAGAGACTATTTATGGTGCTTAAGGTAAGAGGTTTCTGCCATGTGCAGAATAACAAAATTTCGCAGATATTTAACCGGGAGCTGAGAAATTCTTAGTGACAGTAAAGAAACAGCCACTTAGCTCAAACTCGGTTCATCAGATATTCTTATACCAAGCAGTAGCCACAGCACACTGAACCACGGGGTATTTGGACAGAAAAATTAGCACTTGATGACCATTCATTAATAGGGAACCAGTCGTATCAAATACGACATTTCCACACAATGGAAGATTATGACATTAAGACAAACCAAAGAACGAAAAAACTCTGCATGATAGGAAAAAAAATCTCCAAGTTATTTTGTTGAGTGGACAAGGCAAAATCTAGGATACTGTACATAGTAGGCTATCTTTACTGTATAACAGGAAGAAAATTAAGAATTTGTAAATACATTTGTATTTACTTCTATATGAAAGAAACTGATCTATTTTTAATCTAAAAATAATTACAACATCGTTATCTGGGTGTATGAATGGTGGGTGGGGACAGTGACCTGAATGACACACATGAATGAACACAAGATGGAATACTATGTGGTCATAAAGAAGAATAAGGAAGCTCTTCATGTATACAACTGATATAGAAAGATCTCCCACGTGTGTTAAAGTATTTAAAAGAAAGTCTATATGCAGAATAAGGTCATTAATACGCTAACACTTAGTAGAAGGAGGAGAAATATCAATTATTTGTGTTTGCTTGCATACAATTAATTATCTCTGAAAAGACACATTAAAAATGAGTTGCGCCTGGTGCAGTAGTACACTCCTGTAATCCCAATGGTTCAGGAGGCAGAAGCAGGAGAATCAAGAGTTCAAAACCAGCCTCAGCAAAAATAAGGCACTAAGCAATTCAGTGAGACTCTGTCTCTAAATAAAATACAAAATAGGGCTGAGGATGTGGCTCAGTGGTCGAGTGCCCCTGAGTTCAAACCCTGGAACCAAAAATAAATAAATAAATAAGTTGCAATGGTTGGTTCTTTAAGGGGAGCAGCTAGGAGTTGTGGCTTGGAAGTGGGAGGGAGACTTTTCATTAAATAGCTATGAATTCTTTTTTCTTACCCACTTTAATGTATTATCTTTCTATAAGATAATTTTAAAACAGTATTTAATTATAATTTCTGCCTTTTTTCCTAAGGCAAAGAATGAATCAATAAATTGATCTCAGAATTAGAAAAAGGAAGAAAGCAAACCCTCTTGAAACTGAACCTGAATGAAACCCTTTCACCATATCTAACTTCTCAAAACTACTTACTCGGCTACAATGTAACTGCTAGTATTTCTTTTTACTTTTTTCTACACTGGTTTGACTACAGTGTATCACCATTGACTCAAACTTAGCTTAGCAAAATTAACGGGATTCATTTCTTCCCAGATATATAAATAAATGTCATGCTGTCTCTCACCCACCCCAACCCCCCACTCTAGGAAGCAAAGACTAAGTGGTTTGGGACTGTGTAATTTAAATTTTACCTGGTTCATTATCACTTTCAAGTAATTTATGCATTTTAAACAGCTGCTTTTCTTCTCCTTATGTGTCAATCATGCAAATGAGCAAAACCTCAAAGAAACTAGCCTATAATAAATCAATTTTTAAACCAAGTATTTCACAGGGTTATCTTTTCTTTGTGCAGATCTTAACAGCTATAAAGCACCCGCACTTCCACATTGTAGTGGAAAGATCATGAGCTTATAGTGAAACATATCTAGATTTAACCTTGTTTCTGCCACTTACAAGCCACATGTTTTTGAACAAATGTTGAATCCCGTTGAACCTCCATTTGCCTGATCTGTAAGATGGAATTGAGAATGGCCCTTCACAGGGCTGCCATGTTAATTAAATAAGGTATATTGAAGTGCTTATTAGAATGCTAGGGTGACCAATAATACCTGAGATTCTCACTTAGTACCACAAATCCTATTTTCTGGGAAACCCCTCAGTCCCAGGCAGACCAGAGACAGCTAGTCACCCTCTCTGGTAGAAGGAATATTAAATATAATAAATGTAATGTAATTTACTTTCAAAGGAAAATCCTGAGTACACAGACTAGGAAAGAGAGCAGTGTCCACAGTAGATGGCTTAATTCATGAGGGGCTTTAGTGAGACGGATACACAAAAGTCTGTTCTGAAACTTTTAGGCAATAGAATCACTGGATAAGCAGGGAAAGATAAACAACTGGATTTGGAAACCAGATGTCCTGAGTTCTAATTCTGATTCTGTAGCATAACCAGCTGTGTGGCTGGCTCAGTGTCACTGGCCTTGGTTTGGACAGACTCTTTCCATAAAATTCTATTTCAGAAATAGGATCCCCCCATGATGTAAGAAATTCCTGAACATCATCAAAAGAAATTGGAAAATCCCAATGTCCTGGTCTTGTCAGCTACTCTTGTCAGCTATGTGAACGCAAAGGAAACTACCTACTGTGTGGAAAAGTTTCTGATAATGTAGGAATAAGGTGAACAAGACCTATCTAGACCCAGCAGCCACACAACCCAAAGTGACAGTTACTTTGTCCACCAGAATCTGAAAAAACTCATACAATCAGCGGGTGACTATGGGCCTGGAGGTTGGATGAACTTCGTAGGTAACTGAGTTACGAAGGGCAGATGCAACAGCCCCCATGGAGGGGAGAGTGCTAGGCATCTAAGAAGCAGCTTCAGAGACTACATAGTTTTGGGGAGAGCAGATAATAAATATTCTAGAGAGCTATTTGACTAGGGTCACCAATACCAACTAGATTGCCAAGGGGGGAAGAAAACCTTGGATAATGAGGAAGAGGAAAAAACAGGTGAGAACATGAAGGAGAAGCAGAGAAGCAGAGCCCAAGAAAAGTTTCTTTGGAAAAGAGGGGATATTTGGACACGTGTGTACATATACCACAAATCAGCAGCAGGCAGAGAGTAGAAACAGCAAGGTTCCCTTGGGGAACGAGCCAGAAACTCTTCCTTTTCCAGCCTTTCCATAATGGGAAGATAATAAATTTGGAGAAGATTAAAAAAAAATGGAAAGAATTTGGGATTGATGACCTCAATCAACAGTTAAGATAACAGTCTTCCTTTTCCAGATAATTGGAGCTTCCTTTTCCAGATAATTGAATTATCACCTTCATTTGGTGAATTATCTTTTGGTTTATATACCAAGGACAGTGATGCTCGACAAATGAGGCAGTTAATGCTTTGTTAACTGAAGGTTTACGGAAAATTTCAAACAGAAACTCTGCTTTGTTCCAACTCTGATTTTGAATGTTGTAAAACAAAATGTGTCCGTTTACTCTCCTTTCTTGGCAATCAAAATGTAAAATTGGACATATTTTAAAAATAGGATTTAATAATAGAGTATTTTAATTAAAAAAACTATGGAAAATGAAGAAAAGTATGAAGAGAAAAATTTCTCACATAACTCACAACTCAAAACACTAGTATTTGGGGACCAGTATTTTCCTCTAGCTTTTTCTAGGCCATTTTTATGGTTATGGTATTAGGCAAACAGTATATATCACAGTTGGTGATTTCTTTTTCAGCTAACCATAAAACACAGGAATTTTTTCATATTACTATAAACTCTTGCAAGAATTTGCTTACATGCATTGTTTTAATATCTGCATTCCATGATGAGGCCCTACCATAAATTATTCGATCACACTTCTACGAGACCATTTGGGTTGTTTTTAATTTTTCAATATGATGCAAAATGGGACAATGTGCAACTTGTGAAAAAAAGGGTTTTTCTAATTTATTTAGGGTAATTTTCTTAACTTTGAATTTTTCCGGAAATGTAATCCTTTTTTAAACAGTGTCATTGGGAATAGTTCATATCCCATAAAATTCATCCACTTAAAGTATAGGATTCACTGGTTCTTAGTATATTTATGGATATGCATGGCCTCACCACAATAAATCTTGGAACATTTTCATTACCCCCAAAAGAAACCCAGTACTCCATAGTTATGATGCCCCTATCTCTCACCTAACACTCTTCTCCTACCAGACCGAGGCCACCAATGTCTACTTTCTGTCTGCATAAATTTCCCCCATTCTGGGTGTTTCATACGAAGGGAACGATGTAATGTGTAGTATTTTATAACTGGCTTCTTTCACTTAGCATACTATTTTCAAGGCTCATCTATGTTGTGGTATGTATTAGTATTTTGTTGCTTTCTGGATATACCATTCAATAGAATATAATTTTATTTATCCATTTGTCAGTTGAAGGATATTTGGACTGTTTCCACACTTTGGCAATTATGAATAATGCTGCTGTAAACATCTGTGAACAAGTTCTTATATGGATATATGTTTTCATTTCTTTTGGGTATACACCTAGAAATTGAATTGCTTTGCAATTCTTGCTTTGTTTTATTTCTTTTTATTTTAGCTGTGCTGAGGATGGTACCTAGGGCCTTGTCCATGCTAGGCAAGCACTCTATCACTGATCTTCGTCCCCAGCCTGAGTTTTGACACTTGTAAGCCTCTTAATATGTATCTGCAATATTCTTCTCCTCAGTGTTTTGGATTGAGTTTTAATTCTGATGAAGGATCGTGCTGTTATTAGTGTCCAGTTGGCTCTCAGGGAGGAATGATGTCCCTAAGTAAAAGTCTAACACAAGTGCTATGCAGTAGAAATATAATGTGAGTCAGACATGTAATTTAAAATTTTTTTAGAAGCCACATTTTTAAAAAGTAACAGAAAATAGGTGAAATTAATTTTAATGTCATACTTTATTGTACTCAATTATCTAAAATATTATCTTTTCAATGTGCAATTAGTGTAAAATTTCAATGAGATATATTATTTTTTATTCACATTCAGTTTCTGAAATCTAATATGTAATTTACACTTAAGCATATCTCAATCCAGGCTCGTTATCTTTCAAGTGCTCATTAGGGACATGTGGCTACTGCCTACTATATTGGAGAGAACAAGTTCCAGGAGTTTGAGTACATCTTCTTTGGAAAGTAGCAGGAAGTCATTTCTTAAAACATATCCTCATATATACTTTTTCCATTGCTATCTTCTTCTTTTAATACAAAATAAAAGAGAAACAAAATTTAGACAACTGAAGCTTACTCCCAGGTAGAGAATGGTTAACTAAGTACTTATTGCTTTCACATACTACTCCATACTTCTGCTTAATAAAAAAAAATGTAGTATTTGGAAGGAAGGAGGAAGGAAGGAAGGAAGGAAGGAAGGAAGGAAGGAAGGAAGGAAGGAAGGAAGGAAGGAAGGAAGGAATCAGTGTTAAAATTCATCTTTAACCTAAGTTAATTTGGACAGACCCTGGAGTTGTTTGTGTTCTTGGATCTACATGATTGTGCTGAATACTAAACACCAATGCTAACATTCCCAGCATTGGTGAAAATTTTCTTTATTGGGTCTTTAATGATGAAGTAAACAGGAAAGAAAAAAAAAAGGCAAGAAATAAATTTCACTGTGCTGTGCTGGTGAAAACCATGTTTTCCAATTTATTCCTCACACAACAAAAAGTATTTGATTTGAAATCCTATGTAATCTCAGAACACAATGGCCCTTCTCTGTTGTATGGCAACTTCCTGCCATGCATAATTATTTTCCAAAAGCATATCAGGTCAGAGATGAAGCAGAGAATAGAGGAAAGAGTCCATGGTGACCTTAGGCAGATTTTTTTTTTTTTTTTTTTTTTTTACTAGTGCGAATCAGTTGGATAGTTATTACCACCTGGCGCTGCTAATGAGTCTAGTCGGGAAAACAAAGCTGCCAAACATTCCACAGCAGACTGCACTGCAGTCCAGGACGGGGGGAGTCCTTGGGGGTCTGGTAAGCATCGGAAAATACATTTTAAGGTGTTCTGCTGATTACAGAAATCAAACTCCTTTGTTTGAAAGGAAATGTGTTGCTTAGAAAGCATTATCAATTGTTGATTATGTATACTTCTGTAAACTAAATATTTTCCTGTGTTCACAAAATAATTGTAAAGGCTTAAGTATATCTCGTGCATTAAAAACAATGTATTTATAATATTCTTGGAAGTAGACCCTCTCTTCCAAGAAAATATTTCCACTGCTAATTCAAATTGTCTCTAAGCTACCTAAATAGACAATATAGCGTAATCATTTAGAGCAGGAAGTTCTGGATTCAAATTTGAGATCTATCATTCACAAGCCTTGCTACCTAAAGCCAGTTATTTTTCTGCAAATAAGATTCCTCTCCTGAAAATAGGGATAATGGGAGTTATTTTAAGAGTCAAATGAGATAATGGATATATGGGGCTTAGCAGAATACCTATCCTTACTGTTTTGTTGTGTTTCTTATTATTATATACACCTCATATATTCTAAGCTTTAGCAGGAAAGAGAATAACAAATAAAAATTCCAGGGCATAGCAAATCATCAAGCATCAATTATTCCATGCAGCAGATGCTATGCTGTATGAGAGGAAAGCATAGCCATCCACAGGTTGTGAGAAGAGGCAGAGGAGGATTAGAGTGGTGGGAAGAAGAAGTGGTAGGAAACATTAAAGGAACTTATTTTCCAAGAAGATGCTTTACTAACACAACCTACATGCTGTTAATTAATTAATTCAGTACTTATGTATTAAGCACCACGTATATGCAAAACATTGTGCTAAGTACTGGGGTTACAAACACTAGCTAGGTACCTGCCGTCAATAATCTTACAGTCCAGCAAATTGTTGCCTGTTACCACCTTACCTGCTCTCCAGCCTCAGTCTCAACTAAGAGCAGGTATGCTATCTTTTGCACATTTGTATCTCTGTTCTTAGCACAGCGCATGGCTACTAAGAGGGACCCAATAAATGTTTGTGGGAGTGAATTTCTTAACATGAAGGAGGGAATCAATCACTGTTGGATTTCCAAGTGTACTACATAAGCTCCTAGAAAGCAAAGAGGCATGCTTTACGTTACTTGATGCTGAGAGGGGTATTTTTTTATGTTGGGTTAGGAGTTACATTAATATTAAAATATCTTTGTTGAAATGTGAGCTGCTCTGTAATATTAAAATGCAATTATGCAGTCTTAATTTTCAAGAGGTTTCTTTAGTTTCAGGTGTATAATATAAAAAAACATTTCATAGCACTGTTGTATCTAATTAAGGGAAATAAAGCAATGAAAAATAATGAAATAAGGGAAATAAAGCAATGAAAAATAAGCTATTTTTCTTGATGTTTGGGAAAACTTCTATTTCTCAATGAGATAAACAAGTTTTTGGTTGAGTCATTAATGCTGGTACAGCATAATTTATTTTCCATTCATGTTATTTTAGTCTACCTGTTCTTCTACTAAAACAAATTATAAATTTTAGATGATTGTGCTTAAACCAATTATACAACATGTTTCCAAATTTTCATATGAATGTAATAGAGTCAACAGAGAGCAATTCCTAAGACTGTTACAGTGTATTTGATAGAATTATGTTATCCTTTCGGATGTCCTGTGGAGTAAAGTGTGCATTGTTAAATCATTATTGGACTTTGTGAGCTTGTGGAAATTTGCAGCTGATATTTTGACAGGGTAGTTGGAAGCAGGCTATATCTGTTTCTATATATCTATATTCCTGCTCTATTGAAGCTGATTATAATTGGTAGTCTGGAATCAACTGCTAATACAAAGCCTAATCCAAGCATGATGACTTTCCATTAATCTGTGATGGGTTTTTATTTCTTATTATGAGCTAAATATGTAAACACAAAAGAATTAGCAAAGCCATTTTGGCACGATTTAATTCTCAGGGCTCCCTCTGCTGGTAGTAAAAGATGACAAATTTACAGAGAGCTCAAGAATGAGGATAATATCGTTATTACCACAATTTCGCCATTTATTTAGAACTAAATTTACTGTTGGACACTTATGCAATAAAACCAAATGTTTTGGTTTATAGCTAGCCAGTTTTTCCACTAAAGATTAAGTGATATTTTTGTGTTTGAATTAATTAGTCTTTTCATCACAGAAAATTGAGCTATTTTGTATTTTAAATAAATATTTGCCAGAGTTATACAGAGTAATTTATAACATTATTTATACAAATGATTACCAACAGCTTACATAAACAGAAGCAGAACACTTAGTAGAGACAGAGCAAAGATTTAGTAGCTACTCAAACTACTTTATCCTCCCCTACATAATTCCTATACAACATAAATATACACCCCACATACCATCCAATAAAAAATTACTGTCTGAGACCTAATTCCCATCTTAATATAATATGTATATTACATTAAAAATTGGAGAAAAATATATCAAAGTGGAAATCCTCTGAGACTGAGTACTTCGTGTACATACAGGGCTCTTTTTCGCTTTGAAAAGTTACTTATCACATTTATAATCTTATTTTATCTTAACAATCCTAGAAATAGAACAGAGACTACCACCCCCATTTGACAAATACAGAAACAGAGGTCAGGTTAAATGAGTGGCTCAAAGTTGCACTGTAGTGAGTAGAAAAGAGCCTTGGGCTTACCCAACAAGTTCAAATGTCTCTGTTTAATAAAGCTATTCAAGAAAAAGGCATCAAGAGAATTATTGCTGAAAATGTGGCTTAGTAGTAGAGTGCTTGCCTAGCATGTGTTGAGGCCATGAGTTTAATCTCCATGGAAAGAAAGAAAACAAATTATGTAAGTTTTTATTAACCATGGTGTCTTGGATTGTCTCTTCATATTTATAATTCACAATACTCTATTCAGACCAGCTATTAATGAACTCAAATCTTCTAAGAACTATGGACAATTTTTAACTAAGGATCCTTGCAATTAATGGGAAAAATAAAAGAAGAACTAGCCACATGGGGCTCCAGATAGGAGTTTGAGAGACCTCCAGCTAATCCTCAGCTAAAACTTTGTATCTAAAGGCATTGGTCTGGCTTGAGACTATTTTGATCCAAATGAGATGATTTTAGCATTATCCACTATGTTGCTGCTTAGAAGATGGGCTATGTATTTTCACAAAACTCATTGAGTTTCAACTCATTCAAGAAGTGCTAAGACTTATATCATTATATATAACTATAAAATGGGTTCTAATTGGGTCAGCCTTAAAATAAGAGCAAATGAATACTCCAGTTTCCAAAAGTCTCCCTGACCTATAAGCAGAGAGCCTTTTGAAACCAAATCACGAACCTGGCTTTTTTTTTCCATGCATAAGTGAACAACCTTTTAGCAAAATTTAATAACAGAGTTGAAACCAAAAATTCTGGTCTAACTAAAAATCCTCAGTGAAATAGGTTTGATGGTTTCAGTTCAGTGCATATCATGAAAGCACTCTGGCACAATTGATAGGATGTTCATGACGAGGTAATATACAGATCCACAGATTAAATTACTTTTCACCCCAAGAGATATTTATAGGGCCAATCTATCAAGGTTACAGGGAAGTGCAATGACATGACAGTAAGAATGCTCAACCTAAGCTTATATGCTGGAACATAAAGACACCTGCAATTTTATCTTGTTACCTCTTATAATTGACAACTTTTCATTTAAAAATGTTTTAGTTCAGAAATCAATTCTTAAGATTTATACTTGTTTTTCAAATTGAATAAAAATTCAAAAATACATCGACTTATTTTAGTACTGAAGAGATACAACCTATATCTTAAAATATATGTGAAATAACTTTTCATAGTAAGAAAAAGGTCAATTTATTTTATTATAGAATAGATACCACTTATTTCTTAAAATAAGAAATAAAGACCAGAAATATGAAATCAGTATGTTTTTGCTACCATAATATTCATTCAATCGCAAATATATAAATAAGTGTGTGTTTAACTTTTCTGACTAGAAATTTTAGCAAATGTTTTACCTCTAAAAGCCTTCTATGATATCAACTCAATTTCAACCACATTTCAATGTTATATAATACAGATAGATGAATTGTCATGTTCTCTTCCACAAACTCTATTCCAATAACTCTTAATTGGAAAAAATCTGGTCCACTTGACCTTTAGATCCGCCAAAAAAAAAAAAATGTATTATTGTCTTGATTTTGTCAACAATTGAGAAAATAAGATAACTATGCCTTCGAAAGTATTATTTAACTATATCTCATGTATCTGATTACTTCATTCTTTAGAATATCACAACCAAGAAGCCAGAAGAAAACTGAAAAGGCATTTAAGAAATAAAAATAAGTCAGGCCAAAGCTCATCCACTTTATTCATGAGAAAGTTCCATGTTCTCTCATTTATAGTCTATTTACTCTTATTTTTATATACATTCCAACCAGCTCTGTTACCCTGGAAGAAAAGTGTTGCTAGAGGTGGGCATACCACCATTAAGAACAACATTTTATGTATGCCAGATGCAAATCAAATTACCACTTGGGTCTGGAGAAAGGGAGAATTGTAAAATACACATACACACACACACACACACACACACACACACACACACAATCCATCTTTAGTCTGGTCATAATATCAGAAAGTCAGATTAAAATGTGCATTTTTATAATCTCTTGATAAACTGAGGAGCCTGACATTGTTTGTTTACTGCACTAAAAGTTTTAAAACAACAGTTGCCTCAGACCAGGCTGTCACAGAGCCAGAGACAGACCCCTGAGGTTCACATTAGAAGGAGAAGGACAAGTCTCTTCCTCCATGCCTGAGTGCAACCTAGCTTCGGAGGCCCAAGAGGGGATCACAGAAAAAGGGAGAAGCCTGAGTTGGGAACAGATGTAACCCGTTTTCACTCATGCACAGAGGTCCACCTGGATAGGGCCTCCATGGCAGGGTCGCCTGCTCTACTTATACAGAAACTCCGGAAAGCTGGGTCCCCTGCCTCTCCTGGGCACCTTCCAACAAGGGTAGGGAGGTAAAGGATGATTTTTTTTCCTTTCACTAATGTCAAGTCTGATAAGAAAAAGAAGTGGAGACTCACTCCGGACATAACCCATTGTCCTCACAAAGCAATAAACCATGGTTTAAACAGAAAGCCATATCAAATATATTCTGCCAACCTACCTTTCAAAACTGAATTGACATCCCACTTTTTTCTCTCCATAAATATAATCTTGACAAAGCTATGGTTCCTGTCAGAATTCCTGTGTTTCTTTGGTTCTCTCCAAAAATGTTGAACCCAGCAAAAATGGGGTTATTCTACAAAGACAATATCATGAAAGAATTTTCTAGTTTTGAATGAATATTTTTGAGAATCTTTACCTGAACATTTAAAAATTTCTAGTGATTACTTAGGGAATCTCAGAGTGATCTTTGGAAATAAGGTTCTCAATCTTTTTAAATATGATGATCCCTCACTGAAAGTTCTTGAACTTTTAGTGTCTGCTGATTAGGAAGATACAAAATTCTGAAAAGCTGCTGCCAAGTTAGTGATTAATTTTTATTAACTTGCATTTAATTAATCCCAACATCTACATATATTTGGAAAGTAAGAATACTTATATGTGGGAGACAAGTATTCAAACTTCACAGAACTTTTACAGTAACTCCATGGATTTCTAGGAACTAAGATCCATTAATTAGAAATCATTTAGAATAACCAAACTGAAAAAATCATAAGTGACTAAAACACCTGATCATTTTGAATGTGAACATGCTTTAATTTGGCGGGAATCTGAAAACAAACCAGCTGAATGTGCCTCCCCTTTTTAGATCAAAGGCATTTTGGATATTAACAGAATAAAAAACTGAAAAATGAATACTTGGCTGGCATGGAGATAAGAGTTTAATATTTTACACAGGTAAGGAGGCCATAAAGAAGTGATAATTGTCTGATTTTTTTTTCCTTTTTCTCTTCTATTCTGGAAAAAAAAAGAAAAGGCAGATGATTAAATAGTAGAATCAAGTGGTGACTGAGAGCCCAGTTTTCAGTCAGACAAAGGTAGGTTTGAAACCCAGTCTCAGCCCTAATTGACTAAGGATCTTGACAAATTTCTTCACATTTTTTAGTCGTTTTCAAATATGAAGTAGGGGG
This sequence comes from Urocitellus parryii, assembly GCF_045843805.1. Lineage (NCBI taxonomy): Eukaryota > Metazoa > Chordata > Mammalia > Rodentia > Sciuridae > Urocitellus > Urocitellus parryii. The sequence goes on along the minus strand of NC_135531.1, from coordinate 227,713,358 downwards.
CTGGTATTGTGGCTCTGTGGTAGAGTACTTGCCTAGCACACGTGAGGCATTAGGTTCGATCCCCAGCTACACACACACACACACACACACACACACACACACACACACAAGACTAAATAATCAAATATGAAGTAGGAACAGTACTTCCTTCAGAAAATGGTAAGACATGTTGAATGAATTCTGCCAACCCACCTTTCAAAACTGAATTGACATCCCACTTTTCCCTCCATAAATATAATCTTAATGAAGCTATGGTTCCTGTCAGAACGCCTGTGTTTCTCTGGTTCTCTCCAAAAATGGTGAACCCAGCAGAAGTGCATAGTAAGAGCTCAAAAAATGGCAGCCATCCTTATTATTTGGGAAATTTAAACATAAATGCAGATTCTAGTGAGGCTTTGGTTCAGAAAACTAATATTTTTTAATACTCATAGAGAAAGGACAAATTGCAAACAGATCTAAATGTTAGATCTTCAAAATGTGAAGAGATTTTGGGGAGGGAAGGAGAGGCAAATCTCCTGCCTCTGCTCAAGTCAACTCCAGAAGGTGATAAAAAATACAGAATTTTTATTATTCTTTATTTTGTATTTGGACTTTGCTAAGGCTACAAATACTAAATAGTCCCTATACTCCTGGTACTATGGGTACAAGTTACAGAAGAATTAAACCAATTCCTACCTAATGTTGGCAAAAAAAAAAAAAAGCCTATGTATCTAACAGAATGTCTGAGACAAATGTGGACTATGACAGAGACATAACTTTTGGATGTCCTTATTGTTGAGTGAAATTTTATAGGTTTCACTTGTGAAAGGAAGCCAGCTTTCCACATCTAAGTAGGCATTATACATGACACTGCTAGGTTGAGAGATTGCTTATTGTCAACAAGGATCTTACAAGGGCTCATGTGCTGATGTTGTACTTTTTCTTTTCTTTTTTTTTTTCCTACCTCTCTTTAAGGAATAGTTGAAAAAAAACACAAATCACAAATATGTTGTGACTTTAAGATGAAAAACCAAATTTCTACTCATCTTTGTATAATTCTGAATATTGTACATTTCTTTCACCCTGAAAATAAGTAGGTATAAAACTCTATTTTTCCATTTTCATTGTTGGGAGGAGTGGGAAAGAAGAATTGTAAATTGGAATTTCCTTTTTCTTGAAACTTATTAAAATACTCAGGAGCCAAACATGTAACTTCACTTGAAATAAGGATTGTAACACCAAGAAAGTGTCTTTGGCCCTTCAGGGATTCTCTTGAAGTCTGCAGAAAATCATGCTGATAGCACCTGAAGGATCAGGAGGGGATAGTTCAATTACAGATGGGAAAGAAGATCTGCACATAATTCTCACAGTGCTCATTACCTCTGGCTTTCTGCCTTAGCAACTGCCATGTACTACATCAAGCGTGTAAATGTTCTATGCAGAATGCTTTTTTGTCACAGCCTCTGGGCCCTTGGGGCACAGACAGGGCTAAGAGAAAGTTAGCATCAGACATTCGGGACCCAGTTCTCTAACTTTTCAAAGTGTTGAGATTTTAATCATGAAATTTATGAGGAATAAAAATATCTAGCTGTATTACAAAACAATTAGCTAGCTAAAATGGACAATAACCTGTGAGGGATATGAAGACTGTGACCATCTTCCTCTGGGTTTGGTTGGTTGTTTTCCAGAATAAAGTTTCAGAATTCATCCTGAGTCACACAGGATCTGCTCACATATTCTAATTCCTCTAATCTGTTATGCTCTCCTAAAATAATATATTTATATTATCAAATTCTCATGTTCCTGTTCAATCTCCTGTCATCCGCAAACCCATTTGTCCATTCCACAGGGACTTATGGAGATCTACTGGGCACCAAGTATACCCAGGTGTGCACTCTCTGCCACTGTATCATTCACAATCTATGGGAGAGATCAATGATAAGTAAATATGCAAGTACAAATTGTAATATATGTTGTGAATGTAATAAGGGGCATTGAAATTTAAATAGGGCCCCTTTGGGGTGCCATTTAAGCCATAGCCTGCAAGAGGAGTGGTTCTTAGAGCTTTCTGGGAAGAGAAAACAGTTGAAAAGTGCCCACAGATTCCTGAGTATTCATTCCCAGGACCCACAGAAAGCCAGTGTGACTGTGGGACTGAGGCAGAGCAGATGAGGTGCAGTGTGGCTGTAAGTGTCTTGGAGAAGGGCTGGGGGCAGATCATGCAAGAACTTACAGAGGCTCATTAATCTGGGTTTTCCAAAGTGCAATGAGAAGACTAAAAGGTTTGAAATGGGGAATGAAGAGCTCTCACAACCACTGTGTGCTAAATGAATTGAAGGTCAGCAGCGCTGCCACAGGGAAGATAGATAAAGAGTCATCTGCAACGAGCCATGCCATTGGAATAGTTCTCTTCATAGTGACTTCAAGAGAAGCTATAAAAGCATATGGAAGGTAAACACAAGTAAACACTGTGCTGCTAATAAAACTTTGTGTGGAATTTATAAACTATAGTGTATCCCACTGCTTCATTTTCCTGAGCATCAGTCTCTGAGAAACTTGCCAACCTTAAAGAGTTATATTGAGGGCTACATGACAGAATGAATCTAGCATAGTGAATGGCACATATATGTAGGTTCTCAATAAATTATATTAATTATATTGTTATTATTTTCCATAAAGTAGCATCCCCTTAGGCCCCTAGAAATCTCCTTTGTTTCCTTTTTCGGGGAGTGGGGGGGTAACCAGGAATTGAACTCAGGGGCACTCTACCACTGAGCCACATCCCCAGCCCTCTTTTGTATTTTATAGAGACGGGATCTCATTGAGTTGCTTACATCTTGATTTTTACTGAGGCTGGCTTTGAACTCACAATCCTACTGCCTCTGCCTCCCTCACTGCTGGGATTACAGGCATGTGCCACAGTGCCCAACAGAATAGTCAATGTCTTTATTTAGAAACTTGTGGAGACATGAATGGAAATTATCTCTTTGAAATAGGCCTCTATTTTCTTACTTGCATATTCTTTTATATCTTGAAATAGAGGCTGATTTTGCTGTATAATTAACAACCTATTAAATGTATGAAAATAAAAGCTTAAAAATTCAAAGTATAGGGCTGGACTCAGTAGTGCATGCCAGTATTCCCGTAGCTTGAGAAGCTGAGTTGGGAGAATTTCCTGAACCCATGAATTCAAGGGCAGCCTGGGCAACATAGGGAAACTCTGTCTCAAAAACAAATTTTTTTTTCAAAATATGTTCAATACCATTCTGCTAGTAGTTTTTCATTTCTGGTTAATGTGCAGGGCACATTTTATGTTTCCCTTTCTGCATGTGCATATATGCATACATAAAGAAAGAGAAATATATTTCAAATGTTAATTCTTATTGTATTTAAATTGTTTCCAATTTTAAACAATTGTTCACTAAATCTGAGTTGTATTTTATGAGTCAATATTTGTCATTTAATAATAGTACATTTTGAATTTTATGTCATGAAATCATAGACAATAATAGAGGCCAAGTTCAATTAACATTTTCATTCACTAATATTTATAATTATTGGTGTATCCTTGTTAAGAAATGACTAACCTTTACAATAGAAAAATGAACAGTATTCTGACTAATTTTCTACATTTTTTCCCTTACTTCCTATTCAGTTTTCAGCTATATAAACAGATCAGGAGTAGAACTGATCACAAATCCAAGAAAGGGAATGGGGAAGGGGAAAAGAGTAATGTTTAATGCCAGAAATCCAGTGAGGTGTGTTCCAGGCCCTGGAAGGAAGTAGAGAGAAAAAAAAAAAAACATGTTACAGGAATCACACAACTCAAACTAACGTGGGAAAAACTGGTGCCCATTGCATGTTTCATGTCAGTCTTTAAAAAAGAGATGCTCACTGTCCAGTTTCCGTGGCTCAGAGGTTGGCATCAGCATGGATAGAGCCTCACTGCTCAAAGGGATTTTCTAGACAAAAGGACCTTCAGGGCTGGGGATGTGGCTCAAGTGATAATGCGCTCACCTGGCATGCGCAGGGTGCTGGGTTCGATCCTCAGCACCACACAAAATAAAATAAAAGATGTTGTGTCCACCGAAAACTGAAAAATAAATATTTAAAAATTTTCTCTCTCTCTTCTCTCTCTCTTAAAAAAAAAAAGGACCTTCATATGAAAGGCTTATATTTCCGCCAGAGATATATGAATAATCTTTGAGAACTTTTAACATCTCTTTAAAAATTAGGGTGCAAGTTTGGGAAGCAAACTCTCTTGCAGAGTTCCATTACTGAAGGTCATCTGATGCTCTATTTGCCTTAACCTGCACAATGTGTATCCCAGTCCCTAGTGTAGACCTAGCATGTGGGATGCTCTCAATAAACAGCCACTGAGGAAGCAGTGACACATCTTAAATCTAACACCTCTAGAACACTTACAAACATAATAATCTTGCCAACACAGAGAACTAGAAACTTGAAAAACTTAATCTGACTACACCTATCACCACAAGACTACTGATCATGAAAGGAAACAGTTCATAAAAGAAAACATTTTTCCAATATCTTTAAGTTTTTAATACAGTTTATTTTTTGAAGGTGTTTTAAGTTCACAGTACAATTGAGCAGAATTCTCATTCATTGCTGGTGACAATGCAAAATGGTACAGACACTTTGATAGACAGTTTGTCTCTTACAAAATTAAACATATTCTTTTCCATAATTCCATAGTTATGACACCCTTTGTTATGTACCCAAATTAGTTGAAAACTTAAGACCACATAAAACTTGTGTACTGATGTTCATAACAACTTTGTTAGTAATTGCCAAAACTTGGAAGCAACTAAGATATTCTTCAGCAGGTGAATGGACAATAAACTGTGATATGTCCCAAGAATGGAATAGTATTCATCACTAAAAAGAATGAACTATCAATCCATGAGAAGACACAAGGCAACCTTACTAAGTAAAATAATTCAATCTGAAGAGGCTATACTGTGTATAATTCCAACCATATGACATTCTGGACATAGTAAAAAGGGATTGCCAGAGATTAGGGAAGAGAGAGGGATTTATAAACAAAGCACACAGGATTTTTAGGGCACTGAATCTGCTCTGAATACAAAAACAAGGCATACATGTAACTTTGTACCTGCCCAAACTCACAGAATGTATAGCACCAAGAATGAATCCTGATGTAAACTATAGACTTCAGGTGATGATGATGTGTTGGTGTATGTCCATCAGTTGTAACTAGCATGCCATTCTGGTGGGGATCTTGATATTAGGGAAGACTATGCATGTGTTGGGGCAGAGGATATATGGGAAATCTCTGTACCTTCTGCTCCATTTTGCTGAGAAAAGCATTTATAAGCAGCTCCCTTGCTGTGTCTTATGATATAATAATAGCTAACTTGCTGAGTTCTTACCTCGTGTCTAGCGCAGTTATACACCTTGTCACATTCAATCCTGGACACAATCCTATGAAGTAGGTACAATCATTACCATCATCCCCATCTTACTGAAGAGGAAATGAGACTTGGAGAGATTGAGTAACTTGCCAAAGGTCACTGTAATAATGGACAGAACCTAGGACGTTGGCATTATGCCATGCTGTCTCAGACCACCAATACGACTGAAGTCAGTGCTTTGTCACAGGGGCTTTGGAACATATGGTCATGACTAATAGCTCTGATGGGATAAGAAAGACTGTGGAATGAAATTTAGTTATGAAGTTATTTATAAATAAGTTGTAAAGATCACACAGACTGCCACCAAGTGAGAGATCAAGGGAATATCTTTGCATGATTGACTCACTGAGCAACCACTGCCAGTGCATCAGGAAATGTGTGTGTGTGTGTGTGTGTGTGTGTGTGTGTGTGTGTGTGTTGAAGTATCATTTGCCAAGCTTTTCCAATTGAAAAAAGAAAAAACAGCGATAAGTCTCCTGGTGGCAAAAATTTAAGTAGTTTATAATGATTTAATGCTCTGATTTTTTAAAAAGTGTTCTTCATTATGCCTAAAATAAGATAAAATATGACTTCTTCACTTTTTAGTGATTTATAGATTGTACCCCACACTGTGCCCTCACAGGGCATGTACAAAGGGAAGACTGAAATCATTAATAATGTAAAGGACACCCACATCTGGTTGGTCCTCCCAGGTGAATCAAGCCAAAGCCTGATTTAACAGATGGACACTGCACTGTTTCCTGATGGTAAAATCACCAGATGTTTAGAGATTCCAGAAGTACAAAGGCAGAAGGAAATGTGCTAATGATGAGGTTTCTAGCATAGCTTTGAATTATTGGACTTTTTTAACACTGCATTTTCATACACATTGGGTATATGTGCATGAATGGTGCCATTATTTGAATTTTAATTAAAATAGTCTATTGCTCTAGAATACTTTATCCTAAAAAATAAGAAACAAGATAAATGTTCTTATATGCCATCACGAAACCATATGAAGCTTGACATTTTTAGTTGTTTTATTTCCCATTGATGTTCATCTGCAGAAGCCCCTGAAGTCACTGGGGCCAGGTCTCCCTGACTTTGTGATGATGATGGGCCAGGTCCTGTCTGGCTCTGTCTCCTTGGTTGTGCAGGGGAGCCTCGGCCCCCTGCTGAAACGTTGTGGGGGGATGTCACACACCAGGTTTTCTCCAACTTTTTTTCTGGGCTGTATCCATTATTTTTAATATTCTAATCCTAAAGAGAAGTTAGGCCCACTCTCCTTCAAAAATGGAATAACACGGAAGCCATTATGCTGGGGAGCTGGCATTGGGACTGTGGTGCCAGGAGAACCACAAGAAGGAGGTTATTCAAGGGTGGGTAGGAGCCTGACAGCTAAAGCTGTAAAGAAAGAAAGACCTAATTTTGAATAGCAAGCCCAGCATTTTTTAAACATGTGAACATACCCCGGGATAAGGGACTTCACTCTGTATCTTGGTTCTTGTTTTTCTCCTCTGTACGGTGGGGGTTTAATTGTGTATTTCATTGGATTATATTGACAATTAAACAAGTTTAAATTGGATAGTGGATAGAAACGCAATCTGCACTTGATCTAGAGAAAGTCCTTACATAAGAAGAAACCACAGAGATTGAGAAACCCTGCATCATGGCTCCCTGTAACATGCTTCCTTTCTGCAAGATGTCTCCATGTTGATACCTGGGATGTACTAGCTTTAGTTCAGTTGTTCAAAACCTGTCTTGACCACTCCAGTTATCACAGTTAGGCCCCTGGACATTCCCCGGGTGGAAATCCTTATGTCAGAACTGAGAGCAGGCTAATGGGCCCACCCAGCACAGCTATCCCAGCATGCTTCATCTTGGAGATATTGGGCAGGTTGGCCTCCGCGGTCCATCTGTATTCAGAAACAAGTTACAGTTGTTATTTTTTTTAAGTGACTTTCTCCAAGAATCTTTCATGTGTGCTTTTAACAGGGTGAGGTTGCCCCAGGCTTGAGCACTGTGCTATCAACTGATGGAAGACAGAGGCACACCCCCAAAAGAGTTAGGCTTGACTTCCCTTCTGTTGGTATTCTCTCTCAAACTGCCTGCTGGGAGACTGTTTAATTAGTGGGCAAACAGTGATTCCCAGAAATTATGGAGTCTTTAGTGTTCACAGGGATATAGTTCCTAAATGTTTTTCCCAGCAGTATATACAACCATTTCCTACTTTTAAATAGTAGGCTAATCTGAATATTAACTACCTGCCAATTTCAACACACCTCTCCTATAAACATTTCCTTCCTGGGCATGGAGGAAGCCCAAATGATGTGGTCCTGTGTAGTTCTTTAACTTTCTTTTTTTATGATTGGTGCAGAGCATCTGATTATTTCCAGGTGTTTCAGATTTTCTCATGGCCTCCTTGTTATTTTCCCCTCTTTGAGTTCCTTTGGCAATGAATGTGACCATGAGGTTCAAAGCTATAAAGGATGTGTTCACTACTTCCCTCTTATGTCTGTCTCTTTATTTAACCACAAGTTCACTGTCTTTATCCATGTTAATTCCCTGAGGTATTCACACAGCATTTGTGTTGACTGCCTTAATTTTGATCTTCTCTAATCATTCCCTGCCAGATGGTAGTTAAAGTTTAATGGCCCTTGTAAAAATAGTTGCCTTTCTTCTTTCATCAGTCATGTGTGTTTACTTAGCTAACTGCTGGATGTTCAGAACGAACACAAAGTGACCACCAACAAAACGAATTCAACAAACACATTGGTTAATACTTTTCATGGTAGCTAAAGATGTTGCCTGCCATTATTCACCCAGTCTTTATCCTTACCTTTAATCATCTCTCTGGTTTGCTGGTTTCTTTCTTTCTTTCTCTCTCTCTCTCTCTCTCTCTCTCTCTCTCTCTCTCTCTCTCTCTCTCTCTCTAATCTCCCTTCTCAGGTTGTCTGAGGCCTACCCATCCTCAGTATGCAGCCATTAAAATGTGTGGATATGTCCATCTCCAATAGCTAGATAGATGACTTTGGGCATATCTGTAGAGCTTTCCTTGCCACACCCATAAGATGTGGGAAAGCATCATTCTTCATGATTCACATAAAGAAGCAAAGAACTCAGTAGGCCACACAAGAGGCTGGAATAGAAACTTGGCACTCTCAGGGAACAAAATAAAGAAGCAGATCCATATAACAATGTCATCTCTAAATAAATAGTATGCCCTTTGTGTCTTTAGTGCATCCTGCCATCATTCCTGAGCTAGCTTGTACAAAAATAGCAATTAAATAAGGATAGTATATGCCATTTACAGATGATGTAACTGAGATGAGTCACAAAACCTGAACTCTTGCCAGGCCACACGCATATCTCTAGAAGTACCCTGTCACTTAGATTTACATTCAATTTATTAAAATATGTAGGGACTATTTAAAAGAAAAATAAAACTAAACAAAAGATTATCAGCATTTTTAAAACAATGCTTCCTTTCTGCAGGATATTTTCATTCTGGGTGACTTTATATATACATACCTCTTAAAGCCTATAAAGTATAGGGCTCTTAGTCAGGGGTCAGCAAGCTACAGCCTGAAGGCCAAATTCAGCTCCCTGTCTGTTTTCGTAAATAAAGTTTTAATGGAGCATAGTCATGCTCATTCTTTTGCATATTGTTTATGGCTGCTTTCACATTACAGTGGCATTTGTTGAATGGTTACAACAAATACTACAGACCTGCAAAGCCAAAAATATTTACTATCTGGCCCTTTACAGCAAAAGTTTGCCAACCTCTGCTCTAGGCCTCTGAATTATTACATCACATGTTATTTCTACTTAAATAATTGATTTTTTATGATTCAGGAATATTTACTAGGTATTGCCGCTAAATGTTGCTTAAAATGATGTTGATTTTAAACAGTATTTCAAATGCAAAAGGATTCTAAAATCATCTACTATGTCTGCCTCAATTATAGTGACCACCATGGACAGTGAAGAAACTATAAATGCTCAACAACTTTTTGATAAATTTGGGAAACAACTTATAGCCAATGCACATTTTAATTTTTTAGTTTAAAATTTTTTATTGTATAATAGACAAGTTATAGTTGTATATATTAAAGGGGTAGAGCATGGTGTTTTGATTTCTGAATACAATGTAGAATAATTAAATAAAGCTAATTAACATTCACCATTTCAAATATTTATCATCTTTTTTTGTGCTCTGTATTTGACATTACTATTCTATGTGCATATATGATTACATAACCAATGTAATTCTACATCATGTACAACCAGAAGAATGAGAAGTTATACTCCATATATGTATAACATGTCAAGATACATTCTACTATCATGTATAACTAATAAAAAATATATCAAAAAATACCTGGCCAGGGCTGGGATTGTGGCTCAGTGGTAGACTGCTCACCTAGCCTGCCTGAGGTGCTGGGTTCGATCCCCAGCATCACATAAAAATAAATAAACAAAATAAAGGTATTGTGTCCAACTATAACTAAAAAAAAAAAAAGAAAAAAGAAAACTCTTTTCTTAAAAAAAATACATGGCCAATGTACAATATATAAATAGTAGTAATCTACAATGTGGTTGAGAGACATCTTAACTATTAATCAAGGGGGATGTTGATATTTGGCTAGTTTTATAATTGGAGGCAAGAATCGTGCTCTATCTGGACTTTAGTTTCTTCTTCTATGAAGTGATGTTATGAATTAAATAATCTTTAGCATCCTCTCCAGCACTAAAGTTCTATTGCCTGTATTCTTCCCAGCCAAGGTATAAGTGATCCCCTTTTCTCCCCTCACTCCCCCCAGATTTTTATTTTCTAGGTTCTCATGAATATATAGTTAGTCCCAGTTTTTAAATAGACCCTGTAGAAATATTTGAACACTGGGCAATTTTGACCTGAACCTCACCTCAGAGACATGAATGAGAAATGATATTCTGCAACGAAAAGTATCAAGTAGTCTCCAGCCGGATAGTCTATCTATGACTATAAAAATGGAAGACTTGTGCCCTTGGGGATGTGAAAAAGGTGTACCTGGACACAAAACAAAGAAATCATCAATTTTCCACAAAGACTATTTATATATCTATTTATTTATGTATTTATTTATTTATTCATCAATCATAGTATTGAGGATCAATCCTAGGACCTTGCATATGCTAACAGGAGCTGTATTACCAAGCTGCATCTCCAGCCGTTTTTATCTTATTTTGAGACAGTGTTTAGCTATGAGGCTCAGCCCGGCCTTGAACTTGTTATTCTCCTGCCTCTGCTTCCCAAATAGCTGGGATTATAGGCCTGCATCACTACACAAAAGATTTCGAAGGGAGACAAATCACAATTAAGAAATGTAATTGATGAGGGCTGGGGTTGTAACTCAGTAAACATGTGTGAGGCCCTACATTTGATCCCCAGTACAGAAAGAAAAAAAAAAAGTAACTGATGATTTAAAAGATCTTTTGATAGTAAAATAAATACATCCATGTTGTGTACCAGAATGCAAAAATCAGCATAAAACTTAAAAGTAAAATACAACTTTTCAAAGAAATTTTGCTCACAAGAGATTTGGTTTCTATTCCCAGAACCCTGGTCTTACCTTGTGCATGTGAATGAAGGGCTCTTCGCTATTCTTGGCCACGAGGAAACTTCAAGGGAAAATTGGAGAGGCATTGCCTTACTGGGAAATAAATTCTAAAAGTCTAGGGTGAAAAATATCACTGTACATTTGAGACAATATACCAGAATTAATACAGAATTATATAATTTTTCTAACTAGCTTTAAGAAGCTATTCCTCCAATGTGTGTAAGTGAACACTCAGTGGCCCAGATTGATGAACTCCCGGGAGTATACATAACTGTCCTCATGTTCAGTAAATTACTGGGTATAGAATTTAAGCACTATATAGCTGCCAAATTATCTCTACACTCCAAGGAAGGGCAGCAGTGGCAGGAGGTGAGACATGGGGTAGGAAATAAACCAGGACATTCTGCTACTAACTCACTGACTGATCTTAGCCAGTCCTGACTTTGGGGCGTGGTGGGTTTTTGTTTGTTTTTTGTTTTTATCTGGGAGTGAGAGTTTGGAACTAGAGACAGGCCCACATGTGTCAAGTGCAAAATTCTTAGTAAATTGCAAGTACTATGAAAATGTTGTCAGTATTGTCTTCTACTCATTTCCCTATATCTAGCAGTTGTTAAAAAAAAAATCATACCTTTTCCCTTCCCTAAATAGGAGTAAAAGCTACTATTATTTTATACATACTACTAATCTTTTACTTTAGTAAGCAGAATAATAAACACTGCTTATAGGAAGTAAATCACTGCTAATAAGTAACTAACTTTGAACACAGTAAGTGCAAAATAGAGAGGGAAATGTTTGCATGTCCAAAGGAGCTACTGTAATGAGATTCAGCAACAATGATGCTTAAGAAAAGGGATGTTGCTGGGTGCAGTGGCGCACGCCTGTAATCCCAGTGGCTCAGGAGGCTGAGGCAGGAGGATTGCAAGTTCAAAGCCAGCCTCAGCATCTTAGTGAGGCCCTAAGCAACTCAGTGAGATACTGTCTCTAAATAAAATACAAAAAAAGGGAAAAAGGGGTGGTGATATGGCTCAGTGGTTGAGTGCCCCTGGGTTTAATTCCCAGTACCAAAAAAAAAAAAAAAAGATGTCCATTTCTCTCTCAGATGATAGTTGCAGGCAGCATCTGTTCCACAGAAACTGAGGCCGGTGGCAGAACTTCCTCTCGCATAGCATACCTGGCTTCCAAGGTCTCTTTGGTTTTTGCCATTCCTATTACCAGAAGAACAGATGCCAGGACCAGGAATCTATAAAGGTAAGTTACACACATCATTTCCACCTACCTTCCATTGGCAAGGGTTTAGCCACACACCCACACGATTAGTCCTGCAACAGGGACTGGGAAATGGAACATCTGAACCCAGATAAATATTCTTTATCATGGAAGAGAAGAATGAATTTGAGTGAGCAAATAAATGTGATTATTGTAATGAAAGGAGGCTGAAGAAACAGGTTAGCTGTTACTCTACATATAAGAGGACATATGCATATAACTTTAAAAATATTTCATATTTTATACAAAATATTCAGAAATATAAACTCTAATTATAATAAAACAAATTAGTGTTTACTCACTCCAGCTTTAATAAATGTTAGAATTTATATAGCCAAAGACCTCTGATGTGCTCTCCTCTCTTACCAGAGAGACCCACTCTCATTAATTTAGTGTGAAGCTTTTGCTTTTGCTTTGTTAAGAATTTGGCTACATTTTTCAATTCAGCAAATAATATAAAGAATAACTTTGTGTTTTCTTCCACTTTATTTAAAGTGGTATTACATCATGTAATGATTAAACTTGCTTTTTTCTTCTGTCCCAAATTTTCCCTCCACAAGAGCAGCTTATGCTTTCTCTCCAAACTGTGTCTTTTACACTTATTATGTTGATAATATACTGAGTTTAAGTAACATAAATTCAATTCTTTCATTTGCAGTATTTTATGATATTTATTTGTAGGAATACAGTTTTTTCTGATTTTTTATTATCACAAATATTGCTGCAATGAGTATTTGGTACCCAGAAGCAAGAATTTTGCTAGAGTTGCATTGTTCAATAAAGTACCCACTAACCACATGTGGCTGCTTAAATTTAAATTAATTAAAATCAACTTGAGCAATTAGTTGATTTAATTAATTTTTTAATTCCTCAGTTACCCTAGCCACATTACAAGTGTCTAGTAGCTACATGTAGCTAGTAGCTAGCACATTGTTGGCATTGCCATCATCAGAGAAATTTCTAGTGGACGATGCTGCTCTAAAGTATATATGCAACAGGGGAATTGCTAAGTTGTAAGATACACATATCTGCAATTTTAATAGATATTACCAAATTGCTTTCCACATCAGCAAGATTCTTAAGTATAAACAACAGAAAGCTATTATACATCACTTCAACAAGAAACATAGAATCTCAGAAAGGGTTTGAGAAACAACTCAGAAGGTGCACCAGCTGATACCATACTGTGGAATTGATGAAATGAGGATAATGCTGCATGGCTTCCCAGCACAAATCCTGCAGTTTCTATTTCTGAAGTGGTACATGCTGAATGCTGCTGCTGTTTCTGGGAATATGGTTATTGCTACCTCCAGAAACTGTTCCCAAGTGCCTTCACTGCTGCCACCTGCACTGCAGGTGCTCGGCTTGTTCCTACTTTTTAATATCATCTTCAGATTCAAAGTTTGGAGTTGGTGCATCTGTTTGGCACACCAGGTTAAACACCTGCATCCCATCTTTACAGAAGGCAAGTGTCTTGAAATTTTTTATTGCAGAGAGCTATGCAAATTTTCAGACTTACTACATATTGCCAGTTTGTCTCCAAAGGGGATATGAAATGTTTAATTCCTACCACAGTGAAGGACAGTTCCATTTTTCTACAACATGTGTGTCATCAGGCATTTTTAATGTTTGGCAAAATAATAGTTAAACAAATATATCTCAATGTGATTTTAATTCGCATTCTCTTAGTTGACATTAAAGCTGAATATCTTTTAATATATTTCATAATCATTAAAGCTTCTTCTGACAATTGCCTATTCCTATCCTTTTGCCCAATTTTTAAATTGGGTTTCTGCCTTTTTTCTTACTGATATGAAGAACTTTCTTATATACTTGATATTAACTTTTTTTGGTTTAAGACATTGAATGTATCATACTTACCTGGCAGGGGAGAGACCATGACCATGAAGGTGTTTTTCCCAGTGGCTTATACATTGCACTCCAGATGTGCTGATCCTTGCAATTTCCCCAAATGTGGGAAACTTGACCGCATAATTTGTGGTAGTAGGGGACTGCATTCATGCTTTTCCCTGGGGGGAAAAAAGACATTGGATATAGCTAGTATATCTAATGTCCCAGGTGGTATATTATCTTTTCACTTTAAAAAGTCTTATTTTGGAAATACTCAAGCATATACAAAATAGAGCAAATAATTTAATAAACCCCAATGTACCCATCATTCATCTCATGTCAATCTTCTTTCATCTACTCTACCATTCTGTATCCCACTATATTATGATATTTAGAGGAAAATTCTCAGTTACCATATCATTTCCTATGTAGATATTTTATTTTATTTTATTATTTTTTATATGTAACATAAAATATAATCAAGATAGGGAACTTAGAAACTTCTATCCCCAGAGGGAATAGTCTAGCCTCCTACAGTTTCATTGAACCAGCTAAAGATTCTAAGAAGGTAAAACATAGTACATTACGAGGGGTGGGTGGGGGATTAAGACAGTTTTTGCAGACTTCTAGAGTAAACTGATAGGTGTAGTTTATTTTTATGTTTCTGCTATTAAATTTCCAACACTATTTAACTGGTTAATACAATATTTATTTAGGCTATGGGTATATTTTTTATCCTATGTAGCTATTTTAGTATAATTCTCTGACCAAAAGAACTCTTCATAAAACTAGAACTGTAATACCATTACCAACCCAGTAACATGTTTAAAAACACACACACACAAAAAAAAATAATAATAATGGTTTAATATCATCAAATTATCTATTCTTTGTTCAAATTTCTCCATTTGCTTTATAAATGCTTTTATAATTTGAGTCAATAATGCATGGCCAATTACTATCAATATTCAATAATCAATATCCAATAATCACTAAAATTGGCTGATATATCTCTTAAGTACATTTTAATCTATAAGTCCTCTCATTTTCTCTCCTCCTCTTTTTTATTTTATTAATTTATTTTGGTTAAATGTTTATTTAGTTGTAGATGAACACACATCTCTTTATTTATTTTATGTGGTGCTGAGGATTGAACCCAGTACCTCACACATACAAGGCAAGCACTTTACCACCAAACTACAGCCTCAGCCCTCTTTTTTATTTTTTGAAATATTTTCTTTACTGTTAATGAAGCCAAGGTTTTGTCTTGTGAAGTCCCTAAAGTTGAAATTCTGCTACTTGAATCGATGTGATATAGAATATCATGTTCCTCTGTTCCCCATGTTGAACTAGTGTTGAGGGCCACAACCAAGTCAAGATGGCGCCTGGCAGTTTGCAAGGAGGAGTGGTTTGTGAAGCAACGCCACTGAGCCATTAAGGACAAAAGGGTGGGAGGGAGGAAAGGAGAGGGGAAGAACTGGGAAGTGATATTAGCCAAATTATATTGTTTTTTTTATGTACAAATATGTAACAAAAATCCCATAATTATGTACAACTATAATGCACCAATAAAAAAAAATGTGGAAAGAAAAAAAAAAAAACATTCCTTTCTCTGGTGAGCTATTGGGACCCCGAGGTACAGTTCATACCGGAAAGTAAAATAAATGCCGCTTCCCTTTAACAGTTTTCAATATCATAAGTTAGTTCCCCACAATACTACAAAGGGAAACCAATTGTGGGCTTCAAATTCTACTTTTCACTAAACAAACCATGAATATTTGAATAAATGGCCAGCTCTGGATCTGAAATAGGAAATATATGGGCTGAGTTTATAATGTCATAACAGGAAGTGAGAAAACTATAAAAATTGTTAGAATTGCGTCAACAATGATCAAGAGCTAATTTGAAGGGATTTCTACTGACCAAGAGGGTAATTTGAAGATGCAGAAGAATAATTCAATAATTGATGCATATATTTGAATTCAAGCCAACAAGTAAAAAACTTTTTACATGTCTAATGCTATTTTTTACAGGTGCTAACCTTAACATAATCAGATTCATTACTATTGTCCTCTACGTTATATTTTATTATATTTTGTTCAAGAAATCCTTCCTAGACCTGAAGTCATACAAATATTCTCCTTTATTTAAATCGCCTTTCATATTTAAGCCTTACTTCAATTATTTTTGGATATCATGTAATATGTGTCTCAGTATTTAATTGGAGTCCCAGAAAAGAGATTAAAAGAGAAGTAGAGAGAACTTTTTGGAGAAATAGTGGCTAGAATTTTTCTGGAATTGAAGTAAAAATTTAAAAAAACTTCAGCTTGGGCACATCATGTATAAAATGCAAAATAGAAGACACAAGAACCTTAAAATTAGTAAAAGAAAATAGAAAATACAAAGGAATGACAAACTGATAGATTTCTCAATACCAAAGATGAAAGCCAAATGATAATATTTCTCTCAAACACTGAGAAAGAAAACAATCTCAATTTAAATTGTGTACCCTGAAATATTTGTATCCTGAAAAACTGTCTTTCAAGAAAAAAACTGAAGTAATGAGAGGAGGCATTTCCATAGGAATAAAAATTACTCAAAAAGTATTAGCTGATATTTGAAAAGGACTATGAAGAAACAAAATGACAATGATGTCTAGAATTACTGTCTGTTTAAATAATAACAATAGTAATAATAATGTCTAAATTATAAGGATAGAAAATAAAAAAGACAAAACTATAATATTCTATAATTGCATGTTAGAAGGGAAGAGGATATGATACAAATTAAATAGTTTAAATGACTGTGTTATTCAAAGGGAGATTAAGATAAGATACTGTGTAACTTTAGGCTTTGTTTATATATGTATAATAAAATCTATGATAACCAACAGAAATAGGTGAAACAATGGGCCAAAAGAAATATGCATAAAGATAAACACATAAGTCACAAAGAATAAAATGGAGAGTCCAGAGATTTGTAGTCACTTGATTTGGAAGAAGGAGGGATCAAACCCAACCCAATTTGGGCATGCTATGCAAACGCTCTAACCCTGACTTACCACCTAGCCCAATTATTGACTAGAATGCCAAGATAATTCATAGGGAAAGAACAGTCTTTTCAACAAATAGTGCTAGGACAACTGGTAATCACATGCCAAAGAATGATTCTTTTCTCATTCTTACACAAAAATTAATTCTTAAGAGGATCACGGAGCTAAGTGTGAGAACTAAAACAATTATATCCTTGAAGAAATGTAGAAATAAATCTTTGTGACCCAGGACTATTAAAAGCACAAACAACTATGGGGGAAAAAACAAATTTAACATCAGAATTTAAAATAATACTTCAAGAGAGAACATCAAGAAAGTGAGCAAAATAACCCACAACATGGGAGGAAATATTTGTAAATCATGACTAAACGGATAAGTTACTAGAATCTAGAATCTATAATTCTCACAACTCAATAATAGTAAAATGATTTTTAAAACTACTCTTTTCTTCTATAAATCTAAAACTGTTCTAAAGAGTATAATCTACTAATTTTAAAATGACCAGTTTAAATATAGGCAAATGATCTGAATAAATCCTTTCTAAAAATGACATAAAACTGGCAAATAAACAACTGAAAAGATGTTCAACCAAAATGTGATAGCCCTTTACACTCACTAGGATGGCTAAATACAATCCAAAAACAGACAATGACAAGTGTTTGGGGGGATGAAATGTAAAAAGGTGCAGCCCCACTGGAAAAGAGTGTGACAGTACCTCAAAAAGTAAACATTGGCAGCAATATGACCCTGCAATTCCACTGTGAGGTGTATCTCCAAGATAAATAAGAACACATCTCTGTAAAAACTTGTATACAGAAAAGCATATACAGAATAGCTAAAAAGTGATATCAATCCAACTGTCCTTCATATTATGACATATTAAGCCATAAAAAGGAATACAGTACTGATACATGCTACATGATGGATGAATATTGAAACTATTATGCTACAGTGAAAGAAGCCAGTCATGAAAGATCAGATAGTCGATGATTCCATTTATATACAATGTTAAGGATAAGCAAATTTATACTGAAACAGAATGTAAATTTGTGGCTGCTGAGAGCTGGGGAGGTGAGGGAGAAGTGAGGACTACTAATTGAGAGTTCTTTTGGGGCCTGTGAAAATATCCTGAAACTGACTGCAGTGATGGTTCCATGATACTCTGTTCATATACTAAAAACTATTGAATTCTTCCCTTGTAATGAGTGCACTACATCATTAAGTGAATTGTATCCTAATAACGCTGTTGAAAAATACAGAAAAAAAGAAATGTAAATGAAGAATGGTTGAGCCCATGACAATTACAGCTTTTCCTTAACTTCTGTTTGTCTAAATTGTGGCAGATCTTTTTTTTTTTTTAATGTATTTTTTAGTTGTAGTTAAACACAATACATTTATTTATTTATTTATTTATTTATTTATTTATTTATTTTTATGTGGTGCTGAGGATCGAACCCAGGGCCTCACACATGCTAGGCAAGTGCTCTACTGCTGAGCCCCAGCCCCAGCCCAGCAGATCTTGTTGGAAACAGTGGACATGCATGGCTACTCAGAGCTTCCAGACTTCTACCCATTTAACCTCACAACTAGAGAGGAATAGGGCTTTTCTTTCCAGATACAGATTGAAAAGTCTCTGATTGGCCCTGCTGAAGTATTGTTCCAATTCTTCAAGCCAATTTCTGTGGCCAAAGACACAAAGGATTATGATTGGTCAATTTTGGCAGGTGGGGTAAGGTAGGAAAAGGCTATTACCAGAAGAGAAAATAAAGAACAAAAGGTAAAGAAGGAATAAAAGGAAAAGGAAAAGGAAGAAGAAATTGTTTACCCCAAGTATAGAACTTACCTATAGTCCCATTCTTAATTTGTTTCTAAGTCATAGTCAAGAATCTTTTTTGTTTATTTGTGTATTTTATACCTTTATTTTATTTATTTATTTTTATGTGGTTCTAAGGATTTGAACCCAGGGCCTCACACGTGTGAGGCAAGTGCTCCACCATTGAGCCACAACCCCAGCCCCCAAGAAACTTACTCAAAGTTTCCTAACTGAAAACATTTGAATCTGAGCGATGGAAACTTCCAGTTCCTAGGTCAACTTGTAGATTCCCAGCTTTAAATGAGTGAGACCAACTACCTTTTATACAACCTATTATAGCCATTGTGTCCAAATGGAGACTATTCCCATTGGATATTACAAGATACAAAAAGGTTACACAATTGCATGATTTTCTCTAACTTTATGATGACATTTATATGATTGCTTCTTGGCAATGACCAAGAACACAGTCCCTCAGATAAATTAATTTCCTTTTATATCATCATTAATCATTCTCTTCAAAGGCTCATGTACTTCAGGATTTACTTGTATTAATTCACCTCAATAAAAAATCTTTTTTTCTTCTTCTTTAGCTTCACATTTTTTGTGCTTCTTAAAGTCAATTTTATCAACAGAACTTCTGAAATTGCCAAAGTACAAGGATGAATGTCGGAATGTCAAGGGTTTTTAAATGAATTCTGACAAGACAGAAAAGGTCAAAGCAGATTTCTTCAACATGTTCAAATGTGGTCCTGATTATAAAGATTTTTATAAGGAGTATTTAGGTTATTCCTTAAAATGACTGCCGTACTCTGCTATACTTGATGGATTAAATTTTTGCCTGGAATACTCTTCTCTCTAGGGCTCACCCGTCCTCATACTTCTGCTCTTAGTTTAGATGTCATCTCTTCCAAGTCTTTCCTGCTCCCTGCAGGACATATTTCAAATATTCTCTCCATATTCAGTATGTACCTCTATTAAAGTATTTATTACACTGCATTGTAATTAGCTGTTACTCTGTGCATCTCTGTTCCTTTGCTCTTGGGAGCAAAGTCTGAGCTTACATTAAAATACTCCAGAGCTTAGCACAGTAACCACAAAGTTACTGGTATAAATTTTTTTAAATTGGGGAACATGCTTCAAAACAATTGTACTATGCTCCATAAAAGTGTCAAGGGCATGAAAGACAAAATGTTTCAGATTGAAAACTTAAAGAGTTCAAGAAGGCAAGACTCTAATTCCTATATAGGATCCTGGACCAGAAAAAGAACATTAATGGAACAACTGGCAAAACTTAAATAAGGTCAGCAGATTATTTAATAATATTATATAAGTGTTAATTTTCTGGTTCTGATCATTGTACTACAATTTTTGTAAGATAGTAACATTTGAGGAACTGGGTGAAGGACATATGATAATTCTTTGATCTTTGTAATCTTTTTTATGAGCCTAAAATTATTTCAGAATGGAAGTGAAATTTCTTTTAAATAGGAAAAAATATGCATATGTTGACTAAGTAATAAAAAGAAGAGAAGGAAGGAAGAAAGAGATACAAAGTAGGAGGGATGTAGGAATGAAAGCTAAAAGCTAGCTGGCTTTTGGAAGTACAACTAGGATAATAGGATAGATTTGAAAACTTTTATAACCATTGGTGCCTCAAATGCCATGTTACCATTCTTTTTTTAGTTATCAATGGAACTTTATTTTATTTATGTATATGTATGTGGTCCTGAGAATCTAGCCCAGTGCCTCACATATGCTAGGCAAGTTCTCTACCACTAAGCCATAACCCCAGCCCCATGAGCCACAACACCAGCCCCCATGTTGCCATTCTTAATGTTCCAATTAGGAAATGCTGCTCATGACCACAACCTATATCCTTTCTTTTCTGACTATTCCTGTTTTGTTCCATATGCTTTCTAATTGTTCCATTCCATTTAGCAAGTACATACCAAGTGTTTGCTCTGTGCCAAACTCCAGGATGAGCACTGGAGATAGATCAAATGCAGTGAGATATAATCTTTGTGCTGAGGGGAAACGCAATCTACAAGAGACTAAAGCAAAAAGAAAACATGTGCAACTGTTTAAACAAGTCCCAAAGCAAAAGGCAACACAGATAAATGTCCCAGAAGGACAGAAGCCTCACAGATTGAGGGATGTGTAAACTGAGTTTTGAAGACTAAATGAGACTGAGCCAGGCAGACAAAAGTTGGGAAGAATACTCCAGGCAGAGAATGCATAAGTACTCAGAGGTGGGAAATCAGAGTGATTTCAGCATGGATAAAATGAGAAGCACCCATAGAAAAATGGACTTTTTTTAGTAGCTTTATTGGAATATAATTCACCTATCATAAAATTCACCCATTTAAAGTATACATATCAGTGGTTTTCAATATATTCACAGAGATGTACAATCATCATCACTGTCTAATTTTAGAACATTTTCATTACCCCTCCCAATGAAATCCCATGCCCATTAGCAGTTATCCCCAATCCTCAACCGCAGCCCTAAGCAACCACTAACCTACTTTCTACCTCCAAAGATTTATCTCTTCTGGATGTTTTATATTGTAGGAACCCTAAGCTATATGATCTTTTGCAACTGCATTCTTTCATTCAGAATAATATTTTCAAGATTCATCCATGTTATAACATGAATCAGTACTTTGTTCCTTTTTATTGCCAGACAGTATTCCATTCTATCATTATACCACATCTTAATTATCTATTTTTCCACTGATGAACATTTGGGTTATCCCCACATTGTAGATACTATTAATAATAGCGCGTGTGGAAACACGTTTTTCATCTCTCATGGATATATACTTAGAATTTCTGGGTCATATGGTAACACTCTGTTCACTTTTTTTAAGGAACTGTCAAACTGTAAAATGGCTGCACCATTTTACATTTCCACCAGCAATGTATGAGAGTTCCAATTTCTCCAGGTCCCCACAAATGTTTGTTATTGTCTATATTTTTTATTATAACCATCATAATGGTAGAAATGGTGAAGTTGTATCCTAGGCTGTTGTAACATTACCATGATATTTATTCTCAGTGTTTCTGGGACCTGAAACTCTGAAATCAAGGTATCAGCCTGAAGGCTCTGAGTAAAAGCTGTTCCAAGGTTTCTCTTGGTTTCTTCTGTCATCAAAAATCCTAACCATCTTTGGTTTAAACAGGCATGTTTCCAGTCCCTACCTTTATCACCATTTAGTGTTCTCCTTTATGTCTCTGAGCTTATTCTCCAGTCATTTTGGGTTAGGGTCCACCCTAATCCAGTATCACCTCATCCTGACTTGATTATATCTGAAAAGACTCTGTTTTCGAATAAGGTCATAATCACAGGTACAGAAATAAAGCCTTCAAAATATTTATTTAGGAGACAATTCAACTCAAGGCAAGAAGTATTATCTCACTGTGGCTTTAATTCACATTTCCCTATTAGCTAATGCACATCTTTTCAAATAATTATTGGCTATTTGTATATCTTCTTTGGATAAATGTCTATTTAAATGCTTTGCCTTTTGGTGGTGGGGGGCTGTAGGTACCAGGGATTGAACTCAGGGGCACTCAACCACTGAGCCACATCCCCAGACCTATTTTTTTTTATTTTTATTTAGAGACAGGGTCTCACTGAGTTGCTTAGTGCCTCACGTTTGCTGAGGCTTGCTTTGAACTTGAGATCCTCCTGCTTCAGCCTCCAAAGCTGCTGGGATTATAGGCGTGTACCACCGCACCTAACTACTTTGTCCATTTTTAATTGAGCTATTTATCTTTTTATTCATGAATTGCAAGAATTCTTTATATAGTCTGGTCCTTTATCAGATACATGATTTGCAAATATGTTCTGTTCTGTGAGTTTATTTTTCACTTTCTGTTAGAGCACCTTGAAACACACATAAAAATTTCATCCTTTATTTTATTTTTGAAATGTACAGTAGTACATAGTTGTTATCTATAATCACCCTACTGTGCAATAGCACACTGGTACTTCTTGCTTTTATTATATTGTAACTTAGTTCTCGTCAATCAAGCATTTCCCATTGCTTCCTTTCCCATTATTTTCTAAGCCTCTGGCAACCACCATCCTATTCTCAACTTGTATAAGATCAATTGTTTTAGATTCTAAATACAAGTGAGAATATGCAATACTTGTCTTTCTGTGTCTGCCTCATTTCACTTCACAAAATTGTCTCTACTTCTTTCCATGTTGTTGCAAATGACAGGATTTTATTATTTTTGTGGCTGAATAGTATTCCATTGTGAATATGTACCACATTTTATCTAGTGATCCATCAGTGTACACTTAGATTGCTCCCATTCCTTGGCTATTGTGAATAGTGGTATTACCTGTGCTTTTGGTGTCATACCTAAGAAACCATTGATTAATCCAAGATCACAAAGATTTATTTCTATGTTTCCTTCTAATAATTGTCTTATCTCTTAAATGTGGGTCTTTGCTCTATTTTTTTTTTTTTGGTTAAATTTTATGTTTGGTGCGAGGTAGAATCCAAATTCATTCTTTATGCATGTAAACATCCAATTTTCCCAGCACCATTTGTTGAAAATACTATTCCTTCACCTCTGAATTGTCTTGCACACTTACAAAAAATGAATTGACTAAAAATGTAAATATTTTTTAGTTGTAGGTGGACACAATATCTTTATTTTATTTTTATGTGGTGCTGAGGATCGAATTCAGTACCTCACTCACACTAGGTGAATACCCTATCTCTAAGCCACAATCCCAGCCCCTAAATATCTGTATTTTTGTAGTATACCATCTTGATTACTATAACTTTCAAATCAAGAAATGTGAAAGCTCCAATTTTTCAAATTATTTTGGCTATTCTGAGTACCTTGAATTTTCATGAATTTTAGAATTCCCTGAAAAAAAATTCCTATTTTTCTAGAAATTGTACTGAATCTAAAGATCAATTTGAGGAACACTGTCATCTTAACAATACTGTCTTCCCATCTAGGTGCACGAATGACTGTTTATTTAAAACTTTAAAAAAAATTTCAACAATGTTTTTCAATACACAAATCTGACATCTCTTTTGTTAAATTTATTTTGAGTATTTTTCATATTATTATAAATGAACTATTTCCTTAATATCAGATTGTTCGTTGCTAGTGTATAGAAGTAAAATGATTTATGTATATCAATCTTGTATCCTGCAACTTCCTGAATTTGCTTATTAGTTCTGATAGCTTTTTAGTGGATCTCTTAGGATTTTCTGCATATAAGATCATGTCAACTGCAAATTGAGATTCATTTACTTCTTATTTTTCAATCCAAAAGCATTTTATTTGTTTGTCTTGCCTAATTGCCCTAGCTAGAACCTCCATTACAAATATAAATGCAAGTTGTTAAACATAGACATCTTTGTCTTCTTCCTAATCATAGAGGGAAAGCTCTTGATCTTTTACCACTAAGTATGGCATGAATTGTGGAGTTTTCATAGATGCCCTTTGAGGTTAAAGTTGTTGAGTCTTTTTGTCATGAAAGTTTGTTGGATTTTGCCAAATTTTTTTTTCTGCCTCTTAAGATGATCATGTGATCTTTGTCCTTTATTCTATTTCTATGGCATATCATATTCATTCATTTTAATATGTTGAACCAACCTTGCCATACTGGAATGAATTGCATTTGATCATAGAGTATAATTATTTTTACATGCTGCTGCACTGAGTTTGCTAGTGTTTTGTTGGGGATTTTTGTCTATATCTATACAGGATATTGGCCGGTAGTTATCTTCTGATGTTCTTGTCTGGCTTTGGTATGTGGATAACACAAGGCTCTTAGAATGAGTTGGGAAACATGCCCTCCTCTTCTGTATATCTAATACTTTATCCTAGGCTATTCTTTGGAGGAGTTTTTTTGATCACTTGCTATAGGTCTATTTAGATTTTCTATTTCTTCTTGAGTTTATGTTGATTTTATATCTTTCTAGAACTTAGTTCATTTCTTCATTTATAATATAGTTTATTAGCATGTGATTATTTATAGTAAATCCGTTTAATTTTTTAAAATCAATAGTGATGTTTCCTCTTTTGCCTCTGATTTTAGTAAGCTAAAGCATGCCCCTCCCACTCTCCACCTGCCCCCCCCCCCCATTCTTGGTTATTTTAACTAAAGATGTGTCAATTTTGTAGATCTTTCAAAGAAACAACTTTCTGGTTTATTGATTTATTTTTCTATTGTTTTTCCATTCTCTGCAGCATTTTTTCCACTCTAAACTATGTCTTCTACTTGCTTTAGGTTTAACTTGTCTTCTTTTTCAGTGTCATAAAGTGAAAAGTTAGATTATTGATGTGAAATCTTTTTCTTTTTAAAAAATATGCATTTACAGCTATACATTTCCGACTAAGCACTGTGTTAGCTATATCCCATGCATTTGGGTTTTTATGGTTTCATTTTCATTTGTCTCAAAGTATTTCAAATTTCCCTTGTAATTTCTTCTTTGACATCAGCTGTTCAGGAGTGTGTGATTTGATTTCCATGTATTCATGAATTTCCCAAGTTTCCTTCTGTTATTGATTTTTCATTTAATTCCATTGGGGTCTGACAACCTATTTTATATGGTTTCAAACCTTTAAAATTTATTGAGGACTTTCAGTATCAAAGGTCATAAAGAACTTTTGAAAGGTTTTAAGAAGGGAATGACATACAAATTATAGAAACATCATTCTGAGAGAAGTGCAAAGGGTGGATCCGAAAGTATGACATGGAAGAAGGGAAGCCAGTTAAGGGCCTACTGAAAAATATTCAAACAAGAGATGACAGGTTTTTTAACTAAGGTCATGACATTGGATGAACAATCCAAAAATATATTCAGGAAGGAGTATCACAAATATAAGAATTTATCAGTTATAATAAGGAAGTCTTGAAGAACTCAGAATTGAGGATGACTCGTGGAGATAAGATAAAAAGGATAAACACTTCTGTGTATGGGGTGGGTGATGATGGTAGGCCAGGTTTCAATTGAGTATATGGATTGCAAGCTCAGGAAAGTTGTCTTTGTTAGTAAATTAGCATACATGCCAGAGGAGCTAGTGATATGAATGGGACTCTTCAATGAGAAGTAGAGTGAAAA
This sequence comes from Urocitellus parryii, assembly GCF_045843805.1. Lineage (NCBI taxonomy): Eukaryota > Metazoa > Chordata > Mammalia > Rodentia > Sciuridae > Urocitellus > Urocitellus parryii. The sequence continues at coordinate 227,687,255 of NC_135531.1, read as the reverse complement.
GAGAATAGGGCTGAGGAGGAAAAAAATGGGAGATAAGGACATTTAAGGACCGGGCAAAAGACAAGGAACCGGAAGGGCACTGAGAAAGGGAAATCATTATAGGAGAAACCTACAGACCTGGTATACAAAAAGCTCATTTCAAGAAGGAAGGAGAGGTCAACGTGTGAATGCCAAAAGGAAGTCAAATTACCCAACTATTTTGAAGATAACACACACGTGACTTTCTTCAAACATTTTTTAATAGCTTTCTGGCAAAGATTTTATTTTGATCAATATTATTCCAGCTGAACACCTCTTTTATTTTTCTTTCCTAATCTGTAATTGACACCTGCCACTTCCACCAATCAGGTTTCTTCTCCACCTGCTTTTGAAAAAATAAGTTCTGGCAAAACTGTTAAGCAAGGTGACCCAATCCCTACCTGCCAACAAGAGAAGGACAGGGCCTAGAACCCAAATGAGACAACTAGCACCTTACCTCCTGGGATTTGAATCCTGAGCAATGGAACTCAAAGCAGTGAGAGCTGACCACAGCTTCTGCCACATACCAGAGAGCACACCGTTTTCTCTTACTTAGAATCCAGAGCCGCCCCAGCTTTTTTCTAGCAGAGCCAGGGCCAAGACCAGAACGTTGGCAAGTAAGACACTCACCTGAAGTACAAAGCTTGAGAGGGCTCCAAAACTCTCAGTAATCAAGTTAATACTATTTTTTAAAAAATCAAATTTAATGTAAAAATCCATGATGAAAAAAATATCAAAACTTTAAGGCTGGGTACAGTGACACATACCTATAATCTCAGTGACTCAGGAGGCTGAAGCAAAAGGATCACAAGTTTCACCAGCCTTAACAACTTAATGAGACCCTGTCTCAAAAAAAAAAAAATTTTTTTAAGGGACTGGAGATGTAGCTCAGTGATAAATTGCCCTTGGGTTCAATTCTATATACCAAAAAGTATGTGCGTGCCTGTGCGTGCTTGCATGTGCATATCAAAAGTTTAAGGACAAGGTCAATGTTACTGATTTTTCCTTTTGCCTCAAACTCCAATATAGCTTGAAACTGCACTATAAAGTCCTGGTTGTTCACATTTTCTTTTGTTTCCATGAACCAGTTTCTGTTCTTCCAGTAAATTCCTCCTTTCTATAAGTGTTTGCTTACAACTCAAACAACTGATGTGGTGCCCTACATTACAAGTAAAGGTGATTGTCTGGTAGATCACTGGCTGCCATGAATTCCAATTTACAATTCTAATTGATTGGACTTCTGCTTGCTGTTCTAATGCAAACCTAAAAATTATTTTATCTGAAGACCATTTGAAACCAGAGATAAAAAGCCACCAATTATGGGGGCTGGAATTGTGGCTCAGTGGTAGACTGCCATCAAGCACGTGCGAGGCCCTGGGTTCGATCCTCAGCACCACATAAAAATAAAATAAAGATACAGTGTCTAACTACAACTAAAATAAAATATTTTTTAAAAGCCACCAATTGGGGATAAATCTTGTGCCAATTGAAAGATTCAGACAAAAATGAGTACACTGTGACTTCATTAATATAAAATTCCAGAAAATACAAAGAGGTGTAGTTCGGTGGTAGAATGTTTGCCAAGCATCACGAGGCCCTGGGTTCAAACCCTAGTACCACATTAACGTGTGTGCCCAAGTGCTCATGCACACACGCGCGCGCACACACACACACAGAGAAAACTTCCAGGGATGATGGATATGTTCACTATCCTGTGTATAGTGATGGATTCAGCTGTATATTTCTGTCAAAACCCATCAAATAACACACTAGATATGTGTGACTTATCATGTCAATTATACCCCAATAAGTTTGTTTTTAGAAAAGCCATCATTAGTTTTTAGACCTTGCAACTGTCCTATCAGATAACTTCTGACTTTTGAAATTTTAAGTTGTGTATTTCACTCTTGGGTCCTGTTTTCTCAAAGAAATAATGTGGTTGATGCACATTAGCTGGGCCTATTTCTCCAAATACTATTCACAAATCTGACCTTGAAAATTAAAAAAGAAAGAAAGAAAAATGTTCATGATAAATAATTTTACTCATAAAAATGTTAAACTATAAAAAGTTTTTAAATGTAACTTCAAAAATTGCCCTTGAAAAAATTCTTACATGTAGAAATCAGGAAGATGTCATCAGAGACATCTCTGAAAATTCTGATGGTGGCTTCTAGATAGTTTCAAGGGCTACAGAGACTAATAAGAATCTTAGCTGATACTCTATCATTTCTCTTTTTTTGTGGGGGGATAACAGAGATTGAACTCAGGGGCACTCATCCACCAAACCACATCCCACCCCTATTTTGTATTTTATTTAGAGACAGGGTCTCACTGAGTTGCTTAGTGCCTCACTTTTGCTGAGATTGGCTTTGAACTCGTGATCCTCCTGCCTCAGCTTCCAGAGCCACTAGGATTACAGGCATGTGCCACTGTGCCCAGCTTCTCTATCATTTCTTAATCCACTTTTAAGTATAACTTTTCTCATCCAATCAAGTAGCAATGATTGATAAAAATTATTTTCAATTACCTGGAACTGGGGGTATATAGAGTTTCAGATTTCTAACTGTCCTTTCAATCCCACTTAACCCAATATAAAATCCAACCATGGTTAAGGAAGAGGTCTGGATCTTCTGGTTTCTCCTTGCCTATCCATTCTCTCAGCTCCAGCTTACTATGTACAGTCCCAGCATAATCAGTATGCTTTCATAAAGGAAAAGAGGGTTTTTTGTAAGTCTGATAAAGCAATAGGTTTCTTTGTAATAAATCAATGGATTTCTTTTGGAGGGGGGCATGCTTTACTTTTATTTTATGTCCACAAAACACCTGCACATGGATGTTTATAGCACCTTTATTTATTATTGACAAAGTTTAAGAATAACTAATATGATCTTCAGTACATGGAAGATATATAAAGTGTGATGCATCCAGGTATATCCAAACAACCAAACAATGGAATATTATTCAGCACTAAAAAGAAATAAGATATCAAACTATGAAGAGATATGGAAGAAACTAAAATACATATTACTAAGTGAAAGCCATCACATTGTATTATTCCAACTGTATGGCATTGTGGTAAAGGCAAAACTATAAAGACAATACAGGAGAAACAGGGAAAGGAAATATATGAACAAAGCACAGATTTTTAGGATAGTGAAATTACTCTGCATGATACTATAATGATGAATATATTATTATGCATTTGTCCAAGCTCATAGAATGGATAATATGAAAAGTATACCATTATGTAAACTTTGAACTTTGGGTGACATTAATGTATCAGTATAGGTTCATGGATTGTAACAAATGTGCCACTCTGGTGAGGTTTGATGATGACAGAGAAGGTTATAAATGTGTAGGGACAAAGGAAATGTCTGTGCCTTCCACTGGTTTTCAACCTAAAACTTCTCTAAAATATATCTGCATACATGTATGTATATATGTGTCAATGTTATATATATGTGTGTATATTTATATATGTATGTATGTGTGTGTGTATAAATATAACTTTTTTTTTGTACCAGGGATTGAACCAAAGGGCACTTAACCACTAGCCACATACCCAGCCCATTTTTTATTTTTTAATTTTGTGACAGGGTCTTGCTATGTTGCTCAGGGCTTCACTAAATTTAAACCAATTTTTTAAAAAAAAAATCAAACAAATACTTCAGAATACTAGTATTAAAATGGGGGATACAGGGGGAAATTAGCTCAGAAACAGAACAAAAGCCTAAGTAAAAATAAAAAAGCAGGGCTGGGGATGTGGCTCAAGCGGTAGCGCGCTCGCCTGGCATGCGTGCGGCCCGGGTTCGATCCTCAGCACCACATACCAACAAAGATGTTGTGTCCGCCGAGAACTAAAAAATAAATATTAAAAATTCTCTCTCTCTCTCTCTCTCTCCCTCTCTCTCTCTCTCTCTCTCTCTCTCTCCCCTCTCTCACTCTCTCTTTAAAAAAAAAAAAAAAAAAAGCAAAAAACACTAACAACATCTTCAAAGGAACAAATACAGCTGACCCAAATCTTGCCGCTTGAAAGCACTGCAAGTGTATAGTCCTTTAGAATGGCTTCCAGTTCACTGAAGGGAGAGTGCCTCTCTACATGCCAAATTACAATGCAAAGGCAGACTGTAATTGTAAGGGAGAAATATAATCAACCATTTGTTGATTATTTATTTTTTAATCATGTCCTCAAGCATCTACAGATGTAAGGAAGCATGTGGCCTCAGACTGAAGCTGTTTGCAAACAGCAGGATTGCCTGGCCCAAGAAATGGCGCTTGCTGTGTGATGAAAGCCACCCTTCTAAAACCGTGTTTGGTTAGCACCTATGCCTTGCTGAAATTGGCAGAGCACATCCTCTGTGGGCATACTGCCAGCCTAACAGATGGGCTTGAATGTAACCCTGCCAGAGAATCAGTGTGTGCAATGAGTTCACAACTGTGGTTAGATTCTTTTCCAAGGATGTTGCATCCACTTGGGCTGCCTGGCAAAAATTTATGACTTTCATGTCTTCAAGTGGCATTAATAACTACATAAATAATTATCCATATCAGTGCTTCTCAAAGTGTTGTTCCCTGGACCAGCAGCTCCAGCGTCATCTTGGAAACTGCTAGAAATGCAAATTCTGAGGCCCCACTGCTAACCTATTTAATCAAAAACTCTGGAGGTGGGGCTTAGCAACATGTGGCTTAACAAGGCTGACAGGTGACTCTAATGTAACTAAAGTTTGAAAACCTACTCTAAACCACTGGTTCCCAGACAGTAGAATTTCACTAGAAATATTTTAAAATACTGATGCCTATGTCTCAATTCCAGAGATTCTGATTTTGTTGATATAGGATGCGTCATTTAAAAATCTTTCCAGGTAAATCTAATGTGTGGCAAAGTTTGAGAAGCACTCTTCTCACTAATGAGAATGCTTGGCACAGGCTTCCAGGGAAACTGTTTAAATCTTCATAAACGTAAGCAAGTTTAAGTAAAAGCACTTAGGTAGCATGTAGAGACCTTTTCTTAAATAATTCTTTGATTGATGGGTTATTTTAAGCCCTTAGATAAGATGAAATTCATATCATTTTTTTTTGGCTTTCATCAAAGCCCTATGTGCCTTATGAGTCACTTCCTTCAAGATCACCCTTTCTCATAGCATCCTATTTGTTTGCTTCTGATTTTGGTATATTTGTTTTTGTTTGGTTTTGGTGGTACTGAGGATTGAACCCAGGGCCTTGCATATGCTAAGCAAGCACTCTACCACTGAGCTATATCCCCAGCCCTTTGTATTTCTATTTTGAGACAAGGTCTCACTAAGTTGCCCAGACTGGCCTTGAACTCAAAATCCTCCTGCCTCAGTCTCCTGAATAGCTGAAATAACAGGCATGTGTCTCCACACCTCATGAAGCTCATCTTTAATCTCATTAAACTGGTATCCCATTCCTCTGTCTCCCAGATATTGACCTATGCCTTCTTCCCAGCCTGGAGACATCTGATATCAGAAACTTAAATTTTAAGCAATCTAAATTGAGATAATAAAAAGGGAAAAAAAGTCTCATTTAAGCCATGAAGTTACCCAAAATATTTTGTATTCATAAAAAAAACAAAATATTTTGGTTTTTTTTTGAATATCAACTAATTTGCTGGTCTGTCCCATCCTATTTCATGTCACAGAACATGTAGAAATAATATCTGTACAACCCAGTGACATGAACAGGAGAGGTTGTGGACCACCTGGCCACTTTGAGGGCAAAAGATCAAGAACTCATACACCAATGTTGAGAAGATCTGAATTGCTAAAAACTCAAGAAACACAGATGAATTTTTAACATGATTTTATGGAACATGAGACAATAAATATTTGTTTCCTTCAAGTTTTTCATCAGCAAATCTATTATAATGACAATTATGGCCCTTCATAATACTATTGACACTACTGAGGTTCAACTTTTTAACACTGATTAGAAATAAAGTGAAATGAGAAGTGAAATGACTGGACTCACCTTCTGGCAATGGAAGTCACTCAGACTATGTCACTTACCAGCCATGTGGCCTTTGGCAAGTAACTTGGTCATGTTTAACCTCAATTTCCCTGCCTACACAATGGAAAAATAATAGTATATATCTTGTAGGATAAATATGAAAATAAAATGAATGAATGTATAAAAGCACAATGTGAACCATAAACGGTCGATAAAATTCTTGTTAACAGCAATTACATTTAACCATGGCATTGAGTGGACCCATTATTAGCTCGTAGCCTCTCCCTTAACCTTCTGACTGATCTACTGAAGAACCGGACATTCAACCATTCTGACAGAGCAGGGCACAGTAAAGTTCAGGGAACTTTCAAGGCATCATTGGCTTCACCAATGAGGCTTTAGGCTGGGTTTAGCACAATGTCTCCAGGCCCTAAGGACCCAGTGGTGTTTAGTGAGGGCAGTACCATAGGATATAAGGTATTGGAAATATTCAGGGCCATTATGTATATTTTACCACAATTTTTTAAAAGTCTCTGGAAACAGAGAGCAGTGATATTATTCCCTCAAATTATTCTTTTAGTTAGTTATTTGGGTTGGAAAGAAACAGATATTCACTCATTTCCACAAATATAGCTGTGTAGTACAAGACTTACAATGGAAATGGTGGAGTAGCAGGAGTCAGGGGGCCTGGGATTGTGGATCAGTGGCTGAGCGCTTGCCTTGCACCTGTGAGGCACTGGGTTTGATCCTCAGCACCACATAAAATAAATAAGTAAAATAAATGTATTGTGTACATCTACAACTAAAAATATGTATTTTAAAATATATATATATAAAAAAAAAACAGGGATTGCAGGGCAATCAATGAGCAGGGTCCAAAGTTGGAAGAGAAACTGGGACCGCACTCATTTACCTTCAGGAGCCAAAGCTGACTCTTCTCTTAAGTGCTCCACCAGAAACAGCTCAGTCTCCTCTATCTCTGCTTCTCTTCACATCTTCTTGGTACACCTCCCTCTAAGGACTGGAGTCCTCTTCTTTATCTTTTTTCCTTCTCATAGCTTCTGCTTAGTTGTTATCTTGCCTTCGTCAGAGCTTGGCTTCCTCATTACATAGGTTTGCTCTTAGCCACATTCCCAGACATTTTTAAAAAATATATTTTATTTAGAGACAAGTTTTCCTGAGCTGCTCAGGGCTTCCCTAAATTGCTTAGGCTGGCTTTGAACTTGCAATCCTCCTGCCTCAGCCTCCCAAACCACAGGCCTGTACCACCACGCTTGTCTCTTTATATATTCTTTCATATCAGTGTCTACTATTCACTTCCTCATATTCTGTTTCCCAAAACAGATTCTCGTGAGTGAGACGATACTTATCCAACTTGTCCCTCTTTGAGTAGAGCCTTTTGAGTCAGAACAAACCAAAAATTGTTCCCTAAACTATATTTTGGTGCTCTCAACTCCAATCAACCATATTAAATGCAGATTTATATGGAAAAAACATGTAGCCTCTCCCTTGCCTCTTTAGCAGAGGTCCTGTGATAGCCACATCCAATACAATACCATTTTCCATAGCTTCTGTTCTTATGCTCCAGAATAATAACCCTTTTTCTAGGCAGAATCACAGCAACTATGTCTGGACCAGTGTTAATTTTGACATGAGTATATTTCAGAAGAATCTCTACTATCAAATGGAGCTGAAGACAAATAATAACTAACCTAGGGGTTTCCCTTGCTCTAGGGACCACCAACATATGCCCACACCACAGAGCATGCTTCAGGTGAGAATACAACGCAAGAACAATTTAAAATATTTGATTTTATGGTGCATTTCTTACCTGCACTGGTAAATTATGATGTTTCTAATTTTGGCATAGCATAATCCAAAATAATCTTGTGAATAAACATATCATTTTTAATCAGCATTTTAAAAAATTTCTCAGTCATTAAATCCTAACAAACAATATATCTAGTACATTTGGCCTGTAGCAAATGTACTAATTATTAATGTTTTAAACAGCACATAATAGTTTTTTGTGAGGGCAACAAACTAAGATATTCCCCAGATTTGAAGATAGAAGGGAGGGATTCCTTGAGACATCAGATCTGGCTGTCTTGAGTCCTACAGAGCAGACTGAACCTGTCAGCTGGCTCAACTCCAGCTCTGTGGGACTTGAAGCTTCTAGGCAGGAGAACAAGCAAAAAAGCTGCATTGTGGGTGCCCCCAAGTGGGTACACTTTGATGTGCATGCTGAGGATTTTCTGGCCAGTGCTTTAGCATTAGTCTGTAAAATGTCTGTAAGTCCTTTTAAAGATGAGAAAAGGCTAATAAGTGTAAATTCTTTCATATATCTTTGTATATCTAGATTATATATAATATATATATATATATATATATTAACTAAAGCAATATAATTTCAGCTTATCTTCAGTCATTCATTTTCTAGTAAATACCTTATAAAAATTTTCAAGTTATGCTATCGTATAAAAGTGTAGACTATGAAAAGTATGGTCTTTAGTGTCATGCATAGCTTGACTTTCAAAGCTTGACTTTCATAGCTTTGACTTTCAAACTGTCTCAGCCTTGTTACTTGTGTGACTTTGGGCAATCCTCTGAACCTCCCTAAAATAGTTATCTCATTTTAAAAATGAATTTAGGGATGTCTGAAAAAGAATTTACCTCATGGGTTATGTGCTAGATAAGCAACGACTGTAATGTAATAAGGACAGTGTCCAACACATTATAAGTACTCAATAATTACCATTTATCATATTTTTGTAAATAATATCATTTTATATATCACATTTCAAAATAAAATATATTCATTAAGATATATAGATATATTAAAGTTCCAGAAGCTCCCCTATATCTTTTCAATAAATTCTTCTCCTATTTAAATTAGCCAGAGGCAATTTCTATTGTTTATAACTGAGCAAGGTGCCATGTATATGATTGTAGCAGTGAGTGAAGAAAAAAGATGCTGACCTCTATTCTTTAAAAATGTCAATGCCATGAGATATAAAGAAAGGTTAAGGAAATGTTCTAGATTATAATTGACTAAAGAGACACAACTAAACCTAACATGTGATTTTGGATTGGATCCTCTATTAGCAGGGAAATTGTATATAAAAGAATTTAACTAGAATACTTGATAAAATTGCAATAAGGATTATAGATGAGATAAATTTTATATCAGTGTCAAATTTCCTGAATTTGATAAGTGTATCATAGTTTTATAACAAAATCTTCTTGTTCTTAGGAAATATGCACAGAAATATTAAGGAGTATGATGCATGCAATCTTTCAAGTGGTTAGAAATAATTTTTAAAATATGTATAATAAGATGATAGATGGACCCATAGATTACTATGTATATAAAAAATACTGGTGTGTGTGTGTGTGTGTGTGTGTGTGTGAGAGAGAGAGAGAGAGAGAGAGAGAGAGAGAGAGAGAGAGATATTAGAGAAGGAGAATATTATAAAGTGCAGTAAACAATAAAAATTGGTGAGGGAAAAGGACAGGCAGGAGTTCCCTGTACTTTTCTTATAACCTTCTATTGTTTAAAACTTAAAGATTTAAAAATTTAAAATCTAAATTTAAAAAAATTTACACAAAATTTCAAAAACATAGTAAAGTAGTCCCTGAAGAAAACATTAGCTAACTATCCAGAACTATAAGACAAAGCACAAAATTATTACAACTTCTTTGGCAAATAAAGTATACTATATTTTAATGTAATGTCTGTCCTCTAAAGAACATTGGCTTATATTAATATTCTTTTTGAAAATTGAGAATTAAAGCATAAATATTTTTCCATAGTGAGAAACACTCAGTTCATAAGAGATCTGATTTGTAAGATCTGACCTTGGAGAATACCTAGTCTAGATTTCTGTTAAAGACAGAAAAATCATCCAAATTCCATTAAGAATATATTGCCCACTATTACTCTATGGATAAGTCATTTCTGACTCATTTCCTAAGGATTTAAAATTATATATGACTCATTCTGAAAACTGGTAAATAAGAGAAAGAACCAACAGTTTTTCACACCTTTTCTGTTCTAACTTAAGTACAAGGTAATAAAATTGCTAACCAGCTGGGCTCAGTGGCACATACCTATAATAACAGCAGCTCAGGAGACTGAGGCAAGAGAATTGAAAGTTCAAAGCCAGCCTGAGCAAAAGCAAGGCACTAAACAACTCAGTGAGACCCTGTCTCTAAATAAAATACAAACCAGGGCTGGGGATGTGACTCAGTGGTCAAGTACCCCCAAATTCAATCCCTGGTAACCACCCCCTCCAAAAAAATGCTAATCAGGGAAAATTTTTCTTTGTGCAATAATTCCAGCTAAAAAGGAAGAAATAATAAGATACTGACACTTTCCAATTCTAATGAAATAATTAAGATAGGCAAAAACCATCAATGGCCACTCAAATCACTAAGTGAAAAACTGATAGGGAACTTTACAATTAATAAATTTGATTGAACTTCCTGATCAATTTTAACATCCAAAGAAAAAGAATCAAATATTATATATCCTAATTGATGCATAGAGGAAATATCCACCACCACCTAAAAGACTATTTTGACAAAGTAAAAACTGAAAGCTGATCACACCTATAGATATCACTACTAATGTACAGGAAGTATAGAGTTCAATGAACATGTTCAGTGACATCATGAGGATAAAAATGGTAAGATCCAGTTTATGGGAAATTACATGATGAAAATCCAGTTTCCTCAACTGATAAATTTAAAAGAGGAGGGAAGGAGAATCTACAGACTAAAAGAGACCTAAAGACATATAACTGGGGCAGAGAGTTTACATAGAATGCTTGAAGCTCTAGGTTTGATCCCTGGCACTGTCAAAAAGAAAAAGACATATAAGTAATTACAACATGTATACTTGTTCAAATCCTTAATTTCAAAAACTTAAAAATATTAAGATACAATCAGGGGTATCTGGATATTTTATCATTATCAAGAAATAGTTAAAGCAAACATTTAGGTGTGATAATGGTTATATGGTTATGTATTTCAGAGAAGAATCCTTATGGAGATTATAGTTAAACATTTACAATTTAAATATTATTATTTCTGGAATTTGCTTCAAAATAACAAGGGATAGTGGGGAAAGGGAGTAGAAGAGAGGGAGAATAGAACACACAAGATTGACCATGCACTGATAACCACTGAATCTCGGGATAGGCAAACATTTCTTACTTTACTTTTGATTGTTTTTAAAGTTTCATTATAAAACTGAAAACATTATTATTAAAATATTTATTTAACTAGGTATTTCCTGAAATTGAAATATTACTAATATGTATTGTTGGAAACTCAAGGTAAAGCATTTATTATGGTAAACATAAAATTTACTATTTTAACCATTTTTAAGTGTAAATTTCAGTGGCATTAAATACATTCATGTGTCATACAACCATGACCACTGTACATTTCCAGAACATTTTCATCATCCCAGACAGAAACTTTACCCATTAAACAGTAACTCTCCATCTCCTCCAATTCTCCAGACCCTGGTAATCTCTATTTTATTTTCTGTCTCTCTGAATTACATCATACAAGCAGAATCATATGCTATTTAACCTTTTGTGTCTGGCTTATTTCACTTACCATAATGTTTTCAAGGTTATTTATATTGTAGCATGTATGAGAATTTCATTCCTTTTTAAGACTGAATAATATTCTACTGTATGTATATACCACATTTTTTTTATTTCCTCAATTTTTTATTTTATTTTTTTTTTTAGTCCAGACAACATTTATAGTTTTGTAGGCTATTGCCTGATCTTCTAGGCATTTTTTAAAATTACTTAACACTAGGCATTTATAATCTGCCAAGATCTTTTCTTGTGTAACCTCATTAAAGGAATATTTTTTTTCTTTTTTTTTATTGGTAATTCATAACATTACATAGTTCTTAATACATCATATTACACGGTTTGATTCAAGTGGGTTATGAACTCCCGCTTTTACCCTGTATACAGATTGCTGTATCACATCAGTTACCCTTCCATTGATTGACATATTGCCTTTCTAGTGTCTGATGTATTCTGCTGTCTGTCCTATTCTCTACTATCCCCCCTCCCCTCCCCTCCCCTCCCCTTTTCTCTCTCTACCCCTTCTACTGTAAATCATTTCTTCCATTTGTATTATCTTGTCTTACCCCTCCTTTCCTCTTATATGTCATTTTGTATAACCCTGAGGATCGCCTTCCATTTCCATGCAATTTCCCTTCTCACTCCCTTTCCCTCCCACCTCTCATCCCTGTTTAATGTAAATCTTCTTCTCAATCTCTTCGTCCCTACCCTGTCCTTGTTTACTCCCCTTATATCAAAGGAGTCATTTGGTATTTGTTTTTTAAAGATTGACTAGCTTCACTTAGCATAATCTGCTCTAATGCCATCCATTTCCCTCCAAATTCTATGATTTTGTCATTTTTTAATGCAGAGTAATACTCCATAGTGTATAAATGCCACATTTTTTTATCCATTCATCTATTGAAGGGCATCTAGGCTGGTTCCACAGTCTTGCTATCGTGAATTGAGCTGCTATGAACATCGATGTAGCAGTGTCCCTGTAGCATGCTCTTGTTAGGGCTTTAGGGAATAGACCGAGAAGGGGAATAGCTGGGTCAAATGGTGGTTCCATTCCCAGCTTTCCGAGAAATCTCCATACTGCTTTCCAAATTGGCTGCACCAATTTGCAGTCCCACCAACAATGAACAAGAGTGCCCTTTTCCCCGCATCCTCTCCAGCACTTATTGTTGTTTGACTTCCTAATGGCTGCCAATCTTACTGGAGTGAGATGGTATCTTAGGGTAGTTTTGATTTGCATTTCTCTGACTGCTAGCGATGGTGAGCATTTTTTCATGTACTTATTGATTGATTGTATGTCCTCCTCTGAGAAGTGTCTGTTCAGGTCCTTGGCCCATTTATTGATTGGGTTATTTGTTATCTTATTGTCTAATTTTTTGAGTTCTTTGTATATTCTGATTATTAGGGCTCTATCTGAAGTGTGTGGAGTAAAGATTTGTTCCCAGGATGTAGGCTCCCTGTTTATCTCTCTTATTGTTTCTTTTGCTGAGAAAAAACTTTTTAGTTTGAGTAAGTCCCATTTGTTGATTCTAGTTGTTAACTCTAGCGCTATGGGTGTCCTATTGAGGAATTTGGAGCCCGATCCCACAGCGTGTAGATCATAACCAACTTTTTCTTCTATCAGATGCCGTGTCTCTGATTTAATATCAAGCTCCTTGATCCATTTTGAGTTAACTTTTGTGCATGGCGAGAGATAGGGATTCAGATTCATTTTGATGCAAATGGATTTCCAGTTTTCCCAGCACCATTTGTTGAAGATGCTATCCTTCCTCCATTGCATGCTTTTAGCCCCTTTATCAAATATAAGATAGTTGTAGTTTTGTGGATTGGTTACTGTGTCCTCTATTCTGTACCATTGGTCCACCCGCCTGTTTTGGTACCAGTACCATGCTGTTTTTGTTACTATTGCTCTGTAGTATAGTTTGAAGTCTGGTATCGCTATACCGCCTGATTCACACTTCCTGCTTAGCATTGTTTTTGCTATTCTGGGTCTTTTATTATTCCATATGAATTTCATGATTCTTTTATCTATTTCTACAAGATATGCTGTTGGGATTTTGATTGGCATTGCATTGAACTTATAGAGAACTTTTGATAATATCGCCATTTTGATGATATTAGTTCTGCCTATCCATGAGCAGGGTATATTTTTCCATCTTCTAAGGTCTTCTTCTATGTCTTTCTTTATGGTTCTGTAATTTTCATTGTATAAATCTTTCACCTCTTTTGTTAGGTTGATTCCCAAGTATTTTATTTTTTGGGGGGATATTGTGAATGGAGTAGTTGTCCTCATTTCCGTTTCAGAGGATTTGTCGCTGATATACAGGAATGCCTTTGATTTATGTGTGTTGATCTTATATCCTGCCACTTTGCTGAATTCATTTATTAGCTCTAATAGCTTCTTTGTAGACCCTTTTGGGTCTGCTAGGTATAGAATCATATCATCTGCAAATAGTGATAATTTAAGTTCTTCTTTTCCTATTTTTATGCCTTTAATTTCTTTTGTCTGTCTAATTGCTCTGGCCAGTGTTTCGAGGACTATGTTGAACAGAAGTGGTGAGAGAGGGCATCCCTGTCTTGTACCAGATCTTAGAGGGAATGCCTTCAATTTTTCTCCATTCAGAATGATGCTGGCCTGTGGCTTATCATAGATTGCTTTTACAATCTTGAGGTATGATCCAGTTATCCCTAATTTTTCTAGAGTTTTGAACATAAAGGGATGCTGTACTTTGTCGAATGCTTTCTCTGCATCTATTGAGATGATCATATGGTTCTTATTTTTAAGTCTATTGATGTGGTGAATAACATTTATTGATTTCCGTATATTGAACCAGCCTTGCATCCCAGGGATGAATCCTACTTGATCATGGTGTATAATTTTTTTGATATGTATTTGAATCCGATTCGCCAGAATTTTATTGAGGATTTTTGCATAAAGGTTCATTAGAGATATTGGTCTGTAGTTTTCTTTCTTTGAAGTGTCTTTGTCTGGTTTCGGAATCAGGGTGATGTAGGCCTCGTAGAATGAATTTGGAAGTTCTCCCTCTTTTTCTATTTCCTGAAATAGCTTGAAAAGTATTGGTGTTAGTTCCTCTTTATAGGTTTTGTAAAACTCTGCTGTATACCCATCCGGTCCTGGGCTTTTCTTAGTTGGTAATCTTTTGATGGTTTCTTCTATTTCCTCTATTGTTATTGGTCTGTTTAGGTTGTCTATATCCTCCTGACTCAATCTGGGCAGATCATAAGACTTAAGGAATTTATCTATGCCTTCACTATCTTCTATTTTATTGGAGTATAAGGATTCAAAATAATTTCTGATTATCTTCTGTATTTCTGAAGAATCTGTTGTGATATTGCCTTTTTCATCCCTTATGCTAGTAATTTGGGTTCTCTCTCTTCTCTTCGTTAGCATGGCTAAGGGTCTGTCAATTTTATTTATTTTTTCAAAGAACCAACTTTTAGTTTTGTCAATTTTTTCAATTGTTTCTTTTGTTTCAATTTCATTAATTTCAGCTCTGATTTTAATTATTTCTTGCCTTCTACTTCTTTTGCTGTTGTTTTGCTCTTCTTTTTCTAGGATTTTGAGATGAAGTATGAGATCATTTATTTGTTGGTTTTTTCTTTTTTTGAGGAATGAACTCCAAGCAATGAATTTTCCTCTTAGAACTGCTTTCAAGGGGCTGGAGATGTGGCTCAGCGGTAGCGCGCTCGCCTGGCATGTGTGCGGCCCGGGTTCGATCCTCAGCACCACATACCAACAAAGATGTTGTGTCTGCCGAGAACTAAAAAGTAAATATTAAAAATTCTCTCTCTCTCTCTCTCTCTCTCTCCTCTCTCACTCTCTCTTTAAAAAAAAAAAAAAAAAAAAAGAACTGCTTTCAATGTGTCCCATAGATTCCAATATGTTGTGTCTGTGTTTTCATTTAACTCTAGGAAGTTTTTAATTTCCTCCTTGATATCTTCTAAAACCCATTGATCATTCAGCAACCTATTGTTCATTCTCCAAGTGATGCTTGATTTTTCCTTCCTACTTTTATCATTGATTTTCAGTTTCATTCCATTGTGATCAGATAAGATGCATGTTATTATCTCTACCCCTTTATATTGTCTAAGAGTTGCCCTGTGACATAATATATGGTCTATTTTTGAGAAGGTTCCATGTGCTGCTGAGAAAAAAGTGTAACTACTTGATGTTGGGTGGTATAGTCTATATATGTCAATTAAGTCTAGGTTGTTAATTGTGTTATTGAGTTCTATAGTTTCCTTATTTAACTTTTGTTTGGAAGATCTGTCCAGTGGTGAGAGAGGTGTGTTGACGTCTCCCATGATTATTGTATGGTGGTCTATTAGACTCTTGAACTTGAGAAGAGTTTGCTTGATGAACACAGCTGCACCATTATTTGGGGCATATATATTTATGATTGTTATGTCTTGTTGGTGTATGGTTCCCTTGAGCAGTATGACGTGTCCTTCTTTATCCCTTTTGATTAACTTTGGCTTGAAATCTATTTTATTAGATATGAGTATGGCCACTCCTGCTTGTTTCCGCAGTCCATATGAGTGGTATGATTTTTCCCAACCTTTCACCTTCAGTCTATGAATATCTTTTCCTATCAGATGCGTCTCCTGTAGACAGCATATTGTTGGGTCTTGTTTTGTGATCCATTCTGCTAGCCTGTGTCTCTTGAGTGGTGAGTTTAAGCCATTAACATTTAGGGTTATTATTGAGATATGGTTTGTTCTTCTAGCCATATTTATTTATTGATGTTACTAAACCTGATTTGTTATCCTCTTTGACTACTTTCCCCCCTTTACTGTCCTACCTCCCATTGTTGGTTTTCATTGTTACTTTCCATTTCCTCTTCCTGTAATGTTTTGCCAAGGATTTTTTGAAGAGATGGTTCTAGCTGCGAATTCTTTTAACTTTTGTTTATCATGGAAGGTTTTAATTTCATCTTCTATCCTGAAGCTTAACTTCGCCGGATACACGATTCTTGGTTGGAACCCATTTTCTTTCAGTGTTTGAAATATGTTTTTCCAGGATCTTCTAGCTTTCAGAGTCTGTGTTGAGAGATCAGCTGTTATCCTGATTGGTTTACCCCTAAATGTAATCTGCTTTCTTTCTCTTGCAGCTTTTAAAATTCTCTCCTTATTCTGTATGTTGGACATCTTCATTATAATGTGTCTAGGTGTGGATCTCTTATGATTTTGCACATTCGGCGTCCTGTAGGCTTCTAGGATTTGAGATTCTGTCTCATTCTTCAAGTCTGGGAAGTTTTCTCGTATTATTTCACTGAATAGACTGTTTATTCCTTTGGTATGGAGCTCTGTGCCTTCCTGTATCCCAATGACTCTTAAATTTGGTCTTTTGATATTGTCCCATAATTCTTGGATGTTCTGCTCATGGTTTCTTAGCAGACTTGCTGAGCTGTCTATGTTCTTTTCCAGTTGAAATACTTTGTCTTCATTGTCTGATGTTCTCTCTTCTAAGTGATCTACTCTGCTAGTAGTATTCTCAATTGAGTTTTTAAGTTGGTTTATTGTTTCCTGCATTTCTAGGATTTCTATTTGTTTGTTTTTTATTACCTCTATCTCCCTGTGAAATTGATCTTTTACTTCCTGGATTTGTTTGTCAATGTGATCTTTCATTGTCTGATTTTGCTGTCTCATGTCTTCCTTGAGACTCCAGATAATCTGAAGCATGTATGTCCTGAACTCTTTATCTGCCATCCATCTGTTGCAGCTATTACCTCTTCTAATGTTGAGTTGACCTGCATTGCTTGTGGTCCTTTCTTTCCTTGTCTTTTCATACTGCTCGCGTTTCTTTCTGCTTGGTGCAACTGTTGTGTTTTTGAAATTTACCCCCTATTTATTTATATTGCTCTTGTATAGTTGGGGAGTCTCCCTTGCAGGGCAGGTAGTGGCTCTGCTCCTCCTCTAATTAGGGTGATCTGTCTACCACGCTGATCGGTCGCAGGTCTGCCGCCCCTGCGGGCATGGGTGGCAGCTTTGCTCTGCCCCCACTCCAATTGTGGTAACGTAACTACCACACCCTGGGGTCGTTGGTCCTGATCTGGATGTGGGTGGCAGCTCTGCTGGGTCCCCACTCCAATTGGTGTGACGCGTCTACCACGCTGGCAGGCCTCTAGGCCGGTGGGTCGCAGTTCTGCACAGCCCCCACTCCCAATGGGGGTACCTGACTACCTCTCCAACGGGTCGCTGAGCCCCCTCCGGACCCGGTCGGCGACCCTGCTCCACCCCCACTCCAACCAGTGTGACGCGACTCCCTCGGTGTTACGTGTCCACCACGCTGGCAAGCTACCTGGCCTGTCTTTCCAGTGGGCCGCAGGTATCGTTGCTCCCCCGCTCCGGCACCTTGCCGCTCCCCAGTGCGCGCCACAGACTCCAGCCGCGGGGCGATTGCCTATCAGGCTATGCGACCCTCCGTGCGGAGAAATGGAGCTCCCGCAGTCGAACTTCGCACGATGGAAATCTGTCCACTAGATTCTGGAGCACCTCAATTTCACTGGAAATTCCCTACAAGATAGCCTTCAGGCGATTCACATCATCTTTCTCCCGCTCAGTGACGCGGCGCACTGGGGTGATGCACTCCCTTCGCTGCCATCTTCCCTCCTCAGGACTTGACTTCTGCACCCGCCGCGGGGCCACCTGTGTAGCTGGGTAGCTGCGGCCGCGTGGTTAGGAACCGGGCGGGAGAGGCGGCTGCTCCCAGAGCGAGCGCTAGGCCTCCCAGGGGAGCCCGGATGGCGGAGGCCGACTGCCGGTTCGGGCGGGACGGCCCAAGCCGTTCCGGGTGTCCGCCGCTTGCAAAAGCGGCTGCTGGCTCCTGGACTTGATTTCTGCACCCGCCGCGGGGCCACCTGTGGAGCCGGGTAGCTGCGGCCACGTGGTTAGGAACCAGGCGGGAGAGGCAGCTGTTCCCAGAGCGAGCGCTATGCCTCCCGGGGGAGCCCGGATGGCAGAGGCCAACTGCAGGTTTGGGCGGGGCGGCCCAAGCCGCTCCGGGTGTCCGCCGCTTGCAAAAGCGGTTGCTGGCTCCGGGACTTGACTTCTGCACCCGCCGCGGGGCCACCTGTGGAGCCGGGTAGCTGTGGCCGTGTGGTTTGGAACCGGGCAGGTGAGGTGGCTGCTCGCAAAGCGAGAGCTAGGCCTCCCGGGGAAGCCCCTTGCCGGAGTGGCTGATGGCTGTGGGACTAGACCTCTGTGCCCGAGTGGCCGTCCAAGATCCACTTCTCTGGGACAAACTGTCACTTCCAATAAACCTACCAGATCACGGCTGCTCTCCTCTTAAGGGAATTATGCTAGAAGTTCCTCCGTAGGTAGGCTGCAGCTGTTCAGATGGGTCTTTCTTATCCCGTTAAAGTGGAGACGTTGGAATCGCTGCTTCCTCGCCGGCCGCCATGTTGGATCCTCCTATATACCACATTTTTAAATCTATTCATTTGTTGATAGACATTTAGGTTGTTTCTATTTTTTTGGCTATTGTAAATGAACATTGGCATGCAAGTATCCATGGAGTCCCTATTTCAATTCTTTTAAGTGGAATTGCTGAATCAGAGGAAATCTATGTCTAATCTTTTAAGGCGCCACTATACCATTTTCTTTTCTTTCTTTTTTTTTTTTTTAGTGTGGAGCCATTACCAGAGACTGAACTCAGGGGCACTCAACCACTGAGCCATATTCCCAGCTCTATTTTGTATTTTATTTAGAGACAGAGTCTCACTGAGTTGCTCAATGCCTCCCTTTTTCTGAGGTTGGCTTTGAACTCAGGATCCTCCTGTCTCAGCCTTCAGAGCCGCTGGGATTGCCAGCATGCACCACTGCACCTGGCATGATTTTCTTTTCTTTTTTTTTTAGTTGTAGATGGAAGCAATAACTTTGTTTTTTTTTTAATTTTTATTTATTTTTATGCGATGCCAAGGATCGAACCCAGTGCTCACACATGCCAGGCAAGTGCTCCACCACTGAGCCACAAACCCAACTAAAAATATTTTTAGTTATAGATGGACACAATACCTTTATTTTATTTATTTATTTTTATGTGATCAAACCCAGTGCCTTACCCATTCGAAGTAAGCACTCTACCACTAAGCCACAACCCCAGCCCACACTATACTACTCTCAAAACTGGCTGCACCATTTTACATTTCCACCATAAATGAACAAGAGTTCCAATTTCTCCAGTATTCATCAATATATATATATATATATATCATCCCAATGGATGTGAAGTAATATTTCGTTGTTTTTTATTTGCATTTCTCTAATGATAAATAATGATTGGCATCCTGTGTTTATTGGCCACTTATATATCTCTTTTAGAGAAACATCTATATAAGACCATGTTCATTTTTAAATTGAGTTGTTTTGTTATAGTTATCATTGTCATTAAATTGTAGGAACTCTTTACGTACCTAGATATTAATCCTTTATCCTCCATGCTGTGGGTTGTCTTTTCATTCTCTGGATAGTATCCTTTGATGAACAAAAGTTTTAATTTTGCTAAAGTTCAATTTATCTTCTTTTTGTTGTTGTTGTTGTCAGTACTTTTAGTGTCATATCCAATAAGTCATCAACAAATTCAATGTTACAAAGATTTATTTCTATGTTTTCTTCTAAGAGTCTTATAGTTTTAGATCCCACACTTAGATCTTTATTCATTTGGAATTAACTTTTCCTTATTCTTATAATTTTGCATGTCCAATTTTGCACGTCTAATTTTAGACATCCAATTTTCCTAGCACCATTTGTTAAAAAGAAGGTATAAGCTTTTATTTAAGAAAATTAAAACTTTATTCATGGCCAGGTGCTGGGGCACACACTTGTAATTCTAGCGGTTAGGGAGGTGGAAGCAGGAGGATCACAAGTTCAAAGCCAGCCTCAGCAATTTAGCAAGGTGCTAAGCAATTCAATGAGACCCTATCTCTAATAAAATAGGGCTGTGATTGTGGCTCAATGGTTGAGTGCCCCTGAGTTCAGTTCCTTGTACCCCTCCCCCCCCCAAAAAAACTCTATTCATATGTTTCCATGTGAAAAATACAGAAAGGAACATACTAAATGAATGAAAATAATCATTACTTCTAGAAAAAATAATAATAATGGGTAGTACACAAGAGCTGTGGTTTTTGTTTTTGTTTTTGGACATGTTTTGTTTTGGCTGGAGATTGAACACAGGACCTGTACAGGCTAAATACATATTATATCACTGATTTATATACTCCCAGCCAGAGCTCTGTTTTTTGCTCTATGTAATTTCATATTTTTAAAAAATTGTTTGCAAGCATGTACTCATGCATTACTTATGCAATGTTAAAAAGTCTCTTTTGCTTGGCTTTAAAATAAAGTTGGTCATATGTCAAAGTATGGGCCAACTAAACTAAGAGTCAATATTTTGGCAGGCTAAAGATCCAAATTAAATAAAAACTCTGAGGCAGGAGAGCTGTGGTGTGGGAAAGAATTAGCAGATCTCGAGGGTAATGCTATTTATACAGATAATCTTCCAGTATCAGTAGCAAACAGAAACGGTAAAGAAAACTTGGTCTTAATTCTTAACCTTCCCCCTTCTGCTACCCCCTCCGACCCCATTTATTCTCTTTTTACTCATTAGCTGTATTTGGGTAGCATATGTTTTACTGATATATGTAAAAGGAAACTGAAGACTCAGAGGTCCCTGTGAACTTTACTAGAGTAAAATAGCCAAAGTTACATAAAGTTTCTTTATGCTATGGTTGAATGGGTGGTTGGACAGTGGGAAGTGGACCATTTCAGAGTGGCCAGATCTGAGAGTTCCAATAACAAAAAAGCCATTGGAGTAGGGGGAGGGGCAGGATAGAAAAAGGAAAGCTCTTAAGTTACATCAATAAGTACACATTGTTTTTCCTCTTTTTCATCAAAGGATTACCTTAGGAAAGCAGTCTTGTATTTGAATAAAATAAATGAATTAAATGCTTGTTGAATACATAAATGTCATATTAATCTAAAGGAGAATAGGTCAAGACAAGTAAATTAAATAAGAGTAGAAAGCTAGGTGTGGTGGCACATGCCTGTAATCCCAGTGGCTCAGGAGGCTGAGGCAGGAGGATTGCCAGTTCAAAGCCAGTCTCAGCAACTTAATGAAGCCGTGAGCAACTCAGCAAAACCCTGTCTCTAAATAAAATAAATTTTTTACAAAGGATTGGGGATGTACCTCGTAGTTAAGTGCTCCTGGGTTCAATCCTTGATATGGATGGATGGATAGATAGATAGATAGATAGATAGATAGATAGATAGATAGATAGATAGATAGATAGATATAGATAGATAGATAGATAGAACCAATACCAGTAAAGTATTGTCCTAAATAGAATGGTTTCAGTAGGAGAAGAAAGAGATGTGTCTAGGCTTTCTACCCAGGGCCACCTGGACAAGACCCCTTTATGGTCAAGAAGTGTAAATCCAGAAACCATGAATTTTACCCTCCAGTAAGCTATGAGTAGAACTGACCCATCATTAAAGTGAAACCACTTCATATTTCCAGGCCCTCTTTCTATTACATTTCTGTTCAATATTATATCATTGATGACTCTCCTCTAGATGCCCCCCTTCTGCAGGGTTGTCTAACCTAACAGAACTTGGAACCATAGGAGCCCAACATGGAAATATTTTTCTAACTCTTCTTCTAAGTCAGTGTCATTCAGAAAGTGTTCTGTTACTTTAGTTCAAGAGCATTTTAGCCACAAGCTTCCCAAGTCTAGCTGCCTACGGATATCCTGACAACTTTTGACCAGTTTCTTGGGTACCTTATCTTGTACCTAGCCTCCCAAATTTTGAGTGCCCAGAATAGGACTAGTCCCATGATCCAGCCAACTTGCTGATATACCTTACCACACTCCTGGAGATCATGCCATCATTTGTCAGGGCATGATATTGCTGATTGAATCCTGACCTTGTGCTAAACTAAGATCCATGATGAATGAGCCATCCCACATGACATGAGACACACCAACTGCCTGAATTTCAAAATCAAGATCACATCCCATTTCCTTGATTTGTACTGCCAGATTAATGATCCATGCCAGGAATCAGACAAGAGTTTGATGACTAATATATTAGATTCCTGCTGTGGCTGTAAAAATAATAAATAAATAAATTCTGCAAATTTGGTGGTTTAAAACAACACAGATTTATTATTATCTTGTAGTTCTTGAGTCAGAAGTCTGCAATGGGTCTCAGAAGACTAAAATCAAAGGTGTTGGAAACACTGTGCTCTTTCTATTTCATTGACTTTCCAGATTCTGGAGGCTGCCTGCAATCCTTGGAGGTAGGCTGCTTTTTTATTTTCAGAGCCAGTAACAGTTTCCAGTGTCTTTCTCAGGACGCACCACTCTACTGTGCTTCTATTGTCACACGCCTATAATCACAGGAGCTTGGGAGGCTAAAGCAGGAGGATTTCAGGTTTGAAGCCAGCCTCAGTAACTTAGTAATCCTATTTCTAAATAAAAATAGAAAAAGGGGTTGGGTGGGTGAGTGTCCTGGATTCAATCCCAGGTATCAAAAAAAAAAAAAAAGGTTTTGAATCTTAATTCAAAGAGTACATGATAGTGTTTCTGCCTAAAGTATATGCAAGTCTATCACCAAGACCTGAAATTCAACATTTATTCATGTTTCCCTTTGGCTTAATTAGAGTAAGTACAACAGAGGGGAGAATATACATGCATCAATTTTATTATCAATTATTAAAACATTTCTAACATTCCTTTTTTATTTTACAGAAATTCATGCTTACAATAACATCAAATAATATAGAGATGTGTAAAGAAAAAGTTAATAGTTTCTTCCTTTTACAATAACATTTCTCAAAAATTCATTGAATGCCTATTAACAGGCCAAGCATTTTCTAGACTGGTGGATACAAAAATGAACAAAACAAAATCCCTGTCCTCGTGGACTAACAGTCTAATGCAAGAAATAAACAAATAACAAATTATGCCAGGTAGCACTAAGAGTTATGAAGAAAATTCAACATAGGTGATCCACGAAGGCTTCTCCTAAAACGTGATATTTGAGGAAAGAACTAAATTAACTGAAGGTGTGCAGCAAGCGAATATCTAAGCTGAAGGAACAAAAAGTACCGCTTTCTGAGGTGATGTGCAGTTGGCTTGTTTGAGAAACAGCAAGGAGGCCAGTGTGCAGGAAGCAGAGCAAATAAGGAATGTCCTTTTATACCTTCAGTAAAATTCTTTGTGTTTTTCCAGTTTAGTTACACTACCAACTACATATAGTTGAATTAATTTGCTCCATTATTGTTATTTTATATGGATTTCAAAAGTATTACTTTTGTAAATAAATTGTTTGCATGTTTCCAAATTCAAATCTACAAAGTATATTCAAAGAAGTCTAGCTTCTCTTTTTATTTCCTCTGACCTATTCTTCCCCTCATAGACAGATAGCTACTTATAAACCTCCTTTTTTTTAAGTATAGGAAATAGTTTTGAAATTTTCTCTACTTCTTAGATACAATATATCTCCTCTTCTACTTCTGAGATAAATGGTAGCATAGTATACAAATATGAATATTTTTTCTTTCGTACTGGGGATTGAACCCAGGGGCTCTCCACCAATGAGCCACATCCCCAGCAATATGTGTATGTGTGTGTGTGTGTGTGTGTGTGTGTGTGTATACATGCATATAATATGTGTGTGTATACATATATATATATGTATACACACACACACACATATATATATTTTAGAGACAGGGTCTTGCTAAATTGCTCATGCCTCAGACTCCCAAGACACTGGGAATACAGGGCGTGTGCCACCACACGCAGGCAAACAAGGAATATTTGATGAATCTGTGACATCCTTGCACAGGGACTATGCTAGTCTTCTCTATAACACCACAATTTTGTTATATGTGTTGGTGACACAAGCACTAAGGCTAAAATTTTACATTAAAATTTTATATTGTCCAGGCAAGGTGGCACATGCCTGTAATCCCAGCTTTTCAGGAGGCTGAGGCAGAAGGAGCCCAAGTTCAATGCCAGTTTCAGCACTTAGGGAAATCCTACTTCAAGAAAATAATTTTGGGGCTGGGGATATGGCTCAAGCGGTAGCGCGCTCTACTGGCATGCGTGCGGCCCGGTTTCGATCCTCAACACCACATACGAAGATGTTATGTCCACCGAAAACTAAAATAAATAAATAAATATTTTTTAAAAATTTTTTTAAAAAGAAAGAAAATAAAATTTAAAAAGGACTGGGGATGTAGCTCAGTGGTAAAGTATCCCTGCATTCAATCCTGAGTACCTAAATAAATAAATAAATAAACAAACAAAAATAAAATTTTACATAGGTAAAAATTCAGAAGCTGGACATGGCCTTTAATAGATGCTACCATGGAGAGTCTTACATAGTAAAGAGACAACATGAAGATCCCAAGTACCTTTAGAGAAAGTAAGTTACCTGGGGTGGATCAAAGACATTGTTGAAAAACATGAAAGGAAAATTGTAGCCAAACACGCAGGTCTAGGGCCTAGATTTGGTTCAATTTATGTTTCATTCCTGCCAATATTCTACTGTATCATGGAATTATCCACAAAAGACTTTAATATTGTTTTTAATAAATTCTTCAGGCACATGAGAGTATAAACACAGAATCCTTCATCGACACAAGAAAAGTTCAAGCAGGCTGGTAAAGCACATGCTTAGCCTGTACAAGACCTTAAGTTGGATCTCCAGCATCACACATGATTTTTTTTTTCTTTTTAATGTTCAGGGGTTTTGTATAAACTCATACCACAAAATTTTAAGTATTTATTGGGTTCTCTATGTTTAAATTTTGAAATACCCATTTTTAAAAAAAAGAAAATTCTAGAGGTAATCCTAATTTGCACCAAGAGACTGAATCTTAGTTCAAAGAGAACAAAATTATTGCAAATAACTTTGAACATATTATTTATTATTGAACAAATATTTGAGTGAATACTATGTTTAACACTTTTTATTATGTGCCATGGAAGACACAAATATGAATCAGACATAATCCCTGCCTTTGAGAATTTTATCATTAACTTAGGTTACAAATCTACTCTTTTTGCCCTGCTTTGTTATTTTGGAGATGGATCCTTGAGGCATTTTCTGCTTTGACAACTGGCAAAATGTTATTTTTAAAAATTAAATACCCGGAGACCAGAGCAGAAGGAAAGAGCTCTCCTTGCTTCTGGTATTCTGTTTGGTGTGTGCAGCTAGTGCATCAGTTTGTAAGGGATGCCTAGCGGTATTCACCTCAGCAGTCTTCATGAACCAGTCTGGTCCACATTTCCAGCAAGTTTCTTTATCACGGGTGGACCACACACATTCCTTTGGCAGCCAAGCCCTCTTCTCTAAATATCTGTTTCTTGCTTGCTGTTCACTCTCTGACAGACATAGGTAGTAGGTGTACCTATACTATTACCACTGTATCCCATAGAGCCACTCTATGCCTTTTAGTAGTTAAACACCCCTCACTGGTTAGCAACTTTTACACTGAATTTTTCCTCTTCAAATTACAAGTATGGTTTCTGTCTTGATGGTTCTAGCAGATACATCATTGAATAAGAAAGAAATGACAGATGCAAATTAATGTGAATTATATGGGAAGAAGCCACTTAAGCTGTAATCACAGTACAAAGACCAATGAGCTTCAGAGATGTAAATTTATAGAATTATATATTGGTAGGGTTATATTCAGGTATATATAACAAAAACCGACCTCAGTGGCTTAACTGAATAAAGATTTATTTTTTCATGTAATGTAAATTCATAAATACTTAGTTAAGAGCTGTTGTAGCTATTTTTAAAAAATTAAGAACTGAGGTTCCTTTAGTTCTGAGGTTCCCCATCTTTAATGTATGACTTTTGTTGTCATTGTTGCAAGATTGCTGCTTCACTTCCCAGCATTGCATCCATATTCCAAGCAGGAAAAAGAAAAGGTAATGAAACAAAGAAATGATCCATTTGAATCTATGTCTTAGGGGTGCTGTCAAAAAACCTCAGTTCTCCTATCACTCCCTCCCTCAGCATTCCTAACTGTAAGGGAATCAGAGAAGTTATTTTTTAACCAGGAATAGGGATCTATCTGTCATTTATCTATTATTTTGTAACAAACTACCCTAAAATTTAATAACTTCAAACAATGACCCTTTTATTGCTCTTGACTCTGTGTCAGGAATTTGGGTAAAGTTCATTGGGGATGGCTCAGTTCTTTTCCTGGGAAGGCTTGACTAGAGCTATGGAATCATAAAACTATGTGAGCTGAGCTTCAGAACTTAAGTCTCTCCCTGCCATAGGTATCTAGTCCATAGGTAATTTGTAAGCAGCCCTGTTAGGGATCCAAGCTTCTCTCCTGCTCCGCTTCAAAAAAATTCCTGCTATTATTTTTGTGCTAAAGAGACAGGAATGGTACTTAATCCAACTTAGCACACAAATATATCTAGAATAATTTATCCTATAGAGGATCTATTGTTGACGTATAGGGCCTTGCTGCTTTTTCTACTGTAGATAACATAGGACAACACAATACTTCAGGTTAGAATTATGTGAGAAACTATACTAATAATCATTTGTTGAACTGCACATGTGAATTATCTCTATTTTATGGGCAAAGACTGAAAATAAATATTAGCATTCATGTTATTTTCAATAATTTGCATCTGATGTTGGATCAGTAAAGACTTACTTATTTTTCATGTTTCAGTTCTAAGGGTTTCTCCCCAGTATTGCTGGTAGATGATATTGCATCTTTGTGCTAACTATATTGCTATAGGTTGATTTTCTTGATTCATGTTTTTTTCATGCTAGGGCTCTAGGCAAAGTTCAGTGTACTTTAGTTTAGCTGTACATCCTGAGGTTTTTTTTGTTGTTTTTCTTGTTGTTTTCTTTTGCAGTGCTGGGGGTAAAACTCAGGCCCTCACTCGTGGTAGGAAAGTATTTTACCACTGAATTACATTCTCAGCGCCTGAATGTGTAAACTTTCTTGTGGACTTGTATCACTTCCAGGTGTCATTTATTAAAACTATGAAATTAAGTTTACATAATTCAAGGATCTAATAACAACACGAGAAATTCAGTAAAAGTCGTTTTTCTG
The DNA here is from genome assembly GCF_045843805.1 of Urocitellus parryii. Lineage (NCBI taxonomy): Eukaryota > Metazoa > Chordata > Mammalia > Rodentia > Sciuridae > Urocitellus > Urocitellus parryii. Next base: position 227,659,532 of record NC_135531.1, on the reverse strand, counting down.
AGATATCTGCTTCCATCTGAAGAAAATTTTTTATCCAAAGTTACCAGAAGTAGATGGTAAAATAAGTGGCTTTAGTCTAAACTCTACATGCAATAACAATATAATCCCTGAATTCGTCCCTCTTTCAGCTAGAAAATTAACCATACTTATGGAACCCTTTTCCAGGTTCCTTGAAAGAAATAGCTTCACTAATTTCTTGTCAAGTAGTAAATGAACACCCCCCGCCCACCCCCATTCCCCTTCCCCTTTTCACAGAGAAGAATGATCGGGAAGGAGACCTTCTACTAAAAAGAAGTAGCAATTGGTAAAAGACCAAATCTCACAAAGTGTGAATGTGGAAAAAAAAAAAAAAGAAGCCCCACTATCATCCCGCCAGATCAAAAGTGAAACACCTGTTGGGTCCGCAATTTCAGCGCTAGTCTTGAATATCATTATCTCCCCAGCCCTTCACCGGAAGGCTAGGGTTGTCCTTCCCAGCTGGCTACAAATAAAGTTGTTACAAAGTGACCTTGAGCGTCTTCCCCTGTGCACCCGACACTCCGCCTTCTCCATCCGGGTGCTGTGGCGTGGATAAGAGCCGCCCCGCGCCTGCGCGCCCAGCCCCACTCCTTCGACCTCTGCCGCCGCTGCCGCCGCCACCTCCTGGGAAGGTAAGTGGAGGGCGCGGAAGCCGGGCCTGGCCAGGGTGGAGCAGCGCCCAGACGGGACCCATTCATTCTGCTGTTGCCTAGCTGGGCACGAGGCCCAAGCTGACGGCGTGCATGGGGGCCCTCGGGGCCTGGGTGGGAAGGACAGGCCCCTGGAGAGCACATGACCTTAAGCCTGTTTGCCTCCGCAGAGAGGAAGCGGGAGAGGAGCCCACGTCGCCTGTCACCTAGATTCTCCAACCCCGCCGCCCCAAGGAGTCTAAGATGTTCGCCTGCGCCAAGCTCGCCTGCACCCCCGCTCTGGTGTGTAGCCCAGGCTGGGCCGGGGGACCGAGGGCCAGGACTGCAGGCCTGGAGAGTCCGCGGTTATTGAATGGGGCAACCTGCGGGCGGGGCACACCGCCCTCCCAAGAACAGCAGTCCCCGCACCCCTTAACTTGATTCCCTTTTCTTGCCTTCCTCCTAAATCCTGGGACATTTCAGACCTCAGCCCTCCTCCATTAGGGCGGGGAAGAGCAGCCCAGGCCTAGCGGTCAGGCCTCACTTTGTGTAGGTCAAATCCTCCTTGCTCTTCCACCTGGAATGCCCCTCCCCCACCACTTCAGTCCGGCTGTGGTGGACGCTATGGTTGGAAAACTGGGGGCAAAGGAGGGGGACGCTGAGGCCTAGTTCCCCGCAGCAGCGCTCTCCAGTGCTTGTCTGTAGGTCATACTTGCTGCTGCAGAGGGAGGGACTTTGCCTTACCGTGCGTGGGTGGAGAAAGGCGGTGGGGGAAACCATAGTCTTTCTGTCGCTGGGATATTATTTCTATAACCATTTCGGAGGCATTAGGTGAAGTCTAAATCTGGAGGATTTGTCTTAGAGAATCAAGTCTTGGTTTTGAAAGGGTTTTCTGTGACCTTAGTGTAGTGGACACTCAAGGGCAGAGAAGCCGGACTAGAGTATGCCCTTATGATGAGAGATTCACTGATTATTAAACTGATGTAAAATTGCTTAAATTCTTGTGTAATTTTATAATTAGTTGGCATCCTGGAAATAGTGGGAGTTCATAGTAACTGTTGTGCTATTTTAAATGATAACTTTATATTAGTGACTCTTTTAATATACCTGTTAATCCATGTAAACTTCACAAAGAGTGTGAGGTGTTCCCTGAATTGAGGCACTGTAATAATTGAAATATTTGGCGCAGTACTCATTCTTTTAAACTAATTGTTCTTAGAATTTTTTTTTTCAGAGAATTATAAACTATGGATCAAGTCTGCAATTTTATTAGCATGAAACTTTATTAAAATTGCTTCATGTATTGAAAATGATCAAGCAGTCAAGATAAGAGTTAATACAGATAGATATGTATCTAATCCATTTTTAATACATGCTTTCTTAGAACTCATGGTACAGAAAGGTTATTGAAGTATTGTCTGCATTTCTAATACTTGGAATCTTTTCATTAATAGATCCGAGTTGGATCCAGAGTTGCTTACAGACCAATTTCTGTATCAGTGTTATCTCGACCAGAGACTAGACCTGGAAAGGTAAGAGTAGTAGTAATAGAAATTAGATAACACTACCAAATAAATCTTAACAGTTTTGCTGGGGGTCTCATTACTATTGGTTTGAGGGCAGTCTTTTTCTACTCTTTTATCCAAAAATATATGTAAACCTCTAGTTTTGAGTTACCAATATATAAGATTATAATAGTCACAGTTACTGAGAAACCTATTGTATTAAAAAGCATATTTAGCCCAGCTTGGTGGCACACACCTGAAATTCCAGTGACTTGGAAGGCTAAGGCAGGAGGATCACAAGTTTGAGGCCAACTTCAGCAATTTAGGAAGACCCTGTCTCAAAATATAAAAAGGATTAGGGGTTTAACTCAGTGGTAGGGTTCACCTGAGTACACTCCATTACCTCCTACACAAAGCATATTTATATCTGTTTCTTAATTTTTAACAACTTTATATTGTATAGATGTTATTTTCAGTATTCTACAAGTTTAGAATTATTCTAAGCTCTTATATTTCTGTTGTGCCATACCACTGTTCATACTCAGCTGCAATACAGTGAAATAGTTATCATTTTGACAGTACAATAATTAAAATAATTGTGACTACTGATTTGACCTTTGCTTTTACTTCCTGTTCTCTAGGGCTCTACAGTTTTTAATGGGGCCCAGAATGGTGAACGTCAGCTAATCCGAAGGGAGTTTCAGACCAGTGTAATCAGCAGAGACATTGATACTGCTGCCAAATTTATTGGTGCAGGTGCTGCAACAGTAGGAGTGGCTGGTTCTGGTGCTGGTATTGGAACAGTCTTTGGCAGCCTTATCATTGGTTATGCCAGGTATCATTTCTATACTTTAATAAGTTAAAAGAAGTAGTTGGAAACTTAGAAAGCTAGGGGGATAATAGTAACTCTTTATATTAAGTGCCCACTGTGTATCTAATGTTTTATTTTGTAGCTTTATATCCATTATCCCACTTAACCAGAAGGATAAGAAAAATGTCAGGACTCAAATTAATGTAAACTGACCTACAGAAGGACTAGGGGTGTGGTTCAGTGGTAGAGCACTTGCCTTGCTTGCAAATGCCATGGGTTTAATCCTTAGCATTGAAAAAAACAAATAATTTGATATACAGATAGTTACCTACCTTTATGCCTTATGATTAGGGTTGGGGCAAAAAGTAGAAAGAAGCAAAAGAGACCTAGGCAAATACCCTTTAGGTGGACTTTCCAGTTTATAAGATCACCACACTAGTAATTTGATTCTTTAACATTTACCAAGTATGTTAAAGTTAATATTTCAAAGTAACAGTCACATGTGTTGTATCTCTTTTAGAAATCCTTCGCTGAAGCAGCAGCTGTTCTCCTATGCTATCCTGGGATTTGCCTTGTCTGAAGCTATGGGTCTCTTTTGTTTGATGGTCGCTTTCTTGATCTTGTTTGCCATGTAACAGAAATTACTGCTTGAAATGTTGGCATTCATAGTAATTATGGATGTAATTCTGTGTATCTTACTGTGACTCCGAAAAACTGTAGTGTTGGTGTCATGGAAGTGTACGTTATTTCCAAAGTCATTTCATTAAAGATGAAAACTTTAATTTTTGCTGTGATTTGTACTTACCTAAATTTAGATCATCACAAAGAAGATGCATTCAGGCAGATGCCATCCAATTTGGAGGAAGCTATAGTAGTAGTCTCAGTGGTTTAAAAAAAGAGCCTAATGTAATTTTTATGGAAATTCTTTTATATAGTGTTCTGCACATTGTAATTCATGGGCCTTTTGTTTATTCATATAAGGAGAAGTATTTTAGTCCTTTGAGTTTCTATGAAGTGTACTAATTAAAGCAGGATAGTTAATTCCTTGATGGTTTTCTTTTTAAAGGTTAACATGAATTGGAATACTTGGAAACAGAATCACTTTTCAAGTTGACTTGGGTGGTATTACACAGCTGGATCTAAAAATAAATCAACTTTTTAGGACTTGAAAACAAACTGGAAAGGAATGAGATTTTTATTTTTTAGTAAATCTCACATTAAGTAATTGTCTGTAATGAACCACCATCTGTTATCTAAGAAAGGGAGTCAATCAACTGGCAGCTAGTTTCTTATTAAAAATAAATTATCAAAAAGTGAACTGAATTGGTTATATCTTTAAAAGCCAAAAGCTGCTAAAGCAATGTTTATCGCTACTGTTAGCATGTTAGTAGTGGGAGTCCTGGAAGTGACACTTGGTTCACCATTACCTTGCTTCTAACATTGCATGTCACTCCTTAATCAGACTTTTAAGGAAGAAAGTGGTGCTATTATAAGAAAGAGTCTTTTCCTTAGCAAATAAAATGTACCATCATTATTTATGATTGTCAGGGTTTGTTTGAAGGAAAGCTGCATTATACCCATTTACTTCTCTTTTCCTAATTTGATATCAACTGAGAAAAAATAGATATATAAGAATTTCTGAAGCATGGTGGAAAGACTACCTAAGAAATCACCTAGGGAGATTTTTTTTTAGTTGTAGATGGACACAATATCTTTATTTTTATGTGGTGCTGAGGATCGAACCCCAGGGCCTCACGTTTATGAGGCAAGCACTCTCTACCACTGAGCTACAACCCCAACCCCTAGGGTTCTTGTTTTAAAAGACATCCTAGGTAATTTTTGTGCATACTTTTTGAGAATCACTACCCTTCCATATATTGCTACTTTACATAAAGTGAAGTGAGGGCTAGACATGAATGACATGCACCTCTAATCCCAGTAATTTAGAAGGGATCTCAAGTTCGACATCAGCCACTGCAATTTTGTGAAACCCTATCAAAATTTTATTTTCATCTTATTTTATGTGGTGCTGAGGATCAAACCCAGTGCCTCATGCATGGCAGGCAAGCGCTCTACCTCTGAGCCACAGCCCCAGCCCCCCCTATCAAAATTTTAAAAAATGGAGAGGGGAGGTTGGTGGGGACATGTCAGTGCTAGAGCAACTCCTGGGTTGAATCCCCCAAAACTGCCAAATAAAAAAGGTGAAGACTGCTAGAGCTACTACAACTACACATTTAGTTGAGTAATCATGTAGTCTATATCAAATGCAAGATTCTTGAAGCCTAGACTATTTTCTTGAACAGCATTACCCAGTATTTGAACTCAACAATGTAAGTAGAATTTTTAATAATTCCATGCCTGGATGTGTAACCAAAAGAATTGAATATAGGTATTCAAACAAAAATTTCTCCACATTGGGCGTGGTGGCACGTGACTATAATCCCAGCAGTTTGGGAGGCTGTGGCCAGAGGATCAGGAATTTTAAGCCAGCCTCAGCAATTTAGCAAGGCCCTAAGCAGCTCAGCAAGACCCTGTATCTAAAAAAATATTTTTAAAAGGGCTGGGGATATGGCTCAGTGGTTGAGTGCCCCTGGGTTCAATTGATACCAATAAAAAAAAAATTCTACAAAATGTTCATAGTACTATTCATAATAGCCCAAAAGTGGAAACAACCAAATGTCCATCACCTGATGAATAGGCATGCAGAATGTGGTATTTCCATATAGTAAGAGTATTATACAACCATAAAAAAAAAATAAGTACTAATAGAGGCTAAACCTAAATGCAAGAAGCCATGGATGTATGACTTCATTTTTATAAAAATACCCAGAAGAGACAAATCCATAGAGACAAAGCCTGTTGTTACTAGGGACTAGGGAGAAGGGAAAATGGGCATAACCACTCAAAGGACATGGGATTTCATTTTGGAGTGTGACAAAAATGTTAGGGCTAAACTGATGATTGCACAACAGTCACTTAGAAGGTTGCTGAATGTACAATTAAATAAAAGCTAATATGACAAACTTTACGTGTATTTTACTACAATTAAAAACCTATGTAACAAAGTACATAGTAAAATCCACACATGTTAAAAAAAATAGGGAAATACTTCCATTATCTAGTCCTTTGTTCCATGTTCATTTTAAATTAATCAGTCTTGGTTAATGACCTACTCTTGGTATTGGTTTGGTTATTCAGAAACCTTGAAACTGATTCTAGAACAGGTTTCTTGGAAGAGATCCCACAGCTGAGGGAATCCCCAGTATATAAGTAAATAAATACCCAAGCTGTGGCTAAATGGTCCCCAGGTTACTGGGCGGGGGCTGGGGATGAGGAGTAGAAAATAGTGTAACTTAGAAGTATAACTATAGGCTATTTATTTTACCTAGATGGAGAAACCAAATACTGCATTGAAGTTCCAATTATCCTGGCATATATCCTTTAACTTACATTTTATTTTTTCTTGTAACAGATTTCTGACATTGGAAGTATGTAACTGGAATATATCAACTGTGTCAGCAGAAACATTTATTCACTATTTTCATAGCAAATACTACCTTCCTTAGTTTTTTTGAGCTTTGCTAATAAATACTAATGGTAAATGGTAAATGAAATGTTACTAACTTGTTTCTGAACAGAGGCTGACAGAGATGTTACTTTCAACACCGAACAAACATGAAATAGTTTTCCTTTGTAGTTGGCTTATTTAAAAACTCCAATGGGCAAGAGTACTCTAGGGTGATAGGCTACCAATTCAACCATATTTACCCAGATTGTTGTTCCTTGAGGCATTTCAAATTTTCAGGCATACGTTTTATTTGGTAATGTTTGTCCCTATCCTTTATGCAGAAATTTGATATTTTTATGTTTTTGGAATTCATTCAAAATATAGATTTCAGCATGAAATCTGTCTTTGAACTAAAGAGAAAATCTTATTTAGCTAGGAACACTATACATGCATGCAAATTCAATAATATTTCAATAAAATGATCACATGAAAAAGTGCTATTTGTCTATAATTTAAGATTAACTTTGAGGAACTATGTAATGAGGATAAGCCAGGAGAAGAGAGTATCTTGGCTAATGAATAGCATAAATAAAGGTAGGTCATGAAGACTAAATGACAGTATACAGAAAGCTTCTAGTACAGGGAATAGCACTCATCTAGTATAGGGAATGCACAAGTTCTCATCTCCTGACTCCTCCTGGAGATCTAACCATTGAATTCTATTGACACTACTTTTGCAGTCCTCTTTACAATACTCAATGCCAACATCCTAGATAGGCCCTCTTATCTTTCACATTGGTATGTGAGGGGGGGGCAAAAAAACAGCATTGTTTGGCATAGGACGGAAGTAATGTGAGATTAAAACTAAAAGGTAGATTGGGGCCAAATTTTGTATAGATTGTATTCATGTGACCACAGGCAGCCATTGAAAGTTTAGAGCTGTGTTTCAGAAAGGTTAATTAGACCAATCTGGGAGTCAGCAATGACTAATGATTACTATAGTAGCTTTGCTGAGAGGTAAAACGGGCCTAGGCCAATGCTTTGATTTGTAGTGTAAGTTAAAGGTAACAAGGACAAAACTGATTTGGGGAAATGATGAATTTTGTATTTTTATATAATTTTAAACAAGAGGTAAAATTATACAAGTGGAATCTGCATTTTAACAAGGATCTCAGGAGATTTGTATACATACTAAACTTTGAGAAGCACTGTACTGGAATACTGCAATTCCCAGCATGCCATGACTCAGACTCCTTAACTTTTAAAACTGTTAACTCATTCATTTGGGAGCTTTTTTCCTCCTGTATTGGAATGTTTGGCTAACTTGATGATTCTCAAAGTGTGGTCTAATGACTTCTGAGGGGTCTCAAGACTCTTTCCTACCTACATAGCTGTGAGTCTAGATTTTTGTTATGTACTTCAAAACATCATACCACAACAGACAGATCAAATGCAGAAACAAATACAAGAATGCAGCAGTTTCTATTAAGCATGACATAGCAACTTACAAAAATGAAAAAAGATGCCATTCTATTTTTGTTCTGCAACGTGTAGTTTTTTAAAAATACTATTTATATGTTATTTTAGGGCCCAGCATCCCCAAACCAAAATTTTGAGAACAACTGGTCTAATCTTTCAGTGAGAAAGACAGGTTCTAATACATGTCATTGCACTTAAAACTCTGTAGAGGTCAATTTTATAAACTGAGGGTAAACCTGTCTCTCAGTAGCTCACATTCTTTCAACTATAAACAATTGACCCAATTTCCTGGCAAGAATTTGTTTTTATCCTGATTTGACATAAATAATGTATCTATTCTGAGATGTTTAGTAACTTAAGATACTTTTTTCTCAAAGGAGCTTAAATAGTGAAGAGGAATTGACAGACCCAAAATCAAGAGGGACTCATAAACCCAAGGGCTTTGAGTTGTTCCTCTTATTAGTATGAGCTAGCATCCTACAACTGATCTTGACAGAGACTCCTGGGAGGACCCATAGTTATTGGCAGTGGCTACTTTTCAACAACAGTTAGCACTTCCCAGCTATGAAGATTCCAGGATCTCTTCGAGTTGAGCCCCAAGGTTTGCTTCCTCAAACATCTACATAGGTTGGCTGGTGTATCTCAACTGTTGGACACTATCTAAAGAAGAGCTTACAGAATTTTTCCACCTCTCTAGAGTTGCTTAAAATGTCTGCTACTCTGAAGTTGTATAAAAAGAGCAAATTTACATTGCACATTATCACACCCTGCTCTATTTCCACCATAGTTCTTCACATTATTTAAATTCTTATTGTTGATATACTCCCCAAGAGTCTATTTAAGGAACTTTTGTCTTATTTAGTTGTAGCCTCAGAGCCAGGAGCAGTGCCTGGAATGCTCATGCTCAATAAACAATGATGCTTTATGAGTAAAGAGACATTCAGTTGACAGTTCATCTCAGAGGTTGTGTCCAACACAGGATAACTGAAAAGAGTAGTGTGTGAGTCCAAGGAGGGTCTGATCCATATAACTAGAGAGACTCCTTGGTTTCTACAATAATAATTCATGATTTTGCTATAATGGGCCTTACGGTGATAGACTTCTTATGAAGAGCCATGAAGGTAGACAGTGGAATGCCAGAACACACTATACTAGGAATGGTTCCATCTGCTTTTATTTTTTTTAAATTTTTTTTGTGGACACAATACCTTTATTTATTTATTTTTATGTGGTGCTGAGGATCGAACCCAGTGCCTCACACATGCGAGGCAAGTGCTCTAACACTGAGCTACAGCCCCTCCATCTGCTTTTATTGACAACTTCAGAATGTGTGGGGAGCAGAATATAATGACAACCTCTCTTTCTGGTGAGTTATATGAGAGGTGAAAGGGGACACTGTTATCATGGATGAAAACAAGACCTTTAAATTCCATTCTGGTCTTATAAGCTAACTGTTAAGATTTGAAGATAAACACAGTTCTTTTTTTCTCCACAATGCCACACACCATTCATTATAAACTATTTTGAGAAACAATGATTTGGGTTGGAGAGTGGATATCCCTGTGCTTGAAATGTTCTGAATAAAAAACCATACATAGTAAGGCCAGGTGCTGAGAATTAACTGAAACAGGCCACTTCAGCAATTTCAGCAATGGGCAAGAAAAGAAAATCTGTTATGATGTAGAAGCCACCAAAAAATCAACTGAAATGTTTTGGACCATTATAGTTCATATCTCATCTCTCCATTATCAAGTGAGGAGTCATGCCTCACTTGCTCCAACTCTTCATATCACGTCACATACACTTGTCTTGATCCCACTGGTAAAATCCCAGCCAATCCACTGCATGGGATTACATCTTGAGGATACCATAAAAATGTGGAAATTCTTTCTCTGAACCTGAGACTAGTTGTACAAGGCAGACACAAAAGGCGCTGGAGTATTTTTGTTTTGTTTAGCTGCAGATAAACAGAGACCTTGTTTTATAAATTAATTATTTCCCCTCCTATATGTACATCGGCAGGCTTTTAGTAAAATTTAATGAGCAATAATAGATTAATGGATTGACAGCCCTGTCATACTTCCAATTAAGGTTGAAATACCACGTTCGTTCCATGGTATTTGGAAGGTTCTGAGAGCATTTAGAAGCAACCATGAGTTCTTACGGTATTTAGTAATGAACATTTTCATGATTGAAATGAGTTTTCTTCAAACAGCCTTCTTTGTATCTAAGGGATGCTAGTTTTATCCATAAATCATGAATTTTACTTTTGTTACAAAACTTTATTTTTGTTGTTTATATATACATTTTGCGATTATTAATAGATGTAAGCTCTGATATCTGGAACATCCATGAGAAAAACAATGTCCTGAGGCACTTACAAAAGAGGCTATCAATATACACTCACATAATCATATTTCAGACATATCAGTACATTTATATCAGGACACCAAATAAGAAAAATAGAAAGCATGAACATAGAGGACATGACAAAAAATGAAATACATATGTATACACTGAGCATCATTTCATGCTGGATTCTTAAAGGAAATTCAACAGATCTTCACTAATTCTCCTAAAAATAAACTGGGTGGATGCATTTATGGAACCATTAGACAAGCAAAGGAGCCCAGAAGTTTTCTGAATTTGTAAACAGAAGATTTCAGAGAACTTTAGGACTATTGGGGATATTGAAGATGAGGAACTAAAAAAGAAAAATGGAAAGGAAGAATTTTATGAGGATTTGGATTACTGAGCTGCATAGGTTAATGGGATCAGAACTTAGTACATTCATCTAGCTTTTCTCTTTGTAGAAAAACTATAGTAATTTAGCTAGAAGTATATAGCTAAAGTGAGTCACTTTGCTTACTGCCAGGTTGCTAATTCATACAAATAACATTCTTGCATAGTTTCCATGTTTTTCCCTCAACACCTTTATTTCTTCTCACTTTAAGCATTATTTCTCTTTAAAAAAATATCTAAAACTGAATTTTCAAAATAGATCAGAGTACTATTCATATTACTAAATGGTTCTTCTCCTATCTAATAAAACTCCTAAAAGAATTTTTTGGGGGGTGTACCAGATTGAACTCAGGAGCACAAAAAAACTGAACCACATTCCCAGCCCTATTGTGTATTTTATTTAGAGACAGGGTCTCACCTCAGTGATGTGAGTGGCTCACTTTTGCTGAGGCTGGCCTTAAATTTGTGATCCTCTTGCTTCAGCCTCCTGAGCTACTGGGATTACAGGCATGCTAGCACAAAAGAATTTTTAAAAACATGTTTCTTGAGGGCTTGGGATATATCGTAGAAGCAGTGTGTTTGCCTTGGATGCATAGGTCCTGGGTTCAATCCCCTGACTGCAAAAATAATAACTTTAAAAGTTATGTGCACGGTAGTGCACACCTGTAATCTCAGCAACTTGGGTGACTGAGGCAGGAGGATCGCAAGTTCAAGGACAGCCTCAGCAACTCAGTGAGACCCTGTCTCAAAATAAATATAAAAAAAAGGGCTGGAGATGTGGCTCAGTGATTGAGCACCTCTGGGTTCAATGCCCAGTACCCAAAACAAACACAATAACATCTAGTGCATTGTGTGGATAATTAACTATTTGACTGCAGATTGAAGGAGGAATAAGGACAAAAAATTAAATATAAGAGGTATTGCCAACTGAAAATAAAAATAAATCAAACTGGAGAAATTAATTCAAAATTTTTAATATATACAAATGGAAAAACACTTTTATTTAAAAACTACTCTAATTGACTCAAAGTTTTTTTGAAATGCCTTAAGTTTATAGTTCTTTTTCCTCAGATATTTTGTCAGATGGAGAGAAGCACCATTTGAGTGAATGTTTTCTATACCTAACTATTTGTGATCTGTCAGTCACATATTTTTGTTTATCATTTTCACCATAAGTAATCTGAGCAGACGATGTTTTGCTGATACAATTAGTGTTATACTACACTAACACTACTGCAATGTTACTGATATTATAGGATGGTGCTTTAATTTTAAGAACTAAACAGTGTTAATAATTTGGCTTCTTTCATATTTCTCGAGTAATTAAAATTGGTTTTAAAAGAAGATTGAATTGGCTCACATACATGTATACAAGCCAGAAACCTATTAAAAGGTCCAATGCCATTAGAATTTCACTTTCATGCCAGATATCATTATTGAACTGCAGGTTCATTAACTCTTAAATACTCTTCCTCAAACTCTTCTAACAATTTGTTTCACTTTGATGTGGAAAGATTGAGAGTGCATTTTGTGACTAGATAATAATAATTCTGTTATAAGCTAGAAATCAACCTTTAACAAATGGAAAAAAACAAGGCATTGAAAAAAGCTTTTTTTTTTATAATTATTGCAAATTTTCAGTGTTCCCAATCACATTTGTCAACTTGTGCCTATTTGTTGAACAACCAATATCCCTACAATTAACTCTGAGATCTTTAATTTGTATAGAGAATCATAAAACAATATTAAAAAGAAATATTTTTCAACAGCATACTTTTTCTGTGCTTTTAGGAGTGTATCTGTGTCAAATCGAGTTGTAAAGATGCTCTCTTTTGTCCTATAACATTAATCAAAGGATCTTTCTGGTCCATTTTTTAAAAAATTATTTTCAAACTTACCAGACATTTCTTAGGCATTGCAACAATCTAGTACGCAGGAGAATAATACGTTGGAAGAGTGCCATTTTTGTGCAATATTCTAATGTGGTATTCTTTGGTCCTCTTTAAATCATCAATGAGATTACTTAAATTATAAAAGATTGACATGATCATTACTGAAATGGATATATTTTATCTATAACCAAGTAAAAGATGATTGACAAAATAGGACACACCATTATATAAAGTATTTTCTCAGAAATAGGTTGTTGCATTGTTTGAAATTATGGTACCAACCCTAATCATAGGCTAATATCATACACCGCACTTGGTGCTGGGAAAAACTCCTAAGAATCAGGACCAGTTTTAGCTTAGTAAAATTTGAGCAAAACCAATTTAGAACAACAGTTTTTTTCTTTTCTACTTAGAACTGATCTTTTTTTCTTCTTTTTTAGACGTGTCGGTTTCGGTTTTTCTTTTGTTGGGGTGTGGGGATTACTGGCAAAACCGGCCCTCCCAAACCAGTTTAACAGAAGCTTCCCATCTCAAGATTCCGGGGTGCCTGGGGTGGGTTTAGGGGCGCGCCTCCTTACATTTTACCCATATCCCTAGAAAAGGCTGGGAAGTGACAAGAAACGTTAATATCCAAGTCTCAGGGATGGGCTTGGAGGACACTTCGTGCCTTCACTGCAGTCACTTGCAGCCTTTCCAGAGTTCACCTTTCTTTACCTTACCGCGAACTTCTTCTGGTGCCCTCCACAGCCACCTCCTCCCGCGCCCCGGCACCTCGCAGCCTCTGGCTGGCTGCCAATCACAGTGTTCCGCAGGCCCCTGGCTTCAGACTACGCTCCTTCGGCCCTCTGTTCCCTCCCCCTCCAGAGCAGCTTCCCGCCCTTCAGGCTGCTTGTCCATTCAGCAGCGTCCAAGTATTCTTTGGTTCCCGCCCTCTCCCTACCCGCCTTCCGGAGGACCCGCCCCCTTCCCTAAGCCTGACGGAATCACCTGACCCGGAGGCACTCCCTTTGAGGAAAGGCAAGAAGGGGCGTGTGCGTGGAGGGGAGGGGCGCGAGAAGAAAGGGGGGGATGCCGGGAGTAGGGCGGAGAGACGGGTTGTCAGTCCGTTCTCGCGAGAGAGGACGGAAGCCTGTGGGAGCCCGTGGCCTTTAAAGTGTGGTTCAGCCCTTTCCTCCAGGGGTAGTTTGTAAACACGGCTGCGCTCTGGGCTCCCGGGTGACGGAAAGGATCATGAATAAGTGACCTGGAAAGGTGAGTAGTAATGGGGAGAGGGCCGCAGGACTGGAGACTATAGGGATACCGAGAAAGAAGGCGCTAACATGGCGACGTCGCTCACCGTAGTCCCCACCCCCCGCTTCTCATCCCCTCGGGCGCCGCTGCCGCGATCCCACCCCTTAGGGCAGTGGTGAAAGTGCTGCTATCTCAGCGGCGCGCGATGTCTGCTGTAGGAGCCTGAGCGGCGGGACCTGACCGCTAGGTAACTGGCTCTCGATGTTCCGGCCCCTCCCTCTCGCGCGCTTTCCTAACGAAGAGGAAAAAGGAATAACGGCTCCTCTTAAGACCCCTCCCTTCGATTTACCGTCTCCTCCTGTGGTCACTTTAGAGGTCCCTGGGTGCACAACGAATCCGTCCAGTACACAAGGAGATCTCCCTCCTCAATCCTTGGATTGGGCAGGCAAAGGGCCCACTGTGTTCTCCCCACCCAGGACTCAAGCGGTTGAAGGACCCTGTGGTGATGGCTTGGGAAGATTGGGAGGCGCTGGTGGAAAAAGGTCTGGGTCCCAGATTTCGGGGTAAACTGGTGTAACGGATGATATGGAGAACCTAGAAGCTGAAGCCCTCGGCCTTTTCTGTCCTTTCTGCCACCCTCACTCTCCCGCCATCCCCCACTTTTTCCAGGTGGGGCGGGGCAGAAGTGTGGGTGCAGATTTACTCTAGTATTTTCTCCTATTTTTTACCTGCAAGAGTGAACTGCAGAGCTTCTGTAGGGAAATTATCTGTGCTTTTTATCAATGCCTTAGGGACCAGGACCCAGGGATTGTGTGTACGTGTGTGTGTGTGTGTGTGTGTGTATGTATGTATGTTTTCCATGCTTGCTCGTTGAACCGAAGCTAGGAAGAGGAGGAGGAGCTGAGTATTATTTTTGTGCCTCTAGGTAGTATAAAATTGTCTTTCTTTACTGGCGAGTCTTGAAACTGATGAGGTCAATAGCAAAACTATCATGAATATATTGAAATAAAAGGAAATACTCCTGATGAACCTTAGGCCTTATTGACTAATCCCTAATTATAATGTGAAAGCTAATAATTTCTTAGGGATTATACATTATGGAGACAGTCATAATACATGCGTGTTATGTATATACTTGAAATCAGAACACACACTGACTTCTTCTAAGCACACTTTTTGTTGTATTTGAAGACTTTAACCACCAGCGTTGCCATTGCCAGTAATGATCATTTTTAAACAAGTATGTTTTTTTAAAAAATGGTCACCATTCACGTCAAGAATTAAGACAGTTCATGATCTTTAAGGCTATTGATAATCGTGTAATAGTTTTTGTAAAATAACTCCTAAGACTCTTCCGGATTTACAAGTGATGTGTTATGCTGTCTTCCTGAGACATGTTTCTTCTTGCTTTGAGGATGTTACTGCTGTTGAGTTTTTAAAAATTATTTTAAATATAATATTGTGGTAGTTTAGAACTTAGGTGTTTTGTATTTTAATTATCAGTTAAGGATCTTCAGGAACTTTTGTGTATGTTTAAGGTACATAATATCTTCTGTAGATCTGATTGCATTTCCTGTCATTCTTTTTTAAATACCTTATGAAAAAAGTTTATTTTGTATTAAGGGCATTATATTATTCTCTTATTAAATATGTAACCCAGAAATTCCTGTAACTTTTTTTGTTTGGAGTATTTTCTATTTTAGTAATTTAGTATTTTTAAACTAAATTAATGGTAGAAAAGGTTATGTCACTCTTTAACAAATAATCAGAAGGGTGCTTTTATTAGTATTCAGAATTTGGAAACTATGTAAGTATTGTTTAAAAAATACATTCTATCCATCAAATATCTTCTACTTATAACTAGCATTTACTCTCAAGAAATCATCTACATTTTTTACCTGAATTTTTGTATTTTAAAAAACAATAGTTTCAATGATTTATGTTGTTTGCTACTAAATTGAATTGGTAGATCATGTAAACAATTCCACCATATATGCTATTTCCACTCATTTTTTTCTTCAAGCTCTTCCTCCTATGAAATATGTCTATAAGCTGGTATTTCTTTCTCTTTGTTTTTCTTATTAAAATATCCCTTGAAAACAAAGTAGTAAAGTCTTCCTTACTTAAATGCAATTTTGGGGGGCTGGATATGACATTTTGGCAATGGTAGTAAAGTGATTTAGAAACTTAAGAATTTTTGTTCAACAAAAAGGGGTGTAAACAAAATTTCCTTTAAGGAGAACAACACTTAATTGAAAGCCTGTTGTAAGCATTCAAATAATATTTATACAATCATTACAATAGTGTCAGGAATTTAATGAGAACTCAGTATATAGTGTGATAATTATTATTGTTGAATAAAGTGTGAGAATTGTAATTGGCAAAATACCAAATGAACTTTAGTTATTTGGTGTTGCATAATTATCTTCATCTCTTAACATTGACCTTAAATTTATAAAAATTTTTGAAATTTTTTTATTATGTGGAACCTAATCTTTTGTATTCCAACTTTATACCTTTGTTCTTCCAATTTTAGCTTTGTTTTTTTCTTAATTTTACTCCTTACACTAATGTTTCCTTTTGTTTATTGAACATTTATTGGAATACTGTTATTAGAGATCAACTCCAGTTTTACCATATTAACAAATAATTGTTTTCATTATTACTGTTTTCTTCTAATTTGTATATACATACTATATGTTTTTTGCAGAATTTATAATATCATAAATATTGTTTATTTTACTTTTCTAACCTTTGTAATATTTGATGGTTATGTGACAGCCAAATTACTGTTAAAATTTCCTCAATTCTAAGGACCCCAAAGGGAAATAATTGTACTTTGTTCCTCTCAATAACATTAAATTGAACAGCTCTGTTCATATAGCTTTCTCTTCCTTTGAACTGTTTCCATAGGATACTAATCTCAAATGGGATTACTGCTGAAAGGATATAAATGTTTCTACAGTTGCTAAATTTTTGCTTCTCCCCAAGTAGAGTTGTCCAAGTTTATACTGTCATGAGACTATGAATGCAGTAGCTTTGCCATAATTTTGCTGACTTTGGAATTGTGCTTATTAAATAAAATTTGATTGCTTAATTGGGAATTATTAATGGCACTAAGTTATATTATTTAGTAGTTTTGAAATTATTTAGTCAACTATATGTTTTTGTAGTTTGGTAAATATTTTTCATTTTTTTTCTGCTTTTTGAACTATAGATTTCAGACAAGATCGGGCATATTCATGGTATTAAGATTATAGACTTTTAACTATAGGTTCCATAGGGTTTCTGTCTTAACGAATTTGTCATTTTGAATCTTAATAATTCATGATTAATAATTATTGATAATTATTGAGATTCAAAATGACAAATTCATTTTCCTATAGATAATCCTTCAAATAAAGTCTGTGTGTGTTGTAGCCAAATTGATTAAGGTTTTGTTTCTTTGATATCTTCTTCTGGCACATAGTAAGTATGTAGTCAGGATTTGGGGATGATTTTTTTTTTTTTTTTAGGAGCCAGATTGTCATGAGTCTACTACTTAGGAGCTGTATTATGTTGTGGGACAAATTATGTCTTTTTTTTTGTGCCTCATTTTCCTTTAAGGAGAATAACACTTAACTGTAAACCTTGTAAGTATTCAGATAATGTTTATAGAATGCTTAAAACTGTGTCAGGAACTTAATGAGAACTCAACATATAATATAATAATTATTGATGAAGTTTATTCAGAAATACTAATGTAGTACAGCCACTTGAAGGATGTTTATGATGTTGCTTGAAAATAATACACCATCCATCCATTTGGTAGTTTTGACAACAAAGTTGGGTTTTCCCCAGGAACTTATTTGTACTGGAATTTACTAATTTAGAATTTTCATAAATCCATTTAAGAGAGTATCATATATTTTTTGTTCCATGTGTGACCCTTTTCCCAAATCAGACTTTTTCTATATCAAATTTTTAGTATTTTAGCATGCACATGTTTGAGGTGATACAATTATACTGTAATTTCCATAAAATCCATTTTTTTTCTTCTAAGTCAATTTCACCATAAACAATCTAGTGAGACCTTTTATTTCTTCCTCATAGGAGATTATGATGAATTAAAATAACAGTCCTGATGGTTGTTCTTTTAAAGTCCTTAGTAATTATTCTAGTAATATAACTACATTATCAATTCTCATCCACAAAGTGTAGTTTATCTTGTTTGTGCTCTCTTTGTAAATGAGAAATTTTAATTGATGTATTATTAGTAGTGGTGGTGACTATAAATTGTTGTAGTTCTTAGTGAATTATGAATTTCTATTTTCTTTTTACTTTTTTAAAATTTTTTATTAATTTTTGAGGGGTACCAGGGATTGAACTCCGGCACTTGACCACTGAGCCACATCTGTAGCCCTATTTTGCATTTTGTTTAGAGACAGGGTCTCATTGAGTTGCTTAGCGCCTTGCTTTGGCTGGCTTTGAGCTTGCAATCCTCCTGCCTCAGCCTCCCGAGCCACTGGGATTACAGGTGTATGCCACTGCACCCAGCTTCTTTTTACTTTTACCAAAAAAGCTAAGTTTTTAGTGAGGGAGGGCAAAACGCAACAAAGATATATTTTATTCATCTACCTTTAGGTAAAAGTATGCTGTGGACATTATGAGACTGATTCCATTACCAAATCTAAAGTGATATAGTAAGATTTGCACTCATAATTTATATTCATAACTCTTAATCTGTAAGTTCTTAGTATTTATATGCTTTTAATGTTATTCTGTTGTAATTTTAAACTGTAAAGCAAGAACTTGCTTACCTTCCATAAAACAGGGATTAGAGATCTGAAAATAATCAACTCACTTTAAAAATGAAGTTAAAAATTGGACTACTGTTATTTTTATTAAAGAAAGTTTTTGAGATATTGGGATATTCACATATTCAAATATAGTCTCAGGAAATCTGACATGATTTTTGTGTGTCCCATCAGCTTTGAAAATTTCATCAAAACTTTAGTATACTCTTAAGGATTGTGATATATGTGAAAGACATCTGTCATGTCTTCCGTGAGTGAAGAAAAAGTGGAAACTGCTTTCCTCATTAAAATGAGCTTTAACTTTTTCTAACATTTGTATTATTTCTCTCTATTAATGAAATAAACATCAATTTTATGAATAAATCAATGTGTTAAAGATTAGTTTAATTTTCACAGGATTTTGATATTATAGTTTTAAAAATATTCTTCATTTTTTAATTGGTACATTATGGCTATAATATGTAGTTACTAGTTTCTGGCCTTAAAAATGAAAAGAGAGTAAGATTAGGTATTAATTAGGCATTAGGAGAATGTACATTTGAAGTTAAAGTAAGCTTGGTGTAGTGGTTTGTTCCTGTGATCCCATTTACCTGCAGAGGCAGGGAGGATTGAAAAGCTCAAGGCCAGCCTCCAAATTTAGGGAAACCAGCCAGGTATGGTAGCACATGCCTAAAATCCCAGTGACCCATGAGACTGAGACAGGAGGATTGCAAATTCAAGACTTGCCTCAGCAACGTGGCAAGATCCAGTCTCAAAATAAAAAGACTGGGGATGGGATTCAGTGGTTAAGTGCCTCTGGATTCAATCTCTGGTACCAAAAACAGAGAGCAGGAAGGAGGGAGCAGGGGGTACAGTTCAATTTTAGAGGACCCAATAATGAAAGAAAGAAGAAAGGAAACTAAAAGAAAAATATTGCAGAAAAACTTAATATAAACCAATAATTGCATATATTGTTTTCCTTAATTCTTTTTTTTTTTTTTTAGAAGATTGTTTTATTTAACACAAGAGGTGTTGTTTAGAAAGATTCATGTTATTTTTTTTTTTTTAAGGGAGAGTGAGAGAGGAGAGAGAGAGAATTTTTAATATTTATTTTTTAGTTCTCAGCGGACACAACATCTTTGTTGGTATGTGGTGCTGAGGATCGAACCCGGGCCGCACGCATGCCAGGCGAGCGCGCTACCGCTTGAGCCACATCCCCAGCCCTTCCTTAATTCTTTTTGACAACCTTGAAATGCATGTTGTTTCTTACTGGAGAGGATCACAGTGTAATTATGCTATTTAGATTGCCCTAGTGTAGGAAGTCCAAGATAATTGAAAGGAAGAGTGAAATGTTTCTAGGTCATGACTATTGGTTTTCAAACTCCTGGGTTTAGATTTGCTATTATGACCACATTGCTGTTCCCAAGGTGAGCTCTGGGATTATTTCTTGCATTTTTTGGCATTCAACCAAGATAAAAGAAGTTGTAGTGTAGCTCATTTATATAGTGCTTGCCCAGCATGTGTGAGGCCCAAGGTTCAATCCCAGCACCACAATAAATAAATACATACATGCATACATACATACATATATACATACAAGCACAGAGGAAAACTTTTGCCTCTATGGTGCTGCTGTCCTTGAAGTTGTGGAGTACAAGTCCATCTTCCTACATTAATTTTCTATTCCTGCCTCACAAATTACCACACACTGAGCATCTTAAAATAATACAAACATATTATAGCTACTGGAGGTCAGAAGCCTTGGTAAGGTCAATTGAGTCATCTGCTTGAGTTCTTTTTATTTTTTTCTGATATCTAAAAAAAATTGTGCATAATAATGGGGTACCATGTGTTATTTTGATGTATGCATACATTGTGTAGCATTCAAGTCAGGTTGAGCATTTCTGTCTCCTTGGTCATCTATCTTTTCTTCCTGGTGAAAACATTCAAAATCCTTTCTTGAGATACATAATTATTACCTGTAGTCGTTCTACTGTGCAGTACCACACAAAGAGTTTCCTATCACTGACTGTAACTAGTACCCATTGATCAACTTTTCACCATCCTTCTCTTCACCCTGCACTACATGCTTTGGTAACCAACATTTTGTTCCCAACTTCTATGAGATTGGTTTGGAGATTTTTTGGGTTTTGTTTGTTTGTTTGTTTACACAAAAAGCATGATCACATGGTACTTGTAATTTTTTTTTTTTTTAGTTTGTCTTATTTTACTCTCCCAATGATCTCTAATTCCATCCATGTTGTCATGAATGACAGAATTTCATTCTGTGCTTAGGGTCTTACAAAACCAAAATCAATGTGTTGCCAGTGCTATGTTCCTTTTTGGAGTCTGTAGGGAATAATTCGCTTCCAAGTTCATTCAGGTTGTTGATTAAATTCCAATGCTTGCAGTGCAATTCCAATGCATCCCCCTTCCCTTGCTTGTTATCAGCCAAGGGCTGCTCTTTGCTTCTAGAAGCTGAAATACTGTTCATGTGCCCTCCTCAAATAGTGGCAGATCAAGTCCTCTCATGCATCTCACTTGTCTGATTTCTTTTTCTGCTTGTATGTCCGACTCCAGATCAACAAAGTTCTGTGCTCTAGACCAGGCCCACCTAGATAACTGAGGATATTCTATTTTAGAATCTGTAATCTTGTACATCTACAAAGTTCTTTTTGCCATGTAATATAATCTGTTCAGAGGTTCCTGGAATTAGAGCATGGACATCATGGGGGCTATTCTACCTACTATACACATATTCTGCAAAGAAATTCCATAAACTATACCTGTACATTTCTAAATTGCTTCCTAAAATTTTTCATCTGAGTTTGGATAGTTGAAAAGTATTCTGGTTTTGCACAGTGGTCCACACTTGCATTCCTGGATACTTGAGAAACAGAGGTAAGAAGATTACAAGTTCAAGGCTAGCCTGGGCAATTTGTTGAGGATCTGTCCCCCAAAATAACAAAAGGATTGGGGATATAGCTCAGAGGTAGCAAATGTGGGGCCCTAGATTCAATCCCAGTACTGCAAAAAGAAAACTCTAATGCATTTTATTATTTTTTTCCTCCACATTTTTATTGGTGCGTTATAGTTGTACATAAATATGAGATTTGTTGTTATATGCATACAAAACAACATAATTTGGCCAATATCCCTAGCTTTTCTAGATATAGACACCACTCCTATAATATTAATTGCCATAATGATTTGATACTACAATTGTTTTTTTAAATGTGAATTAATTAACAGTTGGAAATTTTCATTGTTCCTTTTTTCTTATTAAAATGTTATTTTTTCCATTCCTTCAATATAATTTTATTTGAATCCAGTGTACTTTAATGTTTTAAATAAAAACATCTTATTGATCACTTTTATCATACTTTATAACAAATACATATTCAAATTTTCAAAATTTCTCATTGATTTCTTTTTTCCATATTTTTATTAGTGAATTATAATTATATATAATAGCAAATCATTTTTACATATTTTTATGCACTTAGGCACATGGTGTAACTATATAATTTAATTGTTCTCAAGATATCCCTTTTCCCTCCCCCTGGTCCTTTTCCTCTACTCTACTGGTCTTCTTTTAATTTTCATGAGACACCACCACCACCACCACCTCTTTCTTTTCTTTTTCCTCTCTAGCTTCCACATGAGAAAATTTATGACCCTTGACTTTCTGAATGGTTTATTTTGTTTAACATAATGCTCTGAGGTTCCATCCATTTTCCTGCAGATAATATAATTTCATTTTTCTTTACGGCTAAATAAAATACCATTTTGTATGTATACCACATTTTCTTTAAGGAGTTGCAAAGTTTCTGGTATAATTTTTAGGTCTTTGATCCGTTTTGAGGTGACTTTGATGCAGATGAGAGAGAAGGATCTAGATTCATTCTTCTACATATTGATAACCATTTTTCTCAGTACCGTTTGTTAAAAAGGCACTTTTCTCCAACAAGTTTTTGGCACTTTTGTCAAGGATCAGATGACTGTCTCTGTGGGTTTGTCTGTGTCTTCTGTACCATTGGTCTATGTGTCTGTTTTTATGCCAGTACCATACTGTTTTTGTTACTATAGCTCTGTAGAATAATTTGAAGTCAGGTGTTGTAATGCCTCCAGCATTGCTTTTTTGTCCTAAAATTGCTTTGGCTATGTATTCTGAGTCTTTTGGTCTTCCAGGTGAATTTTAGGACTTGCTTTTTTCTAGTTCTAGGAAGAATATCTTTGGTAATTTGAAGGATAGTGCATTGAATCTGTGTATTGCTTTTTGTAATGTAGCCATTTTAACTACATTATTTTTGCCGACGTATGAATATGAGAGGGCTTACCATATTCTAGTGTCTTCTTCAGTTTCTTTCTTCAGCATTCTTTAGTTTTTCATTGTAGAGGTCTTTCGCCTATTTCTAGGTTTTTTTCCTCTCTTTTTTTTTAACCCCTGAGGCTATTGTGAATGGGATTGTTTTTCTGCTTTTTTCTCAGCAGGTTCATTATTGGTGTGTAGGAAAACTTGATATTTGTATATTGATTTGTATCCTATAATTTCTTCTTTTCTTCATTCTTATGGAACTTCCTCTCAAGGCTACAGTTTTGGATAATATTTCAAGAATGAAAGAAACAGTCATTAAAGATTATTGTTAGTGTCATCACAGTATACAGTATATCTGAAATTCAGAACATTTCTAAACACTGGACAGGCACCATTTTTAACATAGTGCTTTGCATTTATCTGAAATGGGAAAAAGCATGAGCCTGAGGCTTAATGGTGCCTTTATCAGTAGAGGCTTTAAGACATTCTTATTTTAAATTATCCATTTGTTTTGTTTAATGAAAGTTTTTACAACCCAGGGCAATACATTCCAATAAGATTTGAGGTGGGGGAGCTGAGGCTGTGGTTCAAAGGTATAGTGCTCGCCTAGCAAGTGGGAGGCGCTGGGTTTGATCCTCAGTGCCACATAAAAAAATAAATAAATAAAATAAAGATAATGTGTCCAAATACAACTAAAAAAAAAAAAAGATTTGAGGTGGATGAGAAGTATTGGTTTTTTTTTGTTTGTTTGTTTGTTTTACAGTACTGGATATGAAACCATGGGCATTGCACATGATAGGCAAGTGCTCTAACATAGAACTACCGTCCTAGCCCTGCTTTTGGCTTTTTTGAAATGTGTGAGAATGAAGATTCAGGGAAAATAGGCACATCAGTTTTAGGGAAGCAAAGAGAAGTTGAAGATGTGCATGCCCAGGTACCCTTGGAAAACAATCATGATCCTTTAATAATACATAACTTAGTTTGAACACTGCCTCTTTAAGACTTTTTCACTACTGTCTAGATCCTCCTCTCCCAAAGGACAGATGCCACCCTCCTCTACCACACAGGATTGTACTTGGGTATGTTAGACTCTTCTGATTTCTTGTATAGGATTGATTTCTTTAAACACTAATACATATCTTTTAGGCCTGTTTGCAGGCACAATACTTGTCTCTTACCATGACAATTAGCAGTATATGTACCTTTTGGTAGAGATTCTACCCTCAGGTTAGTTATATCTAATTATAAGAAATGCCTGTACCTTAGGTAGGATATTTTGTGGAAAAGGAGAGATTCCTACATCTGTGCCTTTCAAGGTAAGAAAGAAAAAAGACAGTAGTTTTAATCTTCAAATTATCATTTCTGTATGATTATACAAATAGGAAAACTTGGAGCCTAATTTACCAAATAAACATTTCTCTGAAAGAAAACAATTGGAAAAAAATTTATCTCCCCCTGAAATAGGTAAACATTTATGTTATCCCACAGAGCCATTTGTCCTTTGAATTGCTGTTCCATTTATAGTCCCATTTTACATTTGTATAACTAAATATCCTATTTGTATAACTAAATATCCTATTTAAAGCAGAATTGCCACCTTTGAGTTGAGTCTTCCCAGTTTTCCATCCAAGTTTTAAGCATAATAGAATGTTTTAGACAATCTGATAAGCTAAAGTGTAGTAGTCCTTCTTCTTTTTCTTTATTCTCATAGCTTTGTCTTTGTTGTTCTAATTACTTATAGCCCTTCTTCACAACAGTCTGCAATAGAAAAATCTCCCAAATTCTTTCTTGGCCTGATAGTGGGAACATAGTCCTGTGATAATGGTAGAAGAAAATACTTCTCCTTTGACCATCATACTTCCAACTTTATTACCTTTTCTTAATGCAGTTAGTAGCTGAGCTTTCTGCAGAGTGTTTCTCCAGTCTCACCTTGGGCACTCCATTATTTACATAATGGTTCTGTCTAATAATTTTTGTGTTTTGTGAATTTAGTCTCCCAAACAATGATTCCAGTTGTTTATTTGCACTAGGGGCTTTGTCATCCTGGTCTTCAGATTTTTTCCCTTCTTCCTTTGTCACATGCAAATTGACCTTTTATTGGTAGAATGTTGGTCTTTGTCACTGGCAAGACCTACTTTCAAAAGCTCCCTTTAGTAGACTGCCAACTCATTTCTATGAGGTATCTAACCATCTTACATTGTAGTATGAAATGGGTGTGAGGGCATAAATAACTAATTGTCTATCGGTATTCATTCCCTTCTTTCTGGTTAGTGGTAGATATTGCAATTTCTAATTAATAAGTTTGTAGTGAAATAAATATGTCGGAGCCTCTCTGCCAGCTTTGGCTGTGTGACCAAGTTCTGGTCCATGGAATATGAACAGAAGTTTCCTATGAGAGTTCTGAAAATTTTCCTTAAAGGGAAGCTGCTGCTCAACTTTTCTTCTCTTGCTTTCTAATCAGTAGAGGTTATGGTTAGAGCTTGAGCAATCATTTTTAAAACAATGAACGGGAAGCCATGCATTGAGGAAGGCAGAGAAACAAAATAGAACAATGCTGGGTTCCTTATGATAGTGATTCTGGACTGCCTACATTTCCATTGAATGTATTTCTGAATAATTTAAGCCATTGTTTGAGTTTTCTGTCATTAACAGCAGAATCTAATCCTAACAGAGATATTAAAAAGTCATGCTGGCTGGGTGCGGTGGTGCATGCCTATAATTCTAGTAGTGGCTCAGGAAGCTGAGGCAGGAGAATCATGAGTTCAAAGCCAACTTCAGCAATTTAGCAAGGCCCTAAGCCACTTAGTGAGACCTTATCTCTAAATTAAAAAAGAAAAGAAAAAAGGGCTAGAGATGTGGCTCAGTAGTTGAGCACCCTTGGGTTTAATTCCCTGTAACAAAACAAAACAAAGTCAAGCTATTTTTCAAATAAGAAGCACACAAACTGGATCCCTTGGATGTTATGGTGTAGCGCTGACGCACACAAAAACTATTAATCTCCACTATGAAGAATTTTGATGCTTAGATTTCATGTCATGTCACCTGTTATCCATGATTCCCTCCCTACCTCAGGTTTATTATGGTAAAAATCATTTTCTCTTTTCATCATGGGTCCATTGTCCTCCTTTTATCCTTGGAACTGTTATACCTCTAGTGGGTGATAATGTACCAAAAATTATTGGAGACTACAGGATAAATGTCTTCCTGAATCACTGAGGATTTTGGAGGGAGCTTTAATTTTCTATTAAAACATACAGATGGAAAGCAAAATTCAGATGCGTGTTTTTGATATGAAAGAAACATTTGAAATGTGTATCATTATGGAGTTAAAGTATATGAGACTATTCTTCAGATCACACAGGGTAATAAGTTCACACTTCTCTGCCTCTTCTTTTCTTAGGGATACTAGATGGAAACTTAAGTTGTGCTTATTGGTAAGAGCTGAGGGATTCCTGACTACAGAGTGAATAAAACTCATGGCCTACCAGCTAGAAAGGTAAGAAATCTTAATTAAGCTTTTATTGCAAAAGCATTCTTTTTATTTTTGACTGTCTCCAAATATTATTGAATTTAACTGATGTTTCTATACAGTATTACTTAGAACGCTACCATATTGATAATGTTTAGTTTAAAAAAAAAGATTCTGAGTGTTAGCAAAGTTGGAAATGTCCTTTTGGAGATAGAACATGTATCAGCATATTAAAGTGCATCTAAGATTGATTTTAAAGTGTTAGATTTTGTTTAATTCAGAGGCTCCTAAATTTATTTGACTGGAGACAAGTAGACCCAACATAAATATCCCAATTCTCCTAGGATTTTATGACTAGTAACAGTAGTAAATCTATGAAGTACTTTCTATGTTTCAGAAATATTTGTGGCAAAAGTTTACATACTCTATATACAAGCAAATTAAACATTAGATTTATTTGCTTTTGTATTGATTTGTTTCAGCCAAGTAAATCACGATTATTATTTCATACTGATCAGAAATATTAATTTGACATTATAAGGTCCTTGAATTATACCATTTTTGAGCATCTATGTGCTAGCCATATGGTATTGATTGATATTAGAGATATGAGATACAGTGGGTTTTGATCTCAAGCCATTTATAGTTTCTAAATATAGCTTTTTTAAATGGAAAGCAATCCCAACAACTCAACTCTGGAGGCCAGGATAGAAGGTTTATAAGTTCAAGACCAGACTCATCAACTTAGGGAGACCCTATCTCAAAATTAAAAAAATAAATAAATAAAAAGGGCTGGGGTTGTAGCTAAGTGGTAAAGTGCCCCTGAGTATAATCCCTAGTACTCCCCCTCCTCATTAAAATTAAAATAAAATGGAAGGAAAAATATCAGTTTAATAAAGTGATCTGGCATGCAGAATCTTTCAAAACATGGCAGTCTAATGATAGACTTTGCAAGTATATCAAGATGTATGAGCAAATTGGCCTGTGCTTTTGTACCTAAACCCAGAGGTCCAAATCAAAAGAAAAAAAATGCATAAATGGAGTTACTCTAATTTTGTCAAAAATTTGGAAAATAATTGAAATGTGGGGCTGAGGCTGTAGCTCAGTGGTTAAGTGCTTGCCTCGCATGTGTGAGGCACTGGGTTCAATCCTTAGCACCACATAAAAATAAAGATACTGTGTGTTCATTTACACTAAATAAATATTTAAAAAATAATTGAAATGTATATGTATTTAAAAGGTGAAAAAAATTAAAGCAAATACAAGGAAGAAAGGGTAGTAACACTTGATAATTTTTTCTTATATACTAATCCTTAAATAGTAAAAGGATTAAATAGTTTTAAGCTACTTAACTAACTTGAATGTTCAAGTTGATGATCAGGTTAGAAGTATTCTTCATAACCTGTAAGTTCCATGAAGGCAAGGGACCGTGTCTGAATCATCGTACCCTGGAGTATGATCGGCTGAAAGGCTGCCATCAGTTCATGAGGCTTTGTCCTAAGAGCATTTTTCTTCATAACTGGTCTTTCCTTTCCTCTCATTTTGACTAGCACTACTTGAGTTAATACCATCATTCCTTCTTCAATCTCACAGTATCTTCTAGTTTTCTTGGGTAGTGTAGCTCTCTCTTATCCATCCTCCACATTTCTATTAGTGATCTTACCAAATTAAAATTTTTCAATTTCTTAACAACATGGCTAGGGAAACTTTCTTAATTTGAAGAGGACCAAAAGAAAATATTTTAGGCTTTGTAGGAACCACATGTGATCTCTGTTGCATGTTCTTCTTTGTCTACTCTCTATACCATTATTTAAAAATGTGAGAAACTTTTTTATTTCAAGAATTTGGCCTAGCCGGGCGTAGTGGTGCATGCCTGTAATCCCAGCAGCTTGGGAGGCCAAGGCAAGAGGATTGCAAGTTCAAAGCCAGCCTCAGCAATGATGAGGCACTAAGCAACTCAGTGAGACCCTGTCTCTAAATAAAATACAAAAGAGGGCTGGGGATGTGGCTTGGTGGTTGAGTGCCCCTGAGTTCAATCCCCAGTACCCTGGCAAAAAAAAAGCCAAAAAAAAAAAAAAAATCCTCATTCTAAGAGTCCTAGAAACTTCCAGGAAATCCACAAATCCAATCGTAGAAATTACTTTCCTTTCTCTTGACTTTATTCTTCTGTATCTTCTCCATTCTTTTTATTACATGTGTCACTGTAAATATGACCAAAAATGTCCACTAGTCTCAAGTATGATTCTGAATGTTTTGTGCCCACTTCTGTTTGACTATTCCTTTTTACCAGTTTCCTAAAGAAGTAGTCTGATTGACTTAACTTGGTCAGGTGTCTCCCCTGATTTATCTGAGACAGCTATGTCAGGATCATGGATATTAGGATTGCCTTTTATTGCACTGTTGGCAGATCAGGCACTCTAGTGGGATCATGCAGGTGTTTAGGAGAGATGACCAAGTCCAGCATACTCATGTTCCCATAGCATCTGTGTTTATATAAAAGAAAGATTATACATGTACATAAATAAATTATTATTTTCACTTGTTAATCCTTTTTAATCTAATTTTAAGTGCAGAATCCATACCTCTTGTATTTAACATGGTTGCAAAATAGGCAGTCAAATGTTTTCCAAATAAATTTCATAAAAGTTAATGATTTTTATTAGAAATGTTTGAGAATGCTATATATTATATGTAACACTATTATCCATATTTTAGAAATTTGCCTTTAAATTTGAGTGCATTCTAAGAGTTTACAAAATTTTATAGTTCTGTAACCAACTAAGTAGATTGTCAGTTAAATTCACATTTTAAAGTATAGAAATTTCTAGAGTCACCAGAAATTGATCCACCACTACTGTTTTTAGAAATTCATTCACCAGCACTATTTTTTTATGAAATGAATTATTTTCCTTCTTAATTTGTTTTTGATCAAGATGTAGGAAAATAAATATTTTCATTGCTAATAATCTGAATGGTAGACTTTAAAATGGCATAGGAATATTGATACTACAGCCTGAAGGATTTTTTTATTTGTGCAATAGATTTGGCCCACATTTCATATTTTTAAAAAGGGAACTAATAAGATAAATAATTATCTAGTATCCTCTATAAGTTCATTCAGATTGGTAAATTCTTTTACTATAGTATAATTTCATTTTCTATTTAACCTTGCAATATAGAATATGCTTTTCAATTCCTTGATGTATTTTATAACTTGAAATTATAAGCCAGAAAGGAGAGAATTGTTAGAGAATCAGTACAATTTATTATTATTATTTATTATTATTTTTAGTATTATTATTTATTATTAGTATTTTTCTCATGACTACTGCTAAAAACGTTAGTTATATAATAATGCTTATGTGGTGAATTATTTTAGCACATATTATAAATGTATTACTTAAGCTTATCTTGTTAGTTTTTTTCCTATTTTTAAAAAATGTTTATTTATTTATTTTTTGTTGTAGTTTCATATAATAACTTTATTTATATGTGGTGCTGAGGATTGAACCCAGGACCTCACACGTGCTAGGCAAGCGCTCTACCACTCAGCCCCAGGCCCTTCCTTATTTTTTTTTAATTCAAGACTAAATTGCCAGTGTGATGCCTTATTATTACCTATTATTACCAAATTTTATATTTCTCTACAAGACATTCTCCTGCAAAACCATAGTATAACTATGAGAATCAGGAAATCAACACAGGTCTATTTCTACCCTCTGTATTAGACCTGAATATTGCAGATCACATTGAAATTTTTGCCAGTCTTCCCAGTAATCTTTTATAGCAAAAAGATTCCATCTAATATCTCATGTTGCAGTTATTTGTTGTATCTTATTGAAATTTTTGATCACAAACAGTTCCTCAGTCTTCCCTTGACATCAATAACTTGAACATTTTCAAAGATTATTTTATAGAATTTACCTCAGTTTGGGGTTCTCTGATATTTCTTCATGATTTGATCCTCAGAATTATTGTAGTAGAAGTGATGACATGTCTTTCTCATTGCATTCCAAAAAGGGCACACAACTTTGCTTTTTATTTCTAACATTGTCAACTTGGATCACTTGATTAAGGTGATGTTTACTAGAATTTTGTACTGTAAATTACTCTTTGTCCTTAGTTATTACATTTTATTTTATAGAAAGGTACTTTGAGATGAAATAAATATTTTATTCCTGTTCAAACTTTTAATTTATTCTTGTATATCAGTATGGATTTGTGAACTCTATTTATTTAGGGTTTACTTTACTATCATTATTTGTTTTGATCCTTCACTGTCATTATTTGCTTTGATTCTCAAATTGTCCCACGTTTGGTCACTTTCAGGGCTAAATCTGCAAGATTTTTGTTTCGTTTTTATTTTCTACCTAAGATATTTAAGGTCTGCCCTGTACTTTTCCCTACCCATCCCTGAAATCAACCAGTATTTCAAGGAGCCGAGGTCCCATTTGGTGGAAAATGGTATTTACACAATAAAATATGGAATGCTATATGTGCTTTTTTTTCCTTTTAAATATATATATATATATATATATATATATTTTTTTTTTTTTTTTTTTTTTTTTTTTTAGTTGCAGATGGACACAGTACTTTTATTTTTAATGTGATGCCAGGGATCAAACCCAACGCCTCATGCATGCTAGGCAAGCATTCTACCACTGAGCTACAGTCCTGGCCCCAATATATGTGCGTGTTCCTGGCCCTCTCAGTGGACATAACTAGATAAATTTTATGAACATATATGCATACATGTATAGACATTAACATCTTTATTTCTGTATCTTTATATTTATTTTGAAAGTCATGAGTTCATGTCATTATCTTCAGAACCCATTTAATACAAAGGTTCACCCTGTATTTATAGTTCATTTGATCTATAGTCACCTATAATGTGAATTTACTTTCACTTATCATATCCTTGATGTATTTACTAAATTTGATCAATTCCTGGGTATGTATGTAATTAATTGCCTTTCACCACTAGACTTTTCCCCATCAAGCAGATATTCTACTAGTTGGCCCTGACATCCTATACTAGAATAGTGCCATCCTTGTCTCTTATCTCATGTGGATGCCTCTTTAGCTCACTTGGGCATTAACATCTCATATCAGGCTACATAGATGCTATGGGAACATGAGTGTGCTGGACTTGGTCATCTTTCCTCATTTATTTTATGAACTTCATTTGGAAAACATTTGGTTGCCTATCATATCCATGTTAAAAATAAGAGATGGATTCTGTCCTTAAAACTAGACTAAAAAGGAAGATAAACAAGTGAACATAATAATAACAATGATATTAATTCAATTATACAGATATACATATATAATCATTATAAAAGATAAAACACAGATGCTGTGGGAACATGAGTGTGCTGGCATTAGTCATCTCCCCTCAGCACACACTCACTCACCTCTTAGAGAGCCCACCACCAGTGCAATAGAGAACAATCCTATATCCATGACCCTGACATAGCTGTTTTGGGTAAATTAGGGGAGATACCTGACCAAGTTAACCCAATTGGACCACCTCTTCAATACAAAATGTACTGATTCTCTAACAAGTCTATTCTTGTTTCTGTGTATAATTTTCATGTTATTAGATATATCAAGAAATTGAGCTGGGCGTGGTGGCACACACCTGTAATCCCAGTGGCTTGGGAGGCTGAGGCAGGAGGATCACAAATTCAAAGACAGCCTCAGCAATTTATCAAGGCCTTAAGAAAGTCAGTGAGACCCTGTCTCTAAATAAAATATAAAAAAGGGCTGGGGATGTGGCTCAGTGGTTAAGCACCCCTGGGTTCAATCTCTGGTACCAAAACAATGAAAAGAAATTGAAAAACTACATTCTGTATTATGAAATTAAAAACAAACAGAATCATACATCTTGTGGCAAATAAAACAGAAAATAGGAGGGACAAATGCATGCTTATATGTAGAATTGTCAGGCTACACTTCCTTCCACACAGAGACCTTTCCTTATTCAACTCAGACTGCAGTATCCCATGTAGGGCTGACCTTCTTTCTAGCCTAACCCTCATTTCCTTTCTCCTCACTAGAGACATCTTTCTCACCCTACCCCACCCAGGTTCTGCACTATGCTGAAACCTAATAGCCTGTCTGAGCTTTGTCATGCAGATACTCTTACACTTAATTTCTTCAATTTTCATCTAGTTCTACTTTTTTCTTCTTTCTTTCTTTTTTTTTTTTTTTTTTGGTCCTCTTACTGGCATTTCATTTTTATATGATTCCATTTGGTAATGGATCTGATTACTCTGGAAGTTCCAAAGAATCTTTCTGTAATACCAATTTTCATATGATTTATATAAAATTTCTCTGTAGTTGGTAGGTGTAAAATAAAGATATCATAGCTTGGTAGGGACAGTATAAGTTGCTTGTTTTGTTTTGGGTACCAGGGATTGAACTCAGGAGCACTCAACTACTGAGCCACATCCCCAGCCCTATTTTGGATTTTATTTAGAGACGATCTCACTGAGTTGTTTAGTGCCTTGCCATTGCTGAGACTGGCTTTGAACTTGCAATCCTCCTGCCTCAGCCTCCTGAGCCAATGGGGAATATCTTGTGCTACTGTGCTGGGCCTTGCCCTGGTTTTTGACCTTGAGTAAGTAATTTCACACTTTTCAACTTCAGTCTTCTCATTTGTAGGGTGAATACTTAGGTCTACACTGGGAACACAGTGAGGTACGTGGTCAGAAGTCCCATGTCATAATAAAAACCCCGTGGGCTGTGAGTACAGCTCAGTGGTAGAGTACTTATTCAGGAGAGAGAATTTTGAGCTAACATTTTATTTTTTAAAAATAGGCAAAAGAAGGCAATTCACAGAGATGTATAAATGACTGTTATGTATATGAAGAAAGTTCATCATATTAGGATGTCAAGATACACAGCTTTTAAATTATTTCATTAATTGGACATTTAAAAAAATAGTACCACTGTTGGTGTAGGTGTTGAGAGACATAAGTTATTTTTATATAGGGAAAGTAGAAATAAATAATGCTTCTTGGAGGACAGTTTAACACAATATAATTTCAAAGCCTTCAAAATATGCCTTCATTTTGACATTGCAGTTTCACTACTAGAAATTCATCCTTTGGAAATTATTATAGATATTGCACAAAGTTGTTTCCCAAAAGTATTCATTGATAATGGTGTAATATCATATAGCTGTATTTAAATATAGCTATTTAAAATGACATCTATGGCTGGGATTATGGCTCAGTGACAGGGTGCTTGCCTAGCATGTATGAGGCACTGGGTTTAATTCTCAGCACCGTATATCAATAAATAAGATAAAGGTCCATTGCAACTAAAAACTATTTTTAAAAAATGATATCTAATCTTTTTTTAAATATATTTTTTAGTTGTTGATGGACACAATATCTTTATTTTTATTTATTTATTTTTATGTGGTGCTGAGGATCGAACCCAGGGCCTCGTGCATGCAAAGCAAGTGCTCTACCACTGAGCTACAACCTCAGCCCAGACATCTAATCTTTAATGACATTATTATTTAATGATGTGGCAGAATGTAGATAATTACAATTTTTTTTTTTTTTTTTTTTGGTACCTGGGATTGAACCCTGGGTACTTAACCATTGAACCACATCCCCAGCCCTTTTTGGTATTTTATTTAGAGACAGGGTCTCCTCAAGTTGCTAAGTGCTTTACTAAGTTGCTGAGGCTGGCTTTGAACTTGTGGTCCTCCTGCCTCAACTTCCCATATAGGTGTGTGCCACAGCACCCTGCTAGATAATTGTATTTTAAAGTCAGTTTTCATGCTGTTTTTACATTTCTTAAAGTTATATAAATGTGTATATGCTCAGTGGTAGAGCATTTGCCTAGCACATGTGAGGCATTGGGTTCAATCCTCAGCACCACATAAAAATAAATAAATAAAAATAAAGGTATTAAAAAATACACACACACACATACACACTGACAAAACTGGAATGTGTACTTCGGAATATTAATAGTAGTTAACTGAGTGGTAGTATTCCAGGTGATTCTTTTTTCACTTCTGTGTTTTTATGGGAGCAAATTTAAAGTTCCTTACAGTGTCTTAGTTGACTAAAAGTAATTTAGTTAATATTTTCAGGAGGGAATTTTTTTGGAACTCCAATTAAAACTTTAATTTTAAGGGTTGTTTTAGAATTAAATAAATTTGGTCATTTGTGCAGGATACCAAATAATAGAAATTGCTGGCTGTGTTGTCATAAATAAAATTTAAAGTATAATTTTAACAAGTTTGGGTTCTAATAAAACTTTGTGGCAATAAAATATAGAAAATATGAAGAATGGATACATATTTATAGGTAGAATTAACATAGAAAACCAGAAAGTGAAAACTTGACTTTTATACTGGTCTGTTTCTGCAGCAGAGCACCAAACATATATCTTCAGTTCATAGGAAGTTTATTATGCCTGTATCAAAATGACTAAGGTCTATTATCTTATAATATATAGATTTTCTTTCATTTACATATTTTAGAAATTTACTATTCCTGTTTTTCTGCACCACCTCTTTGTCTAATCTTAGGAGCAATTGTTATTGCTCTTGAACTTAGAGCAGTTTTGGTCATGTTTTTCATTTGAAGTTTGAGATACTAGTTCATATGGACGAATACTCATTTTTTCTGAACTAGCATATATAGCATACATATTAAGACTTTTTTTGTGGATTCATACCAGAAAATATTTTTAAAGTACTATACTGCTATTACAAGAAACCTGAAGTAGGTGTAATTTTAAAGTGTTGAAAGTAAAGCTTCATTGGATTTAATTTGGAGAAAGGTTTTGAGGCACTTTATTTATCTACTGCATAGGGGAGACGAGAGCAAGTTGCCATTTCAAACCTTCAAGTTGATTCTTAGTGAGTTTTTTTGGTACCCGGAAGTGAACCCAGGGGTGCTTAACCACTGAGCCACATCCCCAGCCCTTTTTTTATATTTTATTTAGAGGCAGTGTCTCGCTGAGTTGCTTAAGTTGCTGAGGCTGGCTTTGAACTTGAGATCCTCCTGCTTCAGCCTCCTGAGCTGCTGGGATTATAGGCATGAGCCACTGCACCTGGTGTTTTCTTAGTTTTTTTAGGGTATGAAATGAAGAACCTAGCTCATGATGAGATAAGAGGAAGGAAAAAAGTAGAGTGAATTTCACTTATATAAGAGATACTATTTGTGATTGGTCATTAGCCATTGGTATTAAGTTCATGTAACTATGATAGGTTATTTCATGAATCTTAAAAAAAAAAAGTCAATGGCTTTTGGGATATTATTGACTTAGTAATAAACCGCACATATTTTAAGTATGCAATTCGATAAGTTTTGACTTATATGTATACATCCATCAAACCATCACCACCATCAAGATGATTTATTCATCACAAGCTCCCTTGTGACCTCTTTGTAATCTTCCACTCCTGTTCCTAGGCTACCACTAGTCTGCTTTCTGTCCCTATAGTTTGCCTTTTCTAGAATTTGTATAAATGGAATCATACTCTGTGATATTTTTTAAATTGTCCTCTTTGACATAGCATAATGATTTTTAGATTAATCTGTGTTATAGTATGTATCAGTAGTTTTCAGGACAGATTCTGTGTACATTTAAGAATACTTTCATCATTTCAGGCCAAGTTCTTATTTAAATCAAGCATAGCAAGATAATCTGATTTGGGACTTTTAATTTTCAACATTTTACTCTAGCTAATACTTTTTAATCCACAAGGCATTTTAAACATTCCAGGACTAAGACATTTTACTGTAGTGTGTGATTGCTTCATAGTTACCCATGAAGTTAAAGATAATTTCTTTCTTAAATAGACTTAATTCTGATTTCTTGTGGTTTATTATTTATTCTCAAAGGAGGAGGGTATGTTATTTAATTTCTCTTTCTGAATAGTTATTTCTGGGCAATTAGAGCCTGTGTTAAATAGTGGTAATGATGAATCAGAAAACTGAGGTAATATATCACTGTTATCATCTAAGCCATTTTTATTGCATATCATTTGTATTTTTAAAAAGTAACAGCAGCTGCTACTTGAATGCTCACTATGAGAAAGTTATTGAGCTTACTTTTTAATACAATATTTTCATTTTACTATCAAAATAACTGGTGTAAATATTATTCCCATTTACCAAATGTCACAGTGATAGAGTGAAAGTGTAGGCTATGACAACAGTGCACTGTCAGATGTGAACTCTGCTTTTAAAAATATTACCATGCAGGGTGCAGAGGCATGTGCTTGTAATCCTAGCAACTCAGGAGGCTGAGGCCAGAGGATCACAAGTTCAATGCCAGCCTCGACATAGTAAGACCCTATCTCAAAAAGAAAAGAGAAAAGAAAAAAGAAAGAAAAGTTTGGAGATGTAAGATATAGCTCAGTGGTAGAGTGCCCCTGCATTCAATCCCCATTACCACAGAAATAAAAATGTCACCATGTTTCTTCCAGTGCTGCTGCTATACAGATGGCATTTTACTTCATTTTTAGAATCTGCAGAACTAAAGTTTTCTTTTCTAACTCACCACGCCTCAACCCTTATAAACATTAAAAGAATCTTGGAATAGTCTGTAACAGATGCTTCTTGTAGCTCATCTCTAATCTCTACTGCAAGTACTAAGCACTTATGTCTTAACTAGTAGTAAATCATTGGATTTGAAGCATTTATAATTTTCTGAGAAATGGAAAAGTGATGTTTAAATTCTTCATAATATTTGAATTTCAGGTTAGCCAAATTTAGTTTTTTCTTTCATAAAAATCATCTGATTGTCCTTTCCCAGTTAAAAAGATGAAAGTGTTTAATATTATCCATTCCTTTAAAATTTTAGAGCATTTGAGATGAAGTATAGAGTTTTCACTTGTGCAAGAAGTAAATGTATATCTACTCATTTTACAAGTTGTATGTGTTTTGGGGGGTGATTAATAATTGAACATTTACTCTGTGCTTGCTATAAATAAGATGCTATGCAGACATAAGGATACATAGAGTAGCCTTGCAATATTAACAACAAAAATCAAAATAGAATTACCACTACCATTTTTCTCAGGAGTTCATAAGTGCCAAGCATTGTGTGAGGCACTTCACCTGTACTATTTTTAATACTTAACAATTTTGTGAAGTAGATAGTATTACCCCTACTTTATAGGTGGGAAAAATGCATCTCAAAGGAGTTTAGAACTTTGACCAAGATTGCCTGTCTTAGGAGTGGCACAACTAGTCTTTGAGCCAATATTTTTCTCCTTGTGGTGCTAGGGATGAACCCAGGAACCCATGTGTGTTAGGCAAGCACTCTACCGCTAAGCCATATCCCAGCACCCCGTTCCCCCTTTTAATTTTATTTTGAGACAAGGCCTAAATTGTCCAGGCTGACCCTGAACTTGGGATTCTCCTGCCTCACCCTCTCCAGTGGATGGGATTACAGGTGTGTGCCAAGTGCCTGGGTTTGAGCCAGTTTTGATTGCTTTTGCTACAGTATATTATGATTCTTCAAGGCATAGTTGGGGTGGAGTGAAAGAAGCATACAGATTATATAATCTGTTATTTTCCAAAATCTAATATGGATGCTGTAAGCAGAGGATAAACAATACAAAGAGCTTAGTTGAAGAAAATTTCAGTTTGGATTATAGGGAAGGAATTGCAATGAAAGTATCATTTGAACTGGGCCT
The DNA here is from genome assembly GCF_045843805.1 of Urocitellus parryii. Taxonomy (NCBI): domain Eukaryota; kingdom Metazoa; phylum Chordata; class Mammalia; order Rodentia; family Sciuridae; genus Urocitellus; species Urocitellus parryii. The sequence continues at coordinate 227,621,473 of NC_135531.1, read as the reverse complement.
GATTGTCTAATAGCAAAGAAATCAGGCATTCATCTGGGAGGATATGTTTTAGGTATAGTGAAAATAATATGTAAATTGAGGATATGCAAATTGAGGGTCATCTTCAACGGATGGCAGGCAGTCTGATACTGTTAAATGGGCCATGGTGTATTAGAAATATCTCTGGCAGGAGGTGAGATTAGAAATAAAAGACAGTTCAGGTTGTATCTCTAAGAATGTAGATAAAACCCTAAAGGGTTGAAGCTCTTAGTTTTGTTAGGTGCATTCAGAGGTAGTTTTTGATTCTTAATTTAGGTTGTCTGAGTCGGATGCAAGTATAAACTCCATTACTATTCTTGAAGCTTCATGAAGGCAGGAATTATATTTTAATTCATCACTTCATTCCTAGCATCCAGGAGAGTGCCAAGCACAAAGTATACTCATTTTTTGATAGAAGAAAAGGGGGAATTTGATAGCTCTAGATCATGAGATCGAGAAAAATAAAGAAGTATGGGAAGAGTTAGAGGTGATAAAAAACAAAGAAATGGGAATTTTAAAAATTTTGCCTAGAACCCGCTTTGGTACCCCAAAGACAGTGATTTTTCATGACAGTGATTTTTCTGGAATAGAAATATAGGTTTTTAGACACTTGCCAGAGAATGTAATGTGAACAATTAACAATCTTCCTTTCTTTTTTTTTCTTTTTGGTACTGAGGATTGAACACAGGGGTGCTTTATATTCCTAGCCCTTTTTAATGTTTTATTTTGAGAAAGGGTCCCATTAAATTGCTTTGTGCCTCACTAAGTTGCTGAGATTGGTCTTGAATTTGCCATCCTCCTGCCCCAGCCTCCTGAGCCACTGGATTACAGGCATGTGCTCCTGGCACAATTTACATTTTTTTAAAAAAAAATCAGAAATCATGTACTTCTCCAACATTGTATTGTGTAACAAAGTCTCACTTGCAAACCTTCTGTCTTGAGCATATTTCCATTCTTGCTGAAAAAAGGAGATAAGCCTGGATTTACCAGCTTGAGATTCATTTAGATGAACAAAAAGATACCATTTGTATCTCCAAACTTGAACTGTTTGTTTACAGCCATTTCACCTAGGTATTAGAAAATGGTAGTAAAGGAATGTGAATTTGTATCGACTCTAGAAAATAGGCTTGTATAGGTAAAAAGGAAAGTTATGATAAAGGGTAGAAAAGATTATATAGAGAGGTATCAAGGGTTAACTCCCTTAGAAACTTTTCTAGAACTATCAGATTGATCCTTGGTCTGCCTTTACATTATCATAGTTGTTTGTTTGTTTTTGTTGGTTTTTGTTTTTTGTTTTTCAGTTGGGTCTCTCTGTGTTGCCTAGGCTGGCCTTATTCCTGGGCTCAAGCGATCCTCCTACCTCAGCCTCCTGAGCGCTGGGACTACAGGCATGTGCCACCGTGCCCATCTTATACTCTCATAGTATTTTAACTTTCCTATATTCTTTTTTTTTATGGCTTTATTTTATTCATTTATGTGTTGCTGCCTCACACATGCTAGGCAGGTGCTCTACCACTGAGCCACAACCCAGCCCTAACTTTCCTATATTCTTATGAATTAATTGAAATCATACCTATGTATTTCTCTTTCTTCTGCTAGTTTTTCAAGTGCAGGGAAACAACTCTTTGTTGTTTTTCATGATTGCATTTAGTTATGTTTAGATGTTTCTTGAACTTAACTGAGACATCGTGTTAGATAGCCCAAAGATAAGTTCCTTGCCCTTCCTGAGCTCACATTTGCTGGTAATGACAGAAGCATGACTACTCTATGTTTCCTTTGGATTGTTCTAGTATTCTTTTTCCTTTCCTCACCATTGGATATGAATGGGAAAATGCAACCCTACCAGATTAAGTTTTGCCTGCAGCCAGGGAAGAAGATCCTTTGTCTTAATTCATATCAGGGTGACCTTTACTTCAGGACTCAGAACTGCGTCTCTAGTTACACATTTCTGCTCAGGGATTATCCAGTTTTTTGAGCAAGATTTATAAGCAAAATTATGAAAAATATAATTTTCCTTTATATATCATGGTTTTGTTTGGATAATAATATAGTACACTATGTTTACCACTAGATGGAGTTTCAGTGAATATAAGTTAAAGTTTTGGCAGAGTTTGAAAATGACCTTATTTGTTTCAATATGCTGTGTTTAAGTTGATATCACATAAGCAAGTTACAAAATTATGGAAAGGGGAGCTGCTTATGTGGATCATTTACACTGTGGGACAAATACATTTTGACAAAATAGACTAATATTGTTACCACCATTAAGTATATCTTAAGTTAGAAGCTTCTTGAGTAGAAATTTTGAAATGCCAGATCTTTTTTTTTTTTTGTCAGACTTATAAAGTAAGAACTTTTACTATTTTGATGACTGTCCTTCAACCATAGCCCTAAGGGCTGAATTAAATATTTCTTGCTCATTAAACCCCTATGGTAGAGTTGACTATGTTAATACCTACAGTTAAGGCATTTACATGGTTGTTCATATTTCAGGAGCAGTGCTCTGTCATTTATAACGTTTGTTAATAGTGATTGGAGTTTTGAATATTCCTAGTGTTACAGAGTATAATTTGAGTGCTTTCACTTTCTGTGTTTCGAGAAGTGTTTCAAAACTATTTTTAATAGTGTGAAATCACTTTTTTTTCAGTATCCTTGCCATGAAAAAGAGAACGTGATAAGTTGTTCAACTTATGAAATTCAAGTTACATGTGAATTCTGCCAGGTATGTGCACAAATTTGGTGTTTTTAGTCATTTTTTTAATACCTTAGTTTGTAAATTTTTCATACATTGTTTCTATTAGATAAATATTTCATTTTGGCAGACGTGGTGCACACCTGTAATCCCAGCAACTTGGGAGGCTGAGATGTAGAATTACTAATTAGAGACTAGAGAATCACAGCCTCTAGGACAGAGTCCCCTATGTTTCTCCTTGGATAGCAAAGCAATGAAACTTCTTTTTCCTTTTTCTCAAAATCATATCCTCATTATTAGATAGGCATCAGGGACAAAGACTGAGCTTTCTATAACAAATTTGGCACCCCAGATGGGGCCTGAGAGCAGCCCCCACTCCAGCTTTCTTGGGTAGGCCTGGCTCTCTAAGAAACCCACATCCATGCTGAGGATGCAGGGTGGCTGGGAACTTGTTGTGAGAGCCAAATGCAGAAGATTTAGGAGACTGGTGAGTTTGCCTTAGCTTAAACTAGAGTAGCTATTCCTATGAGTAAAGGGATTCTCCCAGCAGCTGCTGAAGCTCCTTTTGCTTTCGGGAACTCCTGCTTTGTTTCCTTGAAGGGTGTAGGTTGCTCCATTGTGGTCCACTTTGAGAAAAAGGAAACTGAACTCAGTAAAGTCATGACACCTTTAGCCATCTGGTAAGTTCCTCTGTGTGCACACTGAGACCCTTGATTCCACACATCTGGTTCCTCTTCATGGGAACATCTGGTCACTCTTTGTGGAGACATCTGTGGCACCACTGGTAGAGGAATCATGGATTACGTGGGTTTTAAGAACCTAGGGATATTTACTCCCTTCTGTTATATTCTAGGTTCTCATCTGTTTGTTGTCCTTGGGTTTGGGAATTCCCTCTGGTTGTCTGTTTTTGTTTTGTTTGTATCATGTGGCCAATACTGCATTGACTTGTATTTAGTCTGTTGAGAAAGATCTTGGCCAGTCAATTTAAAGGTTCCTGTCTGTGGGCCATGGTTTTGGGGCTCTTCTCTGGTTGTCTCTCTCTGTTTCTTTTTAGTACAATCTTGCAATTGTTGTTGGTCTGTCAGAGGTAAAGTAAGTTAAAGAAAGGGCCACCTAGATGTAAGCCTATCTAAGATAATGTTTTACTGTAATGATCTGGCTTTTGAATAAATAACTTTCTGAATTATTATACAGTTTTGCAATTGGAGTTGGTCTGTCAAAGGTAAAGTAAGTAGAAACAATTTGTACATGTTTTAAAGGTTTCTATCTGTTAGCCCTGGTTTCATTGATCCTCTCTTTGTCTGTCTGTATTTTTGTGTCTGTTACTGGTCCTTTAAGACATGAGCCATGTTGTGTTGATCTTACCTGTAGTCTCTTAAGCAAGAAATCTTAACTGAATGGGCTACCTATAGGCATAAGCCTATCTAAGAGAAAAACTGTTTGCTGTAACACAGCCTGGCCTCTGGATGGTTTTTCTGGATTATTATATATAATCTTTTTTTTTTTTTTTTTTTTTTTTTAGAGAGAGAGAGAGAGAATTTTAATATTTATTTATTTAGTTATTGGCGGACACAACATCTTTGTATGTGGTGCTGAGGATCGAACCCGGACCACACGCATGCCAGGCGAGCACGCTACCGCTTGAGCCACATCCCCAGCCCAATATTATATATAATCTTCAAGTTGGTCTGTCAGCCGCAAAGTGTATGAAACAGATTTTGTATGTATATTTGCATGATAAGGGGTCTGGAGCTAATTTGAAGGTGCCAAAAGGCAGTGCCCCTGGTGTGCAAGGATAGCAGGACATCAGGAGAAAGGGTTTAAAAGATTTAAATCTTTTAAACCCAGTGCTGGCACTCCCAGCACAGCTTCTCAGCCTGGCCCCAGGCAGCCACAGATTATCTCACTGTGGGTCAAGGACACTAGCCCTAAACTTGGGGGTGGAGGGGAATCCCAGAAAAACTGCCTGGGCTCTGGAAAAATGCCCAAAGAGAACCTGGCCTCTACCCTACCTTCCAGCCCCTTTTGCCCCATGGTGGGGTGGAAGCTGCTGGCCATAAAGAATGTGGCAGTGGGTTTTAGCACTGTTAGTTTATAATCTGGGGACAGGAATAGTCACCCCTTTTAAGATCTGACAGGACAACCCATTTGGCCAAGGGATATCCATCACTGGGGCAAAGCAGTTCTTGCTATAACAGAATCCCATCAAACCCAGTGCCTGGGAAGACTGGCAGAATAAATAACTGCACCCAGAAAAGAAAAAGACAGAAACTAAGGCCAGCCTGTGTTTTGTAGGCAGCCTCTGCAAAGGCATCTTCAAGAAAACCTAAAGAAAAGGATGGAAAGAGCCTCCTCCATTGTATATAAATATGCCTAGTATAAGAAAAAGACCCAAAGGATCCTCTAGGTATAATTGACAGTGGGGAACTCACTTAAAGTTGATGGCATTGTGATAATGATAAGAGAGACAGGTCAGGCTCAAAAATACCCTGTGCTCCAACCCCTTGAATGCAACCTGGGGAAAAAAAGATTAAGGCACGGTTTTTGTATATGCTGGATTGTCTAAACCCCTCCTAATGAAATTTGTGGTGTAAATTAAAATCAGATAACATTCATAAGGATTGTTTCAGAATATGAATTTAAAGGGTCCAAAACTAGAAAAGATAAGAAAGTTATAGGAAATAAATATTATGGAAGTATATTTTAGTACAAAAAATTAGAAGGTAAAAGAAAATTAGAAGGTAAATACTTCTGGATGAGAAAATATTTGTCTGGTAAAGTAATAGTCTTGTGCTTAAGTCCAAGATGGAAAAGAGGACAAAACTAAGGCTGTAAGCAAGTTGTGAATGTTTAAGTAAGTTGTAGAAGTTTTGTAGAAAGTAAGTCTCAAAAAGTTTGTGTTTGTTATTAAATTGGCTATAATTAGCACAAAGTTATTTGAACTTTAATGTACTGATATTAAGCAAAATCTGAAACATCGGTCTTATCTCTCAAGATAATTTCCTCTATCCATTAGGTTTTGTTACTTAGGGAAACTAAGTCTTGCAGGAATTAGGTTTTGTACCTGTTTTTTTTTTTTTTAATTGTTGATAGTCTTCTATTTTATTTATGTGGTGCTGAGAATAGAACCCAGTGCCTCATACATGCCAGCCAAGTGGGTTGCTGCTGACCCAGCCCCAGCCCTTGTACCTGTTTTAAAGTCTTTTAAATGATTAACTTTGTAACTGGTTAGGTGAAGAACTATTTATAACAATATAATTTACAGTCTAAATATATGTGACTAGATATAAGCATCCATCTGAGAACTATATCTATCGAGCCATGTCAAAGTTTACGAAATGAAAGTTTATCTAGGTTTACTGGCAAAGTAACCAATAAGTGCTCTCTATACATTTTATCTGACAGAGAAGGGCCACACTGTCATTTGAAGATGTGTCTTATATCTGTTTGCTTTGACTTAAGTCTATTTCTAATTATTAACACTATTTCCTAAATGTATAAAAGATATAAGGCTATCCTTTGATTTTTTTTACTAGTACTGCTAACCCATGCAGATCTGTGATTATTGTTACTGTTCACTATAGATTCTAAATTGTATTTTAAAAGTTAAACTTAATTAAATGTAAAGCTTAGGGAGAACACTTAGTACTAAGTTGGTGTTCTGTGTACTAAAATTATCTATAACAAAAAGTCTCAGATTTGTACATAAGTAACAAATTTGGTTGGTATTTATGTCATTTGATGTTTCATAGCTGGATAAAATAACCTGTTGTCAATAAGTTATATATATACTATGTTACTCTTCACACTGAAATAAGAATGTAAATATATTTTTGGAAAGTAATAAGGAGAGCCTGATCTGTTTAAAGGTGACATTGTAAAATAGAAGCATTTGCTACTTTTTTCACAAAATTTAAGTTACAAGTTCTCTTAGCCTTTGTTTGATTCATGTTTCAGATGTAATGTTGTATTGTGTTATTTGTCAAGATCCTGCCTTCCCTGAGATAAGGCTCTGCCTCCCACCTCACTCCATGTTAGAATGGCTCCAAAATGGGCTTGACTTGAGCTCACTTAAAGTTGTGTTCAAAAGATGGATTTTTGTTGTAAAGATTGGTATGTCCTCAAATAGGCGATGTAATACATAACTAAGTAAAGACTTAAGATTATAAAAATATTTTTCTTGGTTCATAGCTGTTACACAAACTGAACATGTTTTTGCTCTGTTAATTTCATTTTGTATTTTCCTTCCAAACTTTAGAACTATTGTTAGTGTTTTGCAGGGGTACTGCTTCTAATAAAACAACTTAAGTTTGAGATAATAAACCATTATCTGTAGGACAGATAGTATAAAATGCTGACTTCCAGTACTAACATTAATACCAATTAAATGAAAGGGGCAACTGTAAAATTATAGATATTGAAGTTGTAACTTGTTACTCCTACTTTAAGACTAGTGAAACAGACCTGTTGGATGTTTAAAACCAAAAACTTGGAGATCAAAGTCAAGGAAGTAAAAGGGCCAAGGAAAAATCAGCCAACATTTTTGCCCTTGCTCTCTAAGGTCAGGCAGGACCCATAGAACAGCAGGACCCTACTCTGGGCCCTGCACCTTTAGTGAGTCACCTGATCTTCTGATCAGGGAGATGGAGAGTACCCTATAGAACAGGAAGCCAACCAATGTGCATACATTCTCCAAGAGGAGGGTTGTTGGAGAGGAATATGTCCCTTATTGCTTCCAAGGGAAGCCACGTATGGTCAGCAAGACTCTAACCCATCCTGGCAGATGGCAATACTGGTAGAGGAAATCTAAAGGAGCCAAGCAAGAGGTTTTGCACACATCCCTAATGAGTGATCTGTGAAAGAATCTCAGCGACTCTTTTTTTTTTTTTTTAAATTTGTCCTTTTAAATTATACATGACAGTACAATGTATTTTGACATATCATACATTCAAGGAGTATAACGTCCCTTTTTTTTGTGGTTGTACATGATATGGAATTACATTGGTCACATATTCATATAAGAGTATAGGAGGGCTGGGGTCGTGGCTCAGCCATAGAGCACTCGCCTGGCATGTGTGAGGTCCTGGGTTCAATCCTCAGTACCACATATAAGTAAATAAAAGAAAGGTATTGTGTCCAGCTACAACTAAAAAAAAAAAAAATTAAAAAAAAATATAGGAAAGTTATGTCTAATTCATTCTACTGTCTTTCCTATCCCCATTTTCCCTCCCTTCCCTTTATTTCCCTTTGCCTAAACCATTGAACTTCTATTCTTTCCCCCACCCATTTATTGTGAGTTAGCATCCACATATCAGAGAGAACATTTGGCCTTTGGTTTTGGGGATTGGATTATTTCACTTAGCATGATAGTCTTCAGTTTCATCCATTTATACACAAATGCCATAATTTCATTTTTTTTATAACTGAGTAATATTTCATGTGTATATATACCACATTTTCTTTGTCCATTTGTTGAAGGGCACCTAGGTTGGTTCCATAGCTAAGCAATTGTGAATTCAGCTGCTATAAACATTGATATGGGGGGCTGGGGATATGGCTCAAGCGGTAGCGCGCTCGCCTGGCATGCGCGTGCAGCCTGGGTTCAATCCTCAGCACCACATACCAACAAAGATGTTGTGTCCGCCGAGAACTAAAAAAATAAATGTTAAAAAAATTCTCTCTCTCTCCTCTCTCACTCTCTCTTTAAAAAAAAAAAAAAAAAAAAAAACATTGATATGGCCAAGTCACTATAGTATGCTGATTTTAAGTCCTTTGGGTATAAACTGAGGAGTGGAATTACTAGGTCAAATTGTGGTTCCATTCATTCCAAGTTTTCTGAGGAATCTCCATATTGCTTTCCAGAGTGGTTGCACCAATTTGCAGTCCCACCAGCAATGTATGAGTATACCTTTTTCCACCACATCCTCGCCAACATTTATTGTTATTTGTATTCTTAATCATTGCCATTCTGACTGGAGTGGGATGAAATCTCAGTGTGGTTTTAATTTGCATTTCTTTAATTGTTAGAGATGTTGAATATTTTTTCATATATTTGTTGGCTAGTTCTTCTTCTGTGAAGTGTCTGTTCACAGAAGAAAATTATTGATTGGCTTATTTGTTTTTGTTTGTTTTGGTGTTAAGCTTTTTTGAATTCTTTATGTATTCTTGAGATTAATGCTCTGAGGTGCAGGTGGCAAAGATTTTCTCCCATTCTTTAGGGTCTCTCTTCATGTTATTGTTTCCTTTTTAGCTGAAAGTTAAGAGTTGATAGGAACAAGGTTAGTTCTGACCAGCTTAGTCTTAAACACCTGGCAGGAAAGTATAGCAAGCACAGTGCTACATGGACATTTAAAAGGAAAAACAATGTTCTTGTTGTTGTTTAACATAACTTAAGGCTAACTTGTGTCAGACCTATGAAAAGTAACTAAACCTGGAGGCCATAAAGGAAGAGTTTGGGGGCCGAGGATGTGGCTCAAGTGATAACGTGCTCACCTCACCTGGCATAAAGGAAGAGTTCTTGTGTAAGAGTGCCTAATAATAATGATCACACAAGACTCTAGAGTCACAGTTTTTCCTGAGTTAATTTGAGCCTGATTTTGTTGCTGAAAGCTCCATCCTTGTCCCCAATGCCAATCCAATAATGAGGATACAGTCTTGAGAAAAAGGGGTTGGGGGAGGCTTATTGCTTTGCTAGCAAAGGAGAAACACAGGGGACTCCTGTCCCAAAGGCTGTGATTCTGCCCATCATGGAGAACAGGGTTTTTTGAAAGAGGTGGTTCAGAGAAAATATGATTAGGGAGGAGGGATCAGGAAGGAGAAAATCAGGGAAGAGAAGGTTAGGGAAAATAAAATAAATAAGGAGAAAGTGAAAAGATCAGGGAGGAGGTTGGGGAGAAGAAGATTGGGGGGAAAATATTAAGTTTTAAAGTGACAAGGGATATAGTCAAAGCATCAAGTGAATCCCTTTTGCAATCTCATAGACCTACAAATCTTTCTTATCTCCCACATTGATAAACTCTTTTTTAAACTGATATGATTATGAGCTATTGTCTTCATGGTTTTTAGAGATTAGTTTAAATACGAATTGCTTTTTCTGCTAATTGTTTACAAAAAAGGTAATGCTTTGATGTCTTGTTTTTTGTTGTCTTAGCATGCTCCTTGCCTTTTGTATGCCTTGTCCAGATACCTGTCACCTGCCACTGTGGACCTGTGGACTACTCTGATGCTGAGTACCCCTAACTGTCCATGCCCTACCTGATAGAGAACAAGAACCTTGGGTTACTTTCCCCAGTTTTGCCCTCTTTCAGCAAGAAGCAACTTGGAGTGGTCTTCACCCTTTTTTTCTATAGCAATAAAATTTAGAAATTAACAGTGGAGAAATGTATTAGTGGTCCACTTTTTACTTTGAATATAACCCTAGCTGCTCTACCACTGGCAACTTATTTTGAAAATGGATGTGTTTCTTTCTCTGTCTCTCTCCCTGCTCCTCTCTAAACTCAGGGAAAACAGGACTACCTTTCTTCCCCATTTCAGGAAGATTTATCTGTCCTTGAGTACACCATAGGAACAAAGTAGTCCAGACAATGGGGATGGTACCAGAGATCGAATATCTCAGAAATGACTGTCTCCCACATTAACAAGTAAATCACAACTCCAACTCTGAGCATATGGAATGTAGCCTTTGAATTACCTCTTTAAAAAAACAAAAAAACAAACCCTGTTCCCCATGATGGACAGAATCACAGCCTCTAGGACAGGAGTCCCCAGTGTTTCTTTTTCACTAGCAAAGCAATAAAACTTTTTTTTTTTTTTTTTTTTTAATGAGAAGAAGGAAAAAGATTAGAGACCAACCTCAGCAACTTGGGCTCTAAGCACTTTAGCCAAGTCTCAGTCTCAAAATTAAAAATGAAATGGGCTGGGCATGTAGCTCAGTGTGAAGCACTCCTGCGTTAAACCCCTAGAACCAAAAAAAGAAAAGAAAAGAAATACAGGTGCTATGCTGCAAGTTGATTGAAGGAATAATTGAACACTTTAAGTCGAAATTTTAAAGTCAGAAAGTAATCTTTGACTCAAAAATATCTCTCTTTGTAGTTGTTCTTGAATCAGGATCCAAGAATGTATTTTTTATTACCTCTTATAATATATTACTTCTTGTCATAATATTTGTTTAATTTGACATACTCTGTTTTTTACCCCATGACATACATTTGTTGAAGAGACCAGGTAATTTGTCCTCTAAATTTTCCCATGTATTGACTTTGGCTGATAGCTTCCTGGTTTTTCCTGTATTTCCTTGTAGTTGGAGCTATGGAGGCTTGATTAGTTTCAGGTTTGATACCACCTTCAACCCCTTCAAGGATACTTTATCATTGCTTCCTGTTAGGTCATATTAGGAGGTACTTAATGTGTATTTGATCCAATTTTAGTGTTGTTGATTTACGATTTGTTCATGTCATATGCCTAATCCAACCATTATAAAGTTTCACTTACCTTAATAGTTTTAAAAATCACACATTGATGATAGTTACTCTGATTCATTTCACTGGGGTTAAAGTGATTTTCTAATTATTTCATTCTTTCTGCACTTACTAAAATAAATATTTTTGTGAGGAAATTTATTTTCGTCAACTATTTGGTTATCTGAAATATAAATTTAAGCAAAAATAGCAGAATAAATGCTGATTTTTTTCCCCCTTTTCTTACCTGTTTCAGACATTGGGTTGCATGATTTGCTTGTCTTTATTGGTATTTTGCTGTATACCAAACTTTCTTTGACTATGCTCTTCTCTCTTTGCTTTGAGTTCTGTAAGGTTCATTCATTTTTAGAAAAACATTCTATTGATTTTTTTCATATTCTCTGTAGTATGTGTTCTTCTCAACTCTCAAAGCTTCTCTAAGGTTTCCCGGAGCATACTGTATCCAAATGAATTTACCTACTTAATTTTTGTCTTATTTCTTAGTGTTTGGTTAGATAAACTAGTGTGTGTGTGTGTGTGTGTGTGTGTGTGTGTGTGTGTCTTTGATTGCATTTTGCTGAAGTACAATGAAAATAGAATAAAATATATCACGTAGAGTAGAATCCATTAATCAAGTCTTTTCCTTTTTGATTCTGTTAAGGAAACTTTGTGTATTATAAAATCGTGAAGATTGTTTCCTGGTTTTCTTTCCAGAATCTTTTGCTCTACTTATCACATTTGGATCATTGATCTGCTAGTGACTTTTTTGGTTTGATGTGAAATAGGAGTTAAGGGTCATAGTTTTCCTTATGGGTACTTAGTTGACATAGCATTAAAGGCTCTGAACAGTACTCTAAAGATGAACCTCACATACTTCAGCATTTCCCAAATTTATGTGGAATATAGATCTTTTTTCTATAATGCTTTGGGGAACATTGATCTAAAGGATTGATTAGCTGGTGTTGTAAAGGGAATATTACACAATTATTAATTGAGTCAAATACTGTTATTATTAAAATTTCTAGAACAAATTAAAAACCTGTAAAAATCAGGTGACCTTAATATATGAGTCCATTTCTGGACTCCATTCTTTTTTATTGCTTTGTGTTTATCATTGGATTGATATCACAGTATCTCATTGTAGTTTTATAGTGGATCTTAATATAATGTCTGATATTGTAAGTACTTTAGCTTGATTACGGTTCTTCAGGATTGTCTTGCTTATCTTGCAGTCTTTTGTGTTTCCTTATACATTTTAGGATCAGTTTACACACACTCAATAAGCTTGAGATTTTGATTGAGATACTTGATTTCTAATAGATTAACTAGAGTAGAATTGTCATTAACTAACTAACATCGAATCTTCCATCTGTAAATATATTCTCCATTTATTTAGGCCTTTAATTTCTTGTGAAAATATTTGTTTAGTTTGGGGTTTTTTGATTGTTTTAGATGTATAGGTCATTTTTTCATTAGATTTATTTTTAAGAATTTGTTAGGAATTTGCCGTTATACAACTGTCAGAAGAAGGCAGTATATTAGATGAACAGTATTACCCTGTTGAAGTTGTTTTGATTGAATTTTTTACTATTTGAAGTTGTAATTATTGATACAGTACTCGGTTTGGTCCTTCAAGATTTTGTGCAGCTGTAAACTTTTTATTACTAAAGGGAACGTATTTTTAGTACTGGGAGAAAATAATAAGAGTTGCTATACCATCCCTACTTCATGAGGATTTATATATCCCTACTTTGAGGATTTATAAATCATAATTATTAAATTATGTTGTGTGTTTTAGGGTTGGTTTTACAGGAATTGAGGTTAATAAGCCTTTGGGTAAGGTTTGTATTTATCTGGGTATGAGTTGGGCTGTGTTTATTATTTGTTGTGGCTCTAGGCGTCCAAATCTAAAATATTTTCTGGTATCCTTGCTTTTATTTCCCCTGTTGTCCTTTGGTTTCCTTAGAGACTCCTGCTAAAATAAGGTCTGAGCTTTCTTTCAGCTGTGTCCCACTGTTGTTGTTTTTTGTTTGTTGTGAGGGTTTTTTTCTTTGTTTGTTTTTGTTTTTGGTACCAGGGATTGAACTCAGGGCACTCAACCACTGAGCCATATCTTCATCCCTATTTTGTATTTTATTTAGAGACAGGGTCTCCCTGAGTTGCTTGGCACCTTGCTAAATTGCTGAGGCTGGCTTTGAACTTGCAGTCCTCCTGCCTCAGCCTACCAAGCCTCTGGGATTACTGGCATGCCTGGCAGCTGTGTTACACTGTTGTGCAAGAGCTTGTTTGATGGTGGTAGTAAAATATGAGAAGAGTGAAAGCATTCTAAAATCCTTCCATTGATTTGCTCAGTTGATCTTATCAACAGTCTTTAGTGAACCTGCACCCATAGGCTGTGACTCTCCGTAGGTGATTTAAAAGTGCTGGGGGCTAGAGTTGAGTATTTCCTGTCCTCAGATCAGTTAAGGTTCCTCTGAGAATGGTGCTTTGTTTAAAAGAACCAAGTGCGCTAGGCTTATTTCAAAATAGTTGCTTTCCCCTACTCTTGCTACTTTTTTTTTCCCCCTCTAAATCTTTACCCTGATATTGTAATGGGGCTCCAGTAGGTACAATTCAGGAAATTGTGCCACTACCACCACTCAAGACTGGGCTTTAGGAGTTTTACTTCTCAAGCTAGTCTAAGCCCAGTTTTTGGCAATTGGTCCATTATAACCTATGTATTCTTACCAGTACTGGCTCTTGCAGCAGGCTCCTATTCCTGGTAATCAGTGATATTATTCTCTGTCTCCACTTTTCAGGGCAGCACTTTACTCTCAATTTTCTGATGGATATAAAAGTTGATGATTTTCTGTTTGTTCAACTTTTTTTGTTTTTCAGTTAATTTACATAGCATTTCATTATTATGAGGGCAGAAGTGATGATTTCCAAGCTCTGTATATGTTGAACTAGAAACCAGAAATCTTTTTTTTTTTTTTTTTTTTTTTAAATATTTTTATTTTTTAGTTCTCGGCGGACACAACATCTTTGTTGGTATGTGGTGCTGAGGACCGAACCCTGGCCGCACGCATGCCAGGCGAGCGCCCTACCGCTGAGCCACATCTCCAGCCCCCAACCAGAAATCTTAATCAGTGTTTCACTAAGTGACATCTTTGCACAAGTGCAGTATCAAATTGTCCATAGGCTATTTAAAAATTATAGTGGATAAAGCAATCAGTAGTTCATTCATACATTTCACAAATTTTATATGAAATATTAATTATGACCACCTGGAAACCCTTTAAATTTGCAGTGATGGGTTGTGTGCATGCTTAAAACATTAAATAGTAACTACTGAGAACCATCATGAATGTCCTAAAATTAGGACTATTAAACCTTTGACAAAAATTTTGATACATTAGGAAGAAAGAGCTTGAAATTGTGGCAGGGGCTTGGAACTGTGAATCAAGATTAGATTTTGATTCTAGATCTACCACTAACAAAGAATTGGAAAATTCGGATTTAGAAAGAGATCAGAGTTAGAAATAAAGATTTTTGTTATATTAATACAGACAGCCTTCTACACTCTCTGATTCAGCCAACCAGGAACCAAAGTATTTGAAAAAAAAAAATTGTGTCTGTACATGTACAGAACTTTTCTTGTCATCATTCCCTAAATATTATTTACATAGTACTTACATTGTATTAGGTATTATGAGTAATCTCAGAAGGATTTAAAGTATACAGGAGGATGTGCTTAGGTTACATACAAATATGCCATTTTATATGAGGGTCTTAGGCACCTGTGTATTTTGTTTTCTGCAAGATGTCTTGAAACCAGTTCCTGTGGACTTACCATCTTATTTTCTTTACTGGGAGGAGAGATCTCTTGAGCTTAGGATATCTTTACCCACTCTGAGAGTATTCCCTAGCACTTTGCAAACAGGAAAAGTAAATAATTTTAAGAATGGATTTAACAGCTGGACATGGTGGTACACACCTTAGTTGCAGCAATTCAGGAGGCCTAGGCAGGAAGATCATAAGTTCAAAGCCAGCCTTAGCAAATTGGCAGGACCTGTCTCAAATTTTTAAAAAAGGGTTAGGGATGTAGTTCAGTGGTTAAGCACCCCTGGGTTCAATCCCCCAAATGAGGTGTAGGATTTAAGGATTTTTTTTAGACAAACTGATGTTTTGGTGAGATATTTATATAGACCCATTTTGCCAATAAATAAATATTCATCGAGAATTTAGGATGAAAGACATTTCTTTTTCCTTATTTATGGTGCTCATAGAAACTAGGCAAACATTCTACCACTGAACTGTATCCCTAACCCTGAAGATAGAAATTCTTCCACTGTTCCACTACTATGCAGTGTGATCCTCAAAAGACTTCATAGTAGTTGCTCATTTTAATTTTTTTTTTTGAATGAATGAACTTTGTTCATTTCACCATAAGTACTTTTACACTCTTGAGCAGGAAAGATTCTGATAGCCATTGTTCCTCACCTTTTTTTCTATAGTATAACATCTTCACGTTACAATGTTTTTCTCTATATTCATAAGAAATGGAAAATAGAGTTAAAATGTCGGTAAAAGTGTTTTATTTCACAAATAGAAAAAAGTTAAGTTTAGTAGAAGTCAAATTTTGAGATTTATATTTTAAACTATTCCTTATTTAAAAATATGTACATATTATAGATGTGTGACCATCTTATGTTCTATTATTATAGGCAATACAAGGACCTGTGGAATATGAGTGATGACAAACCCTTTCTATGCACTGCCCCTGGATGTGGCCAGGTAATAGATATTAGTTACTTTAAATAATTTTGTAGAACATTGATGGTAGAATACATTGTTATTTAAAAAGCCCTGTCTTACAGTGTTTTTTGTAAGAGTTAGGGTAAAAACAGCCCAGAACACTTTGGGAAAGAATTTCTTCTTTTCATTTTTTTCTTCAATAACATATCTGAGTTTTAGAAAATACAGTCTAACGGGGGGTGTGGGGTTGGGGGAGTATTTTGTAATAGAAATGTAAAAATCTAGGATTTTTAAAGTTATAAATCTGACCAACATTCATCAAAAATCATTAGTATACTATCTAATTAGAAATCAAACACGTGTCTTATATAAAAATTGTTTTATGTGTTGAACTCTTATGAAATTAACTGATATTTACCTCTGATATTATCATTAATGTATCCGTGTTCTTAAATTAATATCTTTAATATAGAACATGTGTGGAAGCAGTTTTAGAAAATAATAAATATTTCAGATTTTTAGTAGGCTATTAAATCATTAATTTATTATAATTATCCTATTCTTCAAATAAATATAAACACTAGGAAAGAATAAATTTGATGTATACTGAAATTATAGCATACTTAAATATGGATTTTAAGTCATAAGCATTAAAGTACTTTATTAGTTCTCATTTTCTGTAATCACTATTTTAATTGAGATAGAAGTCATGTATGATAAATTGCATAAAACTCATATTGTGGTAAATTTTAACATGTGTGGACTCAAGAAAACATCACTACAAACAAGATAGCAAACATACCCTTACTCCAAAAATTTCCTCATGCCCATTTATAATTTCTCTCACCCGTCAACCCCTGATGTACCTGCTGTCACTGTAGATGTATTCATTTTCTAAGTTTTATATAAATGGAATCATAGAGTTTGTGTATTTGTCTAGCTTCTTTTATGCCACATAACTTAAGATTTCTAGTCAATTTTAACTAGTCTGAATTAGTCCTTTTTTTTTTTTTTTTTGCTATAGCTATATAAGTTTTAAGTAACTTAAAAAAAAAAAAAAAAGTTTATTTAGCTCATGGTTCTAGAGGCCAAAACCAGTGAGAACCTTCCTGATGGGGTAATCTATAAAATCTCTAGACAGTTTTGGGCATCGCAGCAGGACTAAACAAGCTTCCTCTTGCTCTTATGAAGTCATTAATTATATAATGAGGGGCCCAGCTTTATAACCCTGTTAATCCTAATTATTTCCCAAAGGCCCCACTTCCAAATACTATTAACATGACTTTAGGTTTTAAAGTTTCTAACATGTGGATTCCTAAGGACATACCCAAACTATAGCCTCTATGTTATATGATCAATAATTAATTCCTTTGCACTGAGAAATAATATTTCATCTTTCCACAATTCATTCATTTACTTGTTTATGATAGATATTTGACTTATTTCCAGTGTTTAGTTATCACAGAAAGTTTGTGTGAATATTAGTATACAAGTCTTTATCTGAAAATGTGCTTTTGTTTCTCTTAGGTGATACCCAGAAGTATGATGATGGGATTATGTGATGGGTTTATGTTTGACTTTTTAGAAAGTTACCAAACTGCTTCCCAAAATGGATATCACTTTACATTTACATTGACAGTTTATAAGAGATTTAATTATACCCTGTGCTTGTCAACATTTGATGTTGTCAGGTCTTTAAAATTTTAGTCATCTTCATGTGTGTATACTGGTGTCTCATTGTAGTTTTAATTTGCATTTCTTTAATGAAAAAATGAGCACTTTTTCAAAATGTATTTATCAGCCATTTGTATACCTTATTTTTTGTGAGGTATCATTTCAGATCATTTTTTGTTTCTAAAACAGGTTGTCTTTTAATTACTGAGTTGTGGCATTTCTTTATATATTCTAGATACCTGTGATTTGTCAAATATTCTCTTCAAGCCTGTTTTTTGCATCTTAGGTTTCATAATAATTTTTGATGAACAGGTGTTTCTAATTTTAATGAAGTCTGATATATAATTTTTACTTTACATAAGTTTTGTGTACTCTGTAACTTGCCTAAGAAACTTCTGCCTACCCTTAGGTCACAAAGATATTTGTCCTTGCTTTCCTCTAAAAGCTTTTTTTTTAAGCTTAGGCTTCTGATTTCATCTTGAACTAATTTTCATATACAGTGTGAGGTATAGATTGAAGTTAATCTATTTTTCCGGATATAGTTTCTCAGACAGTCATCACTTGTTGAAAAGATGTTTCTTTCTCCATTAAATTGCTTTGATTCCTGTATAGAAAACCAAATGATTATATAAGATGAGGCTATTTCTAGGCTTTTATATTTTTGTTTCGTTCATCAGCCTCAGCTTTTATGCCAGTTCCACATTTTCTAGCTTTGCAGTTTGTGTTCCAGTCAGATAGGGTAAGTTCTTCAATTTAGTTCTCCCTTTTAAAGATTGTTTTGGTTAGTCATTTAATTTTTAGTAATTCTGGTGAAGATGTTAGTGGTGTCTTCTGATTTCAATTACCTGGTATCGATATTGAGCAGGATAAAGACAGGAGTTAACACTGTTGATGCTGTTTTAAATAGATTGGTCAGGAAATGTGTTTGAACAAAGAAATGAAGAAAATGTGCATATATTTCTTTTGCATTGGAGCACATAATGGTCAATGGGAGGCAGGGTTAATCAGAATGGTAGGAAAAAGAAGAAATATCCTGTAGAATTTTGCATACTATTTGGGGTTCATGCACAGAAAGGTAAGAAACTATTCCTGAGATAAGAGTGAAAGTTAGGGAGATTAGAGGCTAACAGCAATTCAGATGAGAGATGGACTAGGTGGCTTTGACTAAGTAGTAATGGTGGACATAGAAATAGACTAACTTGACATCTGTTTTGGAGTTATATTTGATATGCATTTTCCTATAAAGTTAAGAGAGCTTTAAAAAGTTTAACAAAATACCTGACATAATCAACTTATAAGAAGAAAATATTCATTTTGGCTCACAGTTTTGGAGGTTGCTGTCCATGATTGGTTAGTCCTGTTACTTTGGGCCTGTGACAAGGCAGAACATACATCATGGCAGGAGCAAGAAACAGAACCAACCACTTATCACAAGCAGAGTGCCAAGAAGAAGAGGAAGGGGCCAGAGTCCCAAAGTCTCTTTCAGGGGCACTCCGCCAGTGACCTAAGAACCTCCCATAAGGCCCCAACTCTCAGTAGTTCTACCTTTCCCAATAATGCCCACTTGGGAACCAGGTCATTAGCAATTTTACAGCTAATGAAATATGTTTCCAGGATAATCTTTGGACATTAGCTAGTTTGGTCATGTTCTAGCAGTTGTTCTTGAAAATACAGACTCAGACAAGCCTTACCTAATTCTTTGTCCTTATTCTTTTCTGCTTAAAATAGTTGGAATGTTTCTGTTATCTTGTGATTGACTGTTTTAGTCAGCTTTTTTTGCGGCTGTGACTAAAAACCCTGTCAAGAACAATTTTAGAGGAGGAAAAGTTTATTTGGGGGCTTACAGTTTCAAAGTTCTCAATCCATAGACAGCTGGCTCCATTTCTCAGGGCTCAAGGTGAGGCTGAACATCTTGGTGGAAGAGTGTGGTGGAGGGAAGCAGCTTACATGATGATCAGAAAGCAGAGACTCTTTGACAAATACTACAAAATATATACCCCAAAGGCCTGTCCCCAATGACCCACCTCCTTCAGCTTCACCCGTCTTCATTTACCTGAGTTAATCCCATGAGGGCATTAATTCACTGATTGAATTAAGGCTCTCATGACTTGGTCATTTCTTTAAGCCTTCTTGCATTGTCTTGCACATGAGTTTTTGGGGAACACCTCACATCTAAACATAACAGACTTCTTACTAATATACATGCCTTTGTTTATAAAAAGCATTGTGTTTAAATTTATTTAAACAGAAGAAAAAGAAACTGATGCCAGATGTTAGAATGTATGTGTATATATGCATCATAAGAGTTTTTATTTCCTAAAAGACCTCTAACATTAAATTTATGGCATATGAAAAACATTAACAAGTTGATATTTGACTCTCCACTTCCCTTTTCCATCTCCTGATATCTGATAATTATTGTACTATTCTTACATTGTCAAGGTTTATAAAACTTAAATTTTGTCTTATAACTCTCATATTTATTTATATCTTAAAATGGTATAGAGAATAAGGGTTGAAAACAAAGCATTTGGTCACTCGAGTGTTTAAAAGTCAAAATAGGAGGAGAATATAACTAAGCCACAATAGCCAGTGAGGAAAGTTGAGTCCTGGAAGTCAAGTAAGAAATGTTTTGAAGTTGTTGGTGATGGGGGGGGGGGTATAGCCATATAGCATCAGATGAGAATTTAGTATTTATTTGATTTAGAAATTCTTAGGGCTACACTTGTAGCTTAATGGTAGAACATTTGCCTAATGTGTGCAAAGTCCTAACTTTGATCCCCAGCATTGCAAAAAGGTAAAATAAAATAAAATTTTAAAAAGTGAAGATAATTAGAGACCTTGGTGAGAGTAGCTTCAGTGAAGCAGCAGGAACACCTGTGTTGATCAGAGTATTTAGAGAATGGGGGAAAAAAAGAGAATGGAGGGACTAGGGTTGTGGCTCAGCGGTAGAGCACTTACGTCTCACATGTGGGACCCTGGGTTTGATCCTCAGCACCACATAAAAATAAATAAACAAAATAAAGATATTGTGCCCATGTATAACTAAAAAGAGAGAGAGAGAGAGAGAGAATGGAGGCATTGTAAGAGCTCTTTCTTGGAGTGTAACCTAAAGGGGAAAGTATGATATATAGCTGGAGAAGGATGTAGAATTGAAGATGAATTTCATTTGTTTGTTTTGTATTTTAAAGTAGGAATGTGGGCTAGGCTTGTGGCTCAGTGGTAGAGCGCTTGCCTAGCATGTGCGAGGCCTTGGGTTCAATCCTCAGTACCACATAAAAATAAGTAAATAAAATAAAGGTATTGTGTCCAACTACAACTAAAAATAAAAAAGTAGGAATGTAACAGCATATTTGTTACTGCAGAGTTAGGGGACCACTGCAGGAATGGGGTCCTTAAGTAGGTAAGAGTAGATATGATCCAGTTATGAAGTGAAGGAACTATTGTTAGATAAACCATGAATAGTTTGCTCATAGAAACTGAGTGAAGAGAAATGTGGAAGATTTGAATATAGAAAAGAAATTATACCTGAACTTAAGACATACAAACATGTGTCCTTCAATATAGTCACCTTAAAAACTACACTTCTGTTTGTTTCATTGAACCAACAAAATAACCTTTCGAGACTTTGAGGCTTTGACACATTTTTGAAATAGCCTAAGAGATGGCAAATTTTTAGCCCTTTGTATTACTTAGGATACAAGTTAGCACACAGATGCAACCTAATAATGTATATATTTGTCTCTTATGTAATAGTCCAGAAATAGGAATTCTAGGGTCAGTAGGCTACCTCTGTCATCCTCAACATGTGACTTCCATTTGTATCTCCAAGAAGCTATTCCTGCTCATGCCATCAAGTCCACAATAATAGTAAGGAAAAAGGGAAGCAGAGCATACACTACATCTCCATCATTTTCAAGTCATTAGCTAGAAGTAATAAATTCATAATTTTCAATCATTCCTTTTAACCAGAATTTAATTAGTGGCCACTCAACTGCAAAGGAAGCTAGAAAATGTAGTCTTTGTTGTGGGTGACTAAATGCTCACCTGAAATGCTGAACATTTTATTTTTATTGAAGTAAAAGGAGGACTACTTGTTGGGAGACAGCTAGCAGTGTTGGGAGACAGCTAGCAGTCCTTGTCATAGTTTTCAGAAATGGTTTTAAATTTGGATACATAGCAAAAAATCAGTGGGAGCCTGAGTCTAGTTAGATAAGGTTAAAACAAAGTTACTGAAGTCTTGAGT
Organism: Urocitellus parryii; assembly: GCF_045843805.1. Taxonomy (NCBI): domain Eukaryota; kingdom Metazoa; phylum Chordata; class Mammalia; order Rodentia; family Sciuridae; genus Urocitellus; species Urocitellus parryii. Next base: position 227,599,650 of record NC_135531.1, on the reverse strand, counting down.
TAGTTAATAGTAATGTACTAATGTTGGTTTCGTAGTTTTGAACAGTATACCTAGTAATGAGAAAACATTAGGGGAACCAAAATTGGTTAAGAAGCATTTAGAAATCTCTTGCTATCTTTTCTACTTTTCTGTGAATTTAACAGTTTTCCAAAATGAAATGTAACTGAGAACAAAGTAACAACAAAAACAGCTCTACCTGTGAAATACATATGTACATAAAATTTACCTATCCAGCCACAGAATAGGGCTTCCAAATATTTATCAGATATTTATCATATGTATTTTTTAATCTGTGCCCAACTTGTTTCAAAAAGTATTGGAAGACTTAAAGGTTTATATAATAGTCATCTTAGTAATAAAAACATTTATAATGATAGCATTTTTTTATTTAACTAGTCACTGATACTAAGAACTTGATGTGTTCTATGTCATTTAATCCTTGTAACAGCCCTGTGAAGTCAGTATTGTTAGCCTTGTTTTACAGACAAGGACTAAACTTGAGACAAATTGCTGAACTTTTGTGAGTCACAGAATTAGTAAATACTAGTGCTAGGTTTGAATCCAAGCATATTCTTGTGTAACATATATAATGAGTCATCCCTAAATAGCATGCTAAGATACCAAGAGATTCTTACTTGAATACTGTTCCTTGTATATGTGTATTTTTTTCTTGACATTAAAAAAATTATTTCCTTTTAATTATAAAAGTACCACAGAAAATGTCGACAAGTTTAAAACAACAAAATAATTCAAAGCAAAACCACAAGTATTGGAGCACGCCTGTAATCCCAGCTACTCAGGAGGCTAAGGCAGAAGGATAAAGGTTTGAGGCCAACATGGGCAACTCAGTGAGATACTGTCTTAAAAAAAATGAAACAAGGGCTAGGGATATAGCTCAGTGGTAGAGTGCTTGCCTAGCATGTAGAAGGCCCTGGGTTCAGTGCCCAGTACTGCAAAAAAAAAAAGAAAGAAAGAAAGAAAGAAAGAAAGAAAGAAAGAAAGAAAGAAAGAAAGAAAGAAAGAAAGAAAGAAAGAAAGAAAGAAAGAAAGAAAGAAAGAAAGAAAGAAAGAAAGAAAGAAAGAAAGAAAGAAAGAAAGAAAGAAAGAAAGAAAGAAAGAAAGAAAGAAAGAAAGAAAGAAAGAAAGAAAGAAAGAAAGAAAGAAAGAAAGAAAGAAAGAAAGAAAGAAAGAAAGAAAGAAAGAAAGAAAGAAAGAAAGAAAGAAAGAAAGAAAGAAAGAAAGAAAGAGAAAGAAGAAATTCAAAGAGAACTTTCATTAACATTTTGGAGCATTTCCTAAATTCTGCCTCTCATTCAAAACAAAATTAGTTCATGCTTGGTGGCTTACTCATATAATCCCAGTGGCTTAGATCTGGAGGCTGAGTCCAGGAGGATCACAAGTTCAAGTTTAGCATAAGCAATTGGCAAAGCCCTAAGCAACTTAATGAGATTCTGTCTCAAAATTAAAAATAAAAAGGGTTGGGGATGTAGTTCAGTGGTAGAGCACCCCTAGGGTCAATCTCCTGTGTGTGTGTGTGTGTGTGTGTGTGTGTGTGTGTGTGTAAAGAGAGAGAGAGAGAAGGTTGTGAATAAGAATTAATTTTACAGGCACCAATTTGGTGTTGGTAGTGAAAATCATTTTTCTTATCAGTAAGCAGTAATATTATTACCAATATTAATTTTAGCTTTAACACACTTAATGGACTTAGTTAAGTTGAAAATTTCAAATGACTTTTTACACTTTAAAATGTATTTTGTTACTAATATTACCTAAGAGAAAGACTTTAGAAATTGGTACAAAGAGTTCACCTGATGATTCTTGCTGTTAAATCTTTTTTTATTATGCTTAATTAACTGTTAGGTATTCCACAATGAGACTCCTGTTAATTTCAGTTGTATTAAAGCAATGTTCTAGGGCTGGGGATGTGGCTCAAGCGGTAGCGCGCTCGCCTGGCATGCGTGCGGCCCGGGTTCGATCCTCAGCACCACATACCAACAAAGATGTTGTGTCCGCCGAGAACTAAAAAATAAATATTAAAAATTCTCTCTCTCTCTCTCTCTCTCTCTCTCTCTCTCTCACTCTCTCTTAAAAAAAAAAAACAAAAAAAAGCAATGTTCTAAGGAATGCCGTAAGAGACCGAAAAAATTTAGTGAAAATTGATTTAATATTGGTACTCTTTTGTTTTATTTCTAATGTATTTGCCTTGGTGATATTCTCATTGAAAATAGTTTCTTTGGTAAAATGTACATTATAAGCAGTTTTACAAAGTATAGATAGATAGATAGGCTTTATATTTACTCTAAAGTCTCAGTTAAGGCAGGCTTCTTTTAATCAATAACTTCTTGCTTTTCAAGTTCTTCAACTAGTGAAAGAGGTAGTAAAATGAGCTATTGGCTTGATAACTAGAAAACTTATTTGTGTCTATTTAATATGTTAAATAGGAATAATAATCAGTATATTGTAGATGTGAGTGAATATATAAATATAGAATGACTGATTTTTTTATGAAGTTAATTCTGGTGAGTAGTAGAGCCTTGTAAAAACAGATTTCTCAGCAGAGTTTACATTAGTTGCTTACATTAATTTATTATGGGAAACAACTGATTCACCTTTCTCCCATCTGTCAGGTTATCCTTCCTTTTTAACTTTCTAAGAGAAATGGTTACCTATCAGGAATCTAACAACAACAGCAACAGAAAACACACACACACACACACACTTTTTTTTCACTGCTTTTCTCATTGTTTATTGAGTAATAGATTTCAAGCTTCTGTTGCTTAACAAAATACTTGTATTTTTGTGAATTTCTATAGCATTTTGCATTGGGGCTGTGCTTTGAATTGCCTAGAAGAAAAAAATTAACATGAATTCAGTGTTGGTATTGCTAGTAAGATCACTATAATTTTTCTAGAAAATTTATCTTCCCTTTAGTTTTGAAGCAGTTCACATAGATGGTGCAAATACACACACACACACACACACACACACACACACACATATTTTAGCATGTAATAGTTACTTTTAAGTATTTGTTGAAAAAAGAATACGTATGTGTACATGCACAACACACATTTTGACCAGATTGCTTCTTCATGCTGATTTTAATTTTCTTTTAAATGTTTTAAGATATAGCCAGGGTCAGAGTCACCTGTATCAAGGGCCAAATTGAGTATATTTTGTCCTTCACATCAGAAAGTGTGTGTATATAAATTAGTGTATGATCACTAATCCCTTTATAAACAACATTTAGGTAAATTCAATCTGTGGATCCCCTGAGAGTTTATAAATGCATCTTTCTTGGATTTCTTCTTTTAATGTTAGTTCATATGATCCTGAGTATTTGTTACAACCACTCCTTTTCACTTAGGATAAAGCTTAGTGCTCTCATATTTGTTTTGTAAAGAAGACAGTGTTATTTGCTTTATAGGTAGTTTCTGTGTCTCTTCTACCCTCCCTTTTCTTTCTCTTTGAAGTACTGGGGATTAAACTTAGGACCTTGAGCATGGTAGGCAAACGCTACCACTGAACTACAATCCCAGTTCCTGAGCTGTATACCTAGCCCCAGTTACTTTTTTTTTTTTAATAACTGTATTTTATTTGTTTCTTTTTGTATGTGGTACTGAGGATCGAACCCAGTGCCTCCTTATACATGCTAAAGCAAGTGCTCTACCACTGAGCCACAACCCCAGCCCCCCCCAGTTGATCTTTGATTTGAATATATGTGGTCAAAACTAAGCAGAGAATACAGATAGAATAAAATTCCTAGAAGAAAAATTTGTAAGTTATTCTTATTAATTTTACCAACTTTACAGTTTTAAAATCTGAAACCTATACTAAAATGAATTCATTCACAAATATTTAATGATTTCCTTTAGTGGAAAAACCACATTGTGACATTCTTTGGAACATAAAATCAATCTTGCTTTAATATACTTTTAGTGTAGAATATAAGACACATACATTTAAAATTGTTATACAAAATATAAAAAGCATTAAAATAATGTTAGTAAACTACAGATATGTTCATTCTCCAGGAGCTTTGTTATTTAGCAGTCTTGTCAAAAGTGCCACCAATACTTATTCCCCCAAAGTTGGGAGGGATTCTTATAATGATAAAGTAAAAGGAAGATAGTTCCTAAGTGGGGAAAAGTTAAGATTGTCTGAGTGCCCCTAGATGATGCTCAGTAAATGTCTGAATAGTTAATGAATAAATAAGGCAAGGGACAGAAGTATTGTTGCATCTGAACACTTTTATAGTATCATTAAAAATTTTTCTTAAAAACTTACTTTTAGAATAAACCATTTAGTTTGGCTAGAAAGTAGTTCACATAGATTCTGCAAAAATAAATTTTTTCATATATTATAGTTACTTTTATAAGTGTTTGTTAGAAAATGGACATCTATCCATCTGTCAGTCTTTTCTTAATAACTAAATTTTGACCAGATTGCCTTTGATGGAAATAAAGGAAGGTTCTGAGGACCATAAAATAATAGTTAATTTTCCCCTGGTGTGAAGTAATCTAAAGACTAAATGATAAAATATAGCTAAAGCATACTACTAGCATACTACTACATGTTATATTTGGAGGATGATAGTAGGAGCTTGGCCTACTTAAAAAGAACATGAAAATATATATGCTATTATGATAGGTGCTATAACCAATGTGTTACACAGAGCATAATGGACGTAGATAAAGGCTTTTTACATCTGTAGGCTGAGGGCTAGTGATGATATAGGTACTCCATGGCATGCTTGAAAAAAATTAGAATAAAATATATAGTGGGGGAAAATATTTAATTGTTTTATATTGTTTTAGGGTTAGCCTAAAGCTACTGTTACTAGTTACATGAAAGGATATAGTGAATTGAATAGGGGGAGATCCATTTTAGTAATTTGGGAAAACCAAGTTAGTTATATATAAAATTTTAACATCCCTATTTATAAAGTTATAGACTAAAGAGTGAGTTTAGATCCATTAACTTAACATTTTTAAATTAATGTTCCAAACCAGGAATTGGGCAAAAAAATAATTGCTCTGAAATAACAAGAGGTAGTTATAAATGTTTCTTGATAAGGAGCATCTTCATAAAGAGAATATTTAAACAATGTATTTATTATATGTACTCATAAGTGTCACATTTAATATGCAGGATTTATCCAGGTTGAGTGAAGGGGAAAAATGTGATAGATAGCCTTTAAATAATTTTGCTTCACTTTTAATATAAGCCCCATAGTTTAAAAAATCACTTTAGCTACTGTAAGCTAAACACTTTATTTAGATGAACTGATTTATCATTGTATTGGTTGCTGTTTCTTTACTAGATTATAACAAAGACATTGTTTTTTATGTGGTAACAGAAATCATGACTTATTTTTTATTTGTTCAGTAGTAATATTTTTAAATAAATTTTCTCATTTAAAAAGTGGTAAGTAAACTTAAGTCTAGATAAATATAGAATTTTCTTTAAAAGTCATTGTGCCATGGAGTATATATTTCTACACTGATATAACAAAAAAAAATAATGATCTGGTTTTAGTATCCAAATGAAATTTATGTAAAGTTTCTTTGCCTTAGATTTTATTTTTAAATGCTCTCAAATTATGTGATTTAGTAATATATTAGTATTGCTCTTCATTGGGTAATGACTTTCTCTGTGATTATTTGAAATATAGTATGCTTGTCTATACTAACAGTAGATCCTTTTATAGTTGACAAACTGCTATGTCACTGTTAATGGTGGTTTTACATGTTGTGGAAATGAATTTCCTTATCATTTTACTTATTTGATCAAATTGAAAATCTTAACTATATTTTAAAACTTTCTGCCACAGCGTTTTACCAACGAGGATCATTTGGCTGTCCATAAACATAAACATGAGATGACACTGAAATTTGGTCCAGCACGTAATGACAGTGTCATTGTGGCTGGTTAGTATATGCTTTTTTAATAGCTTATATACATATTTCACCTGGAATGTGCACAATTTTTGTGTATTCTCTGTAAATATTATAGTCTGGTGATACTCCAATTACTTCATTTACAGTAAATGTTGGCAACATGCATTTTACCCATTACATTTTCATGTGTTCTTCTGACCATTCATTTCACTTTTTTTTGTCTAGTTTTCAAATATAAATTTCAATGTTAATTTTATGGAAGTTAATTGAAATTCTGGGAATATTCATACAATCTACAAAGTTTATAGTTAACTGATAATTGAACTAATATGGTATTTAGTCAGTGTTTCTTTTAGCTGTCCTAATTCAGTTTAAAAGGCTATATGATGGAGAAAGAGCAATTAGGAGACTTGTTCATTAGGATTTTGTTAATTCTTTTTATTTGTATTAATAAAATATTCTTGATAAAGGAGCCTAAATTCAGTCAGTGCTGTTTTTGGTGTGTTGATCATACATTTTTACTTAAACAAACAGGTGATTATTTTTCATTACAAATAAGAAGAAAGACCTAATTCATGCATTGGTTTATTGTTATTGCATGTTGTATTAGCTGCCTTTTTGGTATTTAAGTATATACACACACATTCATGTATATGTACCCACATATATTATGTATAATTTGAGTACATTTGCATATTTTCTGATTATGTATTATGAGAATAAGTTTTAGCCTGGTGCGGTGGCACATGCCTGTAATCCCAGCGACTTGGGAGGCTAAGGCAGGAGGATTGCAAGTTTTAGGCCAGCCTCAGCAACTTAGGGCCACTGAGGGCCTAAACAACAAGTTTTAATATTAAACTTTACAAAAATGTTAGACCTTCTATATCATAATGACAGATTTGCATTATATTCAATTAACTCAAGATTCTTTTTTTTCTCTTGTGAAGCTTAGGCTATACTGTTTGCAATTTTGGAATTATACCTGAATACTATTAGTATTTTTAAAATTATTACTGAGTATTGAGATTAAATTGTCATATACAATGCTTTGGGTAGATAATAAGACAATATTGGATGGCTCGTCCTGTACTTTCAGTATCTAAATTTTTGTAATGAAGAAATTGGAGGTAACAAAAAGTTGGTAAGTTTTTTTAAGGAAACTTTCAACTTATCTTCAGTCCTATAAGTAAAAGAGAAGAGCCTTTCTTTGGAATATTATAGATATTAAGAGCTAGAATTAAAAAAATAAAAAGAAAAAAGCAAGAAAAATAACCTGGAAAGTTTACTCCCTACATAAAGGTTTTTGTTTTCCTGAGAGCATTTTCTTTCTGTGTAAGTTCTGAATTCATAAAATGTTTTGAAATTGGTTTCTAGAAATTATTTTCCTATCTGATCACATTTCATAGAGTGTAAAAATATAGCACAAACAACACTTGAACATTTTTTTACTGACATGTTGAGATGATTGTTTAACATTACTGTATAAATAAAATGCATGATGTGTGTGGTATATATTTGATCGGTAGCCATATACAAACGATCGTGCCTATCTTGACTTGTCTCAAGTCTGATGGTTCTAATAATCAATAAAAGTGACTTATACTTATGCATTTTTAAGACTTTTCCATCCCTTTAATATAAATTAAGAAACTTTTAATAAGCTTAGATAGACAAATCTTTTGGCTGTAAACAGAAGAGTCCAAGTTATATTTGACTTATTAATACAATCATGAGGGACTTAAGCTGATGCATGTATGCAAATCCCTTACTGTAATATGATTTCGGAAGTCTTTTGGATGTTGGAGTAGGACATAGGTTAAAGATTAATTACACGTAAAATTATGACATAGTAGAGTCCCTAAAGTAATTCTGATATTACTAATAGTGTCTGAGACAGGTTTAAATTATATCTAATGTGTGTGACAAGTAGGTCATTTTAGTGTTAAAATATATTTATATGTAATATTACTCTGGTGGGTATACCTGTGGTGATAAAGATAAAATAGTAATGCCCACTTTGGGAAAACAATAGTTAACAAGTACAAGAATTTTACTTTCACAAAAAATATTTTTGGCTTTTCTCTTAAACCAGGAGTTGACCTTGGTAGTCTAAACATTTATTTAGTTTAGACTAGATTCCTGGTATAACCTATAAAATCGATGCTCTAAAGTATATAAAATGTGAATGAAATTTAAATACACTACCAATTCTAATTACTATGAATAAAGAGCCTTGAAAATAATAAGATTAAATGGTTAAATTTTATAAATCTGCTATTTTTCATTAACCATGGGCCTTAACTGGTATTTATTCTATAAATAATACATAAACATGTTAATGTACCTAACATGAGTACGTACTGAAGTACAATGGAAATATTTCAATTTGTGAGAAAGTAATTGTTAGTTGTAAAAATTAAGCTAGAACTTTTTTTTGATACTTGACTCTAACATACTCCTCATACCAGTTTTATAAAATGCATTAAAATAGAAAATGAACTTCAGTTGACAATAGTGAAGAGGGCTGTCTTTTGTTTTTAGGGCTCTCATTTTAACTTTCTTTCTTTCTTGTAGTATTTTGGTCCACCTATTAAATATTAAAGATTATATTTTATCTTAATGTTTTTAAGACTAAATTATAAACAACTGGAGAAGGGTCAAGTTAAAGCAAAAATAGATGCTTTTACTCTACTTTTTCCCAAATTGCATGTATTTAAACAATTACAATTTTAATGTAAATTTTAAAAATTCTAATCACTAGGATAATAGTTTATCTCTAGAGTAGAGTATGTTTTTGCCACTCCACTCAGAGAGGAGTAGGACTATGGAATCAAAAGGATTTCTTTCATATTTTTATGGTTCATGAAGTTGGAGAAAATATTTTTAAGTTCAACAAAAACTTAACCAAATTTTATTTGTTTTAAAGGAAGAGATTTCAAAGAGAGCATTAACAACTGATTGAACCAGTCCTGCTAATTTGTTAATTTACTAGCTATATTTTAGAAAGTCTTAACATGATATTTAAATCTGCATGATTACTTCTTGACATTTATTTCAGATCAGACCCCAACACCAACAAGATTCTTGAAAAACTGTGAAGAAGTGGGTTTGTTTAATGAGTTGGCAAGTCCATTTGAGAATGAATTCAAGAAGGCTTCAGAAGATGACATTAAAAAAGTATGTTGTTAACTGTGAACTTAAAGAATACTTCTGATTGGAAAAGTAATGATCGTATAAATTTCCTGCTTCTTAATTTAGACATACTGATGTAGTTTTTGAACTTATAACATTTTCTTTGTTGTTTGTATTAGATGCCTCTAGATTTGTCCCCTCTTGCAACACCAATCATAAGAAGCAAAATTGAGGAACCATCTATTGTGGAAACAACTCACCAGGATAGTCCTTTACCTCATCCAGAGTCTACTACCAGTGATGAAAAGGTTAGGAATATATTTATGTAGTAGAAATACAAGTTAAGTGGAAAAAATTGGTGCTCCCAGTAAAGTTTAATTATTTAATCTCTACAAAATGTCAGTGTATTAAACTATATAAAATTCATTGTCACTTTATATTTGTGAATATTCAACATTTCAGGGGAAAAAGATTCTACCTTTACAGATAATTATCTTTATTACATTGAAAAATTATGGGATAGAACAGCAATCATTTTATAGAAATGCATAATTTTAAAATGTGTAAATTTATAAATTTAACTGCATTTTTCTGAGTTTTACCATTTTTTTTTAGCTAGTTTGATATAATAACAACTTAATTTAAAAGTTTTTACAACTAAAATTTATTTGTACAGTGGCTATTTAAGATTTTAAAAAGTAACTGGTTACTTCTCAGCAGTGGATCTTTGGTATTAGTAACTAAGATGGTGATGATACTATCTTGAATCCCCTGTTAACCTAAGGCCATCTGGGCCGTTATGTGTTGAGTGGCATTGATCACTTTTTTCATTTATAAGCACATGAAATGAACATATATTTATTGGGTAGCAAGAGGCAGTGGTCATTTTTAGATACGTTATTCTAAAGCCATAACATTGATGGAAATAGAAATAGGAAATATAGTCATATATCATTTAATGACAGAGATTCATTCTGAGAAATGCATCAATTGGCAATTTCATCATTGTGCAGGCATTAGAGTGTACTTACATAAAACTAGATAGTATAGCATATTAACACATTTGGGCTATATGGTACAACCTATTGCCTCTAAGCTATAAATCTTTACAGTATGTTACTATACTGAATACTGTGTAGGCAGTTGTAACCCAATGGTAAGTATATGTGTGTCTAAACATAGAAAAGGTACAGTTGAAAATAAACTACAAAAGATTAAAAAAAAAAAAAAAAAAAACAATGGGACAGTTGTTGCTGGGCATGGTGGCACATGCCTGTAATCCTAGTGGCTCGGGAGGCTGAGGCAGGAGGATTGCAAGTTCAAAGCTAGCCTCAGCAAAAGCGAGGTGCTCAGCAACTCAGTGAGACCCTGTCTCTAAATAAAAATACAAAATAGGGCCAAAGATGTGGTTCAGTTATTGAGTGTCCCTGAATTCAGTCCCCGGTACTAAAAAAAAAAAAAAAGAAGTTATACTCCATGTATGTATAATATGTCAAAATATACTATACTGTCATGTATATCTAAAAAAAATAAAACCTATTTAAAAAATAAAAAATAAATCTTTTAAAAAAGAGGGAACAATTGTGTAAAGCACTTATTGTGAATGGAGTTTATAGAACTGGAAATTGCTCTGTGTGAGTCAGTGAGTGGTGAGTGAATGAAGGCTTAGAATATTAGTATACACTACTGTAGACGTTATAAACACTGTATACTTAGGTTATATTAAATTTATTTTTGAAATTCTTCCTGTAACAGTACTTTAACTTACTGATTAACTTTTTTACTTTATAAACCTGTTATTTTTTCAACTTTTCAACTTTTTTGTAAGAACAGTTGAAAACACAAACCCACTGCATTAGCTGTACCAAAATATTCTTTTTTTTTTTTTTTTTGAGAGAATTTTTTTAATATTTTTTTAGTTCTCGGCGGACACAACATCTTTGTTGGTATGTGGTGCTGAGGATCGAACCCGGGCCGCACGCATGCCAGGCGAGCGCGCTACCACTTGAGCCACATCCCCAGCCCCCAAAATATTCTTTTTATATCCTTATTCTATAATATTTTTTCTATTAAAAATTATTTTTCTTGTTAACTTTTTTTTTTAAGATCTAATACACCAATACACACATTAGCTGAGGCGTATGTAGGATCAGAATCATCAATGTCACTGTCTTCCACTTCCACATTTTGTCCTTCTGTAAGGTCTTTGAGACAGTAACTCACACATGGAGCCATGTTACCTATGATTGCAATGCCTCCTTCTGGAATCATTTTTGAAGGATCTGCCTTAAGCTCTTTCTGAGGATATGTCACTCTTTTCAGAAATATGTCCAGGGTGGTTTGCTCGGGTAGTTTTCATTATACCATGAATATTCTTTCCAATTAAAGAAATTAATGAAAACCCTTTTGGTGTTGGTGTCCTCATTTTCAAAATTCTAAAGCAACTTGTTTAGATTTGCAAACACTTCTTTTAAACCCTCCCCTGTGAATTTTTTTGGGGGGTTCTTTTTCTTCTCTTGTAATTTCCTTTTATCTTTTTTTCAGCTATGTGTTTCCTGGGTAATACATTTTTTCAGTTCTATCTTATGCAGCCTATTGTTGACATAATGTCATTATGCAGCATATTACTTCAGAAAAAGTAACTTTTTATCCTAGAGTAAAAGTTTAGGGTTGCTTTTTTGTTTTATTTAAATTTTCTTTTTTTTGATGATAAAAGTACATTCTCATCATAAGAACTTAAAGAATAGCAAAGAAGGCAACTAAAATCACCTCTTAGCCCATAATTGGAATAATAATTACTAATATTTTGAGGTTTTTTTCCCTTTATTTATACATACATTTTATACATACAAATATGTAAGGGTATAGTTGCATAGAAGGGTAGCTTGCTTTTTTTTTTTTCCCCTCTTGCCCAGTACTGCGGATTGAACCCAGGGCACTGCCACTGAGCAGTGCCTTTTTAATTTTTTATTTTGAGACAGTCCTTGAACTAGTGGTCTCATTACCTCAGCCTCCCATGTAACTGGGATTACCAGCATGTGTTCCTGCACTTGGCCTTACATTGTACTTTATATACATAGTACTAATGAACATTTTCCTTTGTCATTAGGGATTTCTCAAAATCACAATTTTTAATGGTTGTACCTTATTTTATAATTATCTTGATTATTTAATTATCCTGTTCTTTTAGGATATAAGGTGGCTTCCACATTATCACATTATTAGACATGTTGTTAAATCCTTAAGATAAATCATTTTTCCTGCAGATCACTCCAGTCCCTTCACTATTACATGGCTGCTTTATCATCTTTTAAGGGTATTTGCTCTCCCCGAATTCCTTAATGTTAGCTCCTCTTGGGTAAGGGCATAGTTATGTCAAGGTATAAAAAATTATTTCTGATTTATCAACTGAGGTCTCTTGAGATTTTCATATTCATATTCATCTCCACTTGGCATTTCCTTTTTTATGTCTGATAGGCATCTTAATATATCTAAATCAGAGCCCTTAATTCTTTTTGCCAATTTTTCTCTGCAGTAAATTTTCTCCACTTATCTAGTTGCTCAAGCCAACAATTTAGGGACCATCCCTAATTCCTTCTTCTTTTTCACATTGAAACCAACAACCTATCTTATTAGACATATTTCCAGAATATATCCTGAGTCTTATCCTTTTCTTTCTGTGTTCATTGTCACCACTTTAAGCCAAGTCATTGTAGTATTTTTTATTATTAATATTTGCGTTCTTTTTTGTGTAGTGCTAGGAATCAAGCCCAGAACCTCTAGAATGCACTGTACCACTGAGCTACTTCTCCAAACCCCTTTATTTCTCTCACAGGAGATGGGGGTCTCACTGTGTTGCCCAGCTGGCCTCAAACACATGATCCTCCTGCCTCAATCTCCCAAACTGCTGAACTACAAATTCATGCTTCCACCACTACGCTTAGCTAACTTCTTACTGAACTTCCTGCTTCCATCTCTAATTTATTTTCCATAGTATTTTGGGATTTGTAAAACAATACATTGGGGCTGGTTCTGGGGTGTAGCTCAGTGGTGGAGCACTTGCCTAGCATGTGTGAGGCACTGGGTTCAATCCTCAGCATCACATATAAATAAATGAATAAAATAAAAGTTCATCAACATGAAAAAATATTTTAAAAAATACTTTGGCGCTGTAAATATAGCTCAGTGGTAGAGCATTTGCTTCAGCATGCTGGATGCCTTGGGTTCAATACCCAGCACCAATAAATAAATAAATAAATAAATGAATAAATAAATAAAGCAGCTCCACTGCTGAAAAATACTTCAATACTTTGCCATTGTATTTATGATAATTGACACTCCTTAGCATAAGCCTTCTCTGATCTGAACTTGTCTATTCATTCATCCTCAACCTCTTGCCTCTGTTGTGTTCATCAAGTACTGTAAGCTTTTCCTGCCTTGAGATATTACTTGTGATATTACTTCCTTCTTCCTAGCATGCTTTCCTCCTTACTCTTTCAGTATAGTTCAGATATCATTTGGCAAAACAGCTTACCTTCTCTTATTCTATCTAAAATATCCAGCTCTACTTTAACCCTTAGATCTTCCACTATTTATTATGTTGCATTTATGATTCTGTTACACTTCACACTTGTTACAATCTAAATTATTTTGTTTGTTTTAGTTTATTATCTCTCTTTCCAGTCTTTGAGAACATGTTACAGGTTCTCAAACTTCTTGAGTAAATGAAGCTCCTTCTTCTATGTACCTTAGTAAGAATTCCACAGTAAGTGGCAGTGTATAGACCAACTTAGAGAACATACTGTACCCAGTTTTTATACCAATTAGTTAAGAGTTGTAAGACCCTAATCTCTTTGTTTGCTAATCTGTGAAACTGGGGAAAAGAATACCTTTAAGGCTCTGGCTGAGTCATAAATTATTTTTTCCTTTTAATACAGAAAGGTCTTACTCCAGTAATTATTTATTTTACATTCAAGATAGCAATATTGGCCTTTTGATATTGAGAAATTATGGCTATTAGAGGGGTAGCTACCTATTAGCAAACATTTGTGTTGCTTTAAAATATTTTTGAGCATTTCTCTTACTGAATTTTGGTTAATGATGACATAATCTCTCTCTACTGGTTTCCTGTCCATACAGTATAATGAGGGAGTATGATTAGGCAATTCCTTCTGGATTCTGTGTTCTGTGATTCCTGAAAATGGATTGTATTTGCATGTTTTATTGAAATTCTCATTAAATCATAGCCAAATTGTTCAGCCTAATTTTTTATAGTTTGATAGAAACACAGTTATTCTGGGAGAAAAAAAAAACAAGTTGTTAAAAATTAAATTATTGAGCACTGCATAGTGCTTCACAGCTGCCTCTACATTTTGCTTGTTTTGTGATGCTGGAATTTGAACTGAGGACCTCACGCATGCTAGACAAACACTATACCACTGAACTACATCCCAATCCCCTAAAATGTACTTTCAATTAATTTTATTATAAATTAATTTGATTTTGGGTGTTCAAGTATTATCTTGTGGATGCTTTTAGAAATATGTTTCATTCTGTTTAATAGGGTACACAAATTGATTTGCATTATAATTGACACCCTTTCTTTATCTCATTATTAAATAGGAAGTACCATTGGCACAAACAGCACAACCCACATCAGCTATTGTTCGTCCAGCATCATTACAGGTTCCCAATGTGCTGCTCACAAGTTCTGACTCCAGTGTAATTATTCAGCAGGCAGTACCTTCACCAACCTCAAGTACTGTAATCACCCAGGCACCATCCTCCAACAGGCCAATTGTGTAAGTGATTTGGCCAGTCATTGACTGTATTGTTAGATTTTTCTTAAGACATTTAGTTACTCAAATTGTGACCTTAGTGTTTGTGTGTATGTGTGTGTGTGTGTGAGAGAGAGAGAGAGAGAGATCTGCATATTTTTATTTCAGAAAACTTGATTTTTTTTACTGTAAATACTATTTATAGATTAGAAAATAAATATCTAAATCTTAGTTAAAAACAAATCATCATAGGATGTGAATTTAAAATGATCTCTTATTTTCATGCTGTTTCAAAAAAAAAGAAAAACATAAAATTACTACATCATCAGATAACATTTCTTTCAGTTCTTGCAAGTAGCTTCCAAGAGCTTTTTGATGAGAATTTTTCCCATTTTATAGAATAGAGATTGTCCCAAATGAATCTATAATCTTTTCCATTTTTTAACACTGTTGAATAGATTGTACATTTAAGATACAATTAAAACTAATTAAATTTTGCAGTTTGCTTTACAGTGATTAGAAAATTTATTTTTAAATAATTTTTAAGATTTTTAAATTAATAGGAATAAGAGTACTGTTGTTTTTTAAAGGGATGATTGTCATGGCTCTTTTTAAATTTCCCTTGTTTTGTGTTTTCTTAGCCCTGTACCAGGCCCATTTCCTCTTCTGTTACATCTCCCTAATGGACAAACCATGCCTGTTGCTATTCCTGCATCAATTACAAGTTCTAATGTGCATGTTCCAGCTGCAGTCCCAGTAAGTTGTAAAGTTAGACTAAGTCTTGTAGCAAACTGGTTTTTGTAAAGCAGTTATAAAATATATTTGGAACTGCTTCATTAGCTGAAACTAAACTTAACAAAATACTTATTAGTGGTGGGTAATATTTACTTATTGATATTTGTAGTAATAAAATATACTATTGTAGGCAAATGTAATTGGATAGAAAACAGTTTTTCTTCCCATTCAAATCTTGATTTCCTGCTTTTTTTTTAATACTAAGAACTCCACCCCTTGTTCAGTTCATTTCAATTTGCCTAGATTAGTAGAATTCAGATATTTCTGATTTCTGAAGGGTTTTTTTGTGTGTTTGTTTTTGGTTTTTTTAAACTGCAGATTGAACACAGGGCCTCATGCATACCAGGCAAGCATTCTACCAATGAAGCTATATCCTCAGCCCCAGAGTTCTAATTTTAAAGATACTAATACTAGAATGCTATCAAATAATTCTATGGCATTTCTATTTATTTATAAAAGTTCTTTATAAAGACCTCATAAAGGTTCTGTGAGCCTTTATGGTCCAATTAGTTTTACAGAATTTCTTTGATAGCCCAAGCATGTTAAAATCTAAATGTGCTGAAGTAGTAGTCTCCCAGTTTGTAATGAAAAGATCCAAGAGATTTTTTTGAAGGGCATGTTCAATATATAAATTTTTGGAAGACATGGACAAAAGAGTCAAATAACTATTTATGATATTTAATAGTTTAGTGAGAATTTAAAAACACATTGTGAAATGCTGTAACTTAGAAATAATGCTTTTTTCCTACTCACTTTCTGGGGGTGGGCAGTGGGTGGGGTACCAGGGACTGAACCCAAAGGTACATAACCACTGAACCACATCCATAATTCTTCCTTTTTATTTTTTGAGACAGGGTCTCGCTGAGTTGCTTATGCCCTGGCTAAATTACTGGGGCTGGCTTTGAACTTGTAGTCCTTCTGTCTGAGCCTCCTGATCTGATGGGATTACAAACATGTGCCATTACACTGTGCCCTACTCTCATGTTTAATATACAGTTTAATTCATACTTTCCAAATGTGTCAGCATTTCACATTTTCATCCTGAGAACCACTGTTTTAAATATCTAATAAAGTTTTCCAAGCACATCATTTTCATTTTCACCTAAATTATTTATAATAGTTTTTGAATCTGTAGTTTCCTGGAAATCTTATCAAAGCCTTAGATACTCATTTATATAATAAAAAAGTTTAGTTTTTAAATGGTGACATTTAGTAATGTTAACACTATATTTCTTTTTAAAATTATTTTTAAAAGCCAACTTATAATAACAGATACTTTGAATAGTTATACCCCCAGAAATATTGAGAGATTAATATTATGTTTATACTTTTTAAAATGCTTAATACTTTAATTCTTCCAAGTGATCTAAGTATCCAAAATCAGTATTGATTGGGATAATTTTAAGATAATAAGACTTCTTCAAAACAAAACTTTTGTTCAAAATGTATTATTGGAAAGACTTTTTGTAAAATACTCAAATATAAGTTCTTCCTTTTTGCTGAGGATATTTTTGAGATGGAAAACATTTTTGCCTTGTATTTGAGATTATATGGTTATCCTATTAATTGTATCTGTGATGACAGCAACTTAAAAATGAAAGAAGAGGTATACTTTATTTATATAGTACTAGTTAAAAACCAATGTGGTAAAATCTGTTCCAGATTATTTGAGAAGTTGTTAGAAGTAATCATCTTCTTTGTCATTATCCAATATATTGATACATCAAAGAAATCATATTTTAGAAAATTTTCATATACAAATATATATTTTAGAAAAGCAGAGTTCATTGCTGAAATTATTTTTTATGCCTATTGTCACTAGTTTTGACATTCTTTCAAATGCAAAATGAAAGTGACAGATTTGTGAGAAATTTTGCATTAATCACTTCCAATACTATGAGTTTTTATAAGAAACATTAAAGAAGTCATGAAAATTGAAGATTAGGGAAGCACATGTCTCAGAGAAACTGACAACTTTTGAGGGATATATCTGGATGTAAAGCAGGATTTGGTGTAGAGATATAATCAGCTAGAGATAAGTTTTATAATTTTGTGATTTTAATGTTTCAAATTGTAATAGCCATTATACAAATAAAAATACAAATCTCATTTTGAAAATATTCTATAGAAAATATTTTTCAATATCTTTTTTGCATAGCTTGTTCGACCAGTCACCATGGTGCCTAGTGTTCCAGGAATTCCAGGCCCTTCCTCCCCTCAACCAGTACAACAGTCAGAAGCAAAAATGGTGAGCAAAAATTTGTTTATTTTGTACATTTTTTTAAGCTTTGAATTAGTTTTTTCCATTAAAACCTGCTTCAAAGGTACAGTTTAGGTCCCATTTTAAAAAGTCATGGACTATATTACATTGTAGAAGAACCATAAATTTTGGCAAAGGAAAGCTTCTATTCGCGTAGTAATTGGTTAGTGGTACTTTAAAATAAATGGGTGAGTTGGGAATAAAGTTCTGGTTCTTGTCATTTGTAATTTGTCTGGTTTTGACTCTTTTAAACAAACTCTCCTCCTGGTGGAGACTAGGAGTATTACAGCTGAGACTATGTGTAATCATCTGAAGGCAGGGCTGAATGAGTGGTTTTAAACAGTATAAAAAAGAATTCTGAAATAGTATACAAGCTAGGAAACATTGTACATGATAAATAAAAGTATATCTTTTTCTATTGTGTTTCAGACATAGGAAATTAGTATTGTTTTTACTGGGGAATAAGATTAATCAAATTATGTAATGTGCATGTGCAAGTAAGGCATAATGAATTCCACTATTATATCTAATTAGAAAGCACCAGAAAGAAAGAGAAATTAGTATTGCTTAAAGGGATAAGATCTATATTTTAATTTTAATCCTAACTTTCCTATTCACTACCCTAAATCAAGCCAGTTTAACTTTTCTGAGGTCCACTTTTCATTGTCTTTAAAATAGAATTAAGACTTGATTTCTGGCGTTATTCAACCCAAATTGCCATAAACTTTTTAACTTTCTTTTAAAAGACATGAGATTTTTTTTTATTTTATAATTAGTGTAATTCTTCATTCTACAGTCTGAGACAATGCAGGACTAATTCTTCTTAACATCAATTTATTAGTGTATTCTTAGAAAATCAATAAATAAATAGTTATTAGATCCTTTTATTTGCTTCAGTTCTAGGCACCATATTAATGATACAATTGTGTAGACATAAAAAACATTACATGTTGCAAGGCTTACAGGTTTTTACAGCTATTCTCCGTTAGTGCAAATAATCAATCATATTTGCACATGATAACCTTTGTTTAAAAGTTAACACATCATTTGAACGAACGACAATTGGTTGAAAAAATGTAAACATTGACTGGTTATTGTGAAAGAACATAAAAACGTAGGGGGTAAAATTATTCACATCATAGAATGTTGGGTCAGAGCCTTTGGAAATATTAAGATGAACTTGATACCAGAAGAAATTCACTGGGGATATTTTTTATACTTGCTGTTTAAAATACTATATTAATGAAAAATTCAATTTAAGATTCCATGCAGTGAGAACTCTTCCATGGAAGTCAAAAAGATCCTGTTGTTGTAGACTGCGCCAAAAAATAGGCTTACACATTCAGTGGACTTTTTTTCCTACAGATTTATTCAAAAGGAAAACATCCAATTTAAAGAAGTTCTTTTGGCTACAAGTGTAGGCAATAGTTCTAGCATCTATTAAACCTAAGACTAACTAAATAACTTTTTCTCTTAGGTAACTAGAAAACTAAATTAAAAGAGTAAAAGTGTTTTGAACATTTAGGTGTGAAAAAAATACCAAAGCGATAACTTCTATCATTTTATATATAAAAAAACAATCATCACTTAAAATCCCAAAACTAGGCTGGGAGCAGTGGTGCATGCCTAAATCCCAGCAGTTTGGGAGGTTAAGACAGGAGGATCACAAGGTCAAAGCCAGTCTCAGCAATTTAGAAAATCACTAAGCAACTCTGTGAGACTCTGTCTCTAAATAAAATATAAAAAAGGGCTGGGAATGTGGCTCAGTGGTTAAGTAACCCTGAGTTCAATCCCCTATCCCCCCCACACACAAAAAACCCACAAAATAATCCAATTTAATTTCTTATTAGAATTTTGGTAATGTAAAATAGCCATATTTTCATGATTGCCTATTTTAATTGGGATAATAAATTAGATTTCCCTATTTTGTATTAAATAAAAAATATGGAAATTATTCTACTTCCTTTTTAAATTTTTTCTTATGGAAAATTTCAAAATATAAAAAGAAAATAGGATAATATAACAAACTTCCATGTATTCATCACCCAATTTAGTAACGTGACACTATCATTCTTATATCTGTACTTCCCATTTAACTATTTTTATTTCTGTCTCAATTCAAAATTTACATACACTGATTGAGTCAATTATACTTTTATGGTTTTAATAATTAAAGGCGTTCACAGAACCCACACCACATTATGATATAAAACATTGACATCTACCTAGAAAGTTTTTTGTTTCCCATCCCTATTAGTTCTCCTTCCAGCTGTTCTGCTGCTATAGTGACTGTAGTCCTAAAATTTCATATAAATGAAATTAATGTGTACTCTCTTATATCCAGCTCAGTGATTGTCTCTGAGATTTGTTCATGTTGTTGAGTATATCACAGTTTGCTTCTTTTTATTGCAGAATAGTATTCCATTGTGTGAATAAAACCACAATTTCTTTGTCCATTCTCCTATTAATGGCCACTTGGTTTCCAAGTGGTTAGCTGTTTTGAGTAAAGCTACTATGCGCATTCCTTTTGGTTTTACTTTAATTTAGTTTCATTTTGTTTGGATCAAACCCAGGGCTTCAGCATGCTAGTCAAGCCCTCTATCTACCCTGACCTACACCCCAAGCTCCCACTACTATGCACATTCTCCTACAATTCTTTGTGAACATAATTTTTATATTCTTGGAAAATACCTAATGAATAGAAATGCTGAGTCAGGGTAAATATATATTTAATTGTAAAAAAAAATTGTTTCTTTTACCAAGAGTTTATATTGCCTCCAGAAGTATATGGGAATTTCCTTTGTCTCCACAGTCTTGCTGACCTTTAGATTTCTCTTTTTAATTATAGACATTCTAGGAGTGTATAGCAGTTTCTGGTGGTTTGCATTTCCTTTTTGACCAAACTTTGTGAAGTCTTTTGCCCATTTTTTAATGGCTTTTCTTTTACTGTAGGAATTCTTTATATATATATTGGATTCAAGATTTTTGTTAGTTCTGTATGTGGGTGTATAACATGTACATATGGGTGTGTGTGTGTGTGTGTATGTGTGTGTACACGTATGCATGCACACACACACATAGATATATATTTATATTAGGAGGGGGTTGCAATTAGAATTATATCAGTGAATTTTTGGTTTTTTGTTTTGTATTAAATAAAAAATATGGAAATTATTCTACTTCCTTTTTAAATTTTTTCTTATGGAAAATTTCAAAATATAAAAAGAATTGATGCCATTGATAGTGACTTTTGTGCCCCAAACTGATTATTCAGGGACTACTTTTTAAAAACATGTTCACATTTATCAAAGTTACAAGTTTGAAAACTTAAGTTTCTTAAGTTTTCAAAGCAATTTACAAATACAAGTGTGTAATAATTGCTTCTAAAGGGTTTTAAATATAATGCATCTGAAATATGTTAAGCCACATTTGTAAAAATTTCTCAGTTAACAAACTTTCCTAAGTGTTTGATAACTCTTAAACTTGTAGATTTGATGAGGCTTGGTTTTCTTAGATATACCTATAGCATTTAGAAGCTTAGTTAAGATTATCTTACTACTGAAAACTAAAATTTACAGGTCTAAATCAATCTCCAAATTAAACATTTTTAATTAAAATACAAAGATAATCTGTTACTCAGTGTAGCAAATTATTTTAGCACTTTTAGAACAGAATTTACCAAAAAAGTGCAAATTGATTTCCAAGTTTAAAGTTAAAATGTCAGTGTCATGAATTTATTAGTAAGCTTCAGGAGATAAAAACAATTCTGTCCACCCATCTGAAGACTGTTGAAGTTAGGTTCATATCAGTGCACAGAAGTTTCTTGATGACCAAATTATTGATCACAGGACTAGATGTTTTCCTGCAACAAAGATAGAACTCCACATTCATTTTCTCCAAGTGGATGGTTCTGTTATGCCAGATTCGTGGGACCCAAATAGATCTCCAGGAGCCGAATCCGATGCAAGCACACAAGAGTCTTTTTTGCAAGCTCGAGGCTCGACTCACAACCGTTCTCGAAGTAGCGGTCCCAGGGAGTGAGTCCCGGTCCTTTGTTCAGTGAGATTTTATAGGTTTGGGGGGGATACTCTATGCGTCACAACATCACACAGCAAATCATTCCATACTGGGGGAAAGTCAAACAACAACTCTTAACATTGATTAGCACATTCACTGGCGGGAACAAGTTGGGTAGGGGTGATTGGTCAGTACAAGAGGAGGATTCCTTTGAACTGATTGGTTTAGGCCAAGAGGGGTGTTCGTGCTAAACTACATGGTTTCCCAACATGTTATCAACCACCATAAACTACTTGGGGGTCATTTGGCATTTCAGATATTTTCCCTGTCTCATGCTGATTGGAGGTTGCTAGGGGGTTTGCTATGGTTCTCACCTAGCCTGAGTCAGGGACAGGTGGCGTCACAGACCTCTCCTGTTATTTACAGACAAACAACTCAGCAGGGTGGGTATGTACTTAGGAGTGCTCTGTGGGTTTTTCCAAGTACAAGGGTCTCGGCCCCTTCCTTAGGACAGGCCTTGAGGTAGAAGCTGCTGTTATTTATTTATTTTTTAAAAATGGAGTCACATTAGTTTTTCAGTTCTTAGCTCATTCATATGTTAAATAATTCTGACTGCAGCCACCAGTAAAACCTATTTCTTTTACTATTTCAGTTGAATTTTGCTTTGTTGGTGTAGTGGTGGTAGTTTTCAACTCTTTGAAAACATGTAAACATCTTTTTTAAATTTTTCTTTTGTGGTACTAGGGATCAAATTCATGTGCATTCTACCACTAAACTACATCTGCAACTCTTAATTTTCTATTTTGAGACAGGATCTCACTAAGTTGATGAAACTGGCCTTGAACTGGCAATCCTACTACTTCAGCCTTCTGGTAGCTAGGATTACAAGTGGTACACTACCACACCTGGCTAAAAAAATCATTCTTTGGGGGTTCTACATCTCTCTCAAGAACTGTTTGATCTTTGGTCACAATATGTTAATGGCATGCTACATAGTTTAGTGTAGTAGTGATTCTGCTCATATGACCTATGGTTAAGAAAATAAGAGAAATGGCAAAATTGAAACAGTTAAGAATAAGAATGCAGCACACCACTGTTGAAGAGAAACTTAACTTTGTATCCTAAGAAAGCCAAGGATGCTTTTGTAATAACCTGATTTTCAGATGCCCAATGCTTAAGGAAAATTTATGTATGTGTCAGGTTTTGTCAACTACAAATAGGAAAATAAGGTCTTTCTTTTCTGTTGAAGTCTTCAAAGTAAACTTCAAAAGAAAAAAAATTTAACAACTTATTAGTCTTTGGAAAAGTAATGTGGTAAAAATGTGGGCTAAGCGGTCCACAAATACAAGATTATCTAGTACTTTTTAACACTATAGAAAATTTCCCAGGAGCTGCTATTTTTACAAAATTATAGCAGATATCATCAAATTTAGATTTAGGAGGTCTTTGGTTTTGGTTTTTTCATTAAACACATAAACAGTAGATATTTGCTGTCTGTGTTACTCTTAAAATAAGGAAACTTTCTTATGTAATATTTGTAGTAAAATACTGACTCTAGAAATAAGATGTTGATAATCTGGGAGTTTTGTTTAGGAATATTTAGTGAAGTATTTAAGTAGTAGCCTTCAGAATCATTCCTCGAAGACTTGTGACAAACTGAGAAATATCTTTGTACACAGTGGGTAGCCAGTAGGGTTTCTGCAGGGGGTTTCTACCAAGAACAGACATAGGGCATCTTGGCAAATGTTCAGAAACCTACATTAACTTAGATGGGCCCTGCATGGAACCTCATGTTCAGCAGAATTCCTCTGACCTGCCTCTGCATGCCAAGCTAATCAGCAAACACCTAATGAGCCCACACCAAAGAAACAGACCCTCTCCAAACCTACTTCATTTTCATATGTTCTCTAGGGGTGGGGAGACAAGACTTCACGAGGACTGATGATGCTGCAAAGACCACAATAATGATAATTAACTTGCTGAATTTAGAAGATTATGCTGTTAATTAGTTGAAAAATAAAGATAAGTAATAGAGCAGCAGATGGTAGGATAACACCCAGGAGAAGGAGGGTTATTACTCTGATGAGTTTTTGTGGCACATATGAAATATGTATCTGACTTTTTCATAAATTGTTTCTAGAGAACGTTATCTTTTTTTCTCTGAACTATGATAGTTTTTTTTTTTTCCTATCAGATTCTGACAGATTTGATACAGTTGATTTCAAGAGTGCAACATAAGCAGAGAACATAGAACTTGAATAACAAATTATTTTTATCATATCACCTATAAAAATGAGTGTATCAGATTGTTCATCACAATGAATGAAGGTATAAATATGCAGATGCACCATTCACCCTTTAATTAATTGGCACAGTCTATATCTCAAAGAAAAAAGCTCTTATTATAGGTGTTGAACTTGACATTGCTAAAAAGTAACTCAACTTCAAAACACTAATCTACTTCTTAGAAACATAATAATAAAAGACAGTTTTTTTTCGAACAGTATATGCCTTTCCCTTAAAATTATGCCTAGGATTTATTGTACATATTAGAGATTATAGATCACTTAAATCTTATTTAATTTCTTTGAGTGCTCATTCTTTATTTTCTGAACACTCAATCTTTATTTGCCTTTTTTTTTTTTTTTGGTACCAGGGCTTGAACTCAGGGGCACTCGGCCACCACATCCCCAGTCCTATTTTGTATTTTATTTAGAGATAGGGTCTAACTGAGTTGCTTAGCACCTCATCGTTGCTGAGGCTGGCTTTGAACTCGGGATCCTCCTATCTCGGCCTCCTGAGCTGCTGGGATTACAGGCATATTCCACCATGCCTAGCTTTTATTTGCTTATTAAATTTCTCTGGTGAGAGAAACTTTGATCTTAGTAATGGACTGAGCATATATCAATATAATTGATAACAAATATACTTAGATTACTTTTTTTTTCATTTGTAAAATTATTTAGTACACTGCCAACATTTTAAAAATGGGACACATCACATCCTTTACTGAAAGATTTGGATGCCCTGGCCCAGCATTCCAATGTGGCCATATGGGACCTGTGCTCTTCCATGGTTCACAGAGCATCTGTGTGTGAGACCAGGAGCAGTTGTCACTGGGTTAGATGGGAGGATATTATCTCCAACCTCCATAAGCCCTCAAACTTCCAAATTCTGCAGAGATAATAATGGTTTCTCTGTCATTCCAACTGGGGTTACAAGGTCTGGAAGAACGAATGACATTCCACCTTTATTGGAGGACAGCCTGCACTGTGAGTTTTAAATAATGATGCCTTGCCCTGCCCCAGGGCCAGCGGGCTCAAACATCTCCAGCTGTAGGGCATATTCAGTGACCTGTTTGGCCAGTTCTGGGGAGGGGATGGTGGTGTCTTCTGGCTTCTGCTGGCTGGCAAAACTGTAGTAGTTGTTGGGGCCCAATACCAACCCTCACTTTTAGCTTAGTCCATCATCTTCTTGGGTGTCTTGAAGAAGAGGTTCTGGGTGGCCTCAGTGATAAGGATTTTCTCAGCCTTCTCAATACGTCTTGCCATCTTGTCACTGATAGTGTCCAGCAGAATGTTGTTGAAAAAGTGTAGCTTTCAGCAGGGATGTTGCCTTTGACCAGGAATATCTTGTTATAGCTGCCCTCTATCAGATACAGCTCAAGGGACATAGGGTGCTTGATGTAGACATTGGTCTAAATACCCTTGGCAGGTAGGTGCTAGAATACTTAATATTAGGGCAAAGCTCTATTTTGGCAAAGTGTTTGTTAATAATGTGTTAAGTGAACTGGGGGTGGGGGTGGTCAACAGATAGAATTTTAGATTTTACCTCTGCTACTAACTTTATGATTTTGAGCAGTTAACTTCAATTTTTGAGAAGTTTCTTAATATGGAAGATGATGATTATATTCTGAATTCCATTATCTCAGCTAGCTCCAAAATTCTATTGTAAAATAAATGTCCACTGTATTTGTATTTGCTTTCATTAATTCTTTTAAAACCAAGATATTTGACCTTCTTTAAAATACTCCTAACATATATAAAGGTAAATTATAGGTATCCTTATATGAATTATAAAAATTTATATGAATATTTAGTGCCTGCTTTCTTCACCTAACATTCTAAGTTTTTAGCACACATATATATACACACACATTATATGTGTATATATATATATATATAGACATATATATATAATGTGCACATTATATATATATATATAGATAGATAGATAGATAGTTTTAAAAAAATTAATCAGCAGTTGAGCAGTGTTAATTAACCCTTAAAATCTCTTTCTTATATTTTATACCCACTGGCACACTTTCCAAGTCAGACCCATTGTAATCAATGTAACAGCATGGAGCAAACATTAGTGCTTCCTCACTGGATGAGTGCTATATACCCTAGGGCAGTCAAGGGAGGATAATGAATGAATACTGATGCTGCTTTTAAGTGCTCTGTAAGGTTGTAACTTGCCCTACTAAAGATTATTCAAGAGAGTGATGTTTATGTACTTCAGACTCCCCTATGTGCAGTTACTGTATTTCATTAATTCTAAGAGTTAAGCTCTTCACTATAAAACTTTAAATGCTCTTCAATTCTATAATGTTTTCTACCTAAGGACTTAAAAATGTTTTACCAACACATAATTTACCAAGCCTCACAGCTCTATTTTGTAGTATATTTTTGCACATATTATATCCAGAAACAAAAACTCCAATTTAGCACTATAAATTGGGTACTATTTGTTATATTTTGATCTCTAACATTCTGTTTATTGAAGGTATAAATATGCAGACCAACCATCTCCTCAGACTCTCCTCCTTTGTTCTGTTTATGTAATCTATACTCTTTTCTAACTTTTATCTTTCTTTCACTTCTTTTCGATCAGTTTCCTAAATATTCCTGTCTTTTTCCAGCCAGCTACCAGTTAGGTCACTCATCTGTTTCCATTTTTTATGTATCTACTTCAACATTATTCTCAGTCATTAGTGTCCTTATTTCCTTTGTCCTAACGACAAATTGTTTCTGATTTCTTAAAAAAAAAAAAAAAAAAGAAGGCATTTGGGCTGGGATTGTGACTCAGCGGTAGAGCGCTCACCTAGCACAGGCACGACCCGGATTCGATTCTCAGCACCACATAAAAATAAAGGCATTGTGTTGTGTTCATCTATAAAAATATATTCATATTCTCATTCTCTCTCTCTCTGTCTCTCTCTCTCTCAAAAAAAAATGTTAGGATATAGAGGAAAGAAGGAATTAGGAATTTTGTCTGTATTCTTAAATATAATATATTGCAGTATATGGTATTGGTTTGTTTGTTTTGGTACTAGAGATTGAACCCAGGGTCTCATGCATGCTAGGCAAATGATCTGTCACAGAGCTACATTTCCAGCCTTTTAAAAATTTTTATTTTGAGACAAGATCTTGCTGAATTGCCCAGAATGGCCTCGAACCTAGAATCCTTCTACCTTAACCCTCTGCATCACTGGGATTACAGCCACCACACCTGGCTCAATAACTATTCTTGAAGAAATAAAGAAGCTAACATTTTAGAAATCCTTTTATGAATCAGATAATTGTGGGTATTATATTTAATTTTTGTTTAACTCCTCCAATGGAGTTATTCCCAGTTTCACAGATAAGAAAATTGAGACTCAAAAGATTAATTTATTCAAAATTATGGATAGTTTGAATTAAAGTTCTATATGTACAGGATCTTCTCATCTGAAAAGACATTATAATACATTGTGTGTGCAATCAGTGAAGATAGTAGGACTTTACAGATATTGTGATTTTTATAGTTCGTAGAGAAAGTCTGTTAGAAAAGGAGAAAATAGGTCTGATCCTGGGTGACATGGCTTAGCAGTTGTATAAGGCTTGTCTTTCTCAATCCTTTATGGTTGTCTTTTGAAAGCCATGCTGTCTCAGATTATCTTTCTTGTTCTTTCCCTGTGTTTTCTGACAGTACCAAGTATAATATATGTAACATAGTGCCATAGAAAAATTGCACACTTTGAAGCTGAAGAGATTTTGTATTCAAAACCAGGATTTGAACTAGTTTAATAGCTTGAGAGAATGATCACCAGATTCCTAATCTATAAAACAGGGATACTATTCATTTAAAAACGTATTTAAAAACTATTGATAACTCAGATGAATCTCAAGTGCATTATGCCAAAGGAAAAAAGTCAGATTCAAAAGACTAGACACTGTCTGTTTCCATTTAAATGATATTCTGGATAAGATAAAATCTTGGGGGTCAAAAAACAGATTAGTGGTTTCCAGGGGCCAGAGATGCAAGGAAAACATGACAGGATAGGGCATCAGGGCATTTTGTGGATAGAATTATTCAGTATCCTAGTTGTGGAGAAAGTAACACCAAGTGTATGTGCTTGTTAACACTCAAAGAACTGTATATACTAAAATGAGTAAATTTACTCTCTGTAAAACTTATACCTCAATAAGACTTTTCTGTAAACTACTGACTTTTTTAAAAAATCAAATCCAGAATCTACAAGCATTCAATAGAGAGAAAATGTCCACTAATGCTTATCTAGGCATAAATTATTGCCTGTGGTGAAATTCTACTGATCTTTTCATATATGCTTCAGTTGTTGAGGGATTTGGATCACATATAATAAACAATAAAAAGATATGCATAGATGAAAAATTTTGTAGTTGATAAAATTTTCTAAAACAGTTGTAGAAACATTTGAGGGCCTTTTCAAAAGGTCTTTTTTTTTTAAAGAGAGAGAGAAAGTGAGAATGAATTTTTTAATATTTATATTTTAGTTTTCGGCGGACACAGCATCTTTGTTTGTATGTGGTGCTGAGGATCGAACCCGGACCGCACGCATGCCAGGCGAGCGTGCTACCGCTTGAGCCACATCCCCAGCCCTCAAAAGGTCTTTTTTTTTTTTTTTTAGAGAGAGAGAGAGAGAGAGAGAGAATTTTTTACTATTTATTTTTTTAGTTCTCGGCGAACACAACATCTTTGTTTGTATGTGGTGCTGAGGATCGAACCCGGGCCGCACGCATGCCAGGCGAGCGTGCTACCGCTTGAGCCACATCCCCAGCCCCAAAAGGTCTTTTCTTCACATGCATTCTTTACTATGTGCTGTGGAAAGGAAGAAAGGAAAAATTGTTAAAAATCTTTTTTTTTTTAATAGTTAACATCCAAGCCGGGCTCAGTGGCACACAGCTGTAATCCCAGCAGCTCGGGAGGCTGAGACAGGAGGATCGAAATTTCAAAGCCAGCCCGGCAATGTCGAGGCACTAAGCAACTCAGTGAAATTTATTTGGGGCTCAAGAACTACATCTCAGTTAAGAGCAGTGTTAGCAATAGTAGTCCCAGGTTTTTCCAGGTTCTTGATGTTCCTTTCATTGCTGAGATACTATGATTATCTTATACTAATTGTTACATACTTACAAATCATAAAACTACCTTAAAAACACATCTGCCCAGTTTCACAGAAGAAATCAAGATAATCTCTGCTCTTACTATCTAATTGGCATATGACATGTCATATTTCTGATGATAGATAAATTTCTTTCAAATTGTATCTTTAGGAGGAAGTGTAGCCATAAAATGTAGGGCTTTAATCTAATACCAGACCTATTACATTCTATAAGTCAGTTAGGTCCAGTTCATTTTACTGGCAAAAAATAAAATATAGTGGAAGAAAAGGATCTACAGGAAATAAAGCCAACTGTAAGTTCTAGAAGGAAGTTCAGTCTGGCAGGCAGCATAGTGGCCTAAAAAAAATGCAGCATCTCTTCATTGTCCAAATACCAAACCTATAAACAGAGATTATTAAAGTGGACCAAATCTGGGTAAGAATAGATTTAGGTTTTAGTATCTTAAGCAGAACCTGGGGGTGGGGAGGAGGTATAAGAATGAGGGAGAAAAGAATGGATAAAAGTGTATATTACAATTAACTTGTAATGTGTTTTTTAATTGATCGAAGCTAATTATTTTCAGCTAACTTTTATTTTTTTAACTTTTCAGAATTAGACAAAAAGAGAAGCTTTCCAAATGTACAATTGTTTGTCATATTGATATTTATAATACTCAATGAAATATAATAATTGAAACTAATTTCAAAGCCAAATATGTTCCTTAACAAATATTTTCAATTAGCTAATGGGTATGTTGTAAACTACATTTGGGGATAAAGCAGGAAACTTCTTTTTTAAATGGTGTTTACATTTCAGAGATTAAAAGCTGCTTTGACCCAACAACATCCTCCAGTTACCAATGGTGATACTGTCAAAGGTCATGGTAGTGGATTGGTTAGGACTCAGTCAGAAGAATCTCGCCCACAATCATTACAACAACCAGCTACATCCACAACAGAAACTCCGGTATGTGTGTTTTTTTAATCATTCACTACTCTTGTTACCAATAAAAAAAACAAATGTAGTATAACTTACGTTGACTCTTTTATAGATTTTGAAAAAAATAACTATTTTTTTGTCATGTTGTCATTCCAGAACTATATCAAAAATCTTAAGAAAATGTAGGTCATATGTATGTGTTAATACAAAATTAAATAGATAAAAATAATAGGTACATTGTTACTGTTCAAGACATTTTATAAATAACTCTGTAGGCATTTATGTATATTGACCTGACACGACACAGAAGACTATTGTTTTTGTTTTTTGGCATTAGGGACTGAATCAGAGGCATTCTACTTCTGAGACACATCCCTAACCCTTTTCACTTTTTATTTTAAGTTGCCCAGGTTGTCCTTGAACACGCAGTCCTCCTGCCTTGAACACGCAGTCCCTCCATATAGCTGAGATTTTAGGTGTGAACCACTGTGCCAGTTTTTAAATAAATAGTTTTTAACAGTGAAACCTAATACAACTTTGGGAAACTTATTTCATTCTTTCTTTCTTGATTGAGGAATTTTAGGGTTGTGATTTCCTCTTTGGAAAATTTGTCCTATAACTAGAAAAACCTTAGAACCTTATGTTGAGGGGAATGAAGAGTTTCTTTTAATTATTGTCACAAAACTATAGACAGACTTGTCTTAAAAACAAACAGTAATTATCAATATATTTTCCTTTCTGCGATATAAATAGGTTTGATATTAAACTGTACTCTTGAATATTATTACATAGTCTATGTTCTGTAAACATTATAGACATTAACAACTTATTTGATATTGTTGAGGAATGCCTTATTCTTTAGAAACGTTTCAGATAGCAAAACTAAGATCTCTAAAGAATATTTCTACTGGGCACAGTGGTATATGCCTGTAGTCCCAGCTACTTGGGAGGCTAAGTCAGGAGAATTGCAAGTTCAAGCCCAGCAATTTAGTGAGACCCTATCTCAAAATAAAAAATAACAAGGACTGTGTCTGTAACCCACTAATAATGCACCCCTGCACTCAATCCCCAGTACAACAAAAACAACATAAGAATCTTTCTGAATCTCTTTTCAAAATTGTCATTGATTTTCCTTTTCCCTAGAATATCATTGTCCCTAATTACACTGCCTAGCATATTATAGTATTGCAATGGTCTCTAGCCACTGAAGTGAATGGGCTGTTAACTAATGTTCCACATGTCCAAAGAAGCAGGCATTTTTTTTTCTTTAGCAATTCTTGTTTTCACATGTTGTATTTGCTCACTCATTATAAAGCACTAGTTCTTTTTATTTATTCATGTATGTATTCTTACTATACTTCTAGGTAATGGGAGGTCTTTTAAATATATAAATATTCATACCCATATATGTGTAAGTCATATGACACAAATCAAATGATTCTTGAATTAAAATTTGTAAAACATCACCAAAAGAATAAATATGGCAGCAGTTTATACTAAGAACCCCTTTTCACTTATCTCTAGTTTCTAACTATCTATCATGATTGATATTTCTATATGTCTACAATAAATTTCTAACCCCCTGCCTTTTGGCGGTATGAGGGCTCCAACCCAGGGTCTCACACATGCTAGGCAAGCACTTTAACACTGAGCTACATCCCCAGCCTTTACAATAAATTTTATATTCTCTACTTGAAGAATATTAGTATTGACCTTAAAAATTCCAATCAAAGAAATGGGTAAATACCAAGTTTTAGATTGTCAACTAAACATAGATATTTACTTAGCTATTTTATCTTTATTTTCATATACTATTAGTCTTTCCCTAGATTTATAACTTTATGTTTTATTGTATCAAATAGAAGCCCAGTGAGTACAGGACTTTATCTATTTGTTCACTGATATATCACTAGACTCTAGAATAGTTTCTATAAATATTTTCATGATTCTAATTGTAATAATTTCTGCTATTCTATTACTTTGATTAATCTTTGGTGTGATGAATTAAATCAATTAAAAACAAATCAAAGAAGTTCTTTCTATTCAGACAATTGAATAAAAAAATTGTTCTCAATAAAAAAAATGATAGAGGATGAAGAAAAATATTTCAAGGCTGCAGTTCTTGAAGCCAGCCATACAAATATTTTTCTAAAAGATTAAGTTGCAATATGTAGGTTAAAAAAAAGCAATTTAATTTAGTGCTTGATCTTTATTACAATAAAAAGACTTCAGAAGTGAAATAACCCTCTTATTTATTTATTTTGTGGTACTGAACTATATCCACAGTCCTAACCCTCTTAATTTTTTACTGCTAGTTATTTGAAAAAAGGAATCAAGTGATAACTTACTATTTTGGGGAGTTTGTAGAATGAGGAATAGCTTGGCAATTTACTTGCAGAAC
Organism: Urocitellus parryii; assembly: GCF_045843805.1. Classification (NCBI taxonomy): domain Eukaryota; kingdom Metazoa; phylum Chordata; class Mammalia; order Rodentia; family Sciuridae; genus Urocitellus; species Urocitellus parryii. The sequence continues at coordinate 227,567,026 of NC_135531.1, read as the reverse complement.
TTATCTTGAACACGTACATACGTAAGATTTTTGCTTATTACATAGACTTGATTTGATTTGATTTGTTCACACCCTTAAAATTTAATTAATTATAGGTAAAAGATTGTTTTTAGTCTTGTCTTTTGAATTATGTAACTATAACAATTAAGTGCTCTTTCTTCTACACAAATTTCTAGTGGTTCATTTCCAATCTCCCATATTCAACTGTTTTGTGGCATGGATTTGGGGGCTCATAAGAGGACTGGAGGTTTCTGTTGTTCTCTAGTCCTATATACTAGACAGTCTGACTAGTGATTGAAGATTTATATCCTTGGCTGATCAGAAATCAAGCTGATCCATTAGGAGGAGATGGGATCAATTAAAAAATGAAAATTAGGGTTCTTGTGGGATTCTGCCTGCTAGGAAAATGAGCACTAATAATTATAAGAACCTGACCCTTAGAAAAAGACTGACCTTGAATTTCAAAGCGAACTACCCCAAAGCATATACATATCTTAATTCCTTAATTTTAGAAAAACCAATAAAGAAAATTGACAGATTTAATATATAGTATATTTTATCTAAAAAATAGACAAAAAAGTGGTTTTCTGACTTGAATTTAATTAGAAAGTTAAGTTTTTGAACTTATTAAATAATCAGTAATTTTCAAAGGATTAAATATTACAAGAAAGTCAATTTAATATACATGTAGAAAATTCAAGATGTACATATGATCATTAGTATTATATTTTCGATTTTTTATTTCTAAGCAAATGAAAATATTATACTTTAAAGAAGATATTCACTATGACATTGCTTTAGTAAGAATTTCATTATAGTATGATTCATTTATTTCAAGGGGGCAATTAAAGCACAGGGTGATTTTTATGTTGCTCCAAAATACTAATGTATTGCTCAAGACTTAGAAAATAAAGTTAGTGGCTCTCCCCCTTTGACACCCTTTACTGCCTACATCCGTTCACTCACTAAACATAAATATAACAAACTTCCATCTCTGTGCACTGTAGGCTTCTCCAGCTCACACAACTCCACAGACTCAAAATACAAGTGGTCGTCGAAGAAGAGCTGCTAATGAAGATCCTGATGAAAAAAGGAGGAAATTTTTAGAGCGAAACAGAGCAGCAGCTTCAAGATGCCGACAAAAAAGGAAAGTCTGGGTTCAATCCTTAGAAAAAAAAGCAGAAGACTTAAGTTCATTAAATGGTCAACTGCAGGTATGGTGCATAAATATGTGTTTTGTTTTGCCATTTATCTTTAATAGTTGTGAACATAGCTTTTCCTTGTTTCTTTCTAGTTGGCCATCAGGATATTTTAGGGCATAATATTGGGTGTAGGTAGACTGTATAGTAATATAATCATAGTTTTATAAACGTGTTTGAATGCTGAGATGAAGTGATATAAAATTTTCAGCACTGACACATTATCTTTGGGCTGGGGATGTGGCTCAAGTGGTAACGCACTCGCCTGGCATTGGATTCAATCTTCAGCACCACATTTAAAAAATAAATAAATAAATAAAGATGTTGTGTCCACCAAAAACTGAAAAATAAATATTAAAAATTCTCTCTCTCTCTGTCTTTAAAAAAAATACACTATCTTAACTATCTAGCTTAAACTTTATGAAGTTGTAATAGAAAGATCAAAGAATTCCAAAATTTAGAAATATTACTTAAATTCACTTTCTTTATATTTTGATTATATCATAACTAAGTTGCTTCAGCAGTTTGCACTTTTAAATTTTTTAATTCTTTGAATTACAAGTTTTATTTTGTTTTGTTTTAACACTCATGAAAGGTTCCAGATTGACCTTAAATAGTTTCTTTAGGACCTCGTGAGGTCATAAAGATTTTAAGACTCCGTACTTAGTCATTCTTAACATTGTGAGTATTTTCTAATAAAATTTTTTTAGCCACCAATTAATGAACATCAACTAGAAGTTGATATTAATGAGTTATACTTATTATTAATATAGGCCAATATAAAGTGAATCTTTCTATATAATCATAATTAATGATAAGAGAGACCCCCTACTCCTTTTTCAAATCTATCTGACCTTACTATACCACATAGACTTCCAACAGGTGGAAGTATAACAAGTATAAAACTAGAGTTTATTAAGAAATATTATCATTACCATATGATAAATGAATTTTTATTTAAGAACTAGTTTCACTATTTGTTTACATATTTATTTATTTTATGGCAATGCTGAGGATCAAACTCAGCGTGTCATGCATGCTAGGCAAGCACAATGCCATTGATCTACATCTGTAGCCATACACAATTTTTCAGGAAAAAAAATTCTGAATTTTTTTTATCTTTTAAATAAAATGAAACAGATTATAAATATTAATTTATGTATATACTACAAAATAGCTATATACTTTACCAAACCTGTTAGAATAATAACTATTGTTTTTTAAAATTTCAAATACTTTTATTACATTAATAAAGTGACTTAAATATATCTTTTGTTTTTGATCATAACAAAACCTTCTGAATGACATGGCTATTTTATAGTTGGATAACATAAAACCCATCGATTCCAGCCTTCGTTGTCTGACCTGTAGAATAGAAATAATAGTACTTGTCCTGTTTCTCTGTCATTACATAAATCAAATTGAAATGAATGCAAGTGTTTTCCATTTTAAAAAAGTGATAACTTATCAGTATTTTCCTTTGTAATTTGGTCTATTATGTCTTGTTTTAAAAATTAAAAGTGTTTGAAAACTATTAAGTGGTATATAAATGTATGGTATCATTTACAAAGACTTTAATTAGGACCAGTTTTCTGCTTTGACCCAAGTTATAGAAGTATTAATAGCTTTGAATGAAATATTGCTTTCCCTAATTATGCTACAGCACTGGTCACCACTTACTAATAGCAACACTTAATTATTTCAGATTCAGTATTCAAAGTACATATAATCTTTTTTTCATTTATCTTGTTTTTTCTGCCATATGATAAAAATGTTTATTGTAACAAAAGGTGACTTTTTATATTTCCTAATTTGGGTAGAAATTTCTCACTTGGAGAAACAAAGGCAAAATTTATCATCTTAGTAGAAGTTAACTGACACCATTTTCAAAGCATCTGACTTTTACATGGATGTCAGATTCAGGAAATTACTAAATTAAGCTCTAAATTGAAAATTATTTCAGTTAATATCAAACTACAAATAGAAAAGTAAAATAATCTTTTTAATCATTAAAAATTAAATGATGTTAGCACTATGTTAGTTTTTGAAATGTATTCCAAAATATGAAGAGGTAAAATGATGTGTTATCAGGGATTTACTTTAAAATTTTTCTCAAAAAAAAAAGATTGAAAAATGAAGTTCAGCTATATGTATTAACCTGGAGAAATATCCATTATATATATTTATGGGCAAAAGGAATCTTGCTAGAAACAGCCTTCAGGGATAAATTAATTAAACTATGGTATATGCATACATACAATGGAATAGTATTCAGCCATAAAAGGAATGAAGTGTATGAAAGAACCTTGAAACATTTTGCTTAATGAAGCCAGAACAAAACATTGCACATTATATGCACTCATTCATATTCTGGAATACCCAGAATAGATAAATCTATCTAAAGAGAATGCATATTGGCGAGGTGAGTGGAAGAGAATTGGGAAAAACTGCTTAATGTGTAAAGGCTTTTACTTTAGAGTGATGGAAACATTTTATAATTGAGGGTGATGGTTGTACAACATTGTAAACGTACTAAATGCCACTTTAAAATGGTTACTTTTGTGTTACTTGAATTTCTCTTCAAATTACTCAAAGTCAGTTGCATATTAAAAGGTATAGCACAATCCTTTTTTAATTAATGAAGTGGTTTACATAGATAAATATATAGGTGTAGAAATGGTTTAGGAAATGACTCTGTAAATTCAGGTAAATTTTTAACAGTGATGTGTACCATGATGTAAATAATGGTGATGGAGGAGATTGAGAACCATGGATGATGGGAAGAAAGGCACTTCAGTTATAACTTTCTATTATTGTTTCAAGTCAATATATTATTTTTACTTTTTGTTGTTTTATAGTTATGTTTTCAAATAAAATTAAAAGTTTTTAAAACTCTTTTGACCAGAGTTTATTTGCAGAGCGTGAAGTGTTAATCCACTTATAATGGTTTCAGGGAACAAGAATTTCTTTTATTCTGCTAACAACCAACCCATTAACTGAAGGACAGAATGAATTATGTAGAAAATTTAGTGTCAAAGAAATAATTAAACTCTATGGAAATCATTCATCAATTCTACTTCCTTAATAATCCTTTATGTGGCATACAAGTTTAGCTGATCAGTATACTAGGTAATGACCCATGGTTATTTATACAATAAAAAGATTAACAGGTGTTAAGTTGTGATTGTTCATATTTTTACCAAATACATATTTGATTTTAAAGAAAATTATTATGAAGATCATTTCCTCATTCATTGAATCATGTTTTAGCTTTCTAAAATCGCTAAAAGAGCACTTTAATCAAATGCTATTTATAGACATTTATGGTAGTCTAGACCAAGAATTGAATACTGTTAGTTATCAGTAATTGTATTTTAAAATAATACCTGTTCTGTTACTTTTATCTTTTATTTGAAATGGTTTTAACCTGTGTTTAACTTTGTCTTTCAATTATATTAATTATGGAGGTTAGTTTTCAGTATACAATTTTAACATGTGTCCTTGTAAACAGAAAGGCAGACTCTTTTCTTTATTTTTTATTTATTTATTTACTTTAATATTTATTTTTTAGGTGTAGTTGGACACAATGCCTTTATTTTATTTATTTATTTTTATGTGGTGCTGAGGATTGAGCCCAGGTCCTCACACATGCTAGGTGAGCACTCTACCACTGAGCTACAACCCCAGCCCCTCTTCTCTTTATTAATAGTAGCTCTTTAGTAATTTTTCTGTGAGCAAACTTAATTTTTTCGTTTGGGATTTTTTTTTAAACTTAAATATTGCAAAATAATTGTGAGGTAGAAGCCCCCAAAATTAATAAAAGCATAATTTAATACAGGAGGATTTTTCACTCAATAGTTAATGGTGTGGAAAAGGTTTTGTTTATTAATTCAGTGACTTAACAGGGAATAGAATCAAGTCTTTTATTCCTAGTACCTAAACAATATATGATTTCTATATTTATTACTTGAAATAGGAAAGAAAAGCAGTTGGAAGATGCTATACAATGCCTGTTTTGTTTAATTACTGAAAAAGTTGTAATTCTGTGATGTGCTCTCTTCCCCACCCCACCCCCATGAAATTTTAACTATATTCATCTCTACCCTTGTATGTTTTATTATGGACTTGAAATCTAGTAATTTTTATTTTCCTTTTTTTTTTTTTTTGTACTGGAAATTTAACCCAGGGATACTTTACCACTGAGCTACATTCCCAGCCCATTTTATTTCTCATTTTGAGGCAGATGTCACTAAATTTCTGAGGCTGGCCTCAAACTTTTGATCCTCTTGTCTCTGCCTCCACAGCCCGTGGATTTACAGGCATGTGCCACTAGCTCTTACTTTTAATATTATTTAATAAAACTTTTTCTAAGCCTTTATTTTTTAAATAAATAGACTAATTACTGTTAGAAAGATCAAGTGAGACAAAGTGTAGAAGTATGTTGTAGCTGCATCATGTAAGTGCAAGTTATTATTCATTCTGTCATTATGTTTCTGTATGTACAAGGCATGTTATCAGATACAGATTATATAACAGTAAAAAATAATTGTCTATGCATTTACAGAAGTTGTGATCTGGCAGAGACAGACACAAAACAAGTAATTAAATGTGAAAATAGGACAGTGGGTCATTCCCACTCATTTTTTAAGTTATTTCCAAAATGTTTTTTAACTCTAATAAAAACCCTATTTGTTTTTCCTATTATTACAGATACAAATTAAAGAACTAATTTATTATCAGTTATAAGGTTTTATATCCAGTATAATCCTTGGGCCTGTGTGGTGAGAATCTTGGTACTTAATAACTGGCTATTGTGAAAACTGAATATAATAAAATAGTTTATAGCAATAAGAAGTCCCCAAAAGAAGGAACTATTCAATATTATTTCTCCAATTTGGGGGGTAGTGGCTAAACTAGAAAGTCAAATACCATAAATTTATGGAGTAACAGGCCATTAAAACATAACTAAATTTTTGATTGATTAATCAGTTGACTGACCTGTCATGATTCATCAGACTTATCTGCTTCAGATAAACAATATAGAAAAATATTATTTGTTCACTAGTATGTAGTTAAATTTAAGCAGCCACATTATTAGAGTGAAGCAGTTGTATAGAAGATGTTAAAATAATTGACTTTGGATTTTAGACCAGAATAGTATTTTTTTTTCAATATTTCCTTTTTCTTCCCAATCTGTTTTATTTTGACAAAATAATAGTTGCTCACATTTGAATGAGACTTTTTTGCATTTTCAAAATGCTTTTAATGCCCCTTGTTTCATCTTCAAAATGATCTAAGAATCTTCTACAAGTGCTAACTCACAGATAGTGGGCAATACAACCAGGAAGGCTTTGGAAGCTGAATCCAATTAAAGTGTATTCTAAAATAATCCATAGAGTAGAAGGTAGATATGTAAACATTTCTTTTTTCATTTACTATTAAATCTGTGTCTTAAAATCCTCTCAAATTTATTTTGGCTTAAGCAAACTGGTTGTATATGTATTCTCTTCCTTTTTTTTTTTTTTTCTTTAACTTCCTGCAGTTTCTGTATAGAAGCTTTCATGTTGTATTTGTTACATAACAGCCCCTCTCCCAACCTGTATTCTAATCTTTCTTTATAGAAAGTTTTCAAAATTGAAATTATAACTTGTACAACCACTTTATCCAAATAGTAATATAGTCAAACCTATGTTCTTAAGAATAAAATATTTCCTTTAAAACTTACGTATATGAGATTATAGTTCTTAAATGCTTGGATAAATTTGTTGAGTTTTACTATATCATGAATGACTTAGAAATTACTTGACTTTAGCCTATTCTGCCTAATTTATTATATAAACTTTACCTGCATAATCCTCATATTTTCAACTTATACTTGACTTGGTCTTGACCACTAGCATATGCTTACATTTAGGAGTCCAGCTCAACTAAATCTACTTCCATCAAAGCATGACCCATTCTCATGCTTAACCTACACTTCAATTGTGTTTGCTTTTCAATACATGTCTCAGTCCCACTGCCAGTAACTATGTCCTATTGCTGCTTTCAGACTAGTGCTTATACCAGATTTTAAAGAAATTAATTATTAGGGTACAATAATAACACAAATTATGTCTAATTTATAACCTCTCACCCAAAAGTCACTTTTTAAATTTTTTTAAGTTAATAAAGATAGACATAATACCTTAATTTAATTTATTTATTTTATGTGATACTGAGGATCGAACCCAGTGCTTCACACATGCTAGGCAAGCGCTCTACTACTGAGGGTCCCCAGCCTCCAAAAGTCACTTTTGAGCTTTAGGATCATCATTAGGAAAATTTACCATCATTGTAAAATATTTTAAATCAGGATAATGTAACAAATTGGGCTGTGTTTATATTTGAGTATACTTTGAAAATTGTTGAGGGTTTTCTTAACCTTTCTGTCATGTGAAAAGTACAGGAGAAACAATTTGTTGTTTGACGTTTGGGTGAATATAACTTAGAGCATACTTTTGTGTCTTTGGATATATGTATGCAAACTTTTTATTTTTAATTTCCCCTCCTGTTGGTCTTTCCTGTTATTTGCTCCAATGAAAATTCAGTGAGCACAAATACAAATTGCAAGAACCAAGTGCCTTACCACTTCCATCCTTAATATTTATTGCCCATTGTTGACATCTTCACATTTGTATATTTGTTGATGGACCAGATAATCTAATTAGATCAAGAGCCATACTATCACCAACTGTGTGAAATATAGAAATTGATGTCTCAAATATTTATCAGTTTCAACTCTGCATAATTAAAAAGAAAATTTGAATATTTATTTTATTTGAGTGCATAAGAATATTATTTTAATTTTTAATCACAGAATTATTTAAGTCAACTGTTTTATTGGTTAATCAATTCAGAACTACTTTCAGCCATTTTATTACATATAGCATTTTGTTTCACAGTATACTATATGATGAGTGTTTCTATGGAATATTTGAGAGACGGTTTGTGATCTTTAAAATTTTATAATCAAGGTAATGCTTGTCAATTTCATTTTGTAACTGTTGAAAATTAACAGCATATCAGTGTTGGTGACATTGTTGGTATGAATAATGAAATTAGGACTTCAGACCAATTTCTTATTATTTCAGCTATTTTATTTCTCCTTCTTTGGAATTTTTTATTAGCTGAAATTACTGTAGTCCTCACTATATACTGTAGTCCTCACTATATCTACTCAACCCATGTCAGACCATGCACTGTCCTCTTAGGTTACACAGAGAAATAATCTCTGCCTTCAAGAAATTCCCAATCTGGTAGAGGTGATAAACAAACATACCAAAAATTACAATCCAGAGTGATAAGAACTGTGTAAGATACCTATTAATGTAAATATGCACCTTTATATGGCCATGGGAAGACAGAAAAGGAAAATTTTAAAGATCAGTGAAGTAATTACCAAGGTAAAGAAGAAAGGAAAGACTTTCCAGAGAGAGACAATGCATTTTATTCACTTAAGTTTACTATTTTTATAAGGCATGACAATTAGATAGTGGTTATTTCATATGGCTCAGACTAATGAGGAGGCAGCAAGGATAGGGAGACTTAAGGACATTACTTGTATTTTGGTATGTTTAACGCTTATAGTATTTTAGAAGAGCAGTGAGAGTCAGAAATCAATATGGTCACAGCAGACTATCAAAGATTATATATTTTTAGCTAAAGATAAATATCCATTTCATATTACAAAACTTAATGAGAAGCTTGTAGAAAACAGTATTAGATCAAGCTGACAAGGCAGGGTAGGGTAGATATTGGATTATTTGTAACATGGTTTCTCATCAGTAGTGCTATTAAGAACGAGCTATAATTAATTGTATTGACACCAGTGGTTATAATATTCCATGGAAATGATTTTTCTAAATAACAGCTTATCTTTTCTAAAACAAAACTTTTAAATTTTACCTTTTGTACTTTGATCATTCTTCACCCATTCTTAAATTCAATTTATTAAATTTTAATATTTTAAAATTAAATTTAAAATTAAATTTTAATATTTAGAGTTATTATGACCCTCAGTTTTGTTTTGTGCTTTTAGATACAGTATTACAGTTCATTGTTGTTGGGATGTGAGGAATTATTTAATTAAACAGACTTGCCTCCAGATTGCTTAGCTTTTGTTATGTTGATTTTCATGTTTGTGCATTGGTCACTTATGGAGGCTTAATGACCCTAATCTACTGAAATATTTTACATTGAGCTTTCTAGTTAAGAAACAGAATATAAAAAGACCTACCTGCCTAAACTTTTATTTACTCCTGGTTTGTTATATATTTCTATTTACTTTGGAGTAAAATCCAAATTGGTAAAGTCAATGTTAATTTCAAATAAGTTAAAGATGTTTATAAATTAAGTTCTTTATTTTTTTCCCCCTGGGGATTAAAGCCAGGGGCAATCTACCACCAAGGCACATCCCCAGCCTTTTTTATTTTATATTTTGAGACAGGGTCTTGCTAAGTTGCAGAGGCTGCCCTCAAATTTAGGATCCTCCTGTATCAGTCTCCCACATTGCTGTGATTATAAGGCATGCACCACCACACCTGGAGGATTTTTTTTTAATGTTAGCAATTTGTTAAATTCATATTTTTTCTAATTCTTGAGTATTGGTAATGATCACTAATTTATACGTTTTTAGTACTTGATGGTAACTCAAAAGGTTGAGTTGAACTCGACTCAATTTGGAACTTTTGCATAAAACTTACAGATTAATGCGTTCCATGTAAAGACTGAAGTTCTTATTCTGTTGTAAGCTTTAGGACAAATCAACATTGATTTGTGAATTTTAAATTCAGTTTTACAAATTGCCTGGGTAAAAGACAGCTAAGCCATTTAAATATTACATGTACTTTCTTTCAGTGGTTCTGGTGCCCAACATAGAACCTTGCAATAAATTTCAGAAATTCATGATTCTTTAGTTATTGTATTTCCCATCTAGAATCTTATTAGTAACTAGAAACTAGTTTAATTGAATTTTCAGGATGAATTTTTTTATTTTTAAGTGAACACAGTCAGTGAAAATTCCTCCTACCTCTATTCAGACTTTCTGTTTATCAGATAATCAAAAGAACAAATAACATATGTAAATAAAAATATTTTCAATAGGTAACCTAAAATATATAATGAGTCCCAAGGCAAATGGTAATGTAAAAACTTTGAAATATGCTACCTAGTTGTGCTGTTGTCTTATTTAAGTTTTCATACAAGTTGCCGTTTTTGTATAAAAGCTAAAATAGCAAAAATGATGTATACCGATTAGACATATTTAAGCAGCATAGTTTTTTTATTCCTTAATGTTCTGCCAGTGATGTCCAGTTTTCAAATCTTAATCCACTCATTTTGAACAGTAAAAAATGTGTTTAGTCTACTGCTGGTAAGGTACATAAGTTGTTTCTTCTCCAGAGCGAAGTCACCCTGCTGAGAAATGAAGTGGCACAGCTGAAACAGCTTCTTCTGGCTCATAAAGATTGCCCTGTAACCGCCATGCAGAAGAAATCTGGCTATCATAGTGAGTAATGTTCCATTACCTACAGCCTTAGGCTACGTCAGTGAAATACTGCCAGAGTGAGCAGAGCTACCATTTAAAAAAGTAGAGAGTACAGTTCTTTTTTTTTTTTAATTTTTATTTATTTTTTTTTTAGTCATACATGACAGTAGAATGCATTTTGATATATAATACATACATGGAATGTACACATATCAATTATATTGTCTATTCTATTCTGCTGCCCTTCCTATCCTCCCTACACAGTTCTTAAATCTAAGATTAAATATCAATTTCTGCAAGTTTGTTATACAAGCGAGTTGGGGGGTATACTTTTTAGAATCTAGAGTGTTTTGGAGTTTTCTGTTTTTAGCTTTTTCCTAAGCATTACTGCAGATCAGCAATATGTGTTATCTAAAAATTTTAAACATATTGACAAGTACTGATGATATTTTTTTTTTATCTTCACAGGATTATACTTTTTATCAGCCATCTTCACTTAACATACAATATCCATTTATAGTATTAGATCCTATTATTCTTTCTTAGGTAATGTCAGCATTGTGCAAAGTTTTTGTTGTTGTGAATCTTTATATAGTTAGTTATGAAAAGGCTAGAACAGTATTTAAATCATCTGATTGTAAGTTCACTCCTAAATGTTTTCCAAAAAATGAGATTTTTCTGTTTTCAGCATTTTAGAGGTTAATTGTGCTTTTTCCTTTCTATAATGTCCTTGTTAGATAAGATGCACAATGTTGGAACCAGCTGTTACTCTTGAATAAATGGCCAATTTTTGTCCATTGCACAAATTTGAAACAAATAACAGAGTTGGGAATGCATTAGGCAACGTTCATAATATATAACCCACAGCTTTCATTTTTATGATTTAGTGATATTTCTGGATATTTGTAAATGTGAAGATTGTTTCAGCCATATGTATCCACTTCATTTTAATTTGCCAGTGTCAGTAATTCAAAAGAACAAAATGTTTTGTATTGGATGCAAACAGTTCCTCAGGTGCTCACGATAAAACTTAATGGCTACCATTTTTACTTGTAGTCATTGTAAGCAGTTTCATCAGAATGGGCAATATTTTTTAATTTAAGAAGATTCAGTAGATTTAGCAATTCTCCATTGCCATATATATTTAGGACACTAATTTTTGTCAGTTTCGAGAATATAAATCTGAGTTACTAGTCATTTTGACACAGGCCAGTGAAACACATTGTAAAGTAAATTGGAACCATATAGAAATATGTTTAGGATTTATATTAACAATGATTGCTATAGGGATGAGGCCATTATGTTCCCATCTGACTTAACATAATTTCCTGTGGAAGCTTCTGAGTTCAGCATTATGCATACATGATTTTCTTAAACAGGAAAGTTCCCTTGAATTTTGGTAGTTTAAATGGAATTATACTGGGGCTGGGGATGTGGCTCAAGCGGTAGCGTGCTCGCCTGGCATGTATGTGGCCCGGGTTCGATCCTCAGCACCACATACAAAGATGTTGTGTCCACCAAAAACTGAAAAATAAATATTAAAAAAATTCTCTCTCTAAATGGAATTATACAAATGATTCTATAAAATTAGAAATAAAGTAACTCTTTTCTCAAATTACATTTAATTCAAATTTATATACAGTTTTTAATCTTTAGTAATTTATTGGATGATTCTAATAGTTTTGACTCTTTTTTCTAAGTAATATAAGCTCAACAAATGTAAAGCAATTATTCATTTTAACAACTGATTTATAAAGATGTTTTCAGGTGTATAGATAGGGCTTATCTATGGCTAAATGACCAAAAATCAAGATTAATACATTTTTGTGAATATATTTTTTAGTAGGTTATGAGAATGCAAGAAATACAAAGATTTTTATTATTTGGAAATATCTCTACCTTTATTCCTGTCTAGTTGTTTAGGTAATCAAATTATTAGCATTTGAAAGAAATTTTTAAGTGATTTATATTTGCAGATTTCAAACCTTTGAAATAAATCTAATTTCTTCTGAGTTAATAGTGAAAGTAGTGATAGAGATTAAATGAATATATCTTGGAGAAGTTTACAGATTTCACACTAACATGTAGCACATAGCAATATTAATGGTGGTAATCTGTAAGTCTTTCAAAACACTTATGAAGGAGAATCAAGATTTAGTATAAATTAAGGAATATTGTAAAATCTTGCAGGTAAAGGTGACAATAGTTAGTCATAAGGTCTCAATTTTATTAACACTGTCTTGCCTAGTTTTAACACTGAAAGTCCTATGTTACATCCTAGGAAACCCTTTAGTCAGTCGACTGTTGGTCACCCCAAATGTTATATAATATAAAATCAGAATGAAAATAATAATAATACTTATTTACTTATGTAGTCATCCAAGTCAGAAAATTCACTAAGCAGTTGTAAATACAATTCTGGGTGGAGGTAAAATCTGCGATAGATATGGTAAGAATTAATGCATTACAAGAAGATCAGATCACCTAGTAGAGGTTATGGAAAAGATGGAAGGAGGTGAAGGATAGAGGAAAGCAATACATTATCAAAGGACATTTTATACACACACACACACACACACACACACATATACATATGAGCTCATCACCATAAGTCCCATTATTTTGTACAATTTATATGCACTAATAACTGGACATGGTGGCATGGGCCTGTAATCCCAGCCACTCTGGAACCCAAGGCAAGAGGATCTCAAGTTTGAGGCAACTGAGTGAGATCCAGTCTCAAAATAAAAAGTGCTGGGGATGTAGCTCTTTGGGAGAGCTACTGGATTAATTTCATTACTGAAAATATGTATAAACATAGGTAGAGAACTTTTCATAGAATTGAATTGTCTAACATCAGGTTCCATTTAGCTTACAAAGAGCTTAAAGTGACTCTTGAGTACAGCATGATTTCTTGTGCTTTTGATTGTACTGGTAATTGTCTCCGCTCACCTTCAAGAACTGGACATAAGAACAGATATATCACATTGCAAAGGTATTTTCTATGTAAAATTTATAATTACACAATTTATAAGTAACCACTGATTCTTGTCAGCTGCCTGAAGGTTTGCTTTACCTAGAGCAAACCTTTAGTGGAGGTCAGTACTCCTTCATTACAATTTATTATTTCTGAGTCTTTGCCTCCAGTATATGTTTAGATTTCTTTGTACCACTCATCACCTATCAATCCCTTTGTTTTTGAAAGCTGCTATATCCTGAGAACTTAACATTCAGAGAAAGGTCAGCCTTGTTCTGTTGAAGAATAGTGGTGAAATAAACAAAAAAGACTGCTTAGTATTCTCCTGTTAACCTGTCATTGCCAGTGTTTTCTTTGAACATGTAACTATTGTATTAGCTAAATAATAATTATTAATATTTTATAGTACTCATTGTGCTTGATTAGAAAAATATTCTTAATGCTTTATACAATTTTTTAAAAGATTACTAATTTTCATTTCTGTTACTGTATCTTGAGGTAAGTTTGGTCCATGGGTACAGTTTTGCATTTATAACATTATAGAGGAGAAGATAGGATTTTATCTCATTAATATATTTATGAAAACTTGCTGTTCAAAAATGTATGGATTTGAGGAAGATGTGTCAAAATTCTGTAAATTTCACTATATTTCAGAAAATCCTCAAAAGGACTTTGAGTTTAAGTTATGCTTATCAGTTATTCTCCCCTTCTATCGTTTATATTACAAATCATGGGGTAATCTTGCTTCCTAATGTCCAGAGTCTTTTTTTTTTTTTTTTTTTAACTCCTTAACTTTGACAATGGGCATCTGGCCATTCTCTACAAAGAAAAAACAAGGGACTGGTTAAAGAAATGTCAGAATAGAGGATTACCTGTGGCAAGGAGAGAAGCATCCAAGGAGCAACAGTGTCATTGGCAGTGTTCTCTGAAGTTGGGGACTTAGGGCACAGGTGTTCATGTTATCATTGTACCTTATAACTCACAGATATTATAAATAATTTGTGTGGCATACATCAGATTTTTCACTAAATGAAATTGGTGGATTCTTTCTGCTAAAATAAGGAAGATTTAAGAGATTTTTATTCAGGCATAAATATTGGTAGGTTTATTTTCATAAAAATTTGGAATGTCCTTTCCTGAATATCTTTTCAAGCGAATTAGAGTTTTATATGGATTTTTATTTGAATCCCAATTAATTCATGCAAATATAACAGCTGGTGGCATTTAGACTAAATAGTGTTTATACTCATGTGTATGCCTCATTAGAATCAGGTGTTATAAACATCGGTGGCTGCAAGATGGAAAGTCAGACAGACTATAGTTCTGGAAAATGCTGAGGGAATAATTTGAAAATATAATCAGTATATAAGATTCATTTTGTATATATATGTGGTTATAAATTCTTGTTTATCTTTTAAAAAGAATGACATGTTGTTGAACAGACTGGTTTTGTTAAATGTGCTTCTTGATAAGTATTTGTTTGTGTGTGTGAAAGGCTAGCTCCCAAACTCCTACCTAATTTTCTTTAACACTATTTAGCAAATATTTCTTCAGCTCTATTTTGTGAGGCACTGGGCACCCAGATGTTCCCATATGTATGGTTGTTTCTTCATTTGACCTGTTGCAGGTAAAATTGCCTACTTCATGACTTACAGCCATTTCTTTCAGTTACTTAATTTGCCATACTGACTTATCTAAATATTCAGTTTTGTAAAATACTTTTTATTCTGTATGTTGACTCAGTCTAATACTTTTACATATACTTTAAGAAGGGAATGATTAATTTTTCTTTGTTTTCTGTCCAGCTGCTGATAAAGATGATAGTTCAGAAGACCTTTCGGTGCCAAGTAGTCCACATACAGAAGCTATACAGCATAGTTCTGTCAGCACATCCAATGGAGTCAGTTCAACCTCAAAGGCAGAAGCTGTAGCCACTTCAGTCCTCACCCAGATGGCAGACCAGAGTATGGAGCCTGCGCTTTCCCAGATTGTCATGGCTCCTTCCTCCCAGTCACAGCCCTCAGGAAGTTGATTAAAAACCTGCAGTACAACAGTTTTAGATACTCATTAGTGACTTCAAAGGGAAATCAAGGAAAGACCAGTTTCCATTTATGCGAAATCTGTGGTTGTAAATTTTTTTTTTTTACTTGAAATTAAATTTGGCTCTAAAGTTGGTGTAGCAACAGTTGATGATAAGACTGAACGACAGTTTTAAGTCTCTGGAAAGACTGATTTTGCTTTTTTATAAATATTATTAGATTTATTAATTTTTCTGTGCTCAATGTGTAAATTGTATTATAATTCATTGTGGTTTATTTTACTTTTAATTTGGTGGTGTTTTAATAAATGGGGGTGTTACTGAATCTCTCTTCCCACTTCCATTTCTTTTGCCCACCCCTTATCCCTCAACTGTGATGGTAGTCTTGTTATCATTTATACCAAAGTTCTGCATAGTCCCTATTGACTTTGTAATGTGAACAAAGTCATAAAGCACTAGGCAAGAGAAGGGTAGAAATTTGCTTTTAATCTTTTTGCCTTTTATTTTGCACATTTTGCAAAAGGAATAATATTGGAGAACACTGGTTTGTTTGTTTTTTTAAGAGAGAAAACATGATAAAAGACATACAGTGCTTTTATGTGCACACTGTTAAATCAAGTTCATTAATAATGCATTTTCTTTTTTTAAGATTTTAAGTAGACAGAAATTTTGGAATCTTCAGCATTTAAAAAATGACTTTATTTTTAAGTCTGAAATTCAGTGTTTTTAAACTATGTTTTGAGGCTGAAAAGTATGAAATTATATAATATACGATACAGGGTTATCAGATATTTAGTAATTTTTTTAAATTAGCTCTTGTTTTGAGGGTTTTTTTTTTCAGGTTTCAGGTTACAGACAGAATTTATGCATAATCAAGTATGGTATGGTTGCCAGAAAAGCCTAAAATTACTACTTAGAAAATTTACGACTGTTTACCCCCATTGTCTTGTACTTGCGAGCTAACTTGTACTTATTCTTGTGAAAGCACTGTCATCTTTTAGTAGCAAATTTTGATAACGTTTCTCGTGGAAAAAAATCAGTATCTATCTTTAGAACAATGTAATTATAATGTGGGAAATGTAAGAGAGAGAGAGAGAGAGTGTGTGTGTGTGTGTGTGTGTGTGTGTGTGTGTGTGTGTGTGTGTGAGAGTGTCTCTCAATAGTTTATGCCAGCAATCTTTGCTTGAATGTTTAACGATGCCTTCAGTGTGATGCTGGCAAATAGATGATTGCAATTTAAAATGTCATTACTGTGCAGGCTTGGACAACTAACATTCCATGAAGTAGCTTGTTTCTGATGAGATGATTGTAGGTACACTTCTCATTATCCAATCATCTGTGGGATACTGAATTTTCTAATGTGCCATTATCTATTTTTATTCTTCAGTTATGTTCAAAATACAGTACAATATTTTAAATAGACTCAATTGTTAAACAATAAAAATTAAAAAGTAGCAAATGTGTGTAAAAAAACCTTTGTAAAATAGTTATGAGTCCTACCCAGTACCAACTTCTGGCATTCAAGCAGGATTCCATTATGTAAATATCTGTAATGCATTAATAATAAGTTGTGTAGTTTGTTCTGCATCCATACTACACTACTTGCTAAAGTCTCTGTGCCACATCTTCTGATGAGACTGACATTTTAAAAGCCTATATGGAATATCCTTGATAATTCAAGGGAGTATCCCACCTGCCTAAGTTTCAAACTGGGAAACATGCAAATTATACAAATGATATTTCAGGACTTCTAAGTATGAAGATAATAGGAATTTTATTGTTTGACTTATTTAAAATGAGAGCATTTTGGTTGACAATTCTACTTCAAAATTTTCTTATTTTTAACTGATGTCATAATTTTAAAGTAATCAATTTCTAATCATGATTTTGTCATAGTTTGCTAAGGAGTTGATCTCAAGGCACAAAATATGAATTATACAAGAAGGCTATTTTTTATCGTAGTTTGGATGGGTTAGGAAAAGCCTCAATTTTTCACTTTCTAAAGTCTTTCAGTGTGTTTTTCTTTCATCTTATTTATGCAAGTTAAAGTTTTTGGTAACAATTCTTGCAACTGTAAAATAAAACTACATAGATGTAAGAAGTCATGTAAACGGTTAATGAGCTTACCAAGGTTAGCAAAACTTTTCATTGTAAATGAGTCTGTACTCAGCAAATAAAAATCATTATTAGTTGTATGAACACAAATTCCATTTTGACTTCCAGGATGTCACACTACTTCTGTACCTAGCATTTTGAGTCCTTATATTTGCAATGTTACACAAACTGTACTATTTTCTTTTATGTGCAGTTTGCATGAGTAAACCGTCAAGAGAATAAATTCTATCTTTAAATTATGTTCATAATTTGCTTGTTTTTACCTGTCTTTCACAAAGTAATATCACCTAATAAGTGTTTTTTTCCTTCAGGACGTTTAACTACCTGAGAAGAACTGAGATTCTTTCCACTTTTCTGATAAGATTCATTCATACTTGAAGACCTTTTAACTTCAGAGTGCTCAGGCCTATTCCTTTTTATGCATTTACCTTAAGCTCTATTCATATACTATGATTCTTTAAATTATGTCCCCAGCCTGGAACACTCCCTGAACTTTAGCCACAGACCCACCTGCTCACCACCTAACAAAACCTCATAAATTGGGGTTAGGGGTATAGCTCAGTTGGTAGAGTGCTTGCCTAGCATGCACAAGGCCCTGAGTTCAAACCCAGCACCACCACCCCCCCCCAAAAAAAAAAAAAAAAACATCTTAAATAGACCATATCCAACACTGAAATAACCTTCCCTCACACTAACCTCAGATATACTCCTCTCACAATCTTTCATGATTCAGTTGATGGCAGTGCAGTTCTTCCAGTTGCTTAAGCCAAAACATTCTTGTCATCCTTGATGCTCCACTCTCCCAGCCCTTATTCAAGGTTTACCTTACCTTCCAAATAATACAGAATGCAACCACTTCTCATCATGTACATTGCCATCACCCTGATCTGTGCCCTCATTTGCTGTAGTTGCCTTATAAATGTCTCTTCATTTCTATTCCTGATCACCACTGCTCATCCCCAGTACAGCAGCCAGAGTGATGCTTTTAAAACCTGTCAGGTTACAGTCCTTCTCTGCTCAGAATTCCAAGTTGTTCCTCAAGTCCTCAGAATGGCCTACAAGGCCCATCCAATTACATCTCTGATGTCATCTCCAACCACATTGTTTTGCTCAGTGAATGTTTTTAGTGCTACAAAGTGTCAGGTGGTGGTCTATGCACTTACATACCCCAGCAACCAAAACCAAAAATTGCTGCCTTCCTGAAGCTTACCTTTTACTAAAGAGGGTGTAGGAAGGAGTTGGGAAACATAATAAATAAGTCAATTGTATATGACAAGGGGTAGGAGCTAAATGAAGAAACAGTCTGTGGAGAACAGTGGAATGACGTTTTAGTCATCAGATGGAACCAATCAAGATGCAAACAATTGCATAGCTACTAGTGTACTTAAGATAGATGTCTGATATTAGGTTTTAAAAATGTTTAACAAAGATAAACTGTGCAAGCATACCTCGTTTTATTCCAGTTTACAGATATTGCTTTTTCCCCCCACATCGAAGGTGTGTAGCATCCCTATTTGAACAAGTCTGATCAATGCCATTTTCCAACAGCATGTACTGAAGGTTTAAACTATCATTACCATTTTTAGCAGTAATGCATTTTTAATTAAGGTATTACATTGTTTTATTATACATAATGATATTGCACACACAATAGATTATAGTGTAAACAATTTTTATGTGCACTGGGAAATCAATTTGTGTGACTCACTTTATTGCAGTGGTCTGGAACCAAACCAATACAAGGTTTGCTTGTATTTCTAGGGTTCAACAAATAAGTGATGCATTAAAAGATCAAACTTGTATTTATTTGGACTTATTCCAAAGGACAGGAACAATCTTTTGTTTATGGCATGTGCTTACTGTTAAAAAGTAGTTTTACTAATTTTACTTCTATGAAACTACAGAGTTTGATGCCTAGTTGTGAGACTAATTATTGGAGAATCCCATTTACTCCTAGGCCTTCATCCTAGATAAATCTACACATGCTCAAATACATTCACAAAATACCTAGAGAACACAGTTATCAATGCAAGTACTTTTAAAATACAGACATTTAGAACAAATAATTTTAAAATCTGATCATTCTAGATTATCTTGACCACAGAATAGTTAATTTTGAGGCAAAGTTATAGAATTTCATTTGTTTGCAGTTATGAAAATGTCTTTAAATTTTAATAAATACCAGTTAACTTTTCCTGTGATTTTCTAATATTTAAGTACAAATCTTTTCAGTTATTAATATGGTAGATAGAGGGTTGGGTGTTCATAAAGGCAAAGCATTAAGATCCTAGAGATCTAGGTAGTATCCTTCTATGTAGAAAACATTCTCAAAATATAAAATAAAGGCCTTTCTAAATAAACAGATAGTTCAACCATTTAAGTAAATTTTATATGTATATTGCCATAGGAAAAGTTAAGTGAAATTGTTTCCAGAATGAAAGAACTTCGACATAGCAAAACGCATGTGACATTGTAACCCACAATAAGATAAACAACTTGCATAGATGTATTCTTTGTAGCAATCCAAAGCACCAAATCTGTGGTTAATTGTAAAATATAAAACATGGTCACAGCAATCAAGCTAGAAAGGTTCTGTTACTTGATGATGGGCCAGTGGTTTGCATCTCTTTCCTCAAATGTTCATACTAGTCCTTCCAAAGGATTTCCACCACTATGTCATTGGTATACCCTTGTCATGGTCATGATGCCTTTCCTTGCCTCTGTTTTGCATTAGATTTCACATTTTAGGCATTTCTTGAGACAGAATTTTTTGAACAAAATAATTGCTATGGTTTGTATCACGTATGACCTCGATTTTTTTGAAAAGTATTTCTGATCCTAATCTCATTTCTAGTTATGTGAAATAAGATTTGGCTTACTTACTTAATTTTGCAGTGAATTTGCTTTCTGTGAAAGTGCATAAAAGAGAATGTTTCCCCTAAGTGAGCTCCTTCCTTTTATTTTTGCTCAATTCTTAAAGAAGCATGTAAATTAAGAAGAAATGCTGTTTTTCAAAGCCTGACACAAAATTTGGCAAAAAAAAATTTTCATGTGGTTTATTTAGAAGAATTTAAGATAGCATTATCTATTATGAGTTTCTCATGATGGAAGACAAATATTTTATGTGATGTTTATGAGAAATAAGAAAACTTGTCAATGCCATTATTCAAAAATAAACCCTTTGCATTATCCACTAATATCGTATTATCTTTTCTTTGATTTTTTTTTATTCAGCGATTTTTTAAATGTAATTTTAATAATGCAGCTAGTTTCTCAGACCATTTTTGGGAGGTATGCTTATTAAAATTCATTGTCAGGTTCAAATTAAATAGTACCAATTCAAATAAAATGAGTTATATGATAAAACTATCATAGCATAATTATGTGGGCAATTAAAAAATATGTTGATTTCCTCCAACGGTTCCATTCTTAGGGAAAATACCTCTTATGTTACCTCCTAATTCATTCAACTCAGCTAATGGTTTCTGAGGTGACTTTCAGCACCATGAAGCAATCTGCTGAATCATAAACAGTCACATCAGTAACATTGCAAGAGGAGCTTTTCAGATCTTCGTGACAGTATTCAATTTAAATAAAACTGGCTGATTCTTTATGGACTAAAGTGTATTTGTGACAAGGTAATATGAGATAACATTTTGAAAATTAGATATGCTCTCATTGTCATTTTTGTTACTAACTGTCCTCTTTATATGAAGAAACTTGTATAAGTGCCTCAAAGGTAGTGAAGTCTTTTAGAAAATTAGTCAATAATTTAAGAATTTGTATAAAATGGATTTGTATGCCTGCTATAAATGTCAGAAAATACATAGGCATGTATAAGTAAAAATCATTTATAACTAAAATTTTAGCATCTTGAAATTTTCTCCCAATGAATTTTTCACCAGAATTCTTAATACATAAAAAATAAATTAACTTATGGGCTGGGGATATAGCTCAGTTGGTAGAGTTCCTGCCTCTCATGCAGAAGGCCCTGGGTTCAATCCCCAGCACCACCAAAAAATTAATTAATTCACTTAGTTTTTGTTTTGTTTTGTTTTTTGCAGGTCAAAGTATGTAGCAGTATTAGTTTGCTAAATGACAGGCCATGGAAGAGAAGAATTGGGTCAATCAGTACCTGTTCATTGCTACTTCATGCTAAGCTGTTGGAAGCTGTAGAGACTAAAGTAAAAAAGACCAGGTCCCTACCTACAAGTAGAATCTATTTGAGAAGACAACATATTTGTTACAAGTCTGACAGGAAAATTATTACAGCCTAACAACTTACGCAAATAGGTTTTATAAGTAAAGTAGGAAGATAAACCATTAAATTTGGGCTTCACCTCAAATTATGGATGAAATTTGGGTAGAAAGAAAACAAACCTAAAGCCAGGCACAGTGGTGCATGCCTGTAATTCCAGCAGCTCAGGAGGCTGAGGCAAGAGGATCTTGAGTTCAAAGTCAGCCTCAGCAACTTAGCAAGGCCCTAAGCAACTCAATGAGACCCTGTCTCTAAATAAAATTTTAAAAAAGAGCTAGGTTCCTAGGAAAGCTGGGAATGGAACCACCATTTGACCCTGCTATTGCCCTTCTCGGACTATTCCCTGAAGACCTTAAAAGAGCATGCTACAGGGATACTACCACATCGATGTTCATAGCAGCACAATTCACAATAGCTAGACTGTGGAACCAACCCAGATGCCCTTCAATAGATGAATGGATAAAAAAAATGTGGCATTTATACACCATGGAATATTACGCAGCACTAAAAATGACAAAATTCATGGAATTTGCAGGGAAATGGATGGCACTAGAGCAGATTATGCTTAGTGAAGCTAGCCAATCCCTAAAAAACAAATACCAAATGTCTTCTTTGATATAATGAGAGCAACTATGAACAGAGCAGGGAGGAAGAGCAGGAAGAAAAGATTAACATTAAACAGAGACATGAGATGGGAAGGAAAGGGAGAGAAAAGGGAAATTGCATGGAAATGAAGGGAGACCCTCATTGCTATACAAAATTACATATAAGAGGTTGTGAGGGGAATGGGAAAATAAACAAGGAGAGAAATGAATTACAGTAGATGGGGTAGAGAGAGAAGATGTGAGGGAAGGGGAGGGGGGATAGTAGGGGATAGGAAAGGTAGCAGAATACAACAATTACTAATAGGGCATTATGTAAAATTGTGGATGTGTAACCGACGTGATTCTGCAATCTGCATTTGGGGTAAAATTGGGAGTTCATAACCCACTTGAATCTAATGTATGAAATATGATATGTCAAGAGCTTTGTAATGTTGTGAACAACCAATAAAAATAAATAAAAAAATAAAAAAGAGCTAGGGATGTGGCTCAGCAGTTAAGTGCCCCCAGGTTCAATTCCTGGTACCAAAAATAAATAAAATCTAGAGACAAAAATTTGGATATACAAATGTTCTATGTTCACAGGACAATGGGAAGACAGAAGTGTTTTAGGAGTAAGAAGTGGATCTGCATTGCTAGAAAGGGCAGGATTATTCAGGGTCTGGAAAAGCTATTTGGATTAGAAAGCATGGGAATCTATGACTTTCATAAAAGAAACACATGAAAAATGTGAAGAAACAACAGCTGGGCATGGTGGTCTTTCAGGACCTATAGAAACATTTTCAGTGCAATGATTTTAACCAGTGACAATAATCTCTACAGGCTTGGGCTTTGTTTCACATCTGTGGATGGGAGAGAAATCTAGAAATCTTGGGTTTGATGGAACCACTTCCCTACCCTATGTAGTTGGCATTTTAGGTTTCAATGTGCACCAACCACATAATCTGGGAATCCATACTGAAAAATCAGTAATGTTTTGGGGGCCCAAGTGTAAAATCTCTAAAAGTGAACATACCCAGTCTAGATCATGCTCAAGTGACACAGGCACAAAAATTTTATCCCATTAACAATGGCAAATGTTTTAAAAAGGTAAAAAATTCACTACAGAGCTAGGCACAGTGGCACATGCCAATAACCCCAGGAACTCGGGATACTAAGGCAGGAGAACTACAGGTTTGAGGCCAGACTTGGCAATTTAGGCCCTATCTCAAAAAATTAAAAGGACTGGGGCTGTAGCTCAGTGTTAAAGCACCCATGAATTCAATCCCAGCACTGGGGCAAGGTGCGGCAGGGGGAATGGAGTGAGTCCACCACAGACCAGGAGCAGAAAATAACAAATAGGATTAGACTTCCAAGAATTTGAGCTAATAAAACAACATCCTGAAGGGAAACTAGCTACGTTGAAATGATTAATGAGTAAATTAAGGATCAAAACCCTAAGAGAAGAATAAAGTACTATATTAGTCCATTTTATGCTTCTTTAACAATACCTGAGTCTAGATAACTTTAAAATGACAGATTTATGTAGCTTACAGTTCTGGAGACCAGGAAATCCAAAATCAAGGGACAGACATCTGAGGAGGGCCTTGTGTTGCCTCATACTATGGTGAAAGGTATCTCATGGTAAGAGAAAGGTAGAGAGAGAGCAAGAGGGGGCCAAAGTCATTTTTATAATAAACCTACTCTGTCAATAACAAACACATTTCTCATGATGAAGATTTTAGTCCATTTGTGAGGGCTTTACCCTCAAGACCTAATCACCTCTCAACACTGTTGTACTAGGGATCAAGTTTCCAACAATGAACTTTGGGGCACACATAAGCAGATATATGGAATAGGGACAGAAAGATTGGAAAAATAATTAGTAAGATTTTTATAAATAAAAAGTATACGTATAGAAATGTAAAAGTCAGTGAATATGTTTCTTTAGAAACAGATAATAAGACAGTGGCCAACTCACATTAGATCTGAGAGATTGCACAGAATGTAGCAAGAAAGATAAAGGACATACACAAGAGAAGAAAGAGACAAAGGGTAGAAGAGAAGGTATGAATTAAAAGAACAGAGGTTCTATTCAAAGATAATGCCTGGACATTTTCTGCAATAGATGAAAGACATGACTTCTCACATTCATAAAGCAGTTTAAATAAAACTAATTCTTCACTTGGACCCATCACATAAACACTTTAGAACACCAAAGTCAAAGAGGAAATCTTAAAAGCAGAGAAAATATATTGTTCCACAAAGTTTTATTTAAATTGATTCATGAATGTGAGAATTCATGTCTTTCATCTATTACAGAAAATTTCCAGTCATTATCTTTGAATATAACCTCTATTCTTTTAATTCTTATCTTCTGGGATTCCTGTTAGGCTCACACAGGAGCTTCTTTCTATTTTATCTTCCTTGCTACATTCTGTTAAATTTTTATTTTTGCATATATGATGTCATAAGGACTACTGGTATCTTGTTTTCTTACAAGGTTTTTTATCTAGGTTGAGTATTAGGGTAATGTTGGCTCCATAAAAATTAATTGGGAAATGGTTCCTCTTCTGTTCTTGGAACAGTTTGTGAAAATTTTGTATTATTTCTTCCTTAAATATGAGTTGGAAAGTATTCACAGTTCTATGTGATCTCAGAAAATGGATTTACTCCTTTCCAATGGTTATTTCTCCAGTCTTGAGTAAAGTATTATAATAGCTCTAGTTTATTTTCTGATATATACAAATCAGTACTCAGCCAAAGAATCAAGGAATCTCTCCTGTAGATCTTTTAAGAAACATAATCTCTAGTGCCATGTCTATCAACTCTTATATTACTTTCCCATTTCTGCTATAACAAATCACCACAAATATAGTGAATTAAAATAATACAAATTAATTCTCTTAAAGCTCTGGAGGTCATATCCAAAAATGTGTCTCATTATGTTAAAATCAAGGTGTTAGCATTCTGCCCACAACCTGTGTGGGAAGGGAGCGTGTAACCCTTAAAGGTGTGGGCCAACTGCAAAATAAAAGCTTTAAAAGTAATGTTAAAAAATAAAGATGGACTGGGTCTGCAGCTCAGTGGCAGAGTGCTTGCCTAGCATGTGTGGGCACTGGATTCAATCCTCAGCACCACATATAAATAAATAAATAAAAATAAAGGTTCATTCACAACCAAAATACACACACACACACACACACACACACACACACACACACACACGAAAAAGACAAAAGACCAGGAATATATTAAAGCAGGGGCCAGACGGGTAGATAGACCTTCCTGATGGATCTGATCCTAACAAAAAGAAAAACCCGAACATGCTTTATTTATACTGGTACAGACCAAAACGGATCAGTAAGGAGTTTACTCAGAAAAAAATACGATAAGAATGGGGAAAAACAGGTGGTTTGGTACTTGGCAGTTTATGCTTTATCTCCAGCGGCTGTGTTTGAACCTGGGGCTATGAGCTAAGGCAAGGCACCAGCTTGATCTGGGCTTTCTCTAACAGGGGAATTTCATCCAGGAGTTCCCAGAAAAGCAGCTTCCCTGCCTTAATGTTTCAAACCAAATCCACAGTTCACACACACCTTCCAACATCAGCAAGTCTTTGTTCCTTCTGGAGAGTCCAGGGTTGAATTCATTTTCTTGCGAGTTCAGCTTCTATAGGCTTCCTGCATTCCTTGGCTCATGGCCCCATGCCTTCATCATCAGAGCCAGTGTCTTCAAATCCCTCTTTAAAAGACAAAGACATACATGTTCTATTACTCAGCAGTTTCACTTTGTCTAATTTTTTATACATATAGATGTGTCACATTTTTAAATAAATTTTTTTTTAATTCAGCAATTCTAGATAAAAACAATTTTATTAAAACTACACTGAATGTAGCTCATTGTCCAGTGTTGCTTAGTACAGTCTTCTTTTTAAAATACCATGACCAGGGGTTAGGAGTGTAGCTCTGCTTGTCTACGTGAGATGCTGAGTTCGATTCCCTACATTGCCAAAGAGGGGTAGAGGAGGAGAAGCCATGACCAAATCTCTGTGTGCTACTAATCTCAAATAAGATTTGAGACTATTCATAATTTAAATATCAGTAAGTCTTTCATACCAAGAATAGATGTTGTCAAATAATTCTTGAAATAAATAGGTAGTAATTTTGTACTGTACAATGCCATTGCTAACAAGTGTTTCTTATACTCAATAAGCTTCAGAGGCTATGTTCTCCATTTGAATGAAATACAAACACTCTTTTGGACAGAGAAAAGATATTGATCCAAAATTACATCATAATCCTGAAGGACAATCCAAAATAGAACCAATTTTAGCATCTTCAAAATATACCAGAACTTCTTTTAAATATTGTATTATTCTAAATGAGATAGCTCTGAGGAAAATTAGAAGAAAGGCCATAGGTAGCATTTTTTTTTAAAAAAACGTAAGAGCTTAGGTCAGATCTACATAATAGCAAATCCACATATCATATTTCTAATCTTGATGAATAACAAGCAGATTACCCTAGCCACTAAGACATTCACTTCCAAGATACTGTATGAGAACCCAGTGAATATTATGCAAGCATTGAAATCATGACTTATTTTCTAAGACAACTATGGAAAAAGATGCACAAAATAAGATGTATAAATATAATTTAAAAGAAAAATAAAACAAGTGCTTCTGCCTTCCCAGGGATTTGATTCAATATTTAGTTTGGGAACATTGGAATTCTCTTTCTGGAAGTTTAGGAAAACTTAAGAAAAATAGCAGATAGAGTTAATGAGGAATGCAAAGGGGTTGCTGTATGTAATGATCAAAATGTTTGCATACATAGATGAGCCATAAAGCAACAAAGGAGGTATTATATGAAAAATAATAATGTCCATAATAGAGTTGTATTTGAAGGTAGATGCCCTTCGGAATTCCCTTGACCGCAAAGCCAGACATTGTTGTGGAGCAGGTACTGGGAATTGAACCCAAGGGTACTCTACTGATGCCCTAGCCCTTTTTAGTTTTTACCTGTCCTTGAATTTGTAATCCTCCTGCTTCAGTCTTCTGAGTGGCTAGGATTATAGACATTTACTATGTCTTTTAATATGCCTTACAGTCAGACAAGGAGAGGTGGCAAAGCTACAAATGAGAGGATGCTCCTGAACTCCCATAAGGCTAGAACCAGGAAAGAGTAACCCAATAACATTCCAATCACTGTACAGGCACTTAACCACATGCCTTACCAGAAATATATATATTCCAGGTGAGAGATGGCCTTGTCTGGAATATTCATCTTCCTAACCAGCAAAAATATTGAGCACCTCTCTTCCCACACCGAACATACTCTTTTGCTCTAAGGAAGAAAGAACAAAGCCCAATGAGTTACTTCATGTCTTAGTCAGTTTTGTTGCTACAACAGAATACCTTATAAGAAAATAAGTTGACTTGTCTCATGATTGTGGTAGCAGGAAAATCCAAACAGCATAGCACTGATGTCTTCCCCCTGTCTGCATCACAACATGGCACAGAATTAAAAGGGTGAAAGTAGCATGCAAACAGACCAAGGGGAAGTGCCAGACTTGCTTTCTCTCAACCCACTTTGAAGGTAGCCCACAAGTCCCACAAGAATAAGAACTGGCTCCTAAGAGTACCAATCACTCTTAAAAACCCCAGTACCTCTCCAAGGTACTACCTCCAAATCCTACCATATTGAGGACCAAGTCTCAACAGGATTTGATAGGGACAAATCACATTCAACCCATGACACTGCATCTAGCTCAGTCTGATGAGGAAGACTAAAGACACCTCTCTATCAATGCTGGACACGACCCATTGTAACCTACTGATACACAAACTAATGGGCGTGTTATCTTCCCTTGGACTCCACAGTGTTCCCACTATACCATCACAGATCAAGGTCAGGAAAACTGCAATAGAAACTTCCCTTCTGATAAAGGACTGTTGGGGGACACACAGCAATTATTTGTCAGTAACAGGTATAAAATCTGATGGGTCAGGCATTGTGAGAGTCCTCTTTTCTGCAACTGAGATTTCCATTGATCAGACCTGATTCCACTCATTGGTGAGATTCCTCTTTCTTTGTGGCCTTTCTGGTGGCCTTCCATGTTTCTTACCCTCCTTAGCTACACTTATGATGGGGATTTTGCCCTTGTGGAGGACCTCAAGTCTTCACAGCCTACTTCCTGTCTATGCAAGTTTGGGGGCCAAGGACTATTGGTTTGTTAAAGGCTTATAGTTTCTTCTGCAATGTACCTTTCTCAAGATCTCAAGGGTTTATAACCTATTTGTTTCAAATCAGTTCATAATCCAGGAGGTATGCCAACATTCATTCTTAGACACGTCTCTCCAAACATATCAGGTCAGGTTTAGTACATTAGAGTCTCACTCCTGGGACTCTTGCTCTCTAATCAATGACAGCTTGAAGTCATCAGACTTAAATGAGAAGATTTAATTCTTTGCTGCAGGGTTTTGTCTTGGTTGGCTTTTGGCATTCAAATCTTAATGTCTACTATAATTTGGATCTGAAATGTCCCCCAAAGGCCCATATGTGAAAGGCCTGGTCCCCAACCTATGTTACTGTTGGGAGATGGTGGAACCTTTAAAAGATGGGGCTAGTAGGGGGCTCTCCAAGGTAGATATTGGGTTCCTAGTCACTTCCTGTCTTTCCCTTTTACATCCTGGCCACTTGGTAAATGGCTCCCTCTGCTGCCATGATATACTGCCTCACCACAAGCCCAAAAGTGACAGGGCCAATTGATCAATTGATCATGGACTAAAACTTCTGAAACCATGAGCCAGATATCCTTCTTCCTTTTTTTTTTCCTTATCTTAGGTATTTTGTTACTATGATGGACAGCTGACTAATCCAATGTCTCTGTTATTCCTCTAGTTTAGTAGCAGTTGGCTTCTCTAACCCTGCTACTCTAGTCCCCTCAGAATAAGAGAAACTGCTTCCCTGAGTCTCACACTTCAGAGGGTTCCTTTATCACTCCAGATCTGGTGCTCCGTATTTATACAACATAACCCTGACATTGACACTAGTCACTTATACCATCCAGGCCTCCGGGAAATACTTTTCTACATCGGTTTCACGTGCCATCAAAAGGAAAAGTGACTGCATGAACTCCAACCCATGAAGTTTTGTGGGCTGTGTCACTGCCAAGGTCAGAGATGAACACAAGTAGTTCAGAAAGATTCGAGTCGTGGCAGTGTCTGGACAAGAAAACGTATGTTAACTTGTGAAATCTTTTCTCTTGACGTAAATGCATCAGATCCTTGCACAGCTAAGTATCATTTCCCAGTTAAGTCAAATGTCCATTTTCTTCTTTTGCTGTTCCAATTTGTAGTACTGTCAAAAAACTCACTTGGTGCCTGAGAAATATTTTGCAATACTACCAATTCATTTTACTCTTAAAGTTGGATACTTCAGCTGTAGTTGCATGAATGAAGCAATACCAACTCCCTTAATATTGGCAACTAGATGGACATTGAACCCTAGATTGTAATAAAAATTAAAAATGTTAATAAGATGTATGTAATTAAAATTTCAAAATAATATTTAATATAATTTTATTTTACCTTTCCATAGATTATTTTAAAATGCAAAAAAATGTTTTTTAGAAATTTAATTTTTTTATTTTTCACTTATTAAATTTACATTTTGATGAAAATATGTTTACATTGGTATGTTTTGAGTAATTACTTAGTTTTAAATCTATATCACTACTATGAAGAGAACAGAATTATATAAAAATTGTTATAGTATAATTAGTGATTTGTTGAAATGAAGGCAAGAATGTATATCAAATATCATAAAATTTGTCTTAATTTTTTCTTACTCATGTAAGAAATTTATTGGTCCATTAAAATAACATCCAAAATATATGTAATAGTTATTAAACATTGTCATCTTTGTAGGGTTAGGGTTGTGTCTCAGTGGTAGAGCGCTCTCTTAGCATGTGCAAAGCCCAGGGTTTGATCCTCAGCATCACATAAAAATAAATAAATAAAATAAAGGTATTGTGTCCAACTATAACTAAAAAATAAATATTTTTTAAAAACCACAAGCTTTATAGAAATATAGTCACCTTTGATATTTTGCTGATTCTTTTTTTAAATTTTTTTTTTTTTTGTAATTGTAGACAGACAGAATGTCTTTATTTTATTTGTTTTTATGTGGTGCTCAGGATCGAACCCAGTGTTTCACACATGCTAGGCAAATGCTCTGCCACTGAGCCCCAGCCCCAGCCCTGATTCTTAATCATAAAAAATATAGTTTTTATATGGATTAACGTTTTGTCATTATAGAAATACATTTGTCAAAGTAGAAGGGTAGAACATACTTTAATAGTTTGTTAGTGTGGTTTATAACATTTAAATATTGAGAAAATGGTATACAGGCCACCTTTCGTATTCCGACCCTAGACCTCACAGTCATCTGGACAAGCCTACCTAAAAGGCCTCAGAGTCCTAGATGCTCCTGTGCTCCTGCCTGTTTGCACACAATGTGACTAATGCTTCTTTTGAATATTGCTTGTCCTTATCCTAAGGTGGTGGAGGCAGGAGGGAGAAAAAAGAGAACTCTTTAGGGTCCCGAACATCATTTCTATACATAACTAAGAACTGGTCGTATAACTTTCTGTGAACACAAAGGGATCAGAGAATGCTTGCTCAGTACAGTTGTTATACTGTTTCCCCATCTTATAATTTGAGTTTGGGTAAACAGGGTCACATGGTTACACAACCAACAGAATCAGAAGCTGAACACAGGCAGCTGGGGGGAGAGGCTGTCCTCTATGCTACACAAACCCTCCAGGAATGTGAAGAAATCTTGGAAAGTGCTCTAAACCTGTGCCAGACATGAAATCAGCTTCAAGTTGATCTTAAGCAGTCCTCATGGACACAAGAAACCCAAGTGAGCATGTAAGAGTAAAGTTGGCAGTGTTCTGACTCAAGAACTCCATACCCATTCAAATGATCCTTTATATGTTAGCACAAACATTACTGAGGAGATGAAAATCCACATGGCTCTGGAGATTCATTTCCTCACCTCTGAGCAAGACACTCATTCAGAAGGTCTACGTTAGCTAAGTAGAAGAGGAAATGGATACCAGGTGCTGAGCTCGGGAAGCATTTTATTTCTTCATCATTGTCCTAAACTAGGAAGCCTCACATTTTAACCGCTATGTGAGATCACTCCTCCTTGGAATAATGAGAGCGAAGGGCACAGCGCCCTGTCCTACTACTCTTAAGTTTTTCTCAATAAAATAATTTTAATTCTACATTACATAGCACTGGTGCATATGTACCCATTCACTACAATACACATTTTGAACACCCAGGAGCTCATACAATATGCCACAAGTATATATCTTTTCTTAAGAGAGCTGGGGTTATAGCTCAGTGAGAAAGCACTTGCTTAACATGGGCGAGACACTGGGTTCAATCCTCAGCACCACATAAAAAACAAATAAACAAAAAATAAAAAAGGTTGACTTCTTGGGCTGGTGTTGCCGCTCAGTGGTGGAGCACTTGCCTAGCACATGTGAGGCACTGGGTTTGATCCTCAGCACCACATAAAAGAATAAATAAAGGTACTGTGTCCATCTACAACTAAAAATATGTTTTTAAAAATAAAGGATAACTTCTTTAAAAACAAAACCAAAAAGCCCACAGACAAAAAGCCCGAGGAAGGAAAATGAATCAGAATAAATAACTCAGGAGTTAGGAAGATACCAGAACAAATGTAAAAAATAAAACCGGTTAAACGTATAGTTAAGTCTGAGTAATTATTATTGCAGGACTTTCCTTGTGAGTTTAAATGGAACTGTTTAAAGAAGTCTTAAAATGGGATGGACATAAAGTCTAAAAATTAATGATCTGAAACAAAAGCTCAAGATGGTTTCAACAAACCTTGAAAGATATGGTGTGGTGTGGGGGGAGGGTGAAATCATACTAAAATTCTTACTCTGTTCTGAAGACCGGTGGCTGTCCCCAGCATGCATTCTTCCTTTCTTGAAATAGCAGAGTTTTTAGTGGCTCGTGGCCACCCAGCTACCAACATGTGGCATGCGGGTAGGGTCCATGCAGGAAAACAAACAATGCAGAATATCTTAATATGGGAAGTTAGTTTAATAGATGTTTGAAGACTGAAAAACCAAAGGAGGAATGTTGACATAAAACATCAGAAGTTATATGCTAGAGGTAGCTACAATTCCTGGGGCTGGGGGAACAAAGAGACAGAAGTTACAGAACCAAGAGGCTCAGAGGAAGGATTTGACTGAGCAGCAACTCAGACTTCTAAGAAGAGGGCGATGAGCCTGGTTCTCTAAGTGCTAAAAGAAGTTGGAGACAAGTACCAACTGATGCTACTAGGGAAATGAAAGGTATAACCAGCAAATATAGAAGGAAGCCCCTGCTTTCCTTCTCCTACCTTCCAGTTTCCCTCTAGTGCCCTCTGTTGGTGGAAATGATAACAAAGTCAACTGATGGAGAAATGTGGTTCGTAGAGCCCCAATCTCAGCATCAGAATCCAGCATAGTCTGATGTGGTGACACATACCTGTAATCCTGGCGACTTGAGAGGCTGAGGCAAGAAGAAAAAAAGTTTGAGGCCAGCTGAGCCAACTTAGCAAGACCCTGTCTCAAAATAATAAGTAAAAAGGGTTGGGGATGTGGCTCAGTGGTACAGCATTCCTAGGTTCAATTCCCAGTAACAACAGCAACAAAACCAGTAGAAAGGTGAAAATGCATGGGAGAAACAATCACTTAATAATTGACACAACCACATTTCCCAGCCTCGCTGTCACTGGTACCCACAGTGCTCATAACCTAGCGGTCTTCTTTATTGCCAGCCCATAGGATTTAGGAGTACCTCTCCCCTAGCTGTCTCCATGCTTCAAATCCTAGCCTAGCTGTGTCCAACCCTTATCTGTCACTCACTCCAACCCAGAACCTCGTTTTGAGCACCCAGACTGAACTGTTCCCAGGATGACCAGCAGTGGATAAGCCCTTTCCAGGGAAAACACATTCCCCTTACAAAGGCCCATTGAATGAATAACGTGGAATTCTTGAGATGTGTTCTTAAGGAAATAGTATTCAAATCATCATCTCTTTACAAAAGATGCATATAAAACAAAAAGAAAGTTGAAATACTAAAAAAGATACCCTAGGAAAATGCAGTGTAATAAAATTGGGGGTTTGAGCAATATTAATATCAGGAAAAGTAGCATAACCTAAGATAGTAAATGAGGCAAAAATACATATATTACCAGAGTAAAAATTGATTAAAAGATATAATTATAACAGCATATCACTAAAACATCTTGTAAGAAAGTGAAACAGATAAACTGGATCCCAAGACTTAAATTCTTGGAGATGGAAAAAATAATTCGACTTAGCTTGTCACATAACACAATTTCAATTCAACTTTTGATGATTCAAACATTAAAGTAACCCAGATTTTGAGGAACATGTTAGTAATTATTAGATGATTATGGAAGCCTTGAAAGCCTTTGTTAGGGGAACAGATTTTCCCTTGAGACCTGAGCATTCCCACTGCCAGTCAGTCTGGGAACAATTTAGTCTAGTTCCCACTCCACCCTGCCCCGCAAAAGGCTTTGGGTTGGGGTAAGTGACAGACAAATGTCACACACAGGTAGGCTGGGATTTCAGGCATGGAGACCCCTGGGGATGAGCTACTCCTAGCTCCAGTGAGCTGAGAGTGAGGAAGGCCACCAGTTTATGAGTCTTGGAAGGGCTGACTATAAAGGTAAGGTTATTCCTGTTATTGGGTTTGTTGTTGTTGAGGAGTTGCTTGGTCAGGATCTGAATTGTTCTTGCTTTTGATTTTTGTGGTTTTTTTTTTTTTTTTTTTTTCTGTATGGTATTCTCTTCCTACCTCCACACCTACCCCCTTTATCCCAGGACCTTCAGGAAGGTTTCATTAGGTCTTTTCTAATGTTCCCCCCTGACTTCAGCTCCCACTGAGGACAAAGTGGGTACAGGGAGGGCAGCCACATCCTGAGAACAGAGCCCATCACCAGGAGGCTGTGGAGCCAGGGACACTCAGAGGGTTTTTGTGGCTCTTAACTCCCACATCTATCTCCTCATGCTCTCTTTGGACTCAGGAACCAGCGAGGTGGTCAGGTCTGCCGTCTCTAAGGTTGCCTGACCAAAGAGCCTCCTGGGGTAGGCCTCACTACCAGTCCACCTCCTGCCCCAGGAAGGGGCCCAAGTTCAAGTGCCCTGAACTTGAGGGCACTCTGAGGTTAAGGTTTCTTTCTACAGCCAGAGTTAGTTCTTTGCTCATCTTTTAAGAGGTGGTATTGGTGTTGGTACTTTATCACTGACTTAGAAGAGCTCTTTACATAACACGTCTGTGGGTACACAGGAGGAAAAGTCTCCACCAAGCTGTGGTCTCATCAAGGAAGCCCTGGAGACAAAAGTTTCCTGCTCAGAGTCTTGGCTGTTTCTCGCCAGCTGCTCCCAACCTGTCCACCCCTCTAGCTTCTGGGGATGGGATGGGTAGAGTTAGGTAAGGGTAGTGTACATGTGGGGTTCAGTAGGTGATTTTGTGACTTTGCTGATTCTAACGGAATTCCTAAGGTTTCCCAAGGGTCAGAAGATGAGACAGTTTTGTCTCATGGGATCCAAGAAGGGACTGGGTGAAGTCGACTGAACTCTCAGGACTACTCCAATCAGCAACAGTAGGAATTGGAGAGTTGGGTGGCTTGAGATGGCAGAGGAGGGAGCTCACTTGATAGAGAAACAGGCTTTCAGAGACAACAAAGATGGCTGTTGTCCAGGCGGGATGCTTGGGTCCCTGGCTTGTGTCATCCCCACATGTCAGCTAAGTCATTGACCATCATAAAATGTTGAATGCATTCAGAATTCTTCAGAAAAAAACAGAAGGGGTGGAGCTTCTGGGTTTGGTCCCCAGCTGAACCAAGAAGATCTAGACTTTGTAGCAGCAAA
The DNA here is from genome assembly GCF_045843805.1 of Urocitellus parryii. Lineage (NCBI taxonomy): Eukaryota > Metazoa > Chordata > Mammalia > Rodentia > Sciuridae > Urocitellus > Urocitellus parryii. The sequence goes on along the minus strand of NC_135531.1, from coordinate 227,531,348 downwards.
AAGAAACAGGAGAATGTAGTGGGTGGAATTAGTGAAGGATTTTGAACTCACCCAGATCCTGAAACATGTTCAGGCCAAATTTCACCAAGAGTTCTGGAGGAGCATAGAAGCCCTGAGAAATGAGTAGCCATAGATCTTGCAATGGCCTGCAAATTAGCTTAATGCCTGGGTCACTGGGACCCAGCAGAAAAAAAGATTACACACTTAAATTAACGAGTCCACCCTTTTTGTTTTGCTTCTTTTGCTTATGCCCACTTCCATTCTACTTTCTACCATGAGTTGAAGCAGGGTGAGCCCCTCACCAGAGGCAGCTACCAGATTTTGGGCTTCCCAGCCTCCAGAATCTTGAGCCAAAATAAACATCTTTCCTTTATAAATTACCTATTATCAGGTATTCTGTTACAGCAACAGAAAATGGACTAAAACAGTAGCAGAATTAGGGTTCAAAACCAGGTTGAAAGGAGGTCTTTGGGTTAATTTGTAAAATCCTGTTTTGCAAAGGCATGATGGTACACTCCTGTGATCCCAGATATTTGAGAGGCAGAGGCAAGAGAATAGAAAGTTAGAGGCCAGTCAAGCAATTTAGTGAGACCCTGTCTCAAAGGAAAAAAAAAATCAAAAAGAACTGGGAATATAGCTCAGTGGTAGAGTACTTGATCACCATGTGCAAGGTCCTGGGTTCAATCCCCAATACTGCCAAAAATAAAAAATACAAATAAATTCTATCTTATACCTGTAATAAGAGAAAACATTCATTTTATTAAAATAATTGTTGGATTAACTGAGAGTGCTTTCCTAAGTGATCCATAATTGGGCAATTTGGTTTTTAATGAAGGACTTTTAATAATGAACTTGCAGAAGACTTAACATATCTAGCCTAGGAATGATAGAAACTATTAAGTAAAGAGATAAAGTCTATTGAGTATCTTTGTTTCTAGAAAATAATTGTATTTTTGAAAGCATGAAATTAGTATTTGAAAGAATTATAAATTCAGGCTGGGATTGTGGCTCAGTGGTAGAGTGCTCGCCTAGCATGCACGAGGCACTGGGTTCCGTCCTCAGCAACACATAAATGTAAAATAAAGATATTGTGTCCACCTAAAACTTAAGAATAAATATTAAAAAAAGAATTATAAATTCAAAATGATTTCTCAAGCAGGTGAATATTCATACTTCTGTCTTATGTGACACTTGTTTCCTGAATCATACCATTTCCCTTATATTTTTGAAGGGACAACAAACAAACAAACAAACAAAACAAAATCCACTCATTTCCCTTTCACTAGCAGACAAACAGTACACGGTGTAACAATCATTCTATGTTTTCATTTATACTGTAACTGCTCTAGAAAATTGGAACTAGCCAGAAAATAAATGTTAGGACCAAAATGCACTGATAGCTTTTACTTTTCAATATAGTCCTTTTTGAAATAGAAATCAGAGGACAATTTTACTGTTGAGTTTATTGAACATAACACCACCTAGTGGTAGTTGAAAATTCTTTAACCATGAAGAGCACATTCATTTCTTTTAGAAATTCTGGAACCAATTCACTCTCAGTTTATCTTACCAAGCCACCGTGCTTTAATATCAAAATATTAGAGGGCTTTGGGTTGTTTAGTTTGTTGGTTTGGTGTTTCGCCTATCATTGTAAATAGCTGGGCAGTTGAAATCCTGAGCACGGTTTATAACCAATGGGAGGGGATATATATATATATAGGCTCTTGGAGGCCCCCCAAAATATTCTTCCCGAATTTCAAATTTCTTATTTTTGGAATCAAAATATTATGATAATTTGCTTTATTTGGTATATCCTGAAGTCCCTCAGAGCCCTTCTCTGTACAGCCCCAGTAGTCGCTGCCACTCTTCTCAAACCTTTATCCTTGTTTCCATCTCCTGCAGGAGATGGTTCTGTTTATTACCTCACAGAAAAAAGATAAGTGACCATACGGATCTCACTCAAGTTTCCACCACTAAATCTGTACACTAACTTGTAAGCAGACCCAATTCATCTCCTCCCCTCTGGTAAGGATAGAAGAGGTGTCTTCTTCTGTTGAAGCTAGAGCCTAGTGCTTCCTTATAAGTCTGGGCACCTCTCCTCAGCCCTCATCAGGATATTGCACCACCTACCAACTCCAGGTCCCTCCACCCACCGCCTTTCCTCCCTACTGACTCATTTCTAACATGGCTATATCTCCTATCTTAGAAGTAGACAAACCTCAAACTTATTCATGGTTCCCTCTAGCTTTAGCCCTATTGTCCCTCTTAACAGCCAATCTTCTTTAAAACGCTTGTCTGCACTTGCTGTCCCCAATTCTGTCATTCATTCCTTAACCCAACGGAATCTGTGCTCTGAAGGATTCTCTGCAGCATTTTTCCAAGAGTGTCTGTCTGTTCTTTACTGAAGTGATTCTGTCCCTTTTCTTTTGATCCACACTCTCCTGGATTCCCCTACTGCTCTCGCCTCCTTTGAAGTTTCTCTGCTCGCCCTTTAAATGTTGGTATGCATTGGAGATGGCCTTCAACTCTGGTACATTCTTCTTGGATATTTAATTCCCCCTCCCCTTACTGGGTTGTCTGAAAGAGTCTACATGCTATTAGTGATTGCCACGTGTACAATCACCTCATTGTTATTCAAAATATTTACATTCTTTTAATGGTTTATTTATACTCTACCTTATTGCAAAATGGAATCTGTGTGCCTTCAAAACCAAGAACTATGAGTTCTGTGTTACCCTGAACACTTTATATGAATTATCTCATTTAATCTTCACGAGATCACAAAGCAGGTTCTACTGAATTTTTTTTTTCTATTTTGTAAATGAAAACTGAGTTCCTGAACAAATAAATAATTCTCTCCAGGTTACATAATTGGAAAGTAACAGAGCTATGGTTCCAAAATGGGGTAATACTTTGATTAAATTATGTACTATTCATTTCATTACTCTATTCTCCCCACCCGGATCATCAAGCAGTAATAGTTTTCTAGGTGAACGACCCTCAGAGGAATGTTGGAAACAGTCTAGAACAAAGAAGTCATTGCTCAACTTTGACTTTCAAAGCAGACATTTTGAAGCCCATGGTAGGAACAAAAAACAAAACAAAACAAAACAAAACAAAAACGGTAATGAGAAGCTGACTTTCTACTGCAAGAATGAAGCCTTTAAATGAGACAAGAGTTTTTACTGTGTCTCCGAACACTGAGAAATAAGCTGGAAATTAATCATAGAGAAATGAGGCACTGAGAAGAGAAACTGCAGATGTGACATGCAGGTTATACTTTCTGGCTGTGGGGAGCTTGCAGAGTTTGGGGTGAATGCCTGTTCCTTGCCCCCCTCCACTGGGGCCAACATTCTAATGCAAGGGCTGACGATGCCTAGCAAATAGATTTGAAGAAACAATCACATGGGTTGTTTCCTCTTTCCCAGTTTATGGGCAGGCCAGGATGTGGTGAGAAGATTGCAAACCTCCTGTATTTGGGAGATCCCCTGTATTGGGGATGGTGTCGGAACATCATGAGCCCAGGAGGCAGATCTGCAGTGGAGAAGAGCACTGTTGAGTTTGGACAGGCCCAGGACAGCTTCAGTGAAGCCAAGATTCTCCAGAATGAGAAAGAGTGTGGGTCAGAGACCCTGCACTCCACAGGAGGAGCACAAAAGTGCTGACTTAGGAGCCTGCAAGACCCGTATGGTCAGGACATTGGGGCCTCAGGGAATCTGGAGCTCATAACCTGATACTTGGACAAGATCCACCAAGAGCAGCACAGAGATCCATGTACAGTGATCAGAGGCCAGATGACTCCAGTCCATCTGGGAAAAGTCCATCAAGGGAAAGACCTTGGGGGAATTCCAGCAAGGATGAGATGACCAACTTGGGGGCTGGGCCATCCTTTCCCCATTGCTGTTATATTGTTTGAGATTCCCTTTCAGTCAGAATGTCACTTGGGAAGAAAAGCAGGTGGGAAATAGAGCAAATCCTATGGAAGATGGAACTCTTGTGCCAAAGAAATGTCGTACACAGCAGAGACCAGCACTTAGGAGTTTAGGAAAGAAGGAATTAAGACACCAGGCATGGAAATGACAAGCCATCGGAAAGTCTCCAATGTCACATGTCTTCTTGAGCCATTTTTGTCTTTCTGCTTTGTCCCTTGGAGTGACCGACCAGTCACCATAATCCTGTAGCCAACTGTCCTGAGCATATTTGGAATGGGACCCTCACCCACTGCTGTTCGTTATGTTTTTGTCTTTTCCTCATTTTACCCCTTGTTTGGAGACTGAGGGTAAGAATACATTTTGGGGAGTAAGCAAGTAAAGAAATAAGTTTGTTTCCAAGAAAAATAGAAAGTAAATACTTTTCAGGTACTAAGAAGTAAAGTTAGTCTCATTAAATTTGGAACGTTGGTTGTGAGAGTTCATCTTTGCTGCTCATTTCTAGGTATAATCAATCAACTCAGGGTTAAAGTAGGACTAATCCTTGTCTGAGGGCCCATTGAGTAGTTCTGCCCTAAAATACAAAGTTCCTCATCCAGCGTATGTTTCAGGGTATTTTTTATGTAGTTTTGCATCAAGAGAAGTAAACCATGTGCGTGCCTCATGTTCCGAAGTTTCTGGTTGATAAGAACAGTGCAGACACCGGCAGCCTGAGCTTGTGGTAAGGCTGAGACCCCCCAGGCTGTCGGCCCACACTGCAGGCCTGCCCCTGGCATCCCCTCCCTTCTCCTTGTTCATTCAGGCCTGACTTTGTTCAAGAATCAGGCCTTGTGTACTTCAGGGAACCTACCTAAGCCTATCATTGTCATCCCAACCCCTTTTCGGGGAATTATTAGTTTAGTCATGGACTAAAATAAATTCTGCCCAATGATACATAAAGCGACAGCTGTCAGGGGTTCCTGGGAGACTTCTGGAACAGTTATCTACATTTGTTTGCTGGGGCTGCTGGGAGGCTGAAGCAATAGAAATTTCTTGTCTCACAGTTCTGGAGTCTGGAAGTCTGACATCAGGGTGTTTGCAGGGTTGGTTCTTTCTGAGGGCTGTGAAGGAATGATCAGTTCTAGGCTTTTCTCTTTGCCTTGTAGATGGCTATCTTCGGGTTCACATGGTGTTCTCCCTCTCTGCATGACTGTGTCCCAATTTTCCCATTTAGGGACCAACCCCACTGAATTAGAACCACTCCTAATGATCTCATTTTAACTTAATTACCTCTGTAAAGATTCCATCCCCAAATAAGACTACATTCTGAAGGACTGAGAGTGAGGACTTCAATATATGGACTTAAGGGAGACACAATTCAACCCATAACTATATCTGTTCCAGCCTTTGGACCAGGTTGAGTCTGAATGTACCAGGTTGCCCTGCCTTTTTTTTTAAATGTCCCTGAGCAAGACATGGAGGTATCTCCTGTCTCTCTGACCCAAAAGTGTAGTCTGATAACAGGGGGACTTACCATCATTCTGAACTCAGACTATCCTTCCAAGACCAGACTGTGGGCCACCAGCATCCAAAATTGCCTATTTGGAACCTCTGTGTTCAAGCATAGCTCTCTCTGGCCCTAAACTCTCATCCTTCTCGTGCTTCTCTAATCACTCTAACCACGGGGGAACCCCTTACTTATTTCCTATCAGAGTCTCTCCTCCTTTACCCTCTCCATCTTCTCTATTCAAATAAGGTATCATGGTGTCGTCACTTGGGTCACCTCTTTCCACAATTCTAAGTACCTTATTAAATTTTTACTTAGCAGAACCTGCTCGCTTCATTGTATTTGCCTGCCCACATCCTTGTACCTGAAGGGTACAACCAGAGGATTCTCATGGAAAGAAGGTTGGCGCTCCTGTGACATCATGAACACCAATTTAGCTGGCCACTTAAAACCATCTTTTGGCCTTCTTCCTATAATTATTCAAATCATTCCTATTCTCTCTTTGCATAAACAGAAGTCTTCCACATGCGTCCCTGTTTAGCTACCATCCTATTTACTCTGCCCCTTCTTAGGCAAGCAATTTTAAAGTGATTTACTCTCTTCCATTCTCCTCTTTTCCACGCATGAACCCACCCTGAGTCTGGCTGTAACCCACACCCTTTCACTGAATCTGCCATTGCCAAGATTTCCTACAGCCTTTGTGTTGTCAAATCTAATGAACATTTTCCCTTCTTTATTGCCCTCGGCCTATGGGAATATTCCATACCACTGGCCTTTCCTTCTCAGACAATCTCTTGACTCTAGGTCACTGAAGTCCCCTGGTTTTCCTTCTGCTCCTTTAGCCTCCTTGATTGTTTAAATTCTTGTATTTCCAAAGTCACTGCTGTAAGCTCTTTCTTTCCACCACTTGCGGTGGTACACACCTGTAATCCCAGTGGTTGGGAGGCTGAGACAGAAGAATCACAAGTTCAAAAACAGCCTCAGCAACTTAGTGAGACTGTCTCAAAAAAAAAAAAAAAAAAAAAAAGGCTGGGGATGTGGCTCAGTGGCTAAGCATCTCCTGGGTTCAATCCCTGGTACCAAAAAAAAAAAAAAAGAACAACTAAACTCCTTCCTTCCAAATCTAGACACCCTGTAAATGATGATTCTCACTCCAATTGATCCTGCTATATCTGTAGCCCGATGATTCCTGCATCTTGATTCCTATCCTAGATCTCTCTCCTGAGCTCCAGACTCAGGTGCTGCTGCCTGATGAATATCTCCACTTGAATATTGTCCTGTTCATCAACTGAACCCCTCATAAAACCTGCTCCTCCTCTGTTTCTCCTATCCCCTGAGAGTAATGACCCTGGTGGCAGACTATTTAAGCTGGTGGCCCAATTCCACTGGAAGATACTTCGACAAGTTAATTAATTTCTTTGTGTTTTAGTCCCCAAATTTCTAAAATGTGAATAATAATACTTCCTCTATCAGGGAATTGTGGTGAGTTTAAATGGGAGAGTACACCTAAAAATCTAAGAATAGTTCCTGGCATATATTATATTCTCAGTAAGTTTTAGTTGTTGATTATAATTGACTAAGTAAGATTCCTAGGACTCAACGTTGATTTTCATATCTAATAAATGATGAAATTGTTTTGATTTTTTCTCCTTAATGTTCATCTCTCTCCTTCACCTCCTCTCCTTCAATCTTGGGGGATTGAGCTGAGTGATGCTCTACCACTAAGCTATATTCCCAGTCCTTTATATTTTATTTATTTTTTTTATTTTAGTGGTGCTGGGAATTGAACCCAGGGCCTCATGCATGCCAGGAGAGCACTCTATATTTTTAAGACAGGTTTCACTAAGTTGCTGAGGCTGGCCTCAAACTTGTCATTCTCCTGCCTTAGCCTCCCAAAACATCTGGGTTTGCATGTGTGAGCCCCCACACTCACCTACTCCTTAATATCTCTTGAAGCTGCTCATGAGAACTGAAAGGAGGGATTATGAGAAGTGAGGATGAACAAGCCCTCACTGATGCACCTTCATTGAGGCCACAGTTAGCTCTCAGCTGGGCAAATGTAACCACTTCTTCATCTAAGCGCTCTTGTTTAGATGTCTCTTTCTCCAGAAAGTCTTCCTTGACTAGATCTTGCAATGCACAGGTCTAGGGATGCTTTTCACAAAACTTTGATGTGCAGTACTCAACCTGCAGAACCATTTATGGCAGACTTTGTCCATGTGAGGCCATCTTGAAAGCCTCTTGACAGTTCCCATAGCACCCTAAACACATGTCCATCATCACCCTGTTTTAATCCTGTCCCTTCCTTTAGACTGTAAGCTCTTCAAAGGCATGGAATATCCCCATTCACATCCCACACGGGTGGTGAGAATGGTGTTCCCCTCCGTGGAATGGGCTGTCTGAGAAATAAAAGCTGGGAAAAATAGAACAGTGATAAAACCACAGAACACAGAAAAGTTCAAAACTTTTGGAAAAGAACATTCTATAGAATCTCTTTGATGTCTCCTGATATAAATAAAGCAGGTGCAGGCTCCATTTTGTCAGAAGCTTGTTTTGTCTGGTCAGTTTGCCTGTCCTGCCCCCTCTTTTGAAACTTTTTATAATATATAATATAATATGTGATTCTAATTAATTCTACATAGTGATTAAAAATGTCCATCTTAGGAGTTGAGATATTGGTTCCCAAAAATTTCTATTGAGAGTATATGGTTCCTTCCATGTTGGTCCTATTTATGTCAGAATCTGAGCAATGGGTTCATAGTTACCCTCTTCTAACAACTTTTTAAGAGAGACTATACATCGGGATACACATGGTTTTCTGCTCATGATTTTTTTAAGAGAGAGAGAGAGAATTTTTAATATTTATTTTTCAGTTTTCGGTGGACACAACATCTTTGTTTGTATGTGGTGCTGAGGATAGAACCCAGGCCGAATGCATGCCCGGCGAGCGTGCTACTGCTTGAGCCACATCCCCAGCCCCTGATCATGATTTTTTAACATCTCTAACTAACTTCTTTCTGCCACGTATCTAATAGGGAGAAGGCTTCCCTTCCAGTATCCCCCGTGGTTCAAATATGTGTCCCCTTCACACATGTACTGCTCTTATAGCAAAGCCTCATTGTCATTAGTATACAACCATTATTGATTTTATCCCCGAAATGAAAATAAACCCAGAATAAAACTCATCTTCATTTCCTCTACTATAAAATTATATTACCAACTACACAGCACATAATTCTGGGTAGATATAAATGTGAGATGACAGCAGCTGTGCTTACTGATCAGACTTCAGATTGGCCTTGGACCCTCGCCCTGTTATTACAGAGTGATGTCAGATTATAACACAGTCTCCTTAAAATCCTTTAATACCTCAGTTATGAGATGAAATCCGCTCAGATTTTTTTCATTTTCAAATTTGTTTTTAGTTATAGATGAACACAATACCTTTATTTTATTTATTCTTATGTGGTGCTGAGGATTGAACCCAGTGCCTCACACATGCTGGGCAAGCGCTCTACCATTGAGCTACCCCAGCCCACTTAATTCTTCTTAATGATAAAGTATCATCATTATAATTACCATTTTCATGTAGTAACATACAGTTACTTTTATCAAAGTTGGAAAGGTAGAAACCATCTAGAATACACTGAAAAACTAGGAAGAGAGCAGGTGTCTGTATAGCCATAAAAAATAGAATGCACTTTAACCAGAATTCTGGTTAATAAGTCAATACCAGATTCTGAACAGCAATTATAAGGTCAGATCAAGACTGATTCAGACACACAGTAGGAAGGCACCTTGTAAATTAAAAACAAAAAAAAAAAGAGAAAGAGACAAGAGCAAGCATCTGCCCACTTAATGAAAAAAGAAACATGAAAATATAAAGCCAACACAAAAATTTAAGCAGCAGAGGACACTAGGCCTGTTTTGCACCCAGACAATCCCCTTTACACCTTTCAGTAGACCAAGGGGACATTCACTCCATCCTGCTGCAGTATGACCCTTGATGTTTCCTGTGATGACTTTGGGCCTCAAAGAAACAGCTAAATGATACTCAGCATCTTTGGTTCATGATATGGGGGAGACATCTTAGAAGAGTATATATTCAATATAGAAGCCACAGATAAACATTATTTTTGAGTTTTAAAATGGGGAAAAGAAGAGTTTTTAAATCTTTCTTTTTTTAGTCTACCAAATAGAATGCAAAATCCACAAAATCACAACTTTACAATAAAAGTGAATGAGTATCATTGTAGAGATTGTCCCACTATGTCAGATACCTTCACCAGAAGTATTTAGATAGTCGAACCTAAACCAGTTTTTCTCAAGCAAAAGTAATTTTCCCCCTAAAGGATAGGTGGCAATATCTAAAGACATTTTGGGTTGTCACACCGTCAGAACCACTAATTGTCATAACGTAGATAGAAGTCAGAATCTCATGCAAGAGGTCATGCTAGACCTGTTAGACCTTGCGAAATGCACAGGACACTCCCCCACCCTGGAATTATCCAGCCCAAATAGAAACTGAAAAACTCATGTCTAAAGAGGTTGTTAGGGATTGGGAGGTGGAGTGGTATGTGATTGGGAAAAGACACAGGACCTAAGTGGAGACTATATATTTCTGTTAGATTTTCTATAAACTGGCACTGTGGACTCATTAAAGGAATTTTCTTTACCATAAAATCAATGTGTGGCCAGGCACAATGGTATACACGGATAATCCCAGTGGCTCAGGAGGCTGAGGCAGGAGGATTGTGAGTTCAAAGCCAGCCTCAGCAAATTAGCAAATTGCTAAGCAATTCAATGAGAGCCTGTTTCTAAATAAAATACAAAATAGTGCTGGGGATGAGGCTCAGTGGTCAAGCGCCCCTGAATTCAAGCCCCAGTACTCCCCCCCAAAAAATCAGTGTGGATATGATTAATTACTGATCATGCTTTTGGCCTCCTAAAACTAATGGAGTTTTAGGGTTGGGTCAAGACTAAGAACAGACTCTTGCCCTTCTTCAAAGGGGTTATTGAGTGAGGAGGGCCCATTTTTTTAAAAAAAAAAAAAGAAAATTTTAGTTGTACACAGACATAATGCCTTTATTTTATTTATTTATGCTTCATGCATGCTAGGCAAGCACTCTACTACTGAGCTACAACCCCAGCCCAGGAGGGCCCATTTTGAAAAAAGACTTTCTCCCCTGATGCAATTAGATATCTATCCAATGGGGAAGGCTGAAGGGACAAAAGTATGGGGATGGATTTAAATAACAAGTCAAAAGAATTGTGTTGAAAATGAAAATATGTAAATAGTACTCATACTGTTGTCCCATAAAGCTTGTCTTCATTGAGATGAGGGTCCTGCCATGGGTCAACATTCTATTAATTTCTGTTTTGTGGGTTAGCCCTCAGGATTAAATTTACACTATCTACTTTCTAGATAAGTCAAAAATGTAAAGCAAGAAAGAATATAGCTAGATGATCACACAGTATCTTGCTGTAGGAAAATCATGTGCTGTCTATGCATAACTTGAATCACTTAGGAATTTTTTGAGTTTTAAAATGGGGAAAAGAAGGGTTTTTAAATCTTTTTTTTTTTTTTTTTTAGTTATAGATGGACACAATACCTTTATTTTATATTTTTTTTGGGTGGGGAGTACTGGGGATTAAACTCAGGGGCACTCAACCACTGAGCCAAATCCCCAGCCCTTTTTGTGTTTTTGAGACAGGGTCTCACTGAGTTGCTTAGCACGCACCATTGCTGAAGCTGGCTTTGAACTCATGATCCTTTTGATTTAGCCTCCAGAGCCACTGGGATTATAGGCAGGCACCACTGTGCCCAGGCTAAAATAAGTTTTTTTAATGAGGAATTGTTTTGAGGATTGACAAGTTAAGATAATTAAAATTGCACATGGTACATAGTAACTATAACATTGAGTACCTATTATGTGGTAAGGACCTACCAAACATAGATTACCAAAAGGAGACTAGACAAAGAGCTTCTTTTACAAAGTAATCAATTTTATTAAGATTCTAGAAGTTGCACTGACTTCTCTATTTTCAGAAATTTTACATATTCAGTTTATAGAAGCCCTTTTCTTTTTTTCACTCAGAGTACTGAAAGAAGCATCTTATTATTTTTAAGTCTTTTCTTCTCCTCTGGATCAAGTCCCTCCTCTCCCCCAGGTACAAGGACTTGAACCCAGGGGTGCTTAACAATTGAGCCACATCCCCAACTCTTTTTTTAATATTTTAGTTTGAGACAGGGTCCCACTGAGTTGCTTAGGGCCTCGCTAAATGGCTGAGGCTGGCTTTGAACTCACAGTCCTCCTGCCTCAGCCTCCCAAGCCACTGGGGTTGCAGGCATGCACCACTCTTCCTGGCTGGGTTAAGTTTTTAAAGCACACTTCTTTTTTTTAGTGAATCAATGGCTTAAGAATAAAAAACAAAGTATTTTAAACAATTCTAATGATCTACATTGGGAGCTTTACTGAAAAGGAAGGCAAACTTATTGGACCTGTTGCCATTTGATATGATACTTCTCAGGCAGACTGAAAACAGAGGAATACAGAATCAGATCTAGTCTACAATTGAGAGACAAAAATGAGAATTTGGGACAGAGAACTAAGGCAAATTACCATCATGCTGAAACTTTCTAGGAAGTTCCAAAAACCATAATCAAAAGAGATTGCAACTAGGAAGCTCTTGCCCTTGAACACCTACTTTCCAACCACCAGATTCTGTGCCCTTATCTCTGCAAATAACTTCTAACTGGTGCTCTTATCTTTACATTATTGCTGAAGGATTAAAGTAATCCCACCAACTCAAGAAGCTGAGACAGGAGAATTGCAAGTCTATGAAACCCTGCCTCAAGATAAAATATAAAGAGTTGGGGATGTGGCTCAGTGGTAAAGAAAGCAGCTCTGGGTTCAATCCCCAGTGCATTAAAAAAAAAAAAAAAAAAAAGGATCCCAGTGGCAGCATCTCATTGGCTGGGCCCAGGCCAGATCTTCCCGTGTGAACTCCCCAGGTATGGAGTAAGATCATCTGTCCCCTTCGGATTCTGTAGCGGGAGGGAGGTCCTACCCACCAAGACTCACAAAACATAGAAATAAAAGTTGGATGCTGAGTAGTCAAAGGAACTGAGTAAGAAGAGGACAACAAACCTCTAGTCTGCTTCCCCACTTGAAATGACCTGAGAAATGAAGGAAATTTTCACTGATTCAGAAAAGAATAATTTCAAATGTGTTTCCATTTCCACTGGGCAGAGTGGGATTGGAAAATACTTTGTAAGGTATATAGAGGGAAGAAAGGTCACATTTCACATAACTCACAAGGCCAAGGGAAAGCAGAAGCAACTCTAAGGACTTCTGTCTGGGAGGAGCTGCCAGCCCTTGTGCACATGAGCAGGGTATAGTTTGGACTCTGGGTCCACCTGCTGGTGCAGTTTTTCTTCAATTCTTTCTTGCTGTGTGTGTCTCACATTTCTCAGCAGTGTAGCAATCAACAAATTGGGTCCAGATGCAAAGCCTAAATGGGTTCTCAGAGAAAGAACAGAGGAGGGGGTTGTTGATCGATCATGAAGGCATTTCTTGGTGGGTCAGGATGGGAGGCTGGAAGCTGGGTGAGTGGTTTTTCTTTCTTTCTTTTTTGTGGTGCTGGGGATGGAATTCAGGACTTTGCACGTGCTAGGCAGACCCTACCACTGAACTGTATCTCTGTCCTCCATGTATTTTCATTTGGTAAGAACACATGAGACCCCCCGATGCTGAGGTAGAGAGATTCTGTGGTTCTGAGACTAGGTGCCCAGTTGACACCGGGGTGATCAGGGGCCTTTACTTTACCCTTATGACCAAGGCAGTGAACAGATGCCTGATAGAATTGTGATCCTGCAACCTTTGGGCCCACATGTTCTTTCTCTGGACCCGCCTCTGGATCATGCCTGCAGAGGAGAGTCTTCTCACTGATTTTCTCTCTCATGGCCTGTGGCATTGCTTCTCAGTTGCCTGGGGCTTGTATGTAGTGTCCAGTCAGCTGAGTTTAATCTTTGCTTCCTAAATTCCTCATGCATCCCTTTCTCCAATTTAAAGAGCCAGTACTTCCTCCTACCTGCCTCTTTTAGTATCACATTAGGGCTTCCTGTGGCCGTGTGCCATGACTCAGAGATATACTTAGGGAGATGTCAAACAAGTTGAGGTGTTGCTTGGGATTCACTCAGTGCTAAACAGCATCAATAAATCCCTTTGGGATTGATTCCTTGGCTGTCAGTGCCATGGAAAGGCACATTTGGCCAGTTAGAGATTGCTGGGCAGAGAGTGGTGCTGCCATGACCAATCCCCTGGGTCTAACCACCTTCATTCAAAGGGATAATATGAGCCCCAACCAAACTCCTCAGATATTTATCTTGGCTGTGATTTTCTAAAACATAAATCCAGTTGTAATTAAATCCAGTAAAATGCATAGATCCTAAGGGTGGAAGAGGATTTTAAAGGATATGTATAGTTATTTCCTGGCTCTAGATACACTGCATGTATAACTGGAGTTCAAGTGAGTCTGGTTAGAGCCAATTCCCATGTTCAGTGGGGAAGCACCTGAGACAGTGATCTTTGAAATTTAGTGTGTATCAGAATCAACTAGAGGGCTTGTTAAGGGCAGATTGCTGAGCCTAGGTGATGTTGATGCTGTTGGTTCAGGGACCACACTGAGCAAACCCCTGGGCTCAGGACTGCAGAAGTTTTAGGTAAGCTACCTTGTATTGATAATCATATAAAGAGCCAGGCACAGAGGTACTCAGGAAGCTGGGGCAGGAGGATTGTTTGAGGCCAGGCTGGGTAGCATAGTGAGACCCATCTCTAAAATATAAAGAAACACAATTTTAAAGAAGGAGAGTCCATTAGCAGAATAATTTTTTTCTTTTTTTTTTTAAAGAGAGAGAGAGAGAGAGAGAGAGAGAGAGAGAGAGAGAGAGAGAGAGAGAGAGAATTTTAATATTTATTTCTTAGCTTTTGGCGGACACAACATCTCTGTTTGTATGTGGTGCTGAGGATAGAACCCAGGCCGCACGCATGCCAGGCGAGCATGCTACCTCTTGAGCCACATCCCCAGCCCTAGCAGAACAATTTTAATTAAATTGAATTTACCACATACTTGACTGAAGATCTTTAAGTTCTAGCCTTCTGGTATCTGATCCAGAATCCTTTATCCCCATATTGTTACTACATTGGATCAACTGCTTGTGTGAGACTTTTTTTCCAGTGGATTGATCAGGGCTGAGGACCTGAAGCACTTGAAAGGATCAGCCTGCTTTTAAAGACCAGAAACCTCTCCAGACCCTTTTTACATCTAAAGAAGGGTTATTGGTAGACTCCTCTGAGCCCCTGAGAAGGAGAGTTAATAGCTAGTACTTTGCATTAAAGCGTTTGAAACATTTTTAAAGTAACACATTTAATAATGTAAAATTGAGCTGGGCATGGTGGTGCACGCCTGTAATCCCAGTTGCTCTGAAGGCTGAGGCAAGAGGATCTCAGTTCAAAGCCAGCCTCAGCAACTTAGCCAGGTCCTAAGCAACTTAGCAAGACCTTGTCTCAAAATAAAAAAGAAAAAGGACTGGAGATGTGGCTCAGTGGTTAAGCACCCGTGGGTTCAGTCTCTGATACCAATATGAATAATAATATAAAAATTGATCACCTAATATGTGCATTTTTGGTTTTATATTCATCTTTTTTTTTAAAAAAAAATCTTTTTTAGTTTTCAATGGATCTTTTATTTTATTTATTTATATGTGGTGCTGAGGATTGAACCCAGGGCCTCACACATGCCATTGGCAAGTGCTCTACCACTGAGCCACAAATCCAGCCCCTTTATATTCATCTTTTTGACTCTAGAAAGTTTCATAATTTTCCAACAATGGCCATATATACCTTTTAAATCAGAAGAAACAAAGCTCAAAACAAACAAACAAACAAAAAATACTAGGGTGACTCTCTTGCTGCTTCCCTTTGACTAAATAAGCTATGTTTAATTAAAAATTTCTGCATTACATGGTATTTACTTCCCCCTCCCTACAAACATGCATATATCAAAATGTCCATGGGCTGTTTTTCACTACTATGTGAATCTACAATATATAAGAAACAAATTTTCTAATAATAGTCATTTAATATACTATCTTCCTAGATATACATCTGTGTGTCCCTATGTGTGTGTGTGTGTGTGTCTATACACACACACATATAATATACACACACACACACACACACACACATATATATAATTTGAAGAACAGGAACAGTTGAGGGCCTTCAGAATACTCAGAAGTGGTATATATATATTCATTTTTAAAAAGTACCATGGAGGTGGGGTAGCATTTGAGAATGAAGTTTTGTTTTGCTTTGTCTTTTAAAGGAAAAAATAGGGGCTGAGGCTAAACAAAACCACTCTCACTTCATTTTAATTCTTTTGGGTCTACTTAAGCACAGGCTCATCTAGCCAGTAGTTGTTCTTTGAACAGTCTGGCAACTCTTTCTTCAGAAAGAAAATGCTCTTGTGTTAGGAGCCACAGCAAAAATATTGATACAGGCACCTTTGGATTTTATTGACTGCCAGCCAGCAATTCACATTCATATGGTAATTGGACTCATGCTGTCCAGCTGGGCCCAATTTCAGGACTCAGGTTACTCATGTCACTCTTGTAATGGGAGAGTTCCCATTGGTTGGAAAAGGATGGTAGGAGGGTGTTCCGGGGGAAGTGGAACCCCCCCCCCCCTCAGGTAGACACACGTGGCGGACCCACCTGTTAGGGGACGCACACGGCCTCTCTCTAAATAAAACTTTGTCTCAGTTTGACTGGCTTGTGTTTTTGTGCCCAACCGGGTTGCAAGATTGCAAGCCCGCGTGCACTGACAGCTCAGCAGGGGATCGCTCAGCAGGGGTGCCGCAGGCAGTGCTCGGCAGCAGGAGCGGGACTCAGCCGGCCCGGGGCCGGGCAGTTTGCGGCACTCTTGCAGGTAGAATTTGCATCATCAGCTCTGTCTTATGTGTCTCCAGGGTGGAGGGGAATGACAGAAATGAAAAGCACAACCACGTGCATGTCACAGGCCTAATCTTAACATCCAGAGGTATCTGACATATCAGCAGAGGTTGCAGAAGTAACAGCAATTGTAAAAGTAGACTCAACTCTAACCTAGTGGTCTGATGGAAAAGTTGAGGTTAATTTTACCTAGACCCTAACTAACTTAGCAAGACCCTGTCTCAAAGAGAAAAAGAACTGGAAAAAATAAAAGCAGCTATCACTCCTTCCATTCCCATGGAGACTTCAGGGCAAAAGGCAGCTGCTTGTACTATTTTTTTTGCATTGGCCTAGTGTTTGGTTATACGCGTTTAAATCTAAACAAAAATCTCCAAACAACAACAACAACAAAACCACACTGAGTCACACATATTTAGAATGTAAAAGGATAGGGAGCAGTCCTGTATGATCCACCTGTTCCCCTATGATGCTCTTCATCACCCACAGCTGTGCTGGGAAAGGGCTGGTCCTCACCCTGAGCTCCAGTCTGCAAGTCGGTGACAGGCCTTCTGTCCAGACTTTGGGCGCAAGACAGGGGAAGTCCCTTTCCTCCTCCATGGGCTGGAGCTTCAATTATCTGAAAGCTGTTATTTTGTTTGCTCTCTGTCTCTTGTTACTCAAAAGCGGCATTCCGAAGACCCTCAACTGTTCTTCAAATTATATGGTTGCTATATTGCTCGCTTTCTTCTCACATCCTCAGAGCGTCTCCAGCCTATCAAAGTGCTGGACATGTACTCTTCCCTTGATAAGCACTGAGCAAAGGATGAAAGGATTGTAATCTTCCTTAAATAAGACACATTAGATGTCACATGCCTATAATCTCAGCTCCTTGGGAGCCTAAGGCAGTATGATGGCAAGTTCAAGGCGAATCTCAGTAACTCAGTGAGACCCTATCTCAAAGTAAAGTTTTGAAAGGGGTTAGGGGATGTAGCTTTAGTGGTACAGTGCCTCTGGGTTCAAGCCCCAGTACTACATACAACAAAAAAGGTCCCCAGTAAAGAAGTGGAAAAGAAACCAGGTACCACTGTTTTGTTTTGGGTTTTGTTGTTGTTGTTGTTATTTTGGTTTTTTGGTTTTTTGGTGCCTGGGATTGAACCCAGCTGCATTCAACCACTGAGCCACATCCCCATCTCTTTTTACATTTCATTTAGAGACAGGGTCTCACTGAGTTGCTCAAAGACTCACTAAGTTGTTTAGGCTGATTTTAAACTCACATTCCTCCTGCTTCAGCCTCCTGAGCCTCTGGGATTATAGACATGTGTCACCATACCCAGCTTGATCTGTTTTTGCTGTGTTTTTTAATTTGTAAAGAACAACAAAATGTATAACCAAAGGGAAATTCTGGCAATCAGATAAGCATTATTTAAATAGCAATATCTGTCAAAGAATCTTAATCTAAGAAAAAGACATCTGTTTCATTTCAATTGCAATTTGGGCACAAGTTCAAATTTTTTTCCATCAAATCTTTGGGACAATTGACTCACCTTTTGTGATAAAATATAAAAGAGAGTTCTAAATTTCTAAAAATTGCTTTCAGAGGTATAAAAAGTCTAAAGCCTAAACACATTGAATTAAATATAAATGAATTCAGATTATATTCTTTTATGGCTCAACTAATGTTCCCTTGGAGAACAGCCTTTCTCAAGATGAGCCCCTTGTATCCTCTGATTCCCACACTGCCTGGCCATAGCTCCTTGACCCGGAGTCAGCCACTCTACAAACTGGTCTGAGCGAATCAGCTTCTCTTCACCCCAAACTGAAATGGGGCACAGAGATACTAGCCCACTTGTCACTGGTGCTAACACTGGAGCAGCCACGTGGGAGCCGTGGGTTGGAATAGACAACTTGTTATAGTCTAGATGTAGTGTCCCCCGAAAGCTTAAGTGTGAGACAGTGCAAGAAGGTTGGAGGAGAAATTATGGTGTTAGAGCCTTAACCTAATCAGTAAATTACTCCCTGATGGGATTAACTGAGAAATAACTGGAGACCATGGGGTGTGGCTAGAGGAAGTGGTTAATTGGGGGCTTGGCTATAGGGTATATATTTGTCAAGTGGAGTCTCTCTGCTTCCTGATCACCATGTGAGCTGCTTCCCTCTGCCACACTCTTCCACCATGATGTTTTGCCTCACCTTGACTCCTGAGGAACAGAACCAGGCTTCTGTGGACTAAGACTTCTGAAACCATGAGCCCTCAAATAAACATTTCCTCCTCTATAGTTGTTTTGGTCAGGTCTTTTAGACACAGCAGCGAAAAAGCTGACTGAAACACAACTTATCAGAGAAGAGGGGAGAAGAATGAAGCAGTTTCTCAGGAAGAAGCAGAGAGAAGAAGGCAGACAAGCTCAGAGATGGATAAAGAAGGTGCTGTGATTCCAGACAAGGTTTCAGATGCTGGTTGTGGTATGTCATGTGCTCCGCCTCAATCTTCTTCCTCTGGGTGCAGTTTAAACCCCCTGTATTTAAGGAATTTCTCTGTAATGAAGCTACCTTCTTTTTTCAATTTAGACTAAAACAATCACCTTACAAGTACTTTGAATAATGCAAGCAGAATCCCTAAAGAAAAATTGTTTAAAAAAAAAATCCATCTTGGGGTTGGGGTTGTGGCTCAGTGGTACAACACTCACCTCACATGTGTGAGGCCCTGGGTTTGATCCTCAGCACCACATAAAAAAATAAATAAATAAAAGATTGTGTTTAACCACCATCAAAAAATAAATATTTCAAAGAATCTACCTCCATAATAATTAAAATTTTCTCTATCCAAAAAATGTATAAGCAACATCAAAAGAATAACCTGAAACCAAGTGTGGTGGGGGCACATCTGCAATCCCAGTGACTCAGGAGGCTGAGACAAAAGGATTGCAAGTTCAAGGCCAAGCTGGGCAATTTAGCAAGACCCTGTCTCAAAAATAAGAAGTTCTTCTGGGCACTGTGGTGCATGCCTGTAATCCCAGTGGCTCAGGAGGCTGAGGCAGGAGAATCATGAATTCAAATATAGCCTCAGCAACATAGCAAGGCCCTAAGAAATGGACGAGACCCTGTGTCTAAACAAAATACAAAAATGGGCTGAGGATGTGGCTCAGTGGTTAAGTGCCCCTGGGTTCAATCCCTGGTTCTAAATAATAATATTAATAATAAATACATAAAAATAATAAGGTCTGGGGAATGTAGCTCAGTGTTTGAGCTTCAGGTCCATAGTACTGGGGTAAAACAAAATAAAACCTTAGAAAATATATGTGTGGGGCTGGGGATTTGGCTCAAGTGATAGCGCGCTCGCCTGGCATGCGTGCGGCCTGGGTTCGATCCTCAGCACCACATACAAACAAAGATATTGTGTCGGCCGAGAACTAAGGAAAAAATAAATATTGAAATTCTCTCTCTCTCTCTTTTTTAAAAAAAAATATATATGTGTATGACAAAGAACTACATTCCTTTTTTTAAGAACTAAATCCATAAAAAATGTAAATATTCTAATAGAAAAATCAGTGAAGATCTTAAATAATTCATTCTCAGTAGAAGAAATATAGATAACCAATTTATTGATATGATGTTCAAGTACAAAATAAACAATTGCTATTTTTTCTTCTAGCAGATAGTCAAAGTCTACTACTATTCTCCAGCTTCAATTTTACTTTCACCTTAGTCTTTTCTTAACATAACAGCCAGGGGGCATCTTTGAAATCACATGTGGCTATATATCACTACTCAAATCCCTCCAATGGGGACAATGAATCATGGGTTGGAACCTCTAAAACTGTGAGCTTTCTTGACTGTCTTACCTAAAATCCAAGCAAGCTCCATGAGGGTATAGATTAATCTGCAGTCCTTAGCTTATAGCCAGGTATATGAAGGACACTCAATAAATATTTGTTGAAAGAATGAGTAGAAAAGGAAAATGTCAGTATTGGGCAGAGTCTGGGAAATGGTTTCTTTCATATAACATAGATGAGAATGTTAATTTCAATTGACATCAAGGATCAAAAATCTTTTTTGTGGGGGAGGGTATCAGGGATTGAACTCAGGGTCACTCAAACACTGAGCCACATCCCCAGCCCTATTTTATATTTTATTTAGAGATAGGGTGTCACTGAGTTTTTTAGCATCTCACTTTTGCTGAGGCTTTGAACTCGAGATCCTCCTGCCTTAGCCTCCTGAGTCCCTGGGATTATAGGCCTGCTCCACTGCGCCCAGCAAGGTTAAAAAATTTTTTAAATGTATAACAGCCATTTTACTTTGAGAAATTTATCACAAGCAAATAATAAATTAGAACCCTTTGGACTGCAAATGACAAGAAGCCACTTGTGCTAGCTGAGGTAATAAAGGTAGAGTGATTTATTATGACACATTATATGACACATTAGGAAGGGAAAGTGGATTATGTCAGACATTGGGACAGCTTTGCCACACCAACTGTCTTGAGTTTGTCTTCCCAGCAAACAGATGGAGACAGATTTGCATGTAAAAAGTTTACTGAGCAGTGCTCTTTCTCTTTGAATCGATATCTTTAAGGGAGTAAAGGAAGCAAGACTGGGCAAGGGGTAAAGTTAAAATGGGATGCAATTGCAACCAATGCCATGGTCAATCCCTGAGAACTCCCTGAGAGTTTTTTTCTGTTGAGAAAAGGGACCCAGGCCTTTATATCTATCTACATATCAATCAATCATTAGATATCGGCTACCTGTGTTAGTCAGCTTCTCATCACTATGACAAAATGCCTGAGAAAAATGAACTTAAAAGGAAGAAAGGTTTATTTGGCCCATGGTTTCAGAGGTCCATGGTTGGCCCAGTTCTTTTGGGGCCTATGGTAAGGCAGAACATCATGGGGGTGGGAATGTGTGGAAGAGGAGGCCACTCAGGAAGCAAAGAGAACAAGAGAGGAATGACTAGGGACAAAATATACCTTTCAGAGGCACACATCCAATGAGGTACTGCCCCCTCATATTCTACCACCTTCCAATAGCCTATGAATTTATAAACCCATACATAACTTAATCCATTGATGAGGGCAGAGCCCTTATGACCCAATCACCTCCAAACACTCTACCTCTAAACACTGGTGCATTGGGCACTGGACCTTCAACACATGAGTTTTGGGGAAACATTTGAGATCCAAACCATAAAACTGCTCCTAGAGAAGGTATGTGTCTTTAGTCCAAGCAGCTTCCTTCATGCAAGGCAAGTTCTGGGAAATGAATCTGTTATGAGCCATCAGGAACTGACATTCCTAGGGGAATGGGAACCTGGGTCTTGATTTGGGGTGGGGGCAGCACAGGGCCACATCTGCTCTACTTACAGAAGGGGCCTTAGAATAATTGGAACCAAACACTTGGATGTTAAGACTCTCATCTGATTCTCTCTGTGCATCTCTTTAACTGTGAACTATTTTCCCAGTTTCTTATTCCACATGGTTGAAGATTATTTCCAGCAGCCCCTGATTTAAATATTTTACTTCATCTTCAGAAAGAAGGTAACTGAATAGTCCAGCTGGAGTCACTGACCCTCAGTGGACCTACCAAACAGGTATTGTAGAGGGTAGGGTTCCATGGTACTAACAAGGGGCACCTCCTGCAATCATTGGGATTCAAGCAGATAAAGGAACAGAGGTATGATTGCATGTATCGCGCTGTTGAATCAGAGAAAAATGTCTCAAAGAATATAAGCTAAAATGTGAACAGTGGATTTTTTTTGTAGTGAAATTAACAATAGTTTCTCTTTCCTCTTTTTCTTTTTGCATATATATCCTTGTAATTGTTGTCTATGGAACAATATTTTAGTGCTTGCAAGTAGTTTTAAAAAGGAAAAAGGAGGAACTGTTTCTGGCCTTCTACATAAAAGGGGCCACCAGTTATAGGTTACAGAAAGACTATTCATATTAAGGAATATATTCTGGAAACTGGTGAGAAAAAAAAAATCTGGCTTGACTTTTCAGAGCTTATTCCACTGAACTGCAAACAAACTGAACAGGGAAAAAGCCAGACACTCAGCATGTATAATTAACCTTCTCACATCCTGGTGTGCCTTCATCCTCTAGCATGCCACCATGCGGTAAGACAAACTTTAAACAAAACTCTCCATTTTGCTTCTGCTAAAATGTAGACTGGGCAATGTAAACCACTGAGCAGAGTGATCCTTTTGCATGCTCCTCACTAGGGAATTCAGCCCCTTGAAATCACCATATTAACTTTCATAATTACCTCAGTGTATTCATCAATTCATTCAACTGATGTTTGCCAAGTACCCATGGACTGGGAAATAGAAAGAAAAACAACAACAGAACGCTGCTTTTAATGAGCTAAGTAAGAATCCAGGAGGTGGAAAGATAGAATGTATGTGTGTCTGTGTGTATATGAAATATATTTGAATATATACTTAAATAATTATAATAAAATGCACACAATGTAAAATGTGTAATAAATGTGTAATAAAATGCACTAAGACTATTTAAGTCAGTTTTGTTTTGTTTTGTTTTCCACTGTGACCAAAAAACTCGACAAGAATAATGTAGAGGAGGAAAAGTTTGTTTGGGGCTTATGGTTTCAGAGATCTCTGTCCACAGACAGCCAACTCCATGGCTCTGGGCCTGAGGTGAAGCAGAACCTCAAGGCGGAAGGGCTTGGTGGAGGAAGGAAGCTCAGGACTTGACAAGGAAGAAGAGAGAAGGTTCCACTTGTCAGGTCAAAATATAAACCCCATAGGCACTCCCTAGTGGCCTACCTCCTCTAGCCACACCTACTTGCCTATAGTTACTGCCCAGTTAATTGCTATCAGTGGATTAATGCACTGATTAGGTTAAGGCTCTCCTAACCCAGTCATATCACCTTTAACCTTTCTTGCACTGTCTCATTTACAAGCTTCTTGGGGACACCTCATATCTAAACTATAACAAAGACTCATACTTGATTCACCAGGAGTTCAGAGAAAAATGAGCTACTTCTGGGTGGGGGTGGCTTCCTGGGGAATTTCAGATTCAATGGATGTTTTGGGATCTCAGCTGAACAGTATCCATCTGCATATTTATATCTATATTTGATTTATGTTAACCAAGCGTCTGCATCAGCACATCCCCTCGACTGCCACGGGCTGCACAGTCTTGAAAGTGAAACATTCTTTGAAGAACTGGTATCAAATATTTTCAAATAAATAAAAGTCTAGCTTGTGACTTAGGGGTGGAATCTTCAGGCCCTAAGGTTCTGGGAGAGTGGAAGGACTGTCCAGACTGACTCCCTCATTGCAAGGGATGTCTGGATCTGGCTCTGGTTACTGTAAGCCAAGCAAACACCAGCTCTTCCCTAAAGGTACTGCACAAAAAGATAAGCCGGAGAAATGAATTAGCTGTTCCATTAAGTAATGGGATAAAAATGAATGTTGAATGGTAACAGCGCAATGTTTCCCGTCATAGTTGGCAGGGGTGGCTTTGGGGATTATAGGAGCTTCAGCTTCCATGTGGAGGGACAGACTCAGACTCATGTATCAAGGACAGGAAAGGGGTGGAGGACACAGAGACATGAGTGTGCTGAATGAAGAGCAGACAGGAGGAGACTTTTCTCACTCGAGTATCTTCCTCTTTGGGTTGGGACGAGCACATTATGTCACCCTGTCTCTGGAGGTTATCTTTCTCCAAATTGCATTGTTTCTCAGAAGAAACACAGGAAACACAGGAAGACTGGCCCTCTGACAGCCAGTTTCCCTTCACAGCTCAAGAGGTACCAGGCACTTAAACATTCCTGAAGCCTAAGAATCAGTCCTACCCAAGCTCAGAAAGAAAGGAAAATTAATGAAGTCACTCATGGGTAAAATAAGCACTCAACAGGATCTTATTTGTTCTACCTTAGAGTGGAATTTTAAAATCTTACTTCTCAGCAAAACAAATTTCATCCTGCCACTCATCCTGTTATCTTTGACCTCTTGTAATTCCTGAGCAAGCAATGTCTGGGCATTCTAGAGGGACTGACGGTCCAATGAGCTGCAGACTCCTTTCCCTTCTTCCTCTCCCACTCTCCACTGCTTGGCCAGCTGTCTCTCACCAGTCACCATTTTCCAGAGAGATCTGAGGACAAGAGCTACAGGTAGACCCTCCCCCAGAATTAAAAAAAAAATTAGCCCTACTCCAATTATATAACATTTCTTTTCATTGATCTGCCCAAAACATGTGTAAAAATTTTCTGTTAGAATACTTTGCAAAATATTGAGTTCATAACAGATGTTTTGTAAGTACAGGTGGTTGGCTTTATTACTTGAATTTCCTCTTGTATGTTTGGACTTCTAGTTCATTATCATCAGCAATAAATGTTTTATCAAGTGAGTAAATGTGTAATGTCAGAATTAATTTTAAAGTCATTTTTACAGCAAAATATTAGTTTAAGGAAAGAATACTCCAATGATCTGTAATCCCAGCAGCTCAGGAGGTTGAGACTGGAGGATCTTGTGTTCAAAGCCAGTCTCAGCAAAAGCGAGGTACTAAGCAACTCAGTGAGACCCTGTCTCTAAATAAAATACAAAATAGGGCTGGGGATATAAATCAGTGGTCGAGTGCCCCTGAGTTCAAACCCTAGTACCAAAAAAAAAAAAAAAATACAATGAGCAAAATATATCAATGCATATGAATATGCCAGTGATAAATATTTGTCAGGGACTAGACCCTTTTATATAGAAAATTGTTCTCTCTAGTTAACCAAGAACGGGAGCTCTGTGAGTTGTAAATTTTGAATTACCAGATCCACCCTATGCAGTTTCTGTGAGGTTCAAATGAAAAAATATATGCAAAGCACATCATATGATTTCTGGCAATAATTAAGTTGGGGACAAAATTTTATTAGAATTTTGTCTAAGTCATCTTTCTTACCACTTCACCCTTTTATTAATGAAAGTCAGCTGTTTATTTTGGATATAGAATGGAGATACTGAGCAGAGAGAGACTAGAACAAGAGACAGAGGGTAGAGAGGAAGATTCTTGCTTGGCCAGTTCTCAGATCCCTTCCATAGTGAAGAATTTAGTAATAAATGAAGGTTAAGAAAGCAAACAAAACCCACAGATTAACCAACCAAATAACAAATAGGTAGGGTAGAAAAAGAGGACAGGGGAGGACAAAGGCAGGTGGGGAGTGAAATTAATCAAATTATGTGCATATAGGAATATGTCACAATTAAAAACTCTGTTCTGCATAATTAATATAGACCAATTTAAAAAAGAAGAATAGGGATGGTGCATTACAGAAAAGGCACATAGGCTGAGGTGTGGAGAGAATTTGAGGGTTGGAGCATGGTCTGCTCCAGAATGGCTGTGGACTATGGTAGAAAAAAAGGGAGAGAGTGAGCTTCAATGAGCTCATTGCAGTATAACCTGGATACCCTATAATATTCTTTGTCAAATGCCAGCGAAATCTACACTTGTTTTAATTACTCTTGCCAGATGGACTCTTTCTCATTATACAAACTCTGTGCAGAGATGAAGCCACTTGAAGACCCAGAAACTATTCATTTTATGACAAACTCCATAGTTATAAGCCTGTTATTGACATCATACTTGCCCATCCCTGTATATCAATTTTTTAAGCTCCTGTGAAGCTTCACATATGAGTTCATCACAACCATAATTGAAGTCCCAACTGAGGCTCAGCTGGACATAATAAAATACATAGGAGGTAATTTTCCTGATGTTGAATCAAGAACATTTTTGAAAAAGATTTTAATTATTTTGAAATTGAAAAAACATGACAAAACAAATGCCTCATTAAATGAAAATAAATCCAACTGTTGTTTTGGCCTTGCACAGTAGACAAACACACCCTATAAAATAATTGAGGCCAGGTGTGGTAGCACACACCTGGAATCCCAGCAACTCAGGAGGCTGAGGCAGGAAGATCACAAGTTTAAGGACAGTCTCAGCCAATTAGCAAGGCCCAGACCTGAAATAAAAAATAAAAAGGACTGGGATGTAGCTCAGTGGTAAAGCACACCTGAGTTAAATCCAAAATATCACAAATAAAGAAAGAAGAAACAAACAATGAAAGAGGTTGTACAACACAACAGGTTGTGTTACTATATCACTATAACGGCCCACAGTCTTAGAAGCAAGTATCTGTAAGGTAAAAGAGGAGGGCATTGCTCTTGTGTGAGAAGAGATTTTTTTGTAAGGAGAGGACTTGGGTCCCTATCTTCAGAGAAAAAAAATTGGCTTTTATTGAATACTGTGGAAGATAATCCACATGGAAGAAGAAACACATTAAGTAATCAATCTTGCTTTACTTAATTCTAAGAATGACTCTAAAAGGCAGATGTGTTTGTTGCCTGTCCCATCCCTTTTCTCTCCCTCAAGTTCTCTGGTTTTTCTGTGAAGGATTCACTTTAGCCACAATGTTTGAGAGGACTGATAACTCATGTTAACCTGTGAATGTCTTGTGTTCACTCCTTGCCCCAGCCACAGTGATGATTCATGGACAGGCACCTAACTAAATCCAGGCCAACAAGTAAAAGAGATTCCAGAATCTGTGCAAGACTCTTTTGATGGAGAGGTGACACCTAGAAGTATTGAGAGCCACAGCCAAGTCGGGATGGCACCTGGCATTTTGCCAGAAGGAGTGGTTGAGAGGTGACGGCCAGCAAGCCATTAAGATGATGATAATTAAGTTAAGCTGTGTATAACTGCTGTGACTGGATGATGCTGGATTAAAACAGGCTGTGTATTCAGTTGTATATGGACCCCTGCTGTCCGGGCTCCCGCTACTTTTGAGTTCTCCTGGAGTTCTCCTTGAGTTCCCATTGAGTTCTCCCGGAGCCGGTGGAGGGCGGAGAGAGTTCCTGGGGAGTGCCTGTGTAGTGCCGGTGAGAGTTTGGGTAATAAAGTAGTTCCTGTTTGAACCTACAAGTGCCTCGGGGCAGCTCGGTTATTTTGTGCCCAGCCAGACTGCGGCATAGAAGCTCTGATGCCATCTTACAACCACAGGCTAGAGTTTGGAGATGCCATGCTGAGGGGCAGGGTGTATGAAGATAGTCACTAGAGAAATAGAGAAGCTAGGTTCTTCAGGGACTTTCTTTGCACTGCTGAATCAATTTTCCCTGAAATTCACCCTGAATGTAGGATTTTCCTTTCCAGAGACAATAAAATCTCTGTGTTTCCTTAAGCCAATTTGAACTTCCTGACAATTGCTATCAAAAAGTTGCAAACTGATAAAGAAATGGGAGTCCAAGAAGATTTCAATCTGTCTCAGATCACACAGATAGTGAAAGAGGTGAAGCAAAGAAAGATTCAAATTCAGGTGTTTCTGATTAGATGTTTTTCAAGATGTACTATGATGTATAATAAGTTCTAAGAAGGTAGGAAATAACAGTGAGGAACTTCACCTTGAGGGTATATTGTTCATTAACTGTGTGTGTGTGTGTGTGTGTGTGTAATTTGAAAATTTGTTACCAGAGTGACTCTGGGTATGGCAGAGTACTTAATTAGCCTGCACGAGGCCCTGGGATTTGATACCCAACATGGAATAAAAATTGCTACTAGAAAATATGTCGAGGGGCTGGGGATGTGGCTCAAGCGGTAGCGCGCTCGCCTGGCATGCCTGCGGCCCAGGTTCGATCCTCAGCACCACATACCAACAAAGATGTTGTGTCCGCCGAGAACTAAAAAATAAATATTAAAAAAATTCTCTCTCTCTCTCCTCTCTCACTCTCTCTTTAAAAAAAAAAAAAGAAAATATGTCGATAAATAAGAATTTGAGCCAAGAGGGGTGGTGCATGCCTGTAATCCCAAAGGCTTGGGAGGCTGAGGCAGGACCATCATAAGTTTAAAGCCAGTCTCAGCAACTTAGGGAAGCCCTTAAGCAACTCATCAAGACCCTGTCTCTAAATGAAATATTTAGAAGGGCTGAGGATGTGGCTCAGTGGTTAAGCACTCCTGGGCTTAATCCCCAGGACCAAAAAAAAAAAAAAAAAAAAAAATGGAATTTGAGACTGGAGTTTTACATAATAAATCCAACAGGGTTCAGATAATAACCAGATCTTCTCCATCCATCCCTAACTTTTCTAACTTCCCAAACTTTCCTGCCAGCAATGCTTCTTTCATGATTTCCCAACTGTCACTTTCCTCATGCTCCTCCCCCCTCTGACCTACACTCTACCTCTTCCTTTCTCTCTTCTGTTTGCCTAATTCCTGTTCATATCTCAAAGCACAGCTTCGTTGTTCTTCAAGCCTTCGCTCATTTCATCAACTGGAAATAAGCTTGCTCTTTCTGAATTCCAGCATTTAATGCATACCCATCTTGTGGCCCTGTTCATCGTCCCATTTGCAAGTCTTATTCAAGCACAAAGACTGCAAATATCTTTAGGTCTGAATACATGTTTGATTCATCCTTGACTCTTTTGCCAGAATATGGCACAATTTCTTGTATATCAAAGGTGCTACGTATATTTTGGACTGATGAAGGGTGATGGATGGATGCATTCAAATTTGTGCATTGTCCCAAATGTGTGATACAAGTCCTGTTTTACAACAGGATACAAAGGAGCTTTTTGAAAACTCTATCACAGAAGTAGACAAGTTTTGAGCCCAGACTGTGATTTTAATCATGGAGATTTACCTCTCTCCTTTTCAATTCCTTTATTTAATTAGATATTATATAATTTTCACCCAGAATTTATAGCTATTTTGCCGATTTATAACTTACAATGTCGTCAACTTGAATAAGTCATCTTTATTGTGGACACCCACATCAACCAGAAAAACCATGGCCATGTTAGGGAGATTTCATTTGTAGCCAAATCCCCTTATATCCTCTTGAAAAAATCTGGCAGAAATCCAACTGCTCAAGTTAAATAGACATTTAGCCACACTGTGCATTAGATATGCCTGGTAACCTCAGAAAAATACATTTGAATAGAAGTGCTGGCTTAAAGAACTATGATTGTAGTACAGAACAAAAACTTCTACTTGAAAGCAGCCATAATTATTGCATTTTTGTGTAGTGTATATTTGAAATGTATTTTATTTTAAGCCTATGAAAAAATTCTAAAAGATCTGCTATATATTTACTGGGAAATAACTATGCTTTTAAAATATGTATTCAAAACAAATTAAAGGCAGACCTCTTTTTACTTCCATTCTCCCCCACCCGCCCTTTTTTTTTTGTGTGTGTGTGGGGGGCACCACTCCAAACCAGTGGCCATTTTGATATTACGTCAAAATAAATTCTTTCACAAAATTTAAAAAATGGACTCTGTGGTTTTTAGAACATTCTAACGTAGGGTTCATGTAATTCCTATACTTTCACTGCCTACTGAACTAACATTTCCTCTTTGTAGTGAGCATTAACAAGGAATTTGTTATCTTGGGTCAAGGACAGAAAACCTTTATTCACTCCAATTTAAAATTCCAATTTCTTCTCCCTTTGCACCTTGACACACATACGCACCTTCTACAGTTTCTTTCTACAGTTTCTTTGAAAGTAATATACTAAGGACTAGCAGTGTTTCCTCGGTATTATGCAAATCTAGGACTGTTCTTAACCACAATAGCCACCTCCCCTTTTAGGATAATTTTGGTGGGAGGACTCTCTGCTACACAAGCAAGTACTGTGTAGGGGAACTGAAAGAGTGTTCAATTCTTAAGGTTTCTTATGTATTTTTCAAATTGAATTTTATTTCTAAGGCCCAACATTACTCCAACAGGTATCATTTAGGCACCCTCTGGTGGTCAATAGAACACAAATGATTCTCCTAAACATTAATTTATTTAACCTTAATGACCAATTTTACAATTTATGACATAAATATTCTTTTTCTTTTCATAAATAGCTTTATGGTCTAAGTACACGTTCAAGGCAAATACTTAGTTTATCAGTATATATATGGCTTTGTACTTTGAAGGTGCTTTTATAGATCATGGAATGCTATACAAATACCAGGTAAGGTATTAAGCCAGAAAATCTGAGATAAAAGGGGCAAAAACTCACCCAGAGTAAGTGTTTAAGGAAAACATTATTAAAAACAGACCAAATTCACTCTAAACAAATTCACACGATGGAAACAAATACTTTAACTGATAACATAAGTATAGGATAGAGAGAATGTCACATATTATTACTATGTAAATAAATAATTTTAACCTTAATTGTTGTAACTGAGGAATAGAAAATGTTTCTATCACATTAGCAGAAATAAGCTGTGTAATTTCTTCTTCAACAGCAAACTGGTGCACTATTTTGGGAACTGTGCTAATAGCACTGGTATTCCTAGTGTTTAAAGCTGTGTTGACATGATAAAGTGCTATAATTTTAACTTGTTATTGTGAGGCAGAAACTGCCTCATTAATTTCAGCTTCATTCAAAACTGAGGAACAAATCAATGTTTACCAATGGGAATGAAGCTAAATGAGAAACAAAAAGAAAATCTAAAACACTTGTGATAAGTCATTAGCTTAAGATGTAGAAAAACAATTTTAATGGATTGTCTAAGTTCTGTTTAGTCAACAAAATTTAAATAAAAATGAGAAACTCTTAGTAAGTTTAAAATGGATTGTTCACTGCATACATTTAATTTAAATCCTGTTAAACCTGAAAACAGTTGCTCTCTATACAATAAATGCAACATTATTAGTACAACATACTGAAGGTGAAACAGCAGTATCAATGCATTAATAAAATATGACTTCTTTATTACTTGGGTATTTATGAACTTTAGATATTCAGCACTCTAAATATACTGAAGATTCAAATAAAAATGTCTTGTTTTGGGGCTGGGGATGTGGCTCAAGTGGTAGTGCGCTCCCTGGCATGCGTGCGGCCCGGGTTCGATCCTCAGCACCACATACAAACTAAGATGTTGTGTCCGCCAAATACTAAAAAATAAATATTAAAATTCTCTCTCTCTCTCCCTCTCTCTTTAAAAAAAAAAGTCTTGTTTTATCTGTAATCCAGTTAAAGATTTTAAAATATTGCAGAATGGCAGATAAACCTAAAAGGGATGTAAGTGATAACCTAATCCTGTTCTTTTATGAGGGGGAACCAAAAAGAGTAAATTATTTGTTTAAAAATCTAACAACGAGTTAGCAATAGAGCAAACAAATCTGGCCCTTCTAATTACTTTCCTGTTATACACAAAATTAAATCTTTGAGTGAAAACATAAATGTTTTGAAAAGTCAATTCATTCTTTGCCAATCCCCTTATAAACAACTGAAGTCTCCACCCATAATAATCACCTCTAAGTAGTTAACGCCCTTCCTCACATTGAATCTGTAGCTGAAAGGGTATTGCTTCATTTCCAGCTAAGTGAATAAAGAAACACCTTCAGATCCTCACTGTGTGGTGCACTATTATAATAAACCAATACTATTTTCAAGACACCACTTTGATCAGGACCGAAAGCAATTTGTTAGACCATCAAACCATTTGGAAGTCAATCAAAAGGCATCTCTTGTGGAAAGCTAGAGGTTCTAAATAGATACACGGCAACATTCACATTATATTGTTCCAGATCATACCCTAAACACAGTTGTGTGTTTTGTATGCGGGAGTACCAAGGACTTCTATAGATAAGAGGAAGGGTGGGGGTCCCCACTTGAGCTCAAGCTGGGTCTATCCCTAAGATTCAGCTTTGGGGGACTGGGGCTGTAGCTCAGTGGCAGAGCACTTGCCTAGCATGTGTGAGGCACTGGGTTCGGTCCTCAGCACCACATAAAAATAATCAAATAAAATAAAGGCATTCTGTTCATCTACAACTACAAAAAAATAATTAAAAAAAAAGATTTAGCTTTGACCACATTTAGAATCAATGCTTGGCTATACTATGGAGAGGGTAAATCTAAGCAAAGGATGGTTAATCTCCCCCTACCCCCATCACCCCCAGGTCAATTCCCCAAGGAACAGAGAGAATTCCCCAAAAGCTCTAGCCCCCAAAACTAGGATGCTCTGGCATCTCTCTAATAGAGCTGAACAAAGAAAGTACTTTTCCCTTATCAACCTGGCTGGACATATAGTTCTGAGCTGAAAAGTATGTAAATAAAGTCTCTTTGGGACAAGATGCAACTTCCCAAACTCTAAGACCCAAACATGTAAAGTGGCTGAGGACAAAATATCCCCCTTGCTACTCTGCTTCTAATACTAAACAGATTTTTCCTTTTAAATTCAAACCATGCAAGCTTTAAATTGTTGGGGGATGGAGGGCAGAGAAGCCCAAGATTTTCTTATTAGTTCTGCCACTAAATAGGTACACCCATTTGGGGAAATCTTTTAACCACTGGGCCCTTGTTTTTTTTTTTAATCTGTAAATCAAGGGAATTTGGTCCTGACCATCAAAATCCCATGGTTTATTGTGAAAGAGTTTTTTGTTTGTTTGCTAATGGGGATTGAACTCAGGGGTGCTTATCCACTGAGGTGCATCCCCAGCCACTTTTATGTATTTATTGAAGGCTTTGCTAAATTGCTGAAGATGGCTTTGAACTTGTGATCTCCTGCCTCAGCTTCCCACATTACTGAGATTACAGGTGTGTGCCACCACTCCTGGCTGTGAAAGTTTTTAAAAACAAATTTTAAAAGGCAAAAACTTTCTGAGATTACAAAGGATAGCTAGGGAATGTAACCTAGGACTCCTGAATAATCCACCTGAAATTGTGCAAGAACTCCTATCCCTCTAGGAAGAGGGATAATATTTCTCAAAGAGAAATTAGGTCCCCCAAAAGGTTGAAGACCACCAGTAGAGATAGCAAATGGAGCCTTTAACTTCTGATTTATCTGGCTGCACAGCAGATCAGCAGCAATCTTTACATGGTTATAAAATCTATCCTACAAAGCCTTCTTTGGTTTCCATTTATCTTTATGAGCTGTGTGCCATTTTCCATGAGCAAAAAGGCTGTTTAAAATCCAGTCCCTTTTTCTTTAAAGACTTAAAATTCTGGGGAATTAAGATTAATTTTTATAACAGTGGCTAAAGCAAAGTCAATTTACAACTGAAAATTTCAAGCATATAGTATCTTAAACATTTGCCCATTATGCTGAATTATTTTAATATCTTTCTTTTCTTTTCTTCTTTTTTTTTTTTTTTTTTTTTTTTTTTTGAGTTAGCTGACTTGAAACAAAAGACTTGGCCCCTCCTTTCAATCCGCTTTTCTTTTTCTTTAGATGCTTGGGGTTGCTGTGAAATGATGATGAATTAACTGTGGCTCTATTTGAAGTAGTGATTACCATTTTTATAAAGATTTGATTCTCGGGATACATTAACTAAAAGATACTTATATAATATTCTTAAAAGAATTGGGTGAAATTGAAAGAAAGGAGGAAAATGACATTAGGGAACCCGAGGAACTGAAAGAAGGAATATGCATGTAGGAAGAAATAAGAACCAAAGAGAAAATCTATACGATTGAATACCAAAATAGTATCAAGTCCCTAAGGGGGGGAAAAAAAAACAAGAAAAAAAAGGAATTTCTTAAATAGGGAACAATTATAGTAAGTAAATACTGACTTTTGAAGACATTAAATGGAAACATTAAATGAAAACATGATAAGTGAGCTTTTCAGGGACATCTTTTGGCTGATAATCTCAAGGCGTTTTACGGCTCCTCGTTATTTAAGGCAAAGACAGGCGAGAAAACATCGTAGAAAAAAAAAAAAAGATGTTGCCAGTGATTATCAGATAAATACCAAAAGCTCAGGGGAACACTCTTTTGTGGCAGAGGAGTGCCAATCGTAAGGAATGCTAATTTTTCTTTAGACATTATCAAAGAGGTATAATGTAGAAAGAAGAAAATTAGCTTTAAGCATCTGCCTCTTAAATTATTTTAGGTAATCCCAGATGCTTTAAAAGCGGCTCCTGTTTCCCCACGTAGGACAATCTGATCACAACTACTCCTGGCGGTTCCCAAAGCCTAACGTGGAGGAAAGTAACATTCAGAGCCTTGGTCCGCGCCAGGCTGCCTTCTCCCGGGCTGCAGCTGGAGGTCTGTTAACCCTGGGGGCGCCAGAAGACACTTATCCTCAAACGAACCCGGTCCCCAGACGACCCTGCCTGGGTGCTTGGTCTTCACCAAGCATCCTCCAGTGACTTCTGCTTTCGAGTAACAGTTCATCTTTTCTCTTCTCCGCGCCTCCTCAAATCCCATTCAAGAAAAAGCCTGGGATTTCAGCTCAAACGCACGCCGCCCCTCCCCACCCGGGCTCCCGGCGGCCGCCTCTAGGGGGGCGCGGGCGGGTCCTCCCAACCCGGGAGAGGAGGGCGCGCCCCCGCGCCCCGCGCGCGCCCGTTGTCATGGGAACGCACTCGGCCCGGCCGCCCGAGGGGCAGGCGGGAGGCGGCGAAGCGGCTGAGCTCGTGGGAGACGCTCTCGCAAGATGGCGTCTGCGAGGCCGCGGGATGCGGAGTGAGCGCGCCCCGCCGGGGGCTCTGCGAGGCTGCTCCGCTCCCCGCCGCCGCCACTGCGGCGCCGCCTCTTTGCCTGCTACTGCGCCGTGGCCCAGCCTCTCCGCCTCGCAGGTATCGCCGCCAGCGCGCTCGCCCCGCGTAGTAGTCGGATGGCAGCGACAAGTGCCGGCTCGTCCAGGGCTAGCGGGGCTCCTTTGGTCCGGGTGCGCCCAACAATAACGCGTGCATAACTTTTTCTTGCAGCGGCCCCCAGCGTCCGGGCCTGCAGATTCTCTTACCACGCCCCTCGGCCACCCGCTCCCTCCGAGGTGTGAGCGCGTCAGGCCGATGCGGTGATCTCTGGCCCGCCTGGGAGGAGCGCGTGGACTGGAGGGCTGAGGCGAGCAGGCGGCGAGCGCCCTTACAATGGCCCTGACCCTGTTTGGTAAGTGCGGTCTTCTACCTTCCCGCGCCGCCGCAGGTGGGCCGCGCCCCGTGGCTGGGGGCCCCGCGCCCGGGGAGGGGCGCAGCGCGCAGTGTTGGGCGCCGGCCGGGGCAGCGGAGTTGCGGCTCCCGGTGCGCGGGGCTGGCTCCCTCGCGCCTCTCCCATTGTTTCCTCTCCAGGCAGGGCCGATGGGCGTGTGCTCCCCTGACCAATTCTGGTCTGGGAGGCTCTGAGGTCCTGGGTATTTTGTAAACGCACGGTACTAAGATGCCAACTTGGGAGCGAAGTTGTCTAGTTGTTTCCAGACCTACCTGTCCCAAGTCGGTAAATAAAGATCCTGGAAAGTTTATTTATTATGAACAAGATGTCTGAGCATCCCCAACCTCCCTAGAATTACCCAATGCATGTGTTGCTTCCTGTTGGATTGTTGGGGGATTTTTTTTGGATTTGGTATATTACATTGGAAAACAATGATTTGTGGATTTATTATTGGTTAAAATGGGAGATGGTTGCTCTAACGAATGAGATCAGACAGAAGAAAGTTGGTTGCTGGTAGATAAACTGTAGTCAAGAGAATATTTTTGAGTATTGATTAGGAAAGAAATGTTATTCTTGTGATGTAATTACTGCAACACTATTGTTTCAGTGGCTAAGACTTTAAGGTGTTTTTTTCCTTCATAATTTGCAGTGACAATAGGTTGGGAAGAACTAAGAAGATACATTGTTTCCTTTATAAAAACAGACTGCATTACCTTACTTCAAGAAAACTCAGTATGTGAAAATTTATAGACAAAGTATTAAATCTTGCTTCTTTGGAAAGCTTAATGAAATGCAACTGTAGCTACAAGGACACAGTCTTAGTTATTCACAGTATGAAGTTTCTAGTTAGGTTTTGATTATGTCATTTGGCCAGGCAGTCAGAGGTGTCACATACCTTAAATGCTTTTTGATGTAAATACTTCAAAGTGAATTAAGCTGCTTGTGTCAGTTACTTTTATTTTCTCTTCGGAAAAATAAAATCTTACTGTTGTTATCTGATACCTTGTATCTAATCTGTATTATTTAGTAGTAGTGATTTCCTTAATTGTGGGCTTTTGTGTACAAAAGTTAAAATGATGGCTTTATTCATAGTTGATATTTTATTTATGAGGAGCTGTTGTAGCTAACAACTGTTGTAGAGTAAGATTTCCAGTGGATTTCTCTTTGAAACTATTTCTAATTCATTTTTCTTCCTGAAGAGAGATTCTGTATTGTCAAGCTTTGTTTTCAGAAGTAAGTTTTACAAGTCAAGCACATTTAGAATGCTGACATCCCTGATGAATGAAACAGATAAATTGGGGAAGACAATGCTCTTTTTAAAAGTAAATTTCAAGCTTTTGCCCAGGTGGAGATGAGGAAAGAAAGCACATGGAATTTGACCTCTTGAAGAAAATATAAGAACCTGCTCCCACCCTTCTAAATGAATAAACTATCTTAAAAATTCTAACGTCCACTTATGGAAAATAGAATTTCATTTACAAAATTTACTTGGTTACAATGAGAACATGTCTGTTATGAAGCACAGTACACTTGTGAACAGAAGCTGTTGGAGCCACAGCTGTTTTTAAGTGCAGTTGTAGATCACTCATCATTCATCTGGATGTCTGTTATTAAAAACTTAAATTCCTTTGCCCAAAGACTCAAGGAAGGGCATTTTGTTTCTCTTATGTATCCTCACATTTGAGAATCATTGAATTAAAGACAAATATTAGAGGATTTGATTTAACTTGCCCAACTCAATGTTGTTATTTTGGGGTTTTTTGTGTGTATGTGAAGAGAAATACACAAGGGTGAGAAGAAATTGATTTGATTTTAGGTTTTACTACCTTTTAACCAGTTGGTCTTAAGTCAGAAGCACTTCATATCCCTTTATAATTATTTTGTATTGCGGGGGGAGGGGCACTGGACCTTTATATTTACTTTTAATCACCAGTGTAGAGGAGCAATGAGATGATAAAAGTTCTGTGAGATGGTGACAAGAAGCTAGATGGATGTGATCTGTCAGCCATGAAGTCACAGCTCAACAGTTTCCACCTATGGCTCCCTGCCAGGTTATCTTGCATATCTTGGTTCTATTAAGTAGCACAGGGCAACAATAGACTATAGTCTAGTTCCCTGCTTTGTGTTTGACATTTCCATTTAGCCTTTTTATCAGTGTAAGGAATGGTCTTTTGTAGGAAGTTAACTTTCACTAACTTTGTTTTAAAAAGTGAGAGCCTCTAAAATTTCCTAATTCATATACATTCAATTGTTTTTACTTGATAAGTACAAAACCTCAAAGATTTGTTAAGTTGAAGAGTTTAGACCATTTGTCAGCCTCACTATTAATCATCTTTATTGTTTAACACACTACTTAAACATTTTTTTTTTTTTTGGTTGTCAATGGACCTTTATTTTACTTATTTGTATATGGTGCTGAGAATTGAACCCAGTGCCTCTCACATGCTAGGCAAGTGTGCTACCTACCACTGAGGCACAGCCCTAGCCCAACATAATATTTTTTAGTGCAAATTATGTTTTATTCTTTAATGGGAGAACCAGTCTTGAGTCTTTCATGATTTTATGGTCTTATTTGAGTATTGAAAATGTGCATCTTTGAAAGTTCAAAGATTTGAAACCATTTTTGTTCACCTTTCAAATGAACTTATCTCTGAGTATCATTTTTGATATAATTTTTAAATCACTGTATTTCAAAACATTTCCAAATGTAGTTCAGACTTCACTTACTCATTTTGCTTTTTTTTTTATCAACAAACTTCTATTTGCAGGAGACATGTTCCTTGTCTAATGCTAAATAGTGATGGTACTCCATAGTTTTCCCCAGAACTATAGCAGATGCACCCAATTCAGTACCTGATTCCATACAGTTGGTGGTGCTAACTCCCTAACTCCATGTGGGCTTTGTTGAAACTCCCCAAGTAGGGAGCAGGGAAGTACCTGATCCCAAGTAATTACTGGGATGATAGAAAAGTCTGTGATTGTCTAATTTAGATTTTTAGCTGATGTACCTGACAGAGGTCCTGAATGGCCGTACCAGTAGAACCTTAGCTGGCAGAGTTGGGTGAATAAGCATTTTTCCAGTCATCCCTTGGCGAGAATTTCTGTCACGAAGCTGTGGTTTATAGCCCTGACCAACTGATGAGATTGGGAACTGAGTAAGATCTCCAGGCTAACTGAACCTTGAATAATACTCTTCTCTTTCTGAGTAGAGTTAGTTCTGGCATTGCACACCCTACCCCTGCTTCTTCCCTTTTTATTACTATTTAGTCACCATCATTACTGTTTTGGTTCAATTCTAATATTTATGATTTTTAAAAAATATTTTCCTATCGTTTCTCAGACCTTCTGCCATAAAAGCCTTTTCATTATCTTTATTTAGCATTTATCACTACCCTGGCACAACTACCTGTAGATGTCCTTTATAAAGATCCTTTGTAGCAATTAGATGGCAGTAGCATATTTTCTGCGAGAGTTAGGTAATTTTCTGATTTCCCATATAACTGTACCGAAATTAAAATTTATTTTCAAAGAGACAAGTCAGCTGAACATTGTCAGTTTGATTTATTTGACCAAAAGCTAATATTAAAGGAAACTCCCACTTGACTACTCTCTGCTGACATTTTTATTTTTTAGTCCAAAGAATATGAGAAGGTGGCCCAGTGGTGAGAGCCCATCTGCCTTTCTCTGAATGTTCTGTCTTTTCAGCTGTCATAAAAATCACCGTCCTGCAGGTGCACACCTATAATCTCAGCTACTTGGGAGGCTGATCCAGACCAACCTCAGCAATTTATCTAGACCCTGTCCCAAAATAAAAAAAAAAAAAAATTAAAAAGGTTTGGGTATGTAGCTCAGTGGTAAAGTGCCCCTGAATTCAATCTTTAGTACCAGTAAATAAATAAATTGATTAATTAAAAAAATCAAAAGGTCTGGGGATGCATCTCAGTGATAAAGCACCCCTAGGTTTAGTCCTCAGTACAAAAGAAAAGAAAAACAAAACAAACAAACAAAAAACAACAACAAAAAAAACCCCACTATCCTTAATTGAATACTTGTCTGCATTTCTTCTCTTACCAGAATAGTCAAAAACTTAATATGTCAGCTTTAATTTCTTTTAATGTGTGGAGATTTGGTACCATGGAAGAGTGATGATGTGATAAGGAATATTGATGATGAAGTTTTTTGAGTCATTTCTGTCTCTGCAGATTACCGTAGTGTAAGTAGCCTAATATTTGAAGAGAGAAGATAGGGATATGCATAATTATAAAAATTTGATATTTTTAAAGAGTTTTAACTTTCTTTTAGATTAGTTTTATTTGTTTTTCTTAAAAAAAATTACCCCTTTTAGGGTTGTTCTCCCCATGAAAATTTAATACCAGACATATTATACTGTATATCTGCATATAGACTGTATGTATATCTGCTGTATGCATAAAAGGAGTAAGGTTTTTGACTTCCAGGTTTTTGACTCCATCGTTTTACACTAATTTAAAACAACCATAAGAATATTGGGCAGAAAATTACTGTTTGGTCATGCTTTATGGATCATAATAACAGTTCTAAAGGAATGACATTAGTAAAATGTTATACTTTTTTTCTTATCAGATCAGTTCAACTTATGAATCAATAGTTTGCTATTATTAGGAGAGCAGCCATTAGTAAAGAGGATGGAAGTGTAGTTATTTTTTTTCAATAAACTGCAATATGTAAGCTGAATGAACTCACTGAACATTCTGGGCAAATTTAACTCAATTCCTTAAGCCTGGCCTAATTGATTTATCAGCCATAAGTCATTCTTACATAGAATATGATTTTCATAAGCTTCAAAACAAGACAGGAAGAAACTTAGAAGATAGGAGAGTGTGGCCATGTTTTACATTTAGTCACGTTGAATAAAATAATCAGTTCTGACGAAGTTATAAATTTATGTTGCTAGTTTGGAACCTTATTTTTATAAAAGTGAATGCTTTTGTGAATATATTAAAAACCACTGCATTTTACACTTTAAAAGGGTGAATTTTTGTAGTATGTGAATCATGTCTCAATTAAGCTATAATTAGTAGAAAACCCATCTGAGCTTTAAAAAAGAAACAGTTTAAAGGAACATATTAAAAAAAATAAGAAAAGAATTCTAGTTTTAAAAGAATAGCTTTACATCCAAGAAACTTTTAGAGCATTTTGGGTTTTAAGAAAGTTTTTTTTCCCCTCTTTTCTTCACTAAAGAGCAAAAACATAATTAAAAACCGATAGTTAAAAATATTCCTACCTGGGCTGGGGATGTGGCTCAAGTGGTAGCGCGCTCGCCTCGCATGCGTGCGGCCCGGGTTCGATCCTCAGCACCACGTAAGATGTTGTGTCCGCCGAGAACTAAAAAATAAATAAATAAATAAAAATATAAAAAAAAAAAAATATTCCTACCTGTTTTCAGGGTGTTTTCAATTGAGAAAAGTAAGTACTTCTTGGGAAGAGTTGATGCTGGCAATTGAGTAATTTGTGGGAGAAGGGAAGATGAGTCAGGCCAGGCCTGTTGCCAGCTGCTTAGTGGCGGTGGCTTTAGGCCACCTCATTGTTTTAAATTCAGCTCCACTGAAAGTTGTTTCTTTCTTTTTCCACTTTTTACCTTTCAGTTTCACTGGGCTGCATGCATTTTATGGTGTAAGGCAAGCTGAAAAAGGATACAGTCCAACAAACATCTCTACTTGACATCTCTACTCATCTCTTTATGACCACAAACTTGACATTTCATCAAGCTGCATCGTCTTCTAGGCTCTTTAAATGGCCAATCCTTCCTAATTTCCTCATGTCCTTCATTAGCACATATCTTCAGTTCATACTGTATGTTCTTTCTGGTTTTTTTTTTTTTTTTTAAATGTAGAACTTTGTCACTGTTTCCTAGCTCCTTAATGGCTGGGAAATTACTTTGGTAGAGGTGACGTAGCTTTTGCTAGACAAGACAGACAGCAGATGAGTGCTGTAGATGTCCATTTGAGGGATGCTTGACTGAAATAGTTTCCCCTGCAAAACTTCCATGGTTAATGAGTCTTGCAACATTAAAGTTAAAATCTGATTGTTGGCATGTACCCATGAGGAATACCATTGCTAAATATAATTTCTCTACTGAAAATTTTAAAGAGGTAAGACATAGGGCAAGCATTTTGATTGAGGGAGTTATGCTGTAAACAAAATGGAAGTCGAGTTTTTGTTTAGAGGTGGGGCATTACTGAGAAGGGATTATAGGAGGTGGTATAAAAAGCAAAACGGTATGAAAAAGCACAGGACATTCTGGGTTGGGGAGGAAATTGGATGATACTAGTAAGTGAGAGGAAAGGACCCATGCATAGTGCTGTTTAATATTTTTGCTGAGGAGTAGCTCTGAAGCCTGGGATGTGCTTTCCTGTTTTGTGATTTGTTCACTCATCTATTTGATGGATATTTATTAAGTGCCTAATATGTGCCATGTATGTATTAGTTC
The DNA here is from genome assembly GCF_045843805.1 of Urocitellus parryii. Lineage (NCBI taxonomy): Eukaryota > Metazoa > Chordata > Mammalia > Rodentia > Sciuridae > Urocitellus > Urocitellus parryii. The sequence continues at coordinate 227,489,602 of NC_135531.1, read as the reverse complement.
CTGCCTTCAAGGGAGTTATATTTCCAGTAGAGGGGAGATAGAAATTTAAAAATTCATGTAATGTGACAGGTAGCAAGTGCTGTGAAGAAAAATAAAGCAGAGTGAGAGTTATGGGGTTCCTGTGTCTCATAGTGGTCAGGGAAGGCAGAAGCAACAGATGAAGACAGAAAGGCAAATGGGGGAGAATGTCACAGGTTCTCTAGGACTCTATGAATCATGGTTAAGTTCTTTAGATTTTGCTCTAAGGTGGGAAACTTATGCAGGATGATCCTTCTATAGATGACAATATAGTGGAAAGATCTTGGATTTTGGAGTAAGCTACACTTAATCCTTTCTCTGCCGAGTGTCAACTATATATATGTTCTCATCTCAGTTTTTTATGTGTAAACAGGGCTATTAATTCCCTTCTGTTTGTGTAGAAGTAAATGAGATTGTGTATTTAAGGTTCTTAGCACAGTGGTTGAAAACACATAGTTAATTTTGTCACCAATATTATTGTTACTATAAATATAAACAAAGCTCCAAGATACTTCATTTGTTTGTTTGTTGCTTTTTGCAGTGCTGGGGATGGAACCTTGGGCCCTGAGCATGCTGGGCAAGGCTCTGCTACTGAGCCACATTTCCAGTCCCTCTCCATTTTTTTTTTTAAACATCAGAAATTTATTAGTTGCTCAAAACATTACATTGATCTTGACATATCATGTATCATACATTTGTTTCAAACGGGTTATGAATTCTTATTATTCCCACGTGTACAGATTGCAGGATCATATTGGTTATATAGCCACGTTTATACATACTGCCATACTAGTGTCTGTTGTATTCTGCTGCCCTTCCTATCCCCTTCCTATGCCCCCTCCCCTCCATTTGTTTTTAACAAGTCTGTTGATCATCTTGAAAAAGTGGTTCTGCAATATTTCTGGGTAGGTGCGCGACTAAAGATCTGCCATGTGTTGTTGCAATATTGTCTGAGAATGCTCTGGTGGAGACAAGGTTCAGGCTGCTCACAGCAAAGATCAGACTTCCATGATAGTGGCTAGCCACTCTGATGCTTTTGTTGTCCTCTAAAAATGTAAAAAAAAAAAAAAAAAAAAAAAAAAAACACCAACCAGCAGGCAACTCTTACTTCTTCTTTGGGAGGTAATCCAGACCAGATGCATGACTTTCCTTCTTGGCACTTAAATATACAAATAACTTAAGCTCAATATCTGACACACAATAGGTGCTCAATCCAAGTTTGTTGAGTGAATAAATGGATGAACAAAGAATAAACACATAACAGTGGTGTATCATTCTGTACTTATAATCTGTAAACAACCTTGAATAAATTTAAATATTTGCTTTCACTTATCTTTTTTCCTTTATGCCTTTATTTTCCTTATTGTTTATTATTTTATGTTTTTCTTGATTAGAGTCCTCAGTTGAACCCTATTATGGTTTAGGTATGAGGTGCCCCCACAAAAGCTTCTGTGTGAGAATACAAGAGCATTCAGAGATGAAACGATTGGGTTACAGCCTTAACCTAATTAGTGAATTACTCTACTTGAATGGATTACCTGGATCCAGGTAACTGAAGGCAGGTGGGGTGTGACTGAGGAGGTGGGTCACTGGGGGTGTGCCTTTGGGGCTTCTATTTTGTCCTTGTGTTGTGGAGCTCTCTCTGCTTCCCGATTCTCAAGTCCTGAGCTGCTCTCCTCTGCCACGCCCCATGCCATGGTGTTTTATACCACCTTGTGCCCAGAGCAATGGAGCTGGCTGTCTGTGGACTGAGACCTCTGAAACTCTGAGTGCCAAATAAACTTTTCCTTCTCTAAAATTCTTCTTGTCAGCTCTTGTGGTCATGGCAACAAAAAAACTAACTAAAACAGGCTCTTAAACCTACCTCTTGCCAGGTGTCGGTGGTGCACACCTGTAATCCCAGTGGTTGGGAAGATGAGGCAGAAGGATCACAAGTTCAAAGCCAGCCTCAGCAATTTAGTGAGGCCCTAAGTAACTCAGTGAGACCCTGTCTCTAAAAAGAAAAAAGGGCACCCCCTGGGTTCAATCCCCAGTACCAAAAACCCCACAAAAAACAAACAAACAAACCTAACTCTTAGAAATGGTTAATTTAACAATTAACTTCCCTACTTAAAATCCACTAGTGGTCCCATTCCATTCCGTTAAGTCCATATTCCCTAGTTTGCCTGTAAGTTGTCAAGATACGATCCCTTCTTACCCACCTGTCTGGCTTTAACTCTCACCATCTCCTCCTTGAAGGCTGTTTATTAGCCATACTGAATTACTTGAAGTTTCCAGAAACCATTTGCTCAGTGCACCTTGGGTAGCATCATTTCCCTAGCTCTTCTTTGCCCTCCCTTGTTCTACACATCTTCCAACACTAGGCATGGATAGTCATCTCTTCAGAGTAGCCTTCCTTTGTGAGTTACCCCTTTTCTCTGTCCATAGTGCCCTATATACATCTCTGCCCTAGCTTCTGTCAAGTGGAGACATAATGGATAGTTTAAAATTTTCTGTTTCCTGGATTAGATGAAATTTTCTTGTGAGAAACTATGCATTTCTTCTTTATCCTTACCACCAAGGTCTGATGATACCAGTTACTCAATAAATATTTGAGTGAATGGTGGAAATTATGTAGTCTACTGTAGCTCTTATTTTTGGGAGTTAATTATCAGGCTCAAATCCTATGATATACACCCTGTATTTTCTTTTCATCTTTTTTTTTTCATTTTGTTATTTGATTCAATAATATGCCATTCTGTCATCCTGTGGTTCCATACTCCACTGTGTATTCCTCAACTGCAAGTTCAATGCCTTGAATAGAATAGAAATCTCTCTGGGATCATATTCTTTGAGGTCTAAATATAGTATTCCTAACAACCTGCAGATGTTTCTAAATTATTTGTCATAATTATATAACAAATTTCACTTCATTAAACTATTGTTCATTTTCATTTTAGTAAAGAAATTACACATAAATTAGGTTGGTTGGTTCATGTTTTACCCTCACGTTAGGGAACATAATCAGATTGAGTAGGAATTTGGTATGAAAATGACTAACTTAACCTTTTAGAGGTCTGAAAATTAAAAACAGGATAATCTTTAATGATAATAAATTTGTGTGCTACATGGACATTCCCACTATTTTTCATTTTGTTTGCCAGAAGAGCATATATATAAACAACTGTTTAAACATTGATATTTATAAGTGGGTTCAAGAAGAGTATGCCTCTTGTTATTCTTGTAGGATACAGTGTAAAAAGATGGAAAATAATTAATGTGAGAATTTGTTTTTCTCGGTCTTGATAGTTTTATCTTCTCTCCTGGATCGTTTCTCTCTAATTACAACTATGCCTTGCTATTCCATGTGATAAGCCCTTTCCTCAACTTTTTGGTATCACTATAAACACCATCATGAATTATTAATGTCTTTCCCATTGCTGAGGTTTATTGAAAGACCAGTCTGTATGTCCCACCAACATTTTCTACATGTTTGTTTATTCTTTAACCCTTGTCTTCCGTTTCTTTCCCACCACAGTGCCACAGAGACATAAAATTGTTTTATCATAATTACTTATGGATGTTTTGTGAATGACATTCATCCCTAGTGACAAGATAAGTTGACAACTGTTAAAGAGAAAATCTTGTTATTTGTTAAAATAGCAAGGAAGATTTTATTGAAGATGATCATGATAAGTGTTAATGCTGTTGTAAAAAGAGGGGAGGGAGAGAAATAGATTGAGATTGACTACAACATACAGTAACAAAGCAATTTGAGGGGGTAGTGGATGGAGTTAAGAGGAGACATCAAAGGTTGGGGGAATTCTTGCTAATCTGACCTAAAAGTATTCTTGTTGAGGGCAGGCCGGGGTGACCAAATATCATTGGTGGGATAGGAGGAATTACATTAGATATCAAGCCCAGCACAGCAACTCACACCTGTATTCCCGGCTACTCAAGAAACTGAGGCTGGAGGCTAGCCTCAGCAATTTAGTGAGACCCTGTCTCAAAGTAGAAAATAAAAAGGGCAGGATGTCCCTGAGTGTTAGAGCACCCTGGGTTCCATCCCGGAACTGCTGCAAGAGCGTAGCAGGGAGGAAGATTAGACAACAAGAGTGATCAGCTATCAGAGGTGGGGGGATTTAGTAGGTGTGTAGCAGCAGCCTTCTTGTAAAAACTGGGCTATGCAGGCCTGGCAAGGACCAGGGTCAGGTTGAGGCCTGTTTGAGAAGAGGACCCAGAGGAACCTAACTAAAGTTTGGTCAGAAGAGTATCTTGTCATAACTGTCACCTTATATTTTGCTTCTGTTCAACTGGAAGTGCTTTGTCAATTAATAGCCAACATCCAGTGGTGCTTTCTTAGTTCTCATATTTAATCTTTCTGCACTCTTTGTTATTTTTGATAGTCTCTTTTATCTTGAAATTTTTTTGTTTTCCTCTTTTTTCAAATTGTTGTGTTCTTCTGCCACCCCTTTTCTTCCCTTTCATCATTTCTTAGTTTCCTCTGTTGCCCTGAATGGCTTCTCTCTTGCAAGTACATAAGCTTCAACAGTGAGCACAGTGTGAATGACTCCCACCTCCATCTCCAGCCCAGTTCTACATAGGCTCCAAGTCTGTATCTGGATTGCCTATGGACACTTTAGCAGTAAAGCCTTACTGTTCATTCTTCTGTCTTTTGCTTGCCTCTGATAACTTATCAGCTGCTAACTCTTGGAGGACTTTGCAAGACTTTCACACCTATTTCTTTCTCTATTTTCAACTTTATGGCTCTGCCCTCCCTTTCTGTATCCTCATGCCTTTTTCTACCCCCTGCCACTTATCAGAAAGAATCCCTTCATCTTCTGAGTTATCATTTATATCTGTAATGCATTTTATTTGTAATGCGTTCTTTTCATAGTAGTTATATCTTGTCATATCTTTTCTGGGCTGATGGCTTCTCTAAGGTAAGGTCTACATCTTTCACATTTCTGTAGCCCATTTAATGCTTGAACTTGGCACAGTGATTCACACACAGTAATGCTCAAAAAATATTTGTTAAGTGAATAAAATAGCTCTTAAACTATGGTACTTCCGTAGTTTGTATCCAGAGTAAAAATGTTAACCATTCTTTAGATTTTTTTTTATTACTATTCCTTTGTAATGCTTTAACTGAGTTAGCAATAGTTCATATCTTAAAATGTCTCACATATTGTTTTTGTTGCCCAGTTTTCTTATTTTCAGTCCTTAAGAGAAGTACATATATTCTATTACTGTAGGTTTTGTTGCTCTTGTCAGCATAATTTTTTTTCCCCCAAAAGTTTGTGGTGAAATTATGGTAGCTTTATATGGTTTTATGTCTTATAAAAACCTCTTTAGACATTCAAAGCAGAGAAGGAACAATGAACAGTATCTGTATACACAGGGTTTGTTGATCCAGGTTGACGGGCTTGCCCCTTTAATGTTCCCAAGTGTCTGGTATTCAACTGGCTATAAACCTCCTTCTGGAGAGAACTTGCTGAAGGTAAAAATGATGAAAGCTTCTGGTTTGATAACTCTGTTCTTTTAGAATTTTCAGGTCATTAACAGGAAGATGGTGCAGGGAAACATTTTCTGTTCAAGTCTCCCCTGTGTTTTTGTTCATTTTTTTGTAGTACTGGGGCTTAAATCTAGGGCCTTGCACATGGTAGGCAGGCCCTGTGCCCTTGAGCTGTATCTCCAGTCTTTTTATTTTATTTTGAGATAGGATCTCACCAGGTTGCTCAGGCTGACCTCCAACTTGTGATCCTTTGCCTCAGCCTCTTAAATAACTGGAATGATTCCCATGTACCACCTGCTGGTTTTTCCATAGTCTTCCTTTCAGACATCAGTAGGTTAGCTAAGTTCATAGGATATTTGCAGATTAATCCTGTGCTTAAAAATTGTCTTTTAAGTGTTCTTTTGTTATCTCCACATTTTTTATTGGTGCATTATACATAATGGTGGAATTTGTTGTTACATATTCATACACACACACAATGTAACAATATAATTTTGCCAGTATCACTCTCCAGCACTTTCTCCCTCCCTCCTCTTCTCCTACCCCTGGTTCCTTTCCTCTATTCTACTGATTTCCCTTAGATTTTCATGAGGTTGACCCCCTTCACCCTTCTTTCCCTTTTTTTCTCTCTAGCTTCCACATATAAGAGAAAACATATGATCTTTGACCTTCTGAATTTGGCTTACTTAACATAATGTTAAAGTTCCATTCATTTTCCTGTAAATGATATAATTTCATTCTTCTCTGTGGTTGAATGAAACTCCATTTTCTTTATCCATTCATCCATTGGTGGACACCTAGGCTGGTTCCACAGTTTGGCTATTGTGAATGTGCTGCTATAAACATGGTTATTCGTGTATTGCTGTAGTATGCTGACTTTAATTCTCCGATTGGTATAGCAGGGTCATATGGTGGTTTCGTTCTTTTGAGGAAGCTGCATACTGATTTTCATAGTGGTTGCACTTATTTGCAATCCCACAAACAGTGTAAAAGTGTTCCTTTTTCTCCACATCTTTTCCAGCATTTATTATTACTTATATTCTTGATGACTGCCATTTCAACTGATATGAGATGCAATGTTAGTGATTTTGTTTTGCATTTCCGTAATTGCTAGTTATTTTGAACATTTTTTCATTTATTTGTTGGACACTTAAAAAATTTTAGTTGTAAATGGACACAATACCTTTTTTTTAATGTGGTGCCGAGGATCGAACTCAGTGCCTCACACATTCTAGGCACTGAGCTGCAAACACAGCCCTTGTTGGCCATTTTTATTTCTTTTGAGAAGTGTCTTTTTTCTTTTTCTTTCTTTTTTGTTTGTTTGTTTGTTACCAGAGATTGAACCCTGTGGTGCTTAACTGGTGAGCTACATCCTCAATCCTTTTTTATATTTTATTTAGAGACAGGGTCTCACTGAGTTGCTTTAGGGCCTCTAAATTACTGAGGCTGCCTTTGATCTCTAATCCTCCTGCCTCAGCCTCCTGAGCCTCTGGGATTACAGGTGTGTGCCCCTGTACCCCGTGAGAAGTATCTGTTTAATTCATCTGCCCATTTGTTAATCTGTTTTTTTTTAAATTTTATTTTTGGTGTTGAGTATATTGAGTTCTTTATATATTCTAGATATTCTCTGTCAGGAGAGCAGCTATCGAAGATTTTCTCCCATTCTGTAGGTTCTCTATTCAGATTCTTAATTGTTTCCTTTGCTGTGCAGAAGCTTTTTAACTTGATGTCATCTCATTTATTAACTCTGGGCATTATTTCCTGAGATTTAGGGGTCCTATTTGAGAAAGTCATTGCCTGTGCCTATAATGCTAGTAGTTGATACTATGTTTTCTTCTAGGAGTTGCATCATTTCTGGTCTAATTCCTAGGTCTAATTTTGATCCATTTTGAGTTGATTTTTAAAAAGTGTTCTTAATTTTGCTGAATAAAAGTTACTAAGCAAGGGACCAAAGAGCTCACATTGACTTTTTAAATTTTTTTTCAGGATGTGCTGGAATATATTAAACTATGACCTCTGAAGAATGTAAACTCAATGGTTTATAGGACATTTCACATATTTCTTATAATATTTCATTGAATTGTGAAAAAATTTTGATGAATTCACTTTGCTACTTCTATAAGTTGTTTTTGGTCATAATTGCCTTTTTAATCTTAGGATGGCATTTTTTAGTTTTCTCAGATTAGGGTGTTATAAAGATGTTCATTATATATGTGTACAGAATATGTAGTTAAAGATGAGAGCCATTAAAATATAACTCATGTGATTTTTTTTCTTAATCATAATGTTTATATAACTTAAAAGTTATATTCCTTGAATGAGAAATGATCTGAACTTGTTAGTTCATTCTTTTAGTTGAGGTTAAAAGGATAAATTATTTCAAAAGGACAACAAAAGGGAACAAGATAGATTAATTGTATAGCAATTAAGAAATCAGAAAAGGAGGAAACAGACATTGCTGTACAATAGGAAGACTGGCAGAGCACTTTGGGGCCTGTCATCTTGAATTTTCTAGACAGGTGGAAGAATTCCCTGGTGAGCCCCAAAGACTTTATTTTGCCACGCCCTCCCCATCTGCTGTTCTTGGGTCTGTCCAGACAGAGGAGCTCTTGCTCTCTTTTTTATAGTTTTTCTCAATCAGTCTCTTTAACTCCCCCTCACCCTCTCCATCAGAGAGAAGACACCCCCTCCAGCCCCCCCCCCCCCCCCCCCCCCGCCCCCGTGTGCGGGCCAAGTGTTCCAGCTTCAGTCAGGTTTCAGGAGGGAGCACTGATTGTATGTTGATTTCCCAGGACTTGTTCCTGTGGGGTCAGACCTCATTCAGTTCAGATGCCTTTTGACTTCTCTCTTTTAATCAAGTCTTTTCTCCTTTTATCTATTTTTCTTTAAGTATAATAATTGACCTTAGGGAGAACAGAAGCATTTGAAAAATTTACAACTATTTAAAAAAATAATTTTAACTAATTAAAAGTTGATAAGGATCTCAAAAGAAAATGTCCAACATTTTCTGATCTTGTAATGAGCTGTTTTCCATTATCAGGGGAAGAAGGAAAATTGATGTAAAGTTTATTAATATTAGATAATTTTTAAAAGATCTGTCCCAAGGTAGTTTTCTCATAAGTAAGGATACATTTGAAATAAATGTGAAATTTTATTAGATTGTTTGCTATGTATAGCAGCTGTGCCAGTTGCCATAATTAGGTGGCAAGGTACAAGTTTTAAAAATTGGCATTCATCTTTGTGAGGCAGGAGGATTGCAAGTTTGAAGCCAGTCTTGGAAATTCAGCAAGGCCTTGTCTCAAAATAAAAAGTAAAGAGGGCTGGTGATGTAACTTACTGATAGTGCCCCACATTCAATCCCTAGTATTCTAACCCCTGTCCTCCAAATTGACATCTTTTAAAATTTAGGCTTCCAGTGTTATTAAATTGTATTTAACAAATAATTCCTAGATTGAGAGAACAAGACTTTATAGTAGGTGAATTTCATCTACTGTTATTGAAAAATTGCAGCAGTTTTTAATAATCACTATTGAGCAGTATTTTTCAAACTTAGGATTTTAAGGCAGACTTAGAAATAACAATGTAAACTGAAATGAATGATGTCTATTATTTTAAACCCCCTCATTCTGCATTTCAAATCTATGTCTCTAATTTTTGGTAGTCTGGAATTTTTTCCTAATTACAAAATTATGCCTTTTTAACATTGTAAACTTGGATGAACTGGCATACTTATATTATATCACTTTCATACTATTTCTTTTCTAAAAAGCGCAAATCGGTGATGACTTTTAATAGGCTTCCCATATGATTCACAGTTCCTGAAAAGGCTGTAGCAGGATATTATCTATCATATTGTTGCAAGGCAATTAAATATATTTGTTACTATATCATAAATAATCAATTAAAAAGCACTAAGAAAAAAATCATTAGTGACACTTGCAAAATGGTATGCTATATGCTGATTTTATTAAAATGTGGCAAGTTGTGGACAATTAAAAGTGCTATCATATCTTAGACCCACTTAAACTTAGTCAAAATATTGTTCTCCCCCCATTTCTTCCCAAGTATTTAGTCTTTTTTCCCCTCTTTTCTCCCATAAAAAAAATTTCAAACAATAACACAGATCTCAGTTCTTCCAGTAGAGGCAGGAAAAGCAAGAAAAGTCTCTTAAAAGTTTTTCATTTCACAACACAAATTTGAAAAAAAAAGTGAATACTTTATAAACCTCCAGGCATTGCTGCATCATCAGTCAATAGTGGAATTGGGATTAAGCACTGTTGAAAGAGAAAACTGGGGAAGCCAGGTGTAATGATGCCTGCCGATAATCCCAGTGATTAAGGCAGGAGGATTGCAAGGCCAGCTTCAGCAGTTTAGCATGCCCCTAAGCAAGTTAGTGAAAGAAAAGAAAAGAGAGAAAGAGAGAGAGAGAGAAAGAGAAAGAAAGAGGGAGGGAGGGAGGGAGGGGAAGGAAGGGGAAGGAAGAAAAGAAAAACAGGGAAAGGACCCCCAAGTACTTATAATGTCTTATGATATAATCTTGGATACTATTGTGTGGATTCCCTTTTCACCCCCAAAGAAGTGTCTCTGGGAAAAGAGTCCTGAAGAACAAATTAGTGGAGTTAGAAAAACATAAGTCGGGGCCACAAGTCGGATGTTTACACTGGGCAGATAGGTAACATAGACAATAGGGAATGTTCAGGAATTTCCTGAAGTTAAATGTTGGTAATTTGGACCTAGAAAAGCTCTGGGTGGGCCAAAGAAAACACATCTCTTTGGGCGGGCAGTGAGGCAACTACAGGAACCTAGTTGGTAACTCTCCTATTGTGTACTCAACTGATCTGCTATTCATCTTTGGTCAGGGAGGACAGATTATTCTAAAGATGAAGCATGAGTTGGACAGAATAGGAGAAAGGTGGGGAAGCCAGTGAGTTGTAGATTCTATAATTGGGATGCAGTGAGGGTCTGGAGAAGACAGCTGACAATCCATGATATTCTTGCCCTTTTCCTTATGCCCAGTCCTACCTTTTGTGTAGGGAAACATTCCCATTATTCAAAGAGATACCGCATTTTTCACCTACTCATTTGGTACCACTTCTTATGATCCAGTTTTACTCACCCTGATAAACTCTCATTATTCCTGGCACATTAGTACCCTAGCCTGTGAAAATTTTGGAGAGTTTTTTTTTTGTTGTTGTTGTTCCTGCTCAGTTTAGACTATCATCATGGTAATTAACAGTCACCTCTCCCTTTCTCTAATTCTGGATAAAATAAATTTGTCAGTAACCAGGTCTAAGAAGACAGAACATCAATATGAGACTGCTACCATCTAAATATTTGGTCTTTATAAAACCATCAAAAATTGTCTGATTCTGCAGCCTATAAAAAAGGATAAAAGCAGTTCTCCTTACCTCTATAAAACAGTGTTATAAAGTAGGGGCAATAAATATAATTTGAGTTTCTAAGTAAATGGCAATGCTATGTAAATTTTGAATGTTAATATTCCCTCTTTAGTAATATATGAAATAATAAAACCATATCATTTATAAAGTCCAAGGAGAATCATATGTACCTTGTGACTCTCAGGATACTTTGTGTTCTTTTGTTTTTCTGTCTTGATGTACTATATACCTTAACTTTTAATTCTGTAAACTTTTGCTTAGTAGACAGGCACACCCAGGGAATCTATGGTATCTATTCATTAATTCCATTGTATCTTGAACTTTTTTGGTTTGGTTTTCATGGAAAACAAAATGTCCATTTTTTTTTCATGGCATGTTGTTCTGTAGCTTTGTTGCTATACTCTAAAATTAGAATTATTCTAACTTCTTTACTAATTAGATACTTTAAAAAATTCCTTTGGCTATCAGAGTCTCAAGCTTCATTGCATAATCTCCTCTACCCTAATCCCTGAGGATAATGTACAGATCAAATGTGTTGGTTTGACTATAAATATTTCAAGTTATTTAAAAGGTTCTTACTCAAATCCACAAATATAGTTCATTACAGTCATTGATATGTTACTACAATTTTAATCAAAAGTTTAGTTTTCTTTGGACCTTAGAAAATTGACACTTTTTGATTTAATTGCAGTAACATTTTGATTATTGAGACTATTGTAGTGAACATTTCTAATGATTTGCTTCTGGAACTGTACTGAATAGAGTGAAAAGAGTTTCCAGGAAGCCCACAAGATGGCACTTGCCAACTTGTTTCCTCTGTTTTTTTTTTTTTTTTGTTTTGTTTTGTTTTTTCCGTACTTAAGGAAATTCAGCAAAATGTAAGTAAATATATATAAAATGCTAAGGTTTAGATTTTTAGAAGCTTGAGTCAGAACTCCTTAAAATTGATGAGCTTCAGTTTGACATTGTGAAAAGTATATATTTCTAGAATTGGAACTAGATTCTAGAAATTTGTTGATGATCTTAAGGTTATTTCAAAAGTTCATTGGAATCCATATAATGGAAAAGACTGCCTCTCTGTGCTCTCTTTACCTTTTAGATGCTTTTAAAAGAAATACATAACTTTTGAGAAATGTAATCTATATGCAGCTAGTTTCTAGACTTCTTAAAATATTGACATTTACAAGGACACTGGCCATTAGTAATTGTTCTAAAGTATTTGTGTTGTTTTTCTGTTTAAAGCAAGGAATATCATTTGGAATTTCTAATTTTGATCATTAGGAATATATGATTTCAATTATGAATGAGATTTACTGAATCATGAAGGACAATACAAATCTACCAAACATAAATAATGAGTTACATTAACTTCCTTTTTACCCCTGTATATTTAACATTTAATTAATACTGATTTACGTTTTCTGTTTACATTAACAGTCTAGTTAGGGAAGGGAAAGGTTCTGAGATTGTCTTGAGATTGGTAGGAAAGTTTTATGTTGTTTATTGCTTTGTGAAATTCTGTCCATATTTGTGTGTGTGTGTGTGTGTGTTTGTGTGTGTGTGAGAGAGAGAGACTCCCCAGTACCTGGGACCTCGAACCTGGTAGGTAAGCACTCTGCCACTGAGATATATGCCAACCTCTCCCCACCCCTTTAAAAAAAATTTGAAACAGGGTCTCCCTAAATTGTCCAGGCTATCTTTAGACTTTAAATTCTGCCTCCATGTCTTGAGTAGGTGAGATTACAGGTGTGTGCCACCATACCCATCTACTATCAGTAATTTGAATGAGGTAGCTACATGTTCATGGAAGACCAAGGACAGAAAAGTATTATCTAGTACATTTCAGGATTACAGCAGTGCTAATCTGTATCATTCTGATTTTTCTCAGTCTATTATAAAAATGGTCAAGCTGTAGAAGCAAAGGCATGTTATGAAATAAGAGCAATAATAGGAATTTACTGTTGAAAACTTGAGTCAGACTTGCAAAAATCTAAAGCTTATAATCAAATATTTTAGAGTTGTGAAAGTACTCATTTTTCAACATCTTTTGAAGGTTTGTGAAGAAATCATTCATTGTATATGAATAAAGAGTCCTTAAAGCTTTCCTTTTTAAAACAATTGTTATATGTATTGCTGCTGTGCTTGCATAATGAATGTGTTCTGTGGGCAGGCTGTACATGGAAACTATTCCTTTGTTAGCTTGCCATTTGCTATATCAAGGCTTTAGTGTTCAGTTTCAGGTTGCTGTCACTTACATCATATCTTTTCCCACTGGATCTCTTTTTAAAAGCTTGTATAACATAATCTCTTTTAAGTTAAAAAATTTTCATTGAGTTTACATAACCATTTAACTTAAATTAATTTCTGAACTGAAACTTCAGAAACACTGGTCAGAGAAATGTAATACAAGAGCACATGGAGGGGATATTTGCATAGCACCTAGGGCTGATTCATGCTCCAACATCTTTGAGTACTAAGATCTTAAGCCTTTATTTTTAAAATGCTTTGATTGCTTTTTCCAGTCATTAAATGAAGATTGTGCTTTTATTGTGCCCATTTCCAGTTATTTTCTAATAGCTAAATTCTAAGGAAATTCTAAAACAAACAAAAAAAGAAAATCAAAACATTTTTGTATCAAACAATAGAAATCCTTGTCTTTTTCCCCTCTTTATAGTTCACATTTTTTAAAATAATTATTTATTTATTTTTTATATAGGGATCAAATCCAGTTCCTCTCACATGGTAGGCAAGCACTCTGCCATTGAGCTACAGCCCAGCCCTTATAGTCCACATTTGAAACCAAGTGAAAATTAAATAACTCAAGTAGGAATCTGTTCTTCCTGGGGCGTTTGCAATATATCTTCTGAAAATGTACATGTACATGATTATCAAGGAAAGGGTTTGTTTTTTTATCTGGAAAACTGGCAGACTTGTTTTTTCTAAAAGCATTGGTTTTAAAATATGAATCTATACTCAGATACATTTTGTTCATTTATTCCTATCTCCTATCATTATCTTAAAATTATCTGTGAGACCTCTTTGAGTATTTTGGGGACGCGGCAAGCACTATTTGAGATAATTTTCACACCCTCCTCCTCATACGTGGTCCAGTATAATTACTGGTGTTGTACTAAGAACAGTGAAATTGTAAATAGTCATATTAATTTATTCCCCAATGATTTATAAAGAATTTCTTACAGAAAAATAACATGTAAGTGTATTTTAGTAAAGCATACAAATACATTTAAAAATAAGTAAAACACAGAAATAAGTTCAAAGCATTACTTCAAAATGAAACACCTGTGTAAGTACAACTCAAGAAATATGTTACCAGAATCCTAGATAATCCCTCTTGAAACCTCTCCCAATCACTGCCCCTTCTTGCCTTCCCAAAGTTCATCCCTACCCTGATATCTGACACTAGATAAGTTTTCTGTGTGTATGTTTTAAAAATCTTTTCTTTCCCCTCTTCGGCGGTGGTAGTTGAATGGGTTATTTGTTTTATTTTGTTTGTGGTACTGGGGATTGAACACAAGATAAGGCCTTGCTCATACTCATACTTGCTTATAAGCAAGCATACTACCATGGAGCAATATCTCCAGCCCACAAAATGTTTTTTAACACTAGAGTCTTTATGAGAATCCAATTTAATTTAGTAAAAATGCTTCTGAATTTTATTAGGAGAGAATGCTGTATAGGTAAGGGAACATTGTATTCTAAAATATATTTTGAATTTCAAATTTTAAAATGGATGCAATATTTCTAGCAATGTAACTCTATTTTAAGCAGCCAAAATACTTCAATAACAGGTGAAGGTACTTGCTGTTGCCTACAGAAAAAGTGACCTACAGCAACCTAATGTTACATTTGTTTTCATTACTTATCACCAAAAGCTAAGGAGACTAAATAGATAGGGTTAAAGATTAAAAATAGGGTTAAAGATTACTGGAAGACATTTCACATTCACAAACTGATATAACCATAAGTGTGGAATTTCATTAAACTAAATGCTATATGTTAAAAACAGTGCAAATTTGATATTCTACTCCATAATTCACCTATTTTTAGTGTAATGTTATTTTATAGCATCAGGAAATATTAACTATTGCTTTCCTAAGTTGATGGACAAAATGTTGATGAATCGAGTGTCATGAAAAACTGCATTAACAAATATTTAGACTCATATCTGTAACACAAATAGGAGGAGGTTTTTTGTTGTTGTTAGATATGTTCAGGCAGTCATCAGGAAGATACTGAATAGCTTGGACATGCTTCACTTAGTAGGAGTTTTAATAGGTTGGTCATCTGCTGAGAAGTTAAATTGCATTGTCCCAGAAGACTGAAAGTTGCTTATTCACAAGTTAGCATCTTTTACTGTCTCAAAAAATATTGGTTAAAGGAGTGTTTTCAGTGACAAAAGTCATTGGTTCTGATAGTGATTCACTGGCTTCTTGGGTACTCAATGGCTTTGATACTGACAACCTTGCCATAATTTTATCTACCTTCTTTTTAGCCCTAGCCCATGACTTTTTAACTTTATCTCATATCTCTTGGTTTATCATCAAGCACTTGCAAAATTACATGTCTGCATATATTAATATACCAAGACCTAATTATAAATATGCAAAAATATAATTAGGATATATTTATACAACTTGAAGTGTAAGAGACAGGTTGGATAACAATCCATTTCTTTATTAGATCTTTGTGCGCATTACTAGTTATCATTTGATGATGACAACTGTCTCTAATTTGGTTTCCTCCTTCTGCCAGGTGTGGGTTAGACTGTATCTATAGAACAAAATTTGGCCAAATTTTACATTTAAGGAGTTTTAAAGAATTTAAATTAGCAAATTAGCTTGAGCTTCTTTTCTTTATTCTTCCTAGGTGATACATATTTTCTGTTTACTTGCAAAATATCTTTGGGGTTTTTCCTTTAAAATTACATGATTACAAATCACTGGGAGAGTGATAAATTCATCCCAGTTTCTATTCAGGTATTTCTTATATATAAAATATCAAGATTATATTCATTTGTAAGCTCAAAACAATTTGCCCATTTAAAAACTTGTATATCTATGTTTTTTAACTGACTACTGCTAATTATTACTGACTTATTAGTTATGGTCAAATCATAACTAATCAATATTAGGAAACAAGGCATACTTTAATCCTAATCAATATTAGGAAACAAGGCATACTTTCTTTTTTTAAAATCATTTGTACTTTTAGTTGTAAAGCTTAATTCTTCAAGCTTTGTTTTTAACCAATGATTATATTCCAATTTGAAAAGTTTTTAAATCATAATTTTAAAAAGGCAGAAAAGATAATAAAATTTCACATGTAAAAATAGGACTCTGAGCATATTTGTGTTATGGGGAACTTACAGTGGCAGAGAAGTAGAACTAACATAATGTTTAGAAACCAAATACTTGATCAAATGAAGTTATAGCAGGAAATTGAACTGATATATGTTGAGTTTGTGGTTTTGGGCTTTCAAGTAAAGAAGCAAACAAAAGTGAATACTGGTTCCTAGAGTGAAAACCTTTTTCTTTGCAAATCTTGCTGTTGGGTTGTTATTCTCTTGATGACTGGAGAGTATAGAGGTTGTACTGGTCAGTATTGCTAGCTTCTATTTTTTCTCAGAGCATTAGCTTTTATGGTTCGAGTTAACAAGAATAATATTGTAATAATATAAACACACCAACAGTTTCAGTGGTTGTTGTACAAAACTGTTTCTACTCTTAGGGCTTTTATAGTCTCCATTTCCCCTATAGAAAAGCAAGAGTCAGATAGTGAGTACAAAAATTTCAAAATTTTAAATCATATCATAAAATTACACAGTGTACCATGTTAATCCTGTGTACATTCTAAAGAGTGCTTTGTAGTATTTGATTATAGATGATCAGAATCTGCCAATAGACAGATTTCCTAGTACAGAAAAATGAATGGAGGACTGAAATTCTGGTTAGACTCATGTTAATAAGTTGATCTTTCATTCTTTTAAAATAAATACTTAGTATATAATCCAGAACTCTTTCTACTGTTCACGAATATCTTATAAAAGAAAATAATTATTCTATGTAAAAGTTTTGAGTACATGCACGAGGCCCTGGGTTCAGTCCCAGCATCAGCAGGAAAGAAACAAAACAAACAAGCAAAATGTAAGTTATTATGGTTTATAATAATTATACTTCCTATTTTCCCATTTTTAATTTTCTTCCTAAGGTACTTTCTCTTTCATTGTTATTCTACTGATTCATATGTACAATATGTTGGGTATTCATCAAATTTAGTAAATGGAAAAGCCTACACTTAAGCCTATACTTTACATTAGCTGTCTTTCCTGTATGCATTAGCAAATCTATTCTAGCATCTCTTACACTGTACTGTGATTTTTAAAATGTCTTTCTTGAACCCTAAACTGTGGAATTCTCAAATTTAGGGAGTATCACACACACACACACACACACACACACACATATAATATATATATATATATAAATAATTTAGCCCTAAGTCTCATTCAGTTTGGTACTTACTGTATGTTGATAGGTAAACGAATTAGTAAATGTTTGAGATCTTATCTCATTGATGATGATCCAGAGATTTTTTTCCCCGATTGATGAAGTAGAATTTAATGAAGAGGTTTTGATATTGGAAACTTTTTTTTCTTTCTTTTTGATATGGGGTCTCACTTTGTTGCCCAGCTGGTCTGCAGTATTTGGACTCAAGCAATTGCCTTATCAGTAATTGGGATTATAGCGTGAACCTCCATTCTTGGCTACATCTGGAATCTTGATTTCATTTTGACAATGCACGTGCAAAAAAAAGAACCATAAACAATAATAAGCTAAAATCTGTTTTCCATAAGATATATGTACAGTATTTGAAACTTGTAATCGATATTTACAAAATGGACATGTCCCAAGTTTATACATGACAGTGCGTATTTGGGGTATATATCTTAAAAACATAAGACTATGGAATAAAATTTTGACTCATGTTTAATTTTTATTAAAATTTATAATACATTTTCACTATCCTTTTATTTTTTGTTTGTTTGTTTTAGAGATGAGTTTTGCTATGTTGCCCAGTTTGGCTCTGAATGCATGATCCCTCCAGACTCAACCTCCACAGTATCTGGGATTTCAGGCATGCGCCACCATCACACCCAACTTACCCTTTTATATCTGTAAATTATCCATAAAAGGAATTAAAATTTATATAAAAATTAAAAGGATTCACAGCCCTGGATGGTAATGGTGATGACTTTTTCCCCTAGCATACAGAGGGTTAATGTCATGGGTGTGATAATGTTTTGTGGTTATTAGGAGAATGTTCTTACTTTTAGCAGATCCACACTGAACCATTTCTAGGTGAAGTCCTGCATGTTTGCAACTTACTTGAAATGGTTGTGGCTGGTAACAGAAGAGGGAGGAGACAGTAATGATTGGATAAAATGTTAACAGTTAATGAATGTGGATGGAAAACATACTGCTATTATAATCTTTTCAACTGTTTTTGTTGTTAGATATTTTCAAAATAAAAAATTGTGGAAAAAAATACAAAAATGAACATTGACTTTGAAACAGGTGAACAGAACCCTTCCCTGTTCCTTTTAATGAAAACACTATATCTATTGATTATAGAGTTTAGCCTGCTTCTGGCTATGTTAGCTTTTTGACTGCTGACCACTGGAGGAATACAATGGTGACATTAATAATATACATGTTTTCCACCAGTGGTTTTCTTAGAACTTCTGATACCTTTAGAAAATACTTCATTTAGCTATAAAATGCATGCATTATTTTCCTCATTAGGCAAGATTGCTAGAATGGATAACCCCAATGGGTGATCCAGCTTGTGCTAGTGTGCTCTGTGTTGTTCTCATTTCTTATGGCCTGTTCCTATAGAAAGGCAAGAGAATTTTCTTTAAAATTACAGGTACATTTGCTGGGTGTGGTGGTACATACCTGTAGTCCCAGCAACTTGGGACTACAGGTGTGTATGTATTGCAATTGTCCTGCTGAGGCAGGAGAATTGCAAGTTCAAAGCCAGTCTCAGCAATTAATTCAGGCTCTAAGCAACTCAGCCAGACCATGTCTCTAATAAAATATTAAAAAGTGCTGGAAGTTAAGCACCCCTGGGCTCAATATTTGGTACCAAAAAAAAAAAAAATTACAGGTATGTATGTATTGAGAACTCTGAAATTTATATATATGTGTGTGTGTGTGTGTGTGTATATATATGATGTATATATGTTCATATGTATATGTACATATGAATATATGTACTGAAAATTCTGAAATTTTATTTCAGAAAACCTGAGTTTTCTGAAAAGTGATATCTTTTTACTATTATTATTATTTTTTAAGTTTTTTGGTGGACACAACATCTTTATTTTATTTTTATGTGGTGCTGAGGATCGAACCCAGCACCCTGCACATGCCAGGCAACCATGCTACTGCTTGAGCCACATCCCCAGTCCTCTTTTTACTATTATTATTTATTTCATATATGTGTACATACATGAAAGAAACCCATCTCTGCGTGTATTATTGTAATGCAAGAATAAATAAATAAATATTTTTTAAAAATATGAGGGCTGGGGATGTGGCTTAAGCGTTAGTGCGCTCGCCTGGAATGCACGGGGTGATGGGTTCGATCCTCAGCACCACTAAAAATAAAGATGTCGTGTCCACTGAAAACTAAAAAATAAATATTAAAAAAAATTAAAAAAATTCTCTTTCTCTCTTTAAAAAAATGAATAAAATTATTTCACCTTTAATTTTGAACATTTTATTGCTAGAAATCATTTACTATTAACTCATTAATATTAACTTTTAAAAGTATATGTACTTTAAAAATTTATGAGAAACAATTTGATCTAATCATTAATTATAAACTATACACTTAACTTATTTTTGTTATATTAATTTAAAGGTCTTTTTTTTTTAAG